>NC_089838.1:61049792-61704292 GCF_035609145.1 Eleutherodactylus coqui | reverse complement strand
TCAGTGCACAAAACTTGAAAGGATATAATCCTCTAAAGCTTGACAAAATATATTTCTTTGCGGAGAAATAATTGAAGAGGCGTAAAATGTTAAAAATATAATGTTTTATTTATTTATTTTGTGCAGCATATTATCTATTATAGCTACAAGTAGGCTATTGTCTACTGAGCTGGTGAGCCTGCTTTTAAAGAAAATATATCACCCGTATTTTTCGTACTAATTAATCAGCAGTTTAGCATCAGGCTGCGCCTGAGAGTAAGTCCAGGCTTTGAGAAGATGTTTAGGGCCAAAAGCTGAACCATTATGTCTATATTAGCCATATTATAAGAGTTGTCATATATAAGTATCGTGACAACTTGGGGGTTGTTAGCTCATCAGATCACCATTTTTCCTCCACGAGATGGATAGTCGCACACCAGTAAACCATGTCCAGGCCAGAAGTTTGGTACAAAGTTAACAAATCCTTCCCTGTTAGACTCAGTAGCAGCTTGGTCTCCACTGGACTTCTCTGGGACCTCCTCCAGGGACCCTCTTAGGGAACTTTACCAGGGGACATTGAGATCAGGAGGTCTGAAGTTTTTTTTCTCCTCCAGACACACCCATACAAGTGTTTTCTTACTAATTAGCAAACTAAACCCTTTATCTCTTGGACAGTTTGGTATGATCTCACACCCCCTAGTATCAACTTTTGGCTCTTCATTATCACAGTATATATTTTTTTCTGGGGGGGGGGGGGGGGGGGGGGCAAATCCTGAGTTTTGCTATGGGGCCCCATGAGTTTCCCCCCCCCCCCCTTGCTTCTTCTCTCAGCTCAGTCTCTTCATAGATCCCTATCATGCTGTGATTTGGGGTCAGTAGGCCTACAGTCAGGCTGGGAAACGCATATGTTAAATGCTTCCTTAATACGCTCATCTGAAACTGGCCATATAGAGAAGAAATACAGGTTCTTGTTCAGGTGCTCTATTTATGTACTGCACTTGTGTTTATGTTATGAGCTTGATTTTGATACTGTATTTATGTACTGAGTGTGGTTCTGGTGCTGTATTCATGGTATGAGCTAGATCCTGGTACTGTGTTTTTGTTATAAGCTTGGTTCTGGTATTGCATCTATGTACTGAGCTTTGTTTGGGGGCTGCTTTTATGTTAGAAGCTTGGTTGGGATGATATATTCATGTTCTGAGCTGGGTTCTGGGGCTGTAATTAGCAAACTAAACCCTTTATCTCTTGGACAGTTTGGTATGATCTCACACCCCCTAGTATCAACTTTTGGCTCTTTACTTTACTTTACTCTCCAAAATGTACTAAGGTTAGTTTTGCTTCTGTATTTATGCAGCTGATATTGTAGATCTATGGAGAAAGGCTCTCCAGATATTGGCAAGCTAGAAACTTCTGCTCTTTGCTCATGATAGAGGTTTAGTTTATATGTTATGTGGCACTGAGAATTTGGCTAACTTGAGAGACAGTATCTCTGAATCCTGAAAAAGTTAAAAACTTCTCTTCTGTGTAGAAAGAGCCATCTCAAGCACTTGTTTGAGTGCTGTCACTGTGCATTAACTGAATGGCAGGCTCAATAGAAAGTCTATGAGCCAGCCTTCAGCTAGCAGGCAGCGACCGTGCTCAGAAAAGCACTTCAGCTGGATCATCCTATACATTTTAAGGCTTGTTCGCATTACTATTGTGGGTTCTGTTTTCCTGCTTATTTATGGGAACAGAATGAAAGAAATTCATCGGCTGAGCGGATATGATGGAATCGAACCGACTGCATTGACTATAATGAGGCCCGTTAAGTTTCTGTCAGGCATTCTACAGAACAAATTAGCGCTGCACTGAGTGTTATTTTGTGCTATATTTTAACGGACCTCAGCAACAGAGGCTCCAGATGGAACCTTCAGATTGGGGAGGGGGAGCATCAAACTGAATCTTTGTCGCGGGTGCAGGAAAACCTAGCTATGCTCTTGCTCTACGAACACCCAGCTGTCAATTTATTTATTAATATAAAGGAGGAAAACAGAGGAAGCACACAAGACGAATTTATGTACAAAGCTGCTGCAGCATTGTTTTTTTTATGAATAATGCAAGTTTTTAATAAAACAGACTGGTCCTCTTTAAATTTCAGCAGCAAATCATCACTTTAATGTATTAATTTACTGTATTATTCTGTGCAGTCAGAGGTCAGCACTGGGGAATTCTGTCAGTAAGAAGCAATCTTTGATTGATCTCTTCTGTCAGTACTGGGAATCTAGGACTGTCTCACTGAATACTAAACTCTTATTTGCCATGTGGTTGCAGAGTCAGGCCCCGCACAAAAGAGGTCCATGCGTAGTATGCGGCTCCCCAAATACACTGCAGCAATTTCATATACAAAATACTGGGATGATATCACCCAGACTGGGGCGCCCAAAAGAAGTACCCAAAACCATATACAGTATGGTAAAAAGTGTCCACTCCCACATCTCTCATCTCTGCTGTGGACTTTATTTTAAAAACTAGACTGACAACATGAGAGAAAGTTTCAGCCTACAGTCGTCACAACTCCTCTACACAACAGCTTAATGCTCTTCCTCCATAAACTGCTCCACCATTACCAATTAAGTTTTCCACCATACTCTCCAAATCACATCTTACTACCTGTACCCTTGAACCTAATCCCATCCAATCTCATAGCCTACCTAAGCATTGTGTTTATCCCATCTCTACCACCTAGCACTGACCACTGATGTTTTCCTTTCTACTTTTAAACTTCTGTCTTTTAAGAAACCCTCACAACCATCCTCAAAAAACCACCCTTTTACCATCCTCACTGTTCAGTTATCACATAATCTCATTACTCCTGTGTTCCTCAAACGTATTTCCACCTTGAACTATCTTCCTATCTGTCATCCAACTTGCTTTTCAACTGGCTACAATGTGGTTTCTAAGCCTACCACTCTACTGAAAATTGTGTTAACCAAAGTCACTAATGACTTTGCTAACTGCTAAAGCCTTGCAAAATTGCTTTGTGCTCATTCTTCTAGACATTTCCTTTGTCTCCAATATAGTCGATCATCCCCTCCTGTCAGAAACTCTTTTATCCATTGGCATCACACACTTGGCCCTCTCCTGAATCTCCTTTCACCTTGCCAACCAAACATTTAGCGTCTCCCACTCGCACACAATCTCTTCCTCTTTCCATCTCTCTGTTCGTGTCCCTTAAGGCTCTGTTACAAGTCTTCTTTTCTTAATCTATACCTCTGGCCTTGGACAGCTTATGGAATCCTGAGGTTATGTTCATAATCTGGATTTTTAGTGTGGATTTGACATGGAAACCATGCGGATTCTGTATCAAATTTCTGGCAAATTTGCGCCTCCAGAGTGTATCATTCTTTTTAATGAAATTCCAGTAGAAGGAGGACAGCGCCTTGATGGAGGCAAACACTGGGCTAAAGTGGTTATAAATAAAATAGTCAGAATCCTAGCAAAATCTCTTTTCACTCCAACAGAAGATCCATGGGTGGAGAGCAGCAAACAAGGAAAGAAGGTTCCCCCAATTGTTTGCAAAGTGGGGTCAAAGAAATAAGGAAAATATCAATACAGCAGCCATATAATCATACTGCAGGTCATGTAAGACGTCTGAGTGACGTCACACTTCCGCCTCCCCGTCCCAGCTGACAGAACATCAGATTGGGGATCACTTCAAGTGAGCCCTACATGATTATGCATTATAAAAGTATGTACCATCTATACCTTTGAATGCTTGATAAGGGCGTATGGTCACACCAAAATGCGCTGCATTGTACCCTTCCAGCTGTTTGTCTTGGAAATAAAGATTGCTTGGAAACCTTTTCCTGGATCATCAACAGATCATTTGGACTGGAGGGAGGGTGCCTGTCTCACCTTACAGCCAGAGAAGACCTCCCCCTTTTCCAAGTAAGTGACAACGATTTCTCTTTTACTTTTACCGCATGAGCGCAAAAGGGTCTTTTCTAATTATTTTTCATTCTTTTTTAATGGGAATCCTCATCAAAGTCTATAGAGTGTGGACTTTTTCACCATGTAGATTTAAATTTTAGATCTGCGTATGGGGAAAAAAAGCTGTGACATCAATTATTTACATAGATTCCATGTGGCATTTGTGTTGTGGATTCTGTGCACAGATTTGCAGGTTCAAAAGGATTAAATACACCTGCAGATTTGCAGTATACAGAAAGGTAAAACCATGGCAGAAATACGAAGCTTAGAAACAGATTTCTACTATGAATTTACAGGCAGAATCCGCACAGAAGAATCTGATACAAATTCCGCCATGTGAACATACCCTAAGGCTTTTAGCACTTTTGTTGATGACATTCAAGTCTACCTCTCAGGCCCATTGTTACTTCACTGTTGTCCAGAGTTCCAGAGTGCCTATCAGCTATGTCCTCATCCTCTCATTTTCTAAAATCCAATATAGAAGAAACAAATTCTTCATCTTTATATATGCATATATACTCAGTATATAAAGGCTTTTTCCCATTGCACATTCTTCAGGTTCTGACAACTGCCCATAAGTATGGAGCTAGACAAACAGTTAATAAACAACCTTTATCTCCAAAATTGCTATAATTTTTTCCCATGAAGATGTGGCTTTGTTTTCTTGTTCTACCATACTCTATTGATCTGGCCGTTACACAGATAAATGTGTTGGTGAAAGACAACATCTAAGGAGAATTAATAAGGAAAGGAAAAAATAATGTTGAGAGAAAGAATAGAATGTATCACTTTTATGGCTGCTTATTGTCTTAGACATTCCATTTTAATGCCCCTTTCCTATTTCTCGATTATATTTTAAGTAAAGCAAACACATACGTCCTTTCTCCCTTTGGCAACTGCTGCCCACACTGTTTCGAATTCAGAATAATTTTATGTTAATGGAAGAACTTATCTTTCTGTTCTATATACTGAAAATAAAATGCATGACATTATTAACTATGAAGGGTTTCAGAAAATGAAAGTTACATTGTCCTTGACAGTGGCCTACACGATTCCTCTGGGTACGGAAGCATTTATCAAGGCAGACACGGATATATACCGTGCGATTTCTTATATTAAAAAAAAAATGTATAGACAGTGGAAGTTCATATCTCTTTTCTTACAGTCCTAACGTGTTTTTTTACAGCAGCCCATTCCCATGTAATTAAATATCTCCTAGCACTTTTACTCCCATCACCCGTATTTAAAGATCATTACACACTGTAATGGCTGCATACATTTATTTATTACGTTGCTCAGTTCTGCATTAGTCTGATGATTCAATCTATTCACATTACAACCTGCTGTCTTGGAAGTGATTTAGACTGACTATAGAAATATCAAGTGAAATAAGCCACATCTTTAATGTACAAGACATTGACGCAGCCCCCTGGCTTAATAAGAATTTGTAAATGTGATTCTTTAATTGCTCAATTTGTAGATAAAACAGTACAATTAATATTTGAAGGTTATTAAAGTAGTTTTAGAAATTTGGCAAATGAGCAGAAATTATTATTTTATATTGAAAATTAAATGTGATTTATATGAACTTATACTTATGTAGCTTATAAGGCTGCCAATTTTTCGAAATTATATAATAAAGCATTGACTCTCATCACGTTTCTATTGTTACTGTGGCTGCCACATTATATATACTAAAGATACAGTATTTCTTACAGTTGTCGTTAGCCGTTTGGTCATTCACGACCCTCGGCGATCCTAGAGGTGAGCTCCCTCCAAGTTTTTTGCTTTTCCGCTGCTTCTTTCAGTTGTGTGATATCCATGCCAGTATCAGCTCTGACAGTATCGGCCATCGTGTTTTTTGGCGGCCAGGTCTTCTTTTGCCACTGATCTGCATCAGCGCCCGTGTTACTGCAGGAAGGAGACGGACGTACCTGAAGACGGCCGGCTCTCTGCAGCGCCGGAGGAAAGAACATGTGACGGGCTTCATTGCCGGTCATGTGTTCTTTCATCAGCGCTGGAGAGAGACGGTCGTCTTCAAGTACGGCCGTCTTCTAACTGTCAGTCACACGGGCACATCAGCGCCGGTGTACGGATGCCGATGCGCCCGTGTAACTGAGCCCTGAGTCTTGTTGTCTTGCCCTTCAGTGATATATTGGGTCTTATAATATTTCTTACAGTAGCTTACTAATAATAATAAGACTCTATGGAATAGGATTTCTAATTCCAGTATTGCAATATGTTTTATATAAGGAAAACATTGAAGTGCAATTCAAGTTGTCCATGTACAGTACATATCTCATATCTATACAGTGGTAGACAAGCGAAATGTGAAGATCGTGCAGGTGTATAGGGGCTCTTGTAAGTAAAGGAGCCAGAAGTCACCTTATATAAAAATCATATCCTTCGGTTTACTAGATATCATCAGAGGTATACCTATAAGAGGTGCAGAGGTAATAGTCATATCCAGGCACTGCACCCTGAGCGGGACCAGATGCTGCAATGCCATATAAGAAGACACCATTATTATACATAGCACATGGTGAAGGTGGGAGGGTCCAGCTACATATTTTGCATTGACGCCCAGGAACTGCAAGTTACACTTCTGAATTTCATATGGGGAACTGTGTAGATAATTTACTTGCTTACATGCACTTTTATACAGTTTCCCATACTGGTAAAGATTTTCTCTAGAGATTAGCTCCATGGTGAGTTGATGTCGTTCAACAAATTAGCTGTTGGACAACAATGGGCCGAAATATTTGCACATGAGCACCAAAGAGAAATGCTTTTGTCTAAGGCTGATTTAGACACAATGGTTTTTGCTCAAAATTCACACAAAGATTTCTTTTGAGCAAGAATCATTGTGTCTAACTGCACTGACATTGTGCAGTTTTCATTAAGGAATCGCTGATCCTTCTCTTTCAGCATGCTGAAAGAGAATGATCAGCCTTATCAGGAATTCACAGCAGGATACTATTGTTTCAGCTGTATCCTGCTCCCTGAACACAGGCCGGGTATGAAGAATACAACACTCCAGCTGTGTTCTTCATACTCCACTCAGAGTGCTCGGCTGTATAACAGCCAGGCACTCTGAGCAGAGAACAGCTGGCTGCAGAACACAAGCGACCCTGCTGTCTTCTGCATCCTCCGCTCAGAGCGCAAAGTGATCGCTCAACATTTGAGCGATCACCTTGTGCTTAAAGGCACACAAAGTGACATCTTTTGATAATTATTGTATCGAAACCAGGCTGCAACCACGATCTACAATGTATGACATCTACTGTTTGACCAAGAATTGACAATAAAGAATATTGTGTTTAGTATTCTTTAAAAAAAATAATAGTAAAACAAAAATCCCTATTGGTTTTATGGTTTATTTTTTGTGAAAATCCTCAAAGACTTTTTCCAGGATGTCCTCATCAATACATCCTTGAATTCACTAGGATCTTTTAGTTATTCGTTAGTACATCTATCCTAAAAAAGAACCAGGACTTTTTTTTGCTAATGGTTATCTTTTGATCTCTGCAGCACATATCAATATGCCAAACTAGCCCTTCTGCAGTGTAATGGGTAACTGCTCAAACTTCCCAAGCATGAAGACCTATTGGCATTGGCTCAGCTATATTTGCCCATGCTTAACAAAACTGCCCATATGGGTATTCAATGGAACCTTCAAATGAATAATTGAAGAGCTTGTTCCCAAAACAAGGTCAGTCCAAAAGTGCTGAAAATGAGTTATATACACAAAAGCTTTGCTTGTAGGCTACTCTATCATATGGAAGAAAGAATCATTTTGAAACTGAATTCCCTGTGGCAGAGTAAAGACCACGTTATCTTCATGAAAACAAGTTCAGTCACATTGCGATGAAATAACAGGTACTATGTTCATTGGTTCTCAATAATAATTACACATTACTATTATTATAAAACAAGCTTAGTATACACAGCACTGACAACTGATTGATGAGCTGTGAGGCTAACGAGAGGGGGTAAAAATGGATTATTTGGCTTTGAATAATGATTGCATTTTATCTTCACATGAAATGAAGAATCTGCTCGAAAACATGTTCAGTCCATGGATTTGCCTTGCTCTGTGTGAGACTGAAACTTTTAGCACTCATTAATGTACACTAAACAAAGTCAGGATTTTGTATTTCCAGTCTACAGAGATCTGTGTAATATGTAGAACACCTACAACAAGTGCACAGAACATAAGCAAATCTGTTGTTACAGTTATTTTGCTCTCTTGAAAACTTTGCAAAATGGACTGAACTGATTTTGGGAATGATTTAATTATAATTTCAGAGAATTTCAGAAATTGATTGGTAACTATATTGATACACTGTTATCAGTAGAATTTAAATCTAGAGAGCAAGCAGAGAGGTACCTTTGAAATCAATGGGAGTTGCGCCTGCAATTACAAGCATCCGCCACCAAGCAGCGGCTTCCACTTCGACCTCCGTGAATCCCAACACTGACAGCGGCTGCTACCTGGAAGACCCCCTTAAGATGGCCACACACATTAGATAGTTGATGTTTTAACAACCATTGAACAAACAAATTGTGAATCAATGATCGTTCTGCAGTTGCAACCGTACACATTTTAGTCCATATTGGCTGTTATAGTCATTCAACCTGGCCAAACAATTATAACAACACTGAATAAGGCTAAACAATCTTTCTGGGAAAGGTCTTTCAGATGAAGATCATTCATTAAAGTAAACATCTTTGGTAAGAATGCAGGAACTTTCCTCAAACTTTCAAACAAAAATGTCGCACGGCCAACTTCTTTCCATAAAATGACCGTCTGTTATCAGTCAGCTTAAATGATCGGTGATTGTTAAATTTCACACAATGAATGATCGTTTTGGTTGAAATAATCAATTTTCATCAGCTTTGATGTAATGTGTATGGCAATCTTCATTTACTGGGTATATAGCGCAGAATGGTGTCTGCAACGTCTTGAATGCAGCATGGTTAGCTCCATACAGGACAGTCTTATAACAGTGATGTAATACAGAATAGATAAACTTGTGTAGCGACTATGCTGCATAGTTATCATTAGGATTTTCACAATTATTTTCACAGTACACTTTTGAACTACGTGCAAAGCTCCATTCACATTTATGTTATATTTTGATGGAACAGAAAACCAATCAAAATTCTGGCATACAGGATCTGTCAAAAAGCGGAAATCACTGGCACCTTTCGGAATCCATTGACTATAATGTGTATAAAAAAAACAGTACAGCTGTTTAGTTTTCTGGCATTTATGATGAAAACCATGATGGAGTAAATTAATAGAAGTGTGAATACAGCCTAAGACGCGGTCCGTGTCTTTATTTGTGCTTCTCAACTAATACAAAATTAAAAAGAAATAAAAAGAACTACAACTGTGTTAAGGGTCATTACAGAATTTATGTAAAAAGTATTATCACAATGTGTACAATATTAATCCATTTCTGTTTACAAGATTTAAGAAGCATTTCTGAATTGAAGCCAGCTATAATCTGCCAAACAATTTTTCCAAAGTATTTCAGGCAAGACATAAAACACTAAAATTACTAAAGCAAAAAGGCAACATTAAACATTCATTAAAGGACAAGAAAAACAGTCCACAGTTTATACATATTCCTTTAATTCATATTTTAATTGCTACCAAACTGAACATTGCCCAATTTTGGTCCGGTAGCTCTATTCCATCTATTTCTGGCATTATAAACTCAGTTAATAAAAATAGCTGGTTGAGTATATGAGCGCCTATACCTTAAATAGAGAAAATAAATGTAAGAGGGATTGGGATACTCGGTTGCAGAGTACTTATAGTTTTTGCCAACCTCCGCACCATCTTAACTCATTACAAAAGTTTGTTATACTGACTAAGTTTTTTAATGTTTCCAACTTTAGGTTTCTGCTGCCCTTAAAGGAGATGTCTCGAGGAAGCAGTTAAATTTTTTTTTTGCCCAGTCCCCCCCATTAAACATACATTACTAAGCCCCCCTGTAAATGACATTTCTAGCTGGTTCGTACTTACCGTTCCAGCAACTTATATAAGTTTCCTCAAGATGGCCGCCGGCTCTTTCCCCGTCGCTCGCTGCAGCCCGACGTGCGCGCTCCCGAGACGCCGCCAGCTGTGTCTCCATGGCAACCGGACGCATCGCAGCCGCCGACCAGACGCCCCGCAGCCGCCGACCAGACAGCAGGTAACCGGCGCTAGCCCCCGGCTCCCCAGCGCTAGACTCTCAGCCCAGGTGAAGGCCCCGGAGCCCAGCACTAGGTTCCGGAGCCCAGCGCTAGTTCCCCCGGCCTAGCGGCAGCCCCCCCCGGCCTAGCGCTAGTTCCCCCATCGCAGCGGCAGCCCCCCCCGGCCTAGCGACAGCCCCCCCCCGGCCTAGCGCTAGTTCCCCATCGCAGCGGCAGCCCCCCCCGGCCTAGCGACAGCCCCCCCCGGCCTAGCGCTAGTTCCCCCATCGCAGCGGCAGCCCCCCCCGGCCTAGCGACAGCCCCCCCCCGGCGCAGCGACAGCCCCCCCGGGCGCAGCGACAGCCCCCCCCCGGCGCCCGGCGCGACGCGGCGCATGCGCAGAAGAGCTGTAGCGGGGAGCACACTGAAGCGGCTCGTGCTGAGAGGAGAAGACCGGACTGCGCAAGCGCGTCTAAAAAAGCAAGCTGCCAGCGAATTTAGACGGAACCATGGAGACGAGGACGCTAGCAACGGAGCAGGTAAGTGGAATAACTTCTGTATGGCTCATATTTAATGCACAATGTACATTACAAAGTGCATTAATATGGCCATACGGAAGTATATAACCCCACTTGGTTTCGCGAGACCACCCCTTTAATATTTTTTTTTGTCTGTTGATGTGATGTTATTGTTTCTTATGCAGCTACTTAGACACAATTCTTGTTTGTGATTTTACCTTTCTTACAATCCATGATTATATCTTTGTAATGCATAATGTTATTTTACAAATGTTTGTGATAAAAAACCTTTTCAATACAAATCTAATGTTTATATTCAAAAAAGTAACTACTGTAAAATAGTTTAAAAAAAGGAAAAACCAGAAGACAAAACAACATTAGTTAATGCTAATGGGCATAATATTAGCTGCCAGATTATATCCTATATTTAAACCAAAAAAAATGTTGTATTGCTTTTTAAAAATGTTAAAAATAGTTTTGCTGCTCATGATTGGATCAGCCAAACCTGATTTTTAGGAGGATGAATTGGAGAAGGTGGTGACACCTCTTGAATGAATGTGGGTCAGTGGTTAGTACTTCTGCAATCTTAGGCCTTAGTCAGACGGGCGTTTTTTTGCGCAATTTGCGCATGCGATTCGCGCATATATAGAACCAATGGTTCGCTATGGTATCGGTCACATGTCCGCTTTTTATGCGGATATGCGATAAATCATAGGACACGACGAATCGCAGATCGCGCCTATCTGCGTTCTGTGTTTAATGTGCGCACCAAAATCATTTACTGCAGCTAGCTGCGTTTTTTCGCTGATGAGCACGCCGCACTGTACTGCCGTCATCTGGCGAGTGCATAGTCTTCTAGGATGTGAGAACTTGAATGAAATGGCAAAGGCTGACAAGGTGCTCGTAATATGAAGGCAGTCTAAGTTTCATGCGCATTTTGAGGCGCACGGCGATTTTACTCCGGTCAAAAGGGCGTTTTGCTGCGACGATTAACGTGGCTAGGTGCAGATTTTTCCCGCGATTTTTTGCCCCCGGTCACGCGATATGCGCATGCGCATCCGTCATGCGACCCGCAAATCGCGTGAAAAAACGCCCGTGTGACTAAGGCCTTAGGCCTTAGCCTTAGCCTCAGCGCTGAGCCAATCAGAGGCAGGTCTGACTCACACCCCCTTCACACCCACTGCAGGCCGGCCGGGCTGAACTCCGTCTGCCGGGACAAGGTGAGTATATATATTTTTTTTATTTTTACACATTTCTGGATGAATTGCAGGGAAGGGCTTATATATTTAAGCCCTTCCTGACAATTCATCCCGCGATCGCCGGTAGCCCATTGCTTTCAATGGAGCCGGCTGTATTGCCGGCTCTATTGAATTCAATGGGCAAACATCGTTCTTCTCTGCCACAACTGTTACAGCTGTGGCAGAGAAGAATGATTTGTCTTCTATATGTTCTCAATGGGGTCGGCGCTGCTGCCGCCGGCCCCATTGAGCGCATATACAGAAGAGAACAGGAATCGCAGATCGCAGATAGGTGTGATCTGCGATTTCTGTTCTATAATTTATCGGACGAGCGCATAAAAAGCGCTCATGTGTCCGATACCATTGCAAAGCAATGGTTTTATAAAATTTCCGGACGCATGCGCATGCGCAAATCGCCCGTCTGACTAAGGCCTTAGGGTCACATCTCATCAAGGACAATATCTGCATGGAACTTGAAAAGATCCATACAGTTGTTGTCCATGGTCAGATTTTAACCTAGAACTCCAGCACTGCAACGCAGAAGTGCTAACAACCGAGCCCCCACACTTGTTCTTTCTTCTTCAGAGGAGCAGAAAAACAAGTAGAAAAGCACAAACAGAACATAAAAAGGTTGTCTTTTGTTAGATTTGAACCAAGAACTCCAGCACTGCGGGACAACATTGCTACCAAACAAGCCACCAACTTCTTCCTTCTGCAGAGGCAAGCACAACATACAAACTCCATGCAGATGTTGTCCCAAGTCAGATGGGAACTTAGAACTTCAGCGTTACAAGA
The DNA here is from genome assembly GCF_035609145.1 of Eleutherodactylus coqui. Classification (NCBI taxonomy): domain Eukaryota; kingdom Metazoa; phylum Chordata; class Amphibia; order Anura; family Eleutherodactylidae; genus Eleutherodactylus; species Eleutherodactylus coqui. The sequence continues at coordinate 61,691,607 of NC_089838.1, read as the reverse complement.
CAACAGTCCTGGTCACTAAGCCACTAAGTGAGAAAGAGGGGGAGGAAGTGGAGGAAGAGGAGGTGGAATAGAAGAAAGTGGAAGAGAAGTAACATATCAGAACTTGAGCTGGTTCAAAGATGGGCAACTAAATTAATAAATAGAATGGGTGGACTGCAAAACCACGAGAGAATATTAAAATTGGGGTTATTTAGCTTAAAAAAAGACAGCTATGGGACAACCTAATAACTATATAAATATATCAGGGGTAATACAGAAATCTTTTCCATAAACTTTTTTTTTTACCAAGGACTGTGACTGCAACAAGGGGCATTTGAGGCTATGGCACTCTCTGCCTGAGGATGTGGTAATGGAGAACTCACTTAAAGAGTTCAAGAGGGCCTGAATGTCTTTGTTTAGTGTAACAACATTACACGTTATAGTGAGTAGATTACTTCAGAAGGATTGTTCATTCCGGGACTTATTCTATAGCTAGACTTGGAGTTTCTACCTTATAGGTTTTTTTACCTCCCTCTGGAACAATATTGCAGAAAATAGGCTGAACTAGATGGATATATGTCTTGTTCGGCCTTACACACTATGTTGGATTAACTTTAGAGAACTTTTGATCGACACATCATTCCGATCAACTTCACCTTCATTAGAGTAAAGTAACAGTAGAATACATGTATGTCTAGATTACACAAGCTGTTGCTAGATGCAGGTGGATGTTTCCTTCAGTCATGGAGGAATAGTTTTACAGCCCATTGTTGATAGACTTACTAAATATTTATAGGAAATATGCTTAAATAAATGCAGTGTGTAAATACTGTAAAAGGTGCAATGCATATTAATGTCTTTACGTCTACAGTCCTACATGTATTTTTACATTTATTTTTACTTTACGAACTGCTAGTGGTCTGGAAAATTGTGAATCTGACATCATTCTAGTCCTGTGGATTATATTTTAGTTTGCATTTTAAAAATATGTTTAAATACTAAACAATCCCATTGATTTCAAACCTCACTAAGTTTAAAAACAAGGTCTTGCTCCTAATCCATGACACAAAATATTCCATTTAACTGTTCAAATATGGTTGTGTTTGAGCTGAAATAAAACAAATCGGTAAAGCAAATTGTCTCAATGTTTGACGTTTATCATCCTGGGCCTAGTTTTAAACCATTTTGCAATTGGAATCACACAGTTCAATTACGCCTGGAAAGTTTTATTTCATCTAAATTTACAATAGCAGCAAATATAGAAAATGTTGACTTCTTAAATGTTGGCTTTTCTTTTAAGAGAACATTTCTGGCAAATAATTAATTTTGCTATATATCAGTGAATTAGAAATTAGACCAGTATCCAGTTTAATAATGGTCTTTTTTACATTTTTACATATGATGGCATATTAAAGTACTTTAAGGTAGTATTAATTAATATATTGCAATATTATTTAGGTCTAATATAGCAGTATTATTTATATACTATTAAATAGTACTCATGGGCATTATTTGTTCATGGTATAGTTATAATATTTAGACAATGTAAAGTGAAAGTATTTGGTTACTATTTGAGGATATTTTTTGGGCATTATGTGGTGGCATTATTTATGTAAGGTAAGTTCAAATCTCATCAAGAGCAGCATCTGCACAAAGTGACACAGTTGTTAGTACTGCTGCCTTGCCTTGCAGTACTGGAGTTCTAACTTGCAATCTGTTCAAGAGCAACATCTGGATGGAGGTTTTTATGCAGATTTTGTCCTTGATGGGATTTGAACCTAGGATCACATGCACTGAAAGGTAATAGTACTAGTCACTGAGACACGCACACATCTTTTTTTCTTTCTTTATTGGAAATTCAATTTTTTCACAATGTGAGCCAATCTGCTGTTGCAAAAATCAGCCCGATTTTATCGTCCGGCCAAACGCGATGAACAGCACTAACGACCATAATGTAATACATTTTCAAGTGTCTTTCAATAGGTTGTCTTGTCGGGGAACTACAAAAATACTAAACTTCAGGAAGGCTTAGTGATGCCCTTAAGCTCACTGACTGGGACAATGTCCTCAGAAATAATAGTACAGAGAATAAATGGGAATTTTTAAAAACATTTTAAAACTCACTGTGAGCAGTTCATATCTTACAGGAAGAGAAGGATAAAAAATATGAGAAAACCAATGTAATAAGCAACAAAAATAGGGCATTTAAAGTACTTAAACAACCAATATATAAGGAAAGAAAATTATGTAAATCTATTAGACAGCATTTCCACGACACTGGATCGCTTGGTTTCCCTGATGAATATATTCAAAGACGAAACACAGAGGATTTTATTGCATAACAATCTGGATGCAGTAGTGTCACTGGTTTCATCATTTTAGATTTTTTTTGTATAGTATTTCAGATACAGTGACGTCATTGTTTTAATTGCATTCAATGTTATTATCGACCAGTGCTGAACAAATTTTTGTTGATATTTCAGTTCCTCTCCTTTTACTATATATAGGGTTTAATAGGAACAATTAGGGTTAGGTTCCTGATGGGGTTTCCTTTTCAGAGTGGCTGCTCTGTGATCCATCATAGCATATTATATAGAGTTTATCAGGGATTGATATTGTTCCCTGTGTTTTAAAATGAAATATTCAAGGCAATGATGTAATGGCCAAATAGTTTTTCTCTGTGATTTATTCTACAGTGACGGGGTCTGTTCCATTGGATTGGCGTATAACAAATGTGGTGCCAATATTCAAAAAGGGATCATAAGTAGAGATGAGCGAGCACCAAAATGCTCGGGTGCTCGTTACTCGGGACGAACTTTTCGCGATGCTCGAGGGTTCGTTTCGAGTAACGAACCCCATTGAAGTCAATGGGCGACCCGAGCATTTTTGTATTTCGCCGATGCTCGCTAAGGTTTCCTTGTGTGAAAATCTGGGCAATTCAAGAAAGTGATGGGAACGACACAGCAACGGATAGGGCAGGCGAGGGGCTACATGTTGGGCTGCATCTCAAGTTCACAGGTCCCACTATTAAGCCACAATAGCGGCAAGAGTGGGCCCCCCCCCTCCCAAAAACTTTTACTTCTGAAAAGGCCTCATTAGCATGGCATACCTTTGCTAAGCACCACACTACCTCCAACAAAGCACAATCACTGCCTGCATGACACTCCACTGCCACTTCTCCTGGGTTACATGCTGCCCAACCGCCCCCCATCCCCCCCATAGCGCACACCAAAGTGTCCCTGCGCAGCCTTCAGCTGCCCTCATGCCACACCACCCTCATGTCTATTTAGAAGTGCGTCTGCCATGAGGAGGAACTGCAGGCACACACTGCAGAGGGTTGGCACGGCTAGGCAGCGACCCTCTTTAAAAGGGGCGGGGCGATAGCCCACAATCCTGTACAGAAGCAATGAGAAATCCAATCCTGTGCCACCTCCATCTGGAGCTGCACACGTGGGCATAGCAATGGGGAACCTATGTGCCACACACTATTCATTCTGTCAAGGTGTCTCTGCATGCCCCAGTCAGACCGGGCTTTTTAATTCATAGACACAGGCATGTCCAACTCCCTATTGTGAAGTCCCTGTCGACCGACAGCATGGGTGGCTCCCTGGAACCCACCGGCGATACACAAAAATATCCCATTGCATTGCCCAACACAGCTGAGGTAGTAATGTCGTGCTTAATGCAGGTGGGCTTCGGCCCACACTGCATGCCCCAGTCAGACTGGGGTTCTTTACAAGTGGACACATGTAGGTTAAACTCCGTGTGCACCTACAGCATGGGTGGCTCCCTGGAACCCACCGGCGATACACAAAAATATCCCATTGCATTGCCCAACACAGCTGAGGTAGTAATGTCGTGCTTAATGCAGGTGGGCTTCGGCCCACACTGCATGCCCCAGTCTGACTGGGGTTCTTTACAAGTGGAAACGGATGCATTTATAATTCCCTGTGGACCCACAGCATGGGTGGGTGCCAGGAAGCCAACGGCGGTACATAGAAATATCCCATTGCATTGCCCAACACAGCTGAGGTAGTAATGTCGTGCTTAATGCAGGTGGGCTCCGGCCAACACTGCATGCCCCAGTCAGACTGGTAATATGTACCTTAACAGTAACCGCGTTGGTGGTAATGTGGTGGTGACTGTGGACCTAGTAGCGCGGTTTTATTTTGTTGGTTTTCGGAATGTGGCCAGGATTAAGTGGGCCGTGGCGGGGGATGTTTTGGAGGCACTACGTGTCCTCTCCACGTGTCCGTGGTTATATGCACCTTAACAATAACAGCGTTGGTAGGAAATGGCCTCGCCGCCATCATGTCTTTGGGAAGCCTCTGTTTCCACACCCCAGAGACATACCATTAGCAGCGGTATAGGCAGAGCCCAGAATTAGTAACATTTCAGCCGTAGCATTAGCGACAGGCCCCACTAACATATCACTAGCAGCATTATAGGGGGAGCACAGTTTTAGTTCCATTTAAGTCATTGTAGCAGCCTACACAGGCCCCAGGAACAATTCCGAAGCAGCAGTATAGGAGGAGCATAGTCTTAGTTCCATTTAAGTCATTGTAGAAGCCTACACAGGCCCCAGGAACAATTCCGAAGCAGCAGTATAGTGGGAGCGCAGTCTTAGTTCCATTTCAGTAGCTGCAGTATAGCCAAGGCCCAAGGTACATTTATGTAGCTAAAGTGTAGGCCAACCCCGCACACACTTCTGTACCATGAGTGCAGGCGAAGAACATACAAATTGCTATGATTACACTGTAGGTGAGGGCCCCAAAACATTGGTGTACCAACAGTACTAATGTACCTCAGTAAAAACTGGCCATGCCCAACCAAGATGGCAGGTGAAACCCATTAATCGCTTTGGTTAATGTGGTTTAAGTGGTAACTAGGCCTGGAGGCAGCCCAGTTTAACTAAAAATTGGTTCAAGTTAAAGTTTCAACGCTTTTAAGAGCATTGAAACATATAAAAATTGTTTAGACAAATTAGATGAGTGAGCCTTGTGGCCCTAAGAAAAATTGCCCGTTCAGCGTGATTACGTGAGGTTTCAGGAGGAGGAGCAGGAGAAGGAGGAGGAATATTAGACACAGATTGATGAAGCAGAAATGTCCCCGTTTTGGATGGTGAGAGAGAACGTAGCTTCCATCCGCGGGTGCAGCCTACGTATTGCTTACATATCGCTGCTGTCCGCTGGTGGAGAAGAGAAGTCTGGGGAAATCCAGGCTTTGTTCATCTTGATGAGTGTTAGCCTGTCGGCACTATCGGTTGACAGGCGGGTACGCTTATCTGTGATGATTCCCCCAGCCGCACTAAACACCCTTTCCGACAAGACGCTAGCCGCAGGACAAGCAAGCACCTCCAGGGCATACAGCGCTAGTTCAGGCCACGTGTCCAGCTTCGACACCCAGTAGTTGTAGGTGGCAGAGGCGTCACGGAGGACGGTCGTGCGATCGGCTACGTACTCCCTCACCATCCTTTTACAGTGCTCCCGCCGACTCAGCCTTGACTGGGGAGCGGTGACACAGTCTTGCTGGGGAGCCATAAAGCTGTCCAGGCCCTTAATGACTGTTGCACTGCCTGGGCTGTACATGCTGCTCGATCTCCGCACCTCCCCTGCTACCTGGCCCTCGGAACTGCGCCTTCTGCCACTAGCGCTGTCGGATGGGAATTTTACCATCAGCTTGTCCGCCAGGGTCCTGTGGTATAGCAACACTCTCGAACCCCTTTCCTCTTCGGGAATGAGAGTGGGAAGGTTCTCCTTATAGCGTGGGTCGAGCAGTGTGTACACCCAGTAATCCGTAGTGGCCAGAATGCGTGTAACGCGAGGGTCACGAGAAAGGCATCCTAACATGAAGTCAGCCATGTGTGCCAGGGTACCTGTACGCAACACATGGCTGTCCGCACTAGGAAGATCACTTTCAGGATCCTCCTCCTCCTCCTCCTCCTCCTCCTCAGGCCATAAACGCTGAAATGATAACAGGCAAGCAGCATGGGTACCGTCAGCAGTGGGCCAAGCTGTCTCTTCCCCCTCCTCCTCATCCTCCTCATGCTCCTCCTCCTCCTCCTGAACGCGCTGAGATATAGACAGGAGGGTGCTCTGACTATCCAGCGACATACTGTCTTCCCCCGGCTCTGTTTCCGAGCGCAAAGCGGCTGCCTTTATGGTTTGCAGGGAACTTCTCAAGATGCATAGCAGAGGAATGGTGACGCTAATGATTGCAGCATCGCCGCTCACCACCTGGGTAGACTGCTCAAAGTTTCGAAGGACCTGGCAGATGTCTGCCAACCAGGCCCACTCTTCTGAAAATAATTGAGGAGGCTGACTCCCACTGCGCCGCCCATGTTGGAGTTGGTATTCCACTATAGCTCTATGCTGCTCATAGAGCCTAGCCAACATGTGGAGCGTAGAGTTCCACCGTGTGGGCACATCGCACAGCAGTCGGTGCACTGGCAGATTAAACCGATGTTGCAGGGTGCGCAGGGTGGCAGCGTCCGTGTGGGACTTGCGGAAATGTGCGCAGAGCCGGCGCACCTTTACGAGCAGGTCTGACAAGCGTGGGTAGCTTTTCAGAAAGCGCTGAACCACCAAATTAAAGACGTGGGCCAGGCATGGCACGTGCGTGAGGCTGCCGAGCTGCAGAGCCGCCACCAGGTTACGGTCGTTGTCACACACGACCATGCCCGGTTGGAGGCTCAGCGGCGCAAGCCAACGGTCGGTCTGCTCTGTCAGACCCTGCAGCAGTTCGTGGGCCGTGTGCCTCCTATCTCCTAAGCTGAGTAGTTTCAGCACGGCCTGCTGACGCTTGCCCACCGCTGTGCTGCCACGCCGCGCGACACCGACTGCTGGCGACGTCCTGCTGCTGCTGACACATCTAGATTGCGAGACAGAGGTTGAGGAGGAGGAGGAGGAGGAGGGTGCTTTAGTGGAGGAAGCATACACTGCCGCAGATACCACCACCGAGCTGGGGCCCGCAATTCTGGGGGTGGGTAGGACGTGAGCGGTCCCAGACTCTGACTCTGTCCCAGCCTCCACTAAATTAACCCAATGTGCCGTCAGGGAGATGTAGTGGCCCTGCCCGCCTGTGCTTGTCCACGTGTCCGTAGTTAAGTGGACCTTGCCACTAACCGCATTGGTGAGGGCGCGTACAATGTTGCGGGAGACGTGGTCGTGCAGGGCTGGGACGGCACATCGGGAAAAGTAGTGGCGACTGGGAACTGAGTAGCGCGGGGCCGCCGCCGCCATCATAGCTTTGAAAGCCTCCGTTTCCACAACCCTATACGGCAGCATCTCAAGGCTGATAAATTTGGCTATGTTGACGGTTAACGATTGAGCGTGCGGGTGCGTGGCGGCGTACTTGCGCTTGCGCTCCAACACTTGCGCTAGCGACGGCTGGACTGTGCGGTGCGAGACATTGGTGGATGGGGCCGAGGACAGCGGAGGTGAGGGTGTGGGTGCAGGCCAGGAGACAGTAGTGCCTGTGTCCTGATGGCCTTCGTCCCACCTTGTGGGGTGCTTGGCCATCATATGTCTGCGCATGCTGGTGGTGGTGAGGCTGTTGGTGGTGGCTCCCCGGATGATCTTGGCGCAACAAAGGTTGCACACCACTGTTCGTCGGTCGTCAGGCGTCTCTGTGAAAAACTGCCAGACCTTAGAGCACCTCGGCCTCTGCAGGTTGGCATGGCGCGAGGGTGCGCTTTGGGAAACAGTTGGTGGATTATTCGGTCTGGCCCTGCCTCTACCCCTGGACACCGCACTGCCTCTTGCAACCTGCCCTGCTGCTGCCCTTGCCTCCCCCTCTGAAGACCTGTCCTGAGTAGGCGTTGCACACCAGGTGGGGTCAGTCACCTCATCGTCCTGCTGCTCTTCCTCCGAATCCTCTGTGCGCTCCTCCCTCGCACTTACTGCCCTTACTACTACCTCACTGCAAGACAACTGTGTCTCATCGTCATCGTCCTCCTCACCCACTGAAAGGTCTTGAGACAGTTGCCGGAAGTCCCCAGCCTCATCCCCCGGACCCCGGGACCTTTCCAATGGTTGTGCATCAGTGACGATAAACTCCTCTGGTGGGAGAGGAACCACTGCTGCCCAATCTGAGCAGGGGCCCGAGAACAGTTCCTGGGAGTGTTCCCGCTCCTGAGCATGTGTCATTGTAGTGGAATGAGGAGGCTGGGAGGAAGGAGCAGCAGACAGAGGATTCGGATTTGCAGCACTGGACGGCGTAGAACTGTGGGTGGACGATAGGTTGCTCGAAGCACTTTCTGCCATCCACGACAGGACCTGCTCACACTGCTTATTTTCTAATAAAGGTCTCCCGCGTGGACCCATTAATTGGGCGATGAATGTGGGGACGCCAGAAACGTGCCTCTCTCCTAATCGCGCAGCAGTCGGCTGCGACACACCTGGATCAGGAGCTCGGCCTGTGCCCACACCCTCACTTGGGCCTACGCGTCCTCGGCCGCGTCCACGTCCTCTAGGCCTACCCCTACCCCTCAGCATGCTGTATTACCAGTGATTTCCAAGCCAGGAAAGAAATTGGCGCAAGCCTGCAGCCAAAATAGAATTTTTTCCCTTGTTTTTCAAAGGACAAGCCACACTGCGTGTATTCAATGAATACAACTAAGTGTAATAACTGTGTTGTGGCCCTGCAAATGTGTCAGAGAACTGCAGTGATGCAAAGTTATTCGCTACAGCAGATCAGGGATTTCCCATGCAGGAAAAAAATTGGCGCAAGCCTGCAGCCAAAATAGAATTTTTTCCCTTGTTTTTCAAAAGGACAAGCCACACTGCGTGTATTCAATGAATACTACTAAGTTTAATAACTGTGTTGTGGCCCTGCAAATGTGTCAGAGAACTGCAGTGATGCAAAGTTATTCGCTACAGCAGATCAGGGATTTCCCATGCAGGAAAAAAATTGGCGCAAGCCTGCAGCCAAAATAGAATTTTTTCCCTTGTTTTTCAAAAGGACAAGCCACACTGCGTGTATTCAATGAAAACTACTAAGTTTAATAACTGTGTTGTGGCCCTGCAAATGTGTCAGAGAACTGCAGTGATGCAAAGTTATTCGCTACAGCAGATCAGGGATTTCCCATGCAGGAAAAAAATTGGCGCAAGCCTGCAGTAAAACGTAGCTGGCTGCGTCTGATTTTTTTTAACGTTCTGCACGCAGCACACACGTACCCAGAGCCCTGAGGACTGTCAGAGGCAGGCGAAATAGAATTTTTTCCCTTGTTTTTCAAAAGGACAAGCCACACTGCGTGTATTCAATGAATACTACTAAGTTTAATAACTGTGTTGTGGCCCTGCAAATGTGTCAGAGAACTGCAGTGATGCAAAGTTATTCGCTACAGCAGATCAGGGATTTCCCATGCAGGAAAAAAATTGGCGCAAGCCTGCAGCCAAAATAGAATTTTTTCCCTTGTTTTTCAAAAGGACAAGCCACACTGCGTGTATTCAATGAATACTACTAAGTTTAATAACTGTGTTGTGGCCCTGCAAATGTGTCAGAGAACTGCAGTGATGCAAAGTTATTCGCTACAGTAGATCAGGGATTTCCCATGCAGGAAAAAAATTGGCGCAAGCCTGCAGTAAAACGTAGCTGGCTGCGTCTGATTTTTTTTAACGTTCTGCACGCAGCACACACGTACCCAGAGCCCTGAGGACTGTCAGAGGCAGGCGAAATAGAATTTTTTCCCTTGTTTTTCAAAGGACAAGCCACACTGCGTGTATTCAATGAATAATGTATGTCTTCTGGCCCTGCCTACACAATTCTATCCCTGTAGTATTAATGCCGGGTGCAATGGTCTGCACAGCCGGTTTTGAGAAAAAAAAAAAAATGCAACACTGCTAACAGCAGCCTGGACAGTACTGCACACGGATAGATGTGGCCCTAGAAAGGACCATTGGGGTTCTTGAAGCCTACACTCACTGCTAACACTCTCCCTGCCTAACCACCACTTCTGTCCCTATTGTAGGGCGCAATGCTCTGCAGATCCAATTTTGAAAAAAAATTAAAAATTACAGTGCTAACACAGTACTGCACACTATTAGATGTGGCCCTGAGAAGGACCATTGGGGTTCTTGAAGCCTACACTAACTCCTAACGCTCTCCCTACAGCAGCTCCAGCACGATACCACTGTCCCTCAGCTAACTCACAAGGCATCTGAGCCGAGCCGCGGGAGGGGCCGATTTTTATACTCGGGTGACATCTGATCGCCCCAGCCACTCACAGCAGGGGGGTGGTCACAGGGGGAAGTTGTAATGCCTTTTCTGTCTTTCAATTGGCCAGAAAAGCGCGCTAACGTCTCAGAGAGGAAACTGAAAGTAACCGGAACACCGCGTGGTACTCGTTACGAGTAACGAGCATCCCGAACACCCTGATATTCGCACGAATATCAAGCTCGGACGAGTACGTTCGCTCATCTCTACTAGATATTCAAGATGGAATTCTGTCCATTTGAAATTAGATGAAGAATTGAGTTTCTTTGCCTTATCTGTGGGAAAGGTTATGTTAAGTATTTAGATTTGGAAAGGTTTACCTTGAAATTCGATATAGAGCTATATAAATGAAGAGTGTTAAGTTTCACAAGACTCTGTTCTGGGCTGGATAACATAAATGGGATGTCACCCGCAAAAGCTATAGATTTGAGTAAAAGGTTGTTTACTTCTATGCCTTTTATGTCTTTGTCCTGCCTGACCATTTGGAGAAGTATTTCTAAGGAGAAGATAAAAAGGGCAGGGGACTATTGGTAGCCTTGGTGTGTGCCACTGGTAATTTTGAAGGGGCACGAAAATATATTGTTAACTTTGATTTTGGTGTGAGAGTATGAGTATAATGAGAATATTCTTTGGATTAGACAGGCGGGGAAGTTGAATTTGTTTAGAACTGCTTTGCAGCCCATTCTAGCAAACGCTTTCTCAGCATCAATTACTAATAAAATAAATGGGGATTTATTTTCTGGGCAAACCTTATAACATGTAGTAGACACAAGGAATTATCTCTCCCCTCTGTTCTTTATCTTTAATATCTATGTACAGTAAATCATGTACAGTACCCCTAAAAATTGTACTTTTTCATATATCAATATATACATTGGCTGAAGTACTCCTGGCTAAGTATATGAGCATGTTAACACTGGCATCAGCTTTATAGTAGCTGTGATAAAAAATGAGATGTTCATTTGATATGATGGAAAACATTGTGTCACGCAGGTACTAAAGTATAAAACTATTCCAAGTCCATTAGCATGAGCTGAAAATTGTAGTGCTGCAGGCAGTCATGAGAACCATTTCAAGCTTATTAAGCCATAACACAAAATGATTTTTTTCTAACAGGCAAAATATTGGCCAATCAACTATTTAGAATTGGACATGAATTTGGCTCAGTTTGTCTTCAAAATGTAAAACCTATATTTAGAAATTTATTGGCGCATTAGAAAGATTCTGTAAGGTTGGAATTAATAAACCCAACAATATAGTAACATAGTATTTTACAATGTGTCCATTCAGTTTGGCCTATTAGCTCCCTCTTCCCCATGCTGATCCAGGGTATTATAACATGATGCAGGGATTTATAACATGAAACATTGTTACAGGCCCCTCTTGTAGTTTAATGAGTTCTCCGTTACCACATCCTCAGGCAGAGAGTTCCATAGATTTACTGCTCTTACAGTAGAGAACCCTCTTTTATGTTTGGGTAGAAACCTTCTTAACCTTCTTTCCTCTAGACATAGAGGATGCCCCCTGTTACAGTCACAGTCCTGGGTATATATAGATCATGGGAGAGATCTCTGTATTGCCCCCTGATATATTTATACATAGTTATTAGGTCACCCCTCAGTAATCTTTTTCTAAACTAAATAATCCCAATTATGATAATCTCTCTGGGTATTGTAGTCCACCAATTACATTTATTACTTTAGTTTTGCCCACCTTTGTGTCCGCTCAAGCTCTAATATGTCCTCTTTGAGTACCAATGCCCCAAATTGTACACAATATTCCATGTGTGGTCTCACCAGTGATTTGTAAAGACGAAATGCTATGTTCTAGTCATGTAAACCCAGACCTCTTTTAATGTGCCCCATGATCCTATTTGCCTTGGTAGCAGCTGCCTGACACTGGTTGCTCAAATTAGGTTTACAGTTAACTAAAATCCCTAAGTCCTTTTCCAGGTCAGTTTTGCCACATTTTCCTATTTAGTGTGTAATGGTGACATGTATTTCCTCTGCTCATGTGCATAACCTTACATTTATCAGTGTTTAACCTCATTTGCCACTTTTCAGCCCAAGGCCCCTGTTCATCCACATTTATTTGCAACTGTATTATGTCCTGTTGTGTGTTAATTACTTAGTTTTGAATTATCTGCAAATATTGGTATTTTACTGTGTAATCCTTCTTCCAGGTCATAAATATATCAAAAAGAATAGGGCCCACTACTGCCCCACTGTGGTAGTAATGGTGACCCAATTAGAGTATGCACCATTAATAACCACCCTCTGCTTTCTTTCACTGAGCCAATACCTACCCACTTACACACAAGACAAAGAGCAAGCCTTCTCATTTTCTATACCAACCTTCTATATGAAGTAGTATGGAAAGACCATACAAAGTGCACGCCTTAAAGGGGTTGTCCCGCGGCAAAACATAATTATTTTTTTTACACAGACCCCCAGTTAGTCCACAGTAATGCCCCATCCATGTGTTATTTTTTTTTTTTTTAATTCCTCTTACCTGGATCCCCGTTCTGCAGCTTTGAAGATTCTTCTTTCAAAGATGGCGCCGCTGGTCTTTTCCCACGGTGCACCGCGGGTCTTCTCCCATGGTGCACCGTGGATGTTCTTCTCCAGTCTGCGTTCCACTGCCGATTACAGCCACCTTATTGGCTGATTGGCACCACGTGACGGAGGTGGAGCTACGCGATGACACGGAGAAGAGGGAGGAGCCAGGACACAGCTCGTGAGCCCCGGACCATCAAGAATAGGATTCCTCTGTGAGCAAGCGTGACTGTTCGTGCGACCAGAGAAGAAATTTGATCGTCGCCATGGAGACGGGGACGCCAGCACTGGAGGGGGCAAGTGTATAACTTCTGTATGGCCAATATTTAATGCACGATGTATATTACAAAGTGTATTAATATGGCCATACAGAAGTGCTTAACCCCACTTGCTTTTGTGGGACAACCCCTTTAAGTTACAAGGGATTGTAAATCATATTTCAATCAGACATGTAGAGACTGATTTTAATAATAATATGACACAGATGCTGAAATGAACATTTTTTGCCCGAACAACAAGGTTCCATTGGTCAGGGGTTCTAGGCACTCAGCTACTGTTACCAGCTAGCTTGCAAAATGACCCAGAGCAAAGGAGTATTTGGAAGCTGCATGTCGCCACTGCAATACTAGTGTCTTCTTATACAGAGATACAGCAGGCTATGTTTAAATGCTTCATGAAATCTGGCAATACATAGGACTGTGATGTCAGATTTTATTATGCTAATATTGAAATTATTTACTTTTTACTTAATTAAATAATCCAGTATTTAGAACTACCAAAACTATTGTGATACATTGTTCTCAAGAGACTGTAAGAATATATCTAAATAGTTTCACTATAAAGTGCCTAAACAGTACCATGATACACTAAAATAGCTCTAGCTCATCAAGCCCTGGACTCCCCAAAACCTCTGAAGGTGTCATATAGTATGTGGCACCAAGTTGTTAGTAGCAGATTCCTTGAATCTTGAGAGATGGGGCCTACATGGATTGGACTTGTTTTTACAGCATATCTCACAGATGTGAGGCAGGGACTATTACCCTACTAAAAGAAGCCACTGTCATTATGGAATGCTGTTGAGATAAAGAGGTGTACTTGGTCTGCAACAATGTTAGGTAGATGGCAAATGTCAAAGTAACATCCACATGAATGCCAAGACCCAAGCTTTCCCAAGTAGAACATTGCCCAGAGCATTATACTCTCTCCAACGGCTTCCCTTCTTGTCATAGTGTATCTTGGTGTCACCTTTTGCCAGCTAAGTAAAGCACATGCACCAGACCATGTGCATCATATTAAATAAAATGTAATTCATCCAATTAGACCACCTTCTTATATTGCTCCATTGTCCGGTTCTGATGTTTGTGTCATTTTGGTAATGCTCTGAACTACTTGTTTAGTCATAACAATTTAGCTCTTGTCAAAGTGACTCAGATCCTTTTACTTATCTATTTTTCCTGCTTTCAACACATCATTTGCAAGAATTGACTGTTTACCTGCTGCCCAGTATATCCCACTCCTTGACAGGTGCAATTGTCACAAAATAACCATTGTTGTTCAATTTATCTGTTATTGATTTTAATGTTAAGGTTGTATTCTGTATACAATCACTCTCTGTCAGAAATATGTGAAAAGTATGTAACTTCTCATCCCTTTACACAAAGGTCTCCATGTAGATGGGAGCCACTCTGCACACTGAACAAACAAAACACAGCCTTTGTGTAACCACCCCATGTTACAAAGGTGTAGAAGCATTTTGTTGTATTTTGCATACAAACAAAAGGTACTGTGATGCTTGAAGGTTTGTGAACCTTTCAGAATTTCCTATATTTCCACTTATATTTTACCTAAAACTACATCAGATTAGTCCTAAAAATACATTAAGAGAACCAAATCAAACAAATGAGTCAAAAATATTAGACTTGGTCGTTTGCTGAGGAAAATGATCCAATATCACACGTATGTGAGTTGCAAAAGTATGTGAATCTTTAGGGTTAGCAGATAATTGAAGGTGAATTTAAATTCAGCTGTTTTCAATAAATGGGATGATCTTCACTACATTTGCTTGTGGAAGTGTATCATAGCATGAGCAAAGGAGATTTCTAAAGACCTCAAAAGAAGAGTTATTTATGCTCATCAAGCTGGAAAGGGTTACAAAACCATCTTTAAAGAGTTTGGACTCCATCAATCAGACAGATTGTGTACAAATGGAGGAAGTTCAAGACCATTATACCACTTTCCAGGAATGGTCGACCAACAAAGATCACACCAAGAGTAAGGCATATAATAGTCCATGACGTCACAAAATAACCTAAGGTAACCTGTAAACAACTAATGGCTTTTCGTAGCAAATGTTAATGCTCATAAGTCTACCATCAGGAGGACACTGAACAACAATGGTGTGCATGGCAAGATTGCAAAGAGAAAGTCACTGCTCCTCAAAAAGAACATTACTGCCCCTCTTCAGTTTGCTAAAGAACACCTGGATAAGCCAGAAGGCTATTGGAATAATGTTTTTGTGGAGAGATGAGAACAAAATAGTCAAAGTCCTACTGAAGCTGTTTTGTAATGAGGAATGGTCTAAAATTCTTCCAAGCGGATGTACAAGACTAATCAACAATTACTGGAAATGTTTATATGTAGTTATTGCTGCACAAGTGGTCACACCAGATACTGAAAGCAGTTTTGTTATGCATTGTCTTATGAAGAGGCCTAAGTAGTCTTGAAAGTTTGCTGCAACATCTTTTCTTTTTCTTAGCCATTAAAAGGTATATCTACAAGGTTATTTTGTTTCTCTTACTGAGAGCAATAACATTTAGTACCGCTAGGAAAAAATGGAGTTGTCTATAAAGAAGGAATAAATAATAAAAGTTTAACAAAATCGAATTAGAGCATCACTAAACACAGATACACTTAATGTTGACAGACATACTGTAAATACCTATTGGAATATACAGTAGCAAAACATTAGCAAGCTGTTGATGCCAGTGAGTAAATTAAGAGTGACTGCTTATGATATTCAGCAGGGTTAAAGAAGAAATGAGTCAATTATACTTTACATAAAGCCAGCTGGCACAAAGCAGTGTTGCTGCAAACATTATTTCTAGTGCCGATGGATTAAATTCAAAAGTGCAACTTCATCTGTTGATTAAAAAAGCTGTTGTTTCACATTCTTAATTTAGAACTTCATTTAGAAACCGTTAATTCTCCTGACAGTAATATGTGGAACATCAAGAAGGACTCTTACAGTAACTAAATAGTTTTTCCTACTGCTATTTTTGATACTATATATTACCTTAAATTACAGTACAAATAATGTGGAAATACAGTTGTTTTTTGCACATGTGACAAATCATTTAGTTTTGATACAGTATGTATGCAACACCTTAGAGTCTAGTGGGCATTATCCAAAAACTAGAATTTATCATAATTACCGCAAATTTAAAGTCTATTCAGACTGCTTTGGCAGCATATGTTTAGTGCCTAGAAAGCTCTTGGCGCATCTACCAGAAGTATCCATAGGACCCATCGATACAGAATATTCTAGAAAAGTGTTCTTTAAACATACATTTGGAAGGTATACACATATAGGCTTTTTCCCTTTTAATATGGGAGCCTATGGGTGGGTTTTTTTTTACTGTATGCTTATACTGTGACATACTTTAGAGGCCTATGTCAAGGACCTGTATATTGGAAATATTTTGTGATGTATATAAGTGTATAACTAAGGACTCAGGGGCCAGGGGGAAAATTTCACCTCCCCCACTCTCCATCTGTACTCATACCCAGAGGTGTAACTTGAAGATTCAGGCCCCAATGCAAAATCTGTAACAGGGCCCCCCAACTATAATGCTTTATTCATACTACTAGGCTCCTTATATGAAGAAGATAAGCCTTATGGGCCCCCTAAGAGTCCTGGGCCCGGGTGCAACCACATCCTCTGTATCCCTATAGTTAAACCCCTGGATGTATACCTCTGACATGCTGTGTTCTGGAAACACAGAGTGAAGTGACCTTAACATACACCTGTGTAATAGTTTTGAAAAATAGGCACACATCTGGTAAATTTTGAATAGTTTTTGTAGACAGAATCCTGTCCATTCAGACATTACTGTAGTGTTCAAGAGTCTATGGCCAAAAGACTCCCAGAACCTCTTGGTCAACTAGGGCGCTCCTTAAAGTTTAAGTAAAGGGCCTACAAACAAAAAGAAGTGCAATTGATAAGTGTTCATCAAAACTTACTATAAAACCATATGAAGTGTATCATGGCTATATTTGTTGATACCAGACCTATAAGCTTTAATGCCCAGGAGCCCTGGCTCCCTTGTACTATCATGAATGTGTCATTTAAATGTTTACCACTGTCTTTTAAGGGGACTGTATTTCCATTTGAGCCATACAATCCTATTCCTTTTCTTTAGTGATAAATTATGTTACTTGAACCTCAGTGTCAGTTGTGTTGAAGAACGTTGTTTCCATTTATAATCATTTATTGGTTTTCAAAATGAAATCTTTTTTCATTTATTGCTTCTTTCTACCTCATCTTTTCCTATTTGTGTTATCAGTTCTCTATATACTCTCTGTGTACAAACAGCCTGAAATATATAAAATATTAAAGATTAGATGCCTCAATTTTGCTGCTATCATATGTGCCGAGCTGTATGCTGAGTTGTAGATAGTAAACAGAAGTGATTTATTCAAATACAACAGAACCCAATCTTATCAACAATTGCTGTATGGCAGTGAAGAAGAAACACCTTAACAAAGGCCCCCAAGAAGAAAGAGTTATATGCTGTTTCTATCCCCTTTTTTAAAACTATTCCTTCAAGTTAATGTCAACTCTTTAAATCCATTTTTATATCTTATATTATTTCATAGAATTTGGAGAATATTTTTATGAAGATATGTAATTCAATTGTATGAACATAAAGGAAATTTGTAGCCCTAATGCATATACTTTACTAATAATGTCAATACTGAAACTATCTTCCATAACCTCCAAAGGTCCATCTGGCCGTGGCTGCTTTTTTAAAATTGAGTTTATATGGTTTTATGGGAATAACAAGAGAACATGGTAAAACAGGGTCACACCAAGGCCTGTGAACATTGCAAATTAACAGAAAGGGAAAAAAAAAACAAAAAAGGAAGATGAGTGATATATAACTTAAGATACTATAGCAATCTTCTCCCTGAGGCTAGCAACCATACCATATAGAAACAACATAAATGGAACCTAAGCTAAAGAGAGAATAAAGTGTTGGATATCATGGTTACAGGTATGTCTGTAGTGGGGAGCTTATGTGTGGACTGGAGTTCAAATTCTGACGTCAATGACTCTCACAGAAGTTGAACAGAAGATGGTTCATAAATTCCCATTATTTTCCAACTTCTGAGATCTGAAGGTTAAGGATTTTTGCAACAGGCAAGAAAAAATGGTGGAGATCATAAATTGTGAGATGGAACAATGACTCAAGACTTCCAAGCTCAGAAGGTTATCAGAAGACAAGCACACATTCTGCTTGTCTTCTGATAAGCTTTTGAGTTTGGAAGACTTCTGAGTCATATGGCCAGTAAAACATTTGCAGTGTCTAAGATTCAAATTTTTGTCCTAAAAGCAGAGAAGAATTCTAGACTTAGAATTGATCAAGATGCAAGTAAAAGATCTTAGAAGGTTATAATAAGTTAGCATAATCATCCAAAAAGTGTAAACCATGTGATATTCCCACCACAAATATAAGCAAGATCCCCGGTTCTGCATCCTCTCTAGCATAAGCCCAAATAGGATTGGTACATTTTAGTGAGTTACAACAGTACTACTGACGAGCAGTTATCTGGAACATTTCCTAATGGGTGGTAGATCTGCCAATTCACCTCATCCAATGAACATATTTAACTGGAAAAGAGCCAAAAATGCAATACCTGATGAGGTGCAGAGCAGGCACAATCTCCGCTAAGCAGGCACAATCGCCATAAGGCCGGCACAATGGTCATAGAACCTAACAATATGCAGCAAAACCAGATTGGGGAGGAGCGACTGCATGCAACTAAATGCATCATAAATCTAATCAGGCAGGCATTTATAAGAGAATGCAGTCTCTGGCTTTTTATGTGAGAGGCAGCATCCATGTCAAAAATGTGGAAACTTGACCAAAGGTGTTAAAATTGGATTAGACAACAGGCAGAGAAGTGGGATTGGGAAATTGTTCCAATCTAAATTCCTGATATTTTAGGGTTAGCTTGAATGGAAGCTGAAAAGGGCACGATGATAAAGGCAAACATGATCTGGGAAAAGAGAAGACCCTTACAAGTCAAACTAGTAACACTAAAGTGATCAGACAGAAAACATACACGGGAAGAAGGCCCAGCAGAAATGCAGCTGTGAATATAATCAGCTGCACGGACCCCACTTGCCTTGCGTGCAAACATAATTTTGCCTAGTGCTGATGGGTATTATATTAAAAAAACTATACAGTGGTGCCTTGGGTTAAGAGTTTATTTGTTCCATGATGGAGCTCTTAACCAAAAACACTCTTATCTCAAAACCAGTTTCACAATTGAAATGAATGGAAAAGCCATTAATCCGTTCCGGATCGCAAAGCTCTCCCATTGATTTCAATGGGGATAGCGTTGCCCCATTGAAAGCAAAAGGATGCCGGCATCCCTGCAGTGATTTTCAGGGAAGGGCTTTAAATATAAGCCCTTCCCTGAAATCATCCCTAGCTGTAGTAAAAAAATTTAAAAAATATATACTCACCTGTCTGCCACAGCCCAGATGAGTCTAGCCACCACTTGTTCTCCCTGCACTACTCTGAAGCTTTTCAGCAGGCGGGGATTAAAAATGCAGGGAGAACAAGCAGTGGCTAGACACGCCTGAGCCCCGGCAGCAGCGGACAGGTGAATATATATTTTTTACTACAGCTAGGGATGATTTTCAGGGAAGGGCTTATATTGAAAGCCCTTTCCTGAAAATCACTGCAAGGGTTGCCGGCAGGCCATTTCTTTCAATGGGCCCACCGGCAGCAGTGGCGGCCCCATTGAGAGCAAGGCTCTTAACCCAAGTTTTTGCTCTTAAATCAGAGCAAAAATTCAGGAGAGATCCTGCTTTCAAGTCAAAAGGCTTGTAAGCAGAGGCACTCTTAACCCAAGGTATCACTGTATTTAGGAATCATGACATATAACTAGAGATGCTCGAGTCCGTGTTATTCAATTCTAGCTTTTCGTAAAATTTGAGAGCTCTACTTGAGTAACGAACCCCATTGACTACAATGGGAGACTCGAGCATTTTTGTATGCGGGACGCCGGGTGCCGAGCTATTTTTTTTCTACGTTCGTCTCTCTCTCTCTTTCTGTCTCCTTCCTACCAGACAAAAAATTTGCCAATGACGCACGCTGCGTCGTGGCGGGGAGGAGCCAAAAACTGGGGCGGGGCCGAACACGGCTTGATGCTCATTCAAGTAACAAGCACAATTGAGTACGCTAATACTCGAACGAGCATCAAGCTCGGCAGAGTATGTTCGCTCAACTCTATATATAACATTATCCACGGGATAGAGGATAACTATGGGATTTGTAGGGGTCTGACTGCTGAGACTTAAATCAATCATGAGAACAGCTCCCTTCACTTCAATGGCACTATCAGAGATAACTGAGTGCAATAAGGCAAGCGCTTTAATTGTTCTATGTAGGTAAATTTCCCTTTAAAAATCTGGCTGAGTAACTACCTATGAGGAACAGTAATAGCAGTATTGCTTGTTGTCTCTTTTCAAAGACTCGGCAGATTTTTTTAAACAAAATGTGAGAATCTGGGCAGTTTTTAATTCTTTCACGTTGAAATTTTCTGTAAAACTGATTAGTGTCCATATATCAGCCAAAGGCTCTTCATCTGTGTAGTTGTGTGCATGATTTACATTAAGCATAATCCATTCCATCTGAACAATACCCCCCAATTAATTTCTACAAACACATGCCAGAGGTTCAAGTGGTTATTTGGAGAAGATAAAGTGCATGCTTGTATTTTCTTCCAAGAACAAAGAGAACATCTCTTTTCTTATTCTAATTTTAAAATATGATATGAAGGATTAGCTAAGTAGCCGAGAAATACAACAGAAACAAATTCATATTTCTTTCATATGTCATTACATTGGATACAAATGTTAAACTATTTCATGTGTTCTCTCCACTATTATCTAAAACAAACCAACTACTTATCATTTTAAAGCGTATGGAAATATATTACACCTTTTTCGCAGGATCTGCTTCTTGATAACAAAGCCAATTGATTTTGTTCCATAATACAGCAATGCACTTTACTAAAGGAAATAAATTATGTGTGTGAAGAAAGAACAGAAGAATAAAACCTAACAACACATCTGCATAATGGCTTATTTGCACTGCCATATTTTCAGTTTGTGTGCTGTCCGTGTTTGTAACTGACTACACACGGGCAGCATGTAGACCCATTAGGCTCAATGGAGCTAATTACACATGCACTTTTTTGACATGGACTGATGGCTCTGTAAAAAAATCGTAGTATGTCCTATTGTGATTCCGAAGATAGGACATGCACTATGCACTGTCCACACAGATTGGGTAGCGCACCAACGGGTCTCCATGTGCCGTCCAATGCAAGGTGTGCAGGAGATACTCAAAAGCAAATTTTTAAATAACTTTCATTCATATCAGTGATTCTTCCTGGCAATGCCTGGCAAAAATGATAGAATCAACACAATTAGATGATGTATATCCAGTTATTATACCTTGTAGTAAATGCACATATAACAGCTATGAATCAAGCAATGTTGGTGTAATAACTTAAGATTTTGATTTTAATCAAATAAATTAATTAAGGGTTCTTTCACATGCAGAATAGGCGCACAAAAAAGTCATGGCTAACTGCTCGAAAAATAGCATGAACGGACAATTTCCAGCTATCAAGTCCCAAGCTTTATTAGCGGTGAAATTGCCCATTCAAATGAACAGGAGTTGCTCGTTGTGTGTTATCCAGCTCCTATAGGAGTCTACGGAGATTCCTGCGCATCACGCACCAAAGATAGGTCAGGTCCTATCTTTCATGTAGCACGGACCTTAGATGCGGGCATTGCAGTCACGCATGTCCTATCTTCGCAAGGTGCGATTTTTTTTTGCGCATCTAGAATTTCTTCATCTGGACATTTCTATAGGAAACCATTGGTTCTAATAGATGCAATTTTTTCATGCGCCTATTCGGCACGAAAACTACACCCTAAAAAGAGCCCTAAATTGAATTATTTTAGTTTAAAGAATTTTCTGCTACAAAACTATTGATGATCTATTTTCAGGATGGTTCTACATTTAGCACCCCCACCAATAAGCAGATGTGAAGACTCAACATGCTGCCCATAGTGTAGTGGCCCAGAATGGAATTGAAGCTCTCTCCTACTCACTGCAATATAGCAATCGGTAATTTGTTTTTTCAGCAAATTGCGCCACAGTAGTTTTTCTTTGGGATTGAACAAGATGGGCTAATCTTTTCAAACACATTTTAATGAGCCTTAGTTGCCTATTGTATGACCCTGCACCAGTTCAACGTTGTTCTTCCTTGAAACACTTTAGGAAGGTAGTGATCAGCACATACTGGAAACACTCCATAATACCTGCTGATTTGGAGATGCTTTGATCCAATTATCAATTTGGTCCTTGTCTAAATAGCTCAGATTCTTAAGCTTGCCCATTATCCTGCTTACAAGACATCTAGTTATCAAATTCAAAACTGACTGTTCACCTGCTGCCTGATGTATCCTACTCTTTCATAGGTGCCATTGTACCAAGATTCTATACACAATTCTACTAAATTCAACTGGACAGCTGAGTAAAGGCCCACTTAGACACAACGATTATCGCTCAAAATTCGCTCAAAAGCCATCTTTTGAGCGATAATCGTTGAGTGTAACTGCACTGACATGGTGCAGTTTTCGTTAAGACGTCACTCATCGTTGTCTTGCAGCGTGCTGAAAGACAGCAGTGAGCCTTATCAGGGATTCACAGCGGGATACAGCTGATACTATTGTTCAGTTGTATTCTGCTCCCTGATGACAGGCTCGGTATGAAGAACAGAGCAGTCCAGCTCTGTTCATCATACCCCACTCGGAGTGCTTGGCTGTATAACAGCTAGGGGCTCCGTGCAGAAAGAATCTGGATGCAGAAGACAAACGGGGAAACTCCACTTGTCTTCTGCATCCTCCGCTCAGAGCGCTCAGCTGTATAACAGCCGGGCACTTGGAGCAGGGAACAGCTGAATGCAGAAGAAAACAAGCAGGGACACCCCACCTGTCTTCTGCATCCTCCGTTTGCAGCGCAAGGGGATTGCTAAATGCTTGAGCGATCATCTTGCGCTGTAAATGACACAACGATTATCGCTCAAAAGTCACTCAAGACATCTTTTGAGCAATAACTGTTGTGTCTAAATGGGCCTTAAGACTCAAAATAGTATTTTTTTCCATTTGTTAAAGGGGTTGTCTCGCGAAATCAAGTGGGGTTATACACTTCGGTATGGCCATATTAATGCACTTTGTAATGTACATTGTGCATTAATTATGAGCCATACAGAAGTTATTCACTTACCTGCTCCGTTGCTAGCGTCCTCGTCTCCATGGTTCCGTCTAAATTCGCTGGCAGCTTGCTTTTTTAGACGCGCTTGCGCAGTTCGGTCTTCTGCTCTCAGCACGAGCCGCTTCAGCCTGCTAGCCGCTACAGCTCTTCTGCGCATGCGCAGAAGAGCTGTCACTTCTCGGGAGCGTGCTGGAGCGGCCATTCTGTACCATCCTCTCTTAGAGAGGGGTGCAGTAACTTGAGCCGCCCAGCTGTCCCGAGAAGCCGCCGAGCCGCCCAGCTGTCCCGAGAAGCCACCCAGCTGTCCCGAGAAGCCGCCCAGCCGCCCAGCTGTCCCGAGAAGCCGCCCAGCCGTCCAGCTGTCCCGAGAAGCCGCCCTGCCGCCCAGGTAAGTGATGGATCGGGGGTGATGTGTCACTAACAGGCGTGGGCCCCTCCGGGTGTCCTAGCGCTGGGCTCTGGAGCCTAGCGCTGGGCTCCGGGGCCTAGCGCTGGGCTCTGGGGCCTAGCGCTGGGCTCCGGGGCCTGCCGCTGTGGCCTGGGACCTTCACCTATCTTGAGGGGACTGCCGCTGGGCCGAGGGGACTGCCGCTGGGCCGAGGGGCCTTCGTCTGTTGTCAGGGTCTAGCGCGGGGGAGCCGGGGTCTAGCACGGGGGGGCAGGTCTAGCGCGGGGGGGCGGGTCTAGCGCGGGGGAGCCGGGGTCTAGCGCCGGTTACCTGCTGCCTGGCGGTGGGTGACTGTGTGCCGTGGTCGGCCGCGTTCAATTCCGGGGTCCGGTCGGCAGCTGCGGGGCGTCTGGTTGTCAGGGAGACACAGCTGGTAGCGTCTCGGGAGCGCACACGTCGGGCTACAGCAAGCGACGGGAAAAGAGCCGGCGGCCATCTTGGGAAAATTTTTATAAGTTGCTGAAACGCTGGAACTGTAAGTACAAACCAGCTAGAAAAGTCATTTACAGGGGGGCTTAGTAATGTATGCTTAATTAGGGGGACTGGGCAAAAAAAAAAATTCACTGCTTCCTCGAGACAACCCCTTTAATGCTTAGTGAGGCCTCCTTTGATCCTAATGACATTGGATACTCCTTGTGCATACTTTCTACTAACATCTGACACACTTTAGCTGCTATTTACCTCTATTCATCCTGCAATGTTTGGCAAATTCTCTCATGATGCATTGCCCCATTTACAATGGTGCAAGAAGCTTCATAGTTAGACAGTTGAGCAATGGAAGAATGTTCTATGGAGTGACAAATCATGCTACTTCATTTTCAAATCAGATGGATGTACCGGAATGTGAATGATGCCTGGGGAGGGCCTTTTATCTGAGTGTGTGATGCCAACAGTTAAGTATGGCAAAGGTCTGGGGATGTTAAACGTGGTACAGTCTTGGTCTGTTGATTGTACTGGCAAGAACCATGAACATGAAAGTGTACCTTGACATTCTAAGCAATATCGTACAGCTGACAATGTGGCAAAACTCTGGGAATGGTCATCAACACACATTGGTTTGAGGATATAGGTCTTCCATGATTAAAATGGCCCATACAGAGTCTCAACTTGAACACTACTGAACATCTCTGGGATCAACTAGAACATTGGGTCAGGAAATATGAATAGAATCCAACATCTTTGAGAGAAATTCCAAACAATTTCAGGATACCAGCTGAAGTGTATCAGACATCAGTAGAAAGTATTCCCAGGAGAGTATCCAATGTCATTAGGGCCAAAGGAAGCCCTACGAAGTATCAAAGCAGGACCCACTAAGTTTTAGCATATATAAATAAATACTACCTTTGATTCTTATAATTGGTAGGATTAAAAAAGGATATATATATATATATATATATATATATATATATATATATATATATATATATATATATATATAATTATACCAGATGTAAGAATAACAGGTAATATATATATATATATATATATATATATATATATATATATATACATACACACACGCACATACTTATTATATAGACTGAATAAATGTCTATTTGTCATTACTGTAGCTTGGTGAGATTGTGCTTGACTATCATTTTGACTTAAATAATGTCACATCTGTCTCCTTGAATATGTGGTACTATAGATGATTTGCAGCTTTCCTGCTCAGATGAGAGGGATTGTGCTGGCTGGACGTGTGTGTGTCTCCAGTCAGCCAATCACTCCAGGTCAATACACATAAAAGCTGTCTCTCCAGGTGTTGGTGTGGTCAGCTTTCTCTGTTCTCATTCTGTGTGTGTGGTGTGAGCAGGTTCTGTGTTTGATTGCTGCAAGAAAGGTTTGTGTCTTGTGGTTTTGTTTGGTTGTGTCCCGGACTCCTGGTTAGTGTAGGGACTAGCGGTATAGCCAGGAACCATGAAGTAGCCCGCTAGATTCAATATTTTGATCAAAATGTCAACTAATACCTGGCATTTATAGCATTGGCATTAGCTACTAGTGTTTGCATTTTGGCTGCTGTATAGTGTGATTATGGCTCTGTGTGCCTTCTTACTCCAGTTGTCCCTGTCAGTAGTGGCATGTGTGTGTCCTAGGCTGGGTTCGAGGGTTCCAAGGAGCAGCAAGGGCCCAGATCTGAAGACCACTGGGCTGCCCTTTATTGGGGCGATATCCACGATCAGGTAGGTCTGTGTCACTTACCCTAGTAGAAGATAGTGAGAGGTGCTAATTTGTGGTAGTTCCCCTGGTGTTCCCTATCCTTCTGGGTCAGATTCGTGTGGACCAGGTGTTTACTTGCCCACACGAACATAACAGATCACAGTCAGACCACACTTTATTAGCAATCAATGCAGAAAACCAAATCGTTCCATAGGGTTCATTTTTTTCTATTTCTAGTATATATGCAAATATCATGGTTGCAGCAAGTAAACTTTCCATTTGAAAGGTTATCCCTTGATGCACCGAATAATAATGAACATTACTGAGAATATAATAATTATATTCCGAATAAAAATTGTGACTATACAGCATTAGTACAAACAATGTATGAATGATCTAGGACGCTACAGAACATTTGCCCCTTGTTAGAAGGTCTTCACTATTAAAAAGAATGATAGAACACGATGAGGCTATTAGGTTATGTTTTCACTCGGTTTCAAACATTTGTTCTTTAGCTTATCTTAGGCATCATAATGAATAATATATTGTAAAATTAGTATTTTAAGATTGACCATGCTTATTATAACGATTAAAACATAATTTGCAGGACACAATTATTATGCATTGTAAAAAAGCTAATACTGCATAGTGTGAAGTCATAAAATAAGCAGTCACTTTTATTCATTGCTTTTTATAATTCATACTACATTGACTTTTAAAGCTTGATAAAATATTTTTTGGAGATTCATTAAAAAAAAAAAGTTTTGTTCCATAAAGTCAAATTATCATGAGCTAGCACAATCATTAGCACCCTCCATGGAGTGCTGCTGTGGAATGAATAGGATAAAGCATATTTCAATTAGCAGCTCGGAGCTGGCATTAATTACTGTGATTTCTGGTGCTGAGGTAATCTCTTCACCTTCCTCTGTATGAAGGGAAAGTTAATAGAATTTGAACAAACAGGGAAATGTCTTTTAATGGTCATTTAATTCTGTAAGTGGCAGTTAGCTTTGTTAAGAAATATGTTTTTTTTGTTTCTCAGAATATTCACGCATGTTTCTGCAAAAGGAAAATAATTATTTAGCGTAAATGAAGCCACACCAAAGAGTTATTCATGCACATTATACAGATGCAAGACGGACGGAAAAAGATTAACAGATTATAACGCTAATGTAATGAATGAACCCAATCTATGGGTGCGTCTTGCAGAAATGTTCCGCATGTATAAAAGGGCCTTTAAGGACACGGCCTATTTTGGCCATAAAAATGAGACAATTTTTTTAGAGATTTTTATCTCCACTTTTCAAAAGCCATAACTTTTTTATTTTTCCACTGTCATGGCCGTATGAGGGCTTGATTTTTGCACTATAAATGACATGATAATTCTTTTTTGTGGACTGGTATGATTATGACAATGGCAAAATTATTAATCTATCTTTAGGCTTTTCCACTTTTGCACAATTAAACTTTTCAAAATTATCTTTTTTTACGTCATTGTACTCAAAGTCCCATAACTTTTTTTTATTTTTCCATTGACAGAGCTCTGTGAGGACTTGCTTTTTTGCGTGATGAGCTGAGGTTTTTATTGGTTTAACTTTGGCTTCTTTGATCACTTTTCTTGTGTTTTTTTTTGAAAGCCAAAATGAACAATATAAGGATTTTCTCTCCGTTTTCTAGATCTTTTCTCTTTGCGTTGCAGAATAAATAAAAAAAAAAAAACTTTGATACAAAACGGGGAAAGTTGGCAACCCATTGGCCCTCCACAAGTACATTATGGAGTTCCGATTATGTCACAAAGGGAGTGTGTGTGATTTCAATCGATTGTGGCATGTATGGGATTTAGAGTGCGGATCAATGTTTTATCAGGGACAGCCGGCTCCCACTACGGGGTGGAGCAGGCTCACTTCTGAGACAGTGCCATCCACAGGATATAAATTTATGTCCTGTTGCATTAAGTACCATGTGCCACTATGTAAATATATGTCCTGTAGCGATAAGGGATTAAAATTGCAGCTTAATCTGCTGCTACAGATTTTCACTCTAGTACTTGCATGTATTCATGAAGATTTTGGTGCTAAATGTTCTGCATCTTTAGGTATGTTTTGCAGAAATATTCTGCAAGCCTGAAAGGTTCCTTAAGGCTGCTTTCACACACTGCATAAAATTTACGATGTGAATTTGCACTAAAATTCTGCTTTCATATGCTCATCTGAAACCTGAAAAAAAAGTATTTTGATCTAAAACGCTACATATGAAACCCCTCTATAACAATATTTAAAAACAAGAGTGTGGAACTGCCCATGATAGACTAATACATAGCAGAGGAGACAATGAGCTGGTAAGTTCTATTCATTATACAGTACATTCAGCATAACAATTAAAACAAATTTAAATAGATTTGACAGATAATTTACAGAAGTGCAGACTAACCCTTTCAAGAGTATTAAAATATACAGATGGCAAAGTGCATCCTGTATAGTGACAAAAGTGTCAACTGATACCGCTCAAGGCTGTCCCTTCCCCATCATACATTTTGACAGATGTAGGAATTTGAAATGCATAGCTATGTACTTGAAATCAATTACCTCTTTCATTCATACTGTTCTGTCATTAATTGTTTAAAATAATCTTTCACAGGAATTTTTAATTATGGGAATGCTATAAAAGATGACATTTGTATTATTATTACTATGCTACTTCTTTGACACTAATGGTGATGTTTTACCAGTTGGTTCATGTGCTGGAAAGTGAAGCTATTATGTGACGGGCTTATAAGTTCTATAACTTACAAGTTAACGCAAAACAGCTCATTGTTATAAATTGATCCCCATGACAAAATAGCAATGGGGATTCCAGCCAGCATTGGATAAATCTTGGCTCCCTTGGTTATTTTCTGTACACCAATAATAAATGTTTTAATTTTGTTCTCTACTGAGCAGTAACCAAGATTACAGATACAGTTGCAATCAACATTATTCAACCCCAATTGCAAATTAGATTGATTTGCCAAATTTACACATTTTCAGCTGTTTGCAAAAGAAGCCAAACAAACAAGAACAATTTGAATAGCTTAATACAACTTAAATAAAAAGCGGTTTCTCCAAATTCAACACAAAATGCCACTTTTAAGGATTACTGCAGATTCAAAATTATTCAACCCCCTGAATAGAATGCCTCATAAAAGCAAACATTTGCAAATCAGGTGTTGCCTGAAGCAGACCTGATGCAATTAATCATTAGTTGCATCAGGTGAGCTTGAGACAGAACGCATTAAATATTTGGACTTACTAGGACTTATATGTTAGGAATATAGCTAACTCAAGAGAGTGAGACAAAAAATTAAAAGAAGAGCTCATTGCCTTCCAAAGACAAAGCGAAAGATACCAAAAGAGAACAAAGGCATTGTGTGCTTCTAGAGGTAGAGTTGAAAGCATAGTTTGCAAGTTCAAAGTTAAAGTAACACCAGCTACTATACTTGAATGTGGCAGAAAGATGAATCTTTCATCGGCTGCCATCAGATTGCTGAGGAGGCAGGAGGTCAAAAACCCTCAACTGAATTCAAAAGAGCTTCAGCAAGATATGGTGGCAGCAAGCACTGAGGTCTCCATTTACACAGTAAGGCACATACTAAACACTGAAAGTCTTCATGCTGAAACTCTAAGATGTACACCTCTGTTGACCCAAAAGCACAGGAAAAGTCAATATGCTCAAAGTCATATAATTAAGTCACAGACATGTTGGGATTCTGTTCTGTGAAGCAATGAGACAAGACTGGAACATCTCTGCCTATGCATCAGTGGCAGGTTTGGAGGAAGAAAAGGGATGCATAAGAATCAGCATGAAGCTGCTTTATTGCTTATAGCACTAGAAACCTGCAGTGTATGAAGGGCAAGATGGATTGAATGAAGTATCAGGAAATCCCAGGGAAAAATGTCATGCCTTCTGTGACAAAGCTGAAACTTCTGCATCATTGGACCTTCCAACAGGATAATGATCCCAAGTATACTTCACAGTCCACCAGGACTTAGTTGCAAAGCACGTTCTGGAAGATTCTGAAGTCACCATCATAGCTGCCTGAAAGTCTTTGGTGGAATTTAAAGATGGCGGTTGTATCTTGATAAGTCCCAAAAATATTAATGAACAGGAGGCCATTGCCCATGAGGAATGTACTAAGGTTCCTCAGAAACTCTGGCAGAATTTAGTGTTTGGTGTTGCATCATGTTTGCAGAAGGTTATAGCAGCAAAAGAGTGCTCTATTAAGTTCTAAAGACCCTTGTCAAGAAGGGGTTGAATAATTCTGAGACTGCAGCAGCCATTAAAAGTGACATTTTATATTGTATTTGAAGAAACCACTTGTTTTTTAGTTATATTGAGCTATTTGAATTGTTCTTGTTTAATTATAATTTTTTTGCAAACAACTGAAAGTTTGTAAATTCTGCAAATAGACCTAATTTGCCATTGCTGTCAAATAATTTTGGTTGCAACTATATAATTGTATCCTTCTGTACCTTTCCTCTTGGCTGGATATGTTCAGATGTGTGTCACGAGATAGCCTGCTTTTCAATATGATTTTGTGATATTCGGTCATGTGATTTCTATCCTTTATGTGTCTATTGTGGTTACCAGTGTTTGTGTTATGGACTGAAGAATTCAAGAATATTGTTAGCATGTTGCAATATTGTTTTGTATTGGTCTCATGAGAAATAGCAATCTTTAACCAAATTGGGGATAAGGTAAGAGTGGGCACATCTGTATGCCCATAAGCAATACATTGTTGCCTTTTTATGGTAAATATTGTAATAGCAAACAACAAAAATGGTTAAAAATATCCAAATTCACTGGAAATGTACTTAAGATATTAAAATAATTAACAAGATGCTGCATTTATTAACCTGTTTAATTGAATTTCCCTCTCAAAGAGACAAATGGCGTAGGACTATGTGCCACCAAATAACATCTGCTCGAGAAAATCAAAATTAATGATAAACAGAATGGCTTCTTTTAATGACTGACTTTGATCCAGCTGTATACCGCCGTAAAAATGCTATTACAGACCGCTACCAATTAAAAATAGTATTGAAAGTGAAGCAGAGATTGTTGTGGAATTAAACTTTAGTACTTTTGTTTAAAGCTTAACACTTCTCATGTCGTAGAAAAAAAAACTTTGCTGCATACAGTTAGAGACTTAAAAGAAGCAACTTAAATATGCCATAGACATCCACAGAGGATTTTTATATTCATTGGGAACGTTGCTAAAGTGTTCACTTAAGTTGTTAAAACTGAACATTTTAGTGGGCATCTAGGAAAGAGAAAACCATTTAATTTTATATTTACTGGTGTTATTCTGTATACCCAAACAATTTAGAAAAGAGCGAGAAATTGTGTTTTTATTGTGTAGCTGAAATTGTCTTTTGCTATCGTATAACATAGTATTAGTAATCCTTCGGTAATGCTAAACTAGACAGCAATGCAGCCAGTGATGATCGGTATTCTAAATATCAGCAAATCCGTTTTCACATATAAAACAAAAGAAATATCTTAATGGAATTTTTAGAGAGATATCAACTATCATGTACTTTCCAATAATTGCTTGAAGGAATAGAATGAAATATAATTTCTGACAAGATAAATGCAATCTGTATACGAGGCAGTTAACTAATATCCATTGAAATAATTTTTTTGTAATAAAATACTCAGAGATAGTTTATTCTCATGAACACTAAAACATAGTCATTTACCTAACACAACAGAAATCAAGAAATAGTTCACAAGAGGAGCTCTTTAGAACCCTCGGGATTCTTGAACTTTTTCTTAGTCCTAGTGGTGTTGTGTTACTCCGAGCATTGTGAATTCCCTTCAGTCTTCACAATCGATCTCATGTGGGAAGGTTGATTCAGAACCTCCAATGGTTGCTGTCAGCCTATTATCTTAAGGGTTTATTTACACAAGCGTATATCGGCCAGTGTTTTCACGGCCGTCCGATATACACTACCATCTGAAGCACTGGATTCCAATGCATCAGATCACACAGGCGTATTCCCGCGCTTTTATGCCGGGAAGGAAGGATAGTCCTGGAGCTATCTTACTGGCCTGACTATGGCCGCTGCCATAGACTCCTATGGGAGCCAATGACAGCGGCCGGAGAAGGGAGGCGGGAGGGAGTTTAGCAGTGTGACTGCTAAACTCCCTCCCCTTCTCTTCTCTTCTCCACCCCTTGCTGCTGTTTGCAATGGAAGGGGGTGGGGCTGGGGTCGAGCTAACCCCTGCCCCCCTATTGCTGGCTGTGAACAGGGGGTGGGAACTTAGCTCTACCCCCATTCCACCCCCCTCCCATTGCAAACAACTGGAGGGGGGGGAGAGAGGAGGTGAGCCGGCAAGAGGGAGGGATGAGGGAGACAGCTTAGCAGAGCTAAGCTGTCTTCCCCCACCAGATGGCATATATGCTGAGCCCGTGCATCACATGGTAACGTATATTGGCCGGCTGTGAAAACGCCAGATGATATACGCTCATGTGAATAAGCCCCAAGGCTGTGTGTTCTGTAAAGCCATTGATTGGTTCATAGTCATTGATAGTCATGGAATAGGTGTTGATTGAAAAGTAGTCAGCACAGGCACCATTTTTGAACAGTGTGGCATATGTATTTTATCATACTAAATATGCTGCCATGTGGAACATGAAAAAAAATACTTTGCTGTCTGTGAAAGTCTGAAGTTGATATTTGCAATTTTTTTTAAATAGTAATCTAAAAAAGTATCAGTTCTTTTAAGATAGACAAGGCAATTTAGGATAAGTCAGACATTGTGGGGATTTCAAGAGAGACTGGTCAGCCTGTTCGCATGAAGTAGCATTGGCAGATATGCCCAGCAGAAGTGTTGCTTTTCTCTCTATCGTAACTTTGCAACCATTTTTGGTTGCATGCCTTTCAATGCCCGTGTTTTACTGAGGATGGCCTGCGTGGACGTCGATCTAGAATCCACAATCCAAATCTGCCCATAGGAGCCCCGCCTTATGTAGAGTTATGGTGCTCCATAGTTACTTATTATAAGAAAAGCCTTTCTATAGTCTGGTACTGCAGACACGGCATCTGCCTTCTGTCTCCTATGTGCTAGAGGTTAGGAAGAGAAATTTATACAGGGAAAGAACTATAATATGGCTGCAGGATCAAATTACACCTAGGGCATTATAGGGGCTGTATGCAAAACAAATTCAGTAGTGGACATAGACTTCAATATACTCTAATGTGTACTATAAGACGTGTACTTATAAACCTCACTGTAAAGAATTTGATCCAAAGGTAAACAAGACTTTCGTGTGTATAAAAAGAGAGAGAAAAATCAGTTATTCTAGTGTAATATTGCCGCTCTATAAATCCCTTCTAAGGCCATACGACTACATGGAATTCAGTTTTGGGCTCCATATTCTGTAAAAAGCAGAAAAGTTTAACTTGTGCTAACTTTCTACAAAAATTATCTTATCTTAACACAATAAAAGCCATTTTCTTAATGCATGAAGTGTCAAGTTAAACTTTAGGACTTTACAACTGTAGGAGAGCTGGAGAGAGTCCATTGGTGGGCGACTACATTATTAAATGGGCTAGGTGGTTTCTTATAATGAGAGGCTATAAAAAATGAGCTTGTTCAATTTGGAAAAGAGACGTATTGCAGGTAATCTGCAAAAAACTGATACATGATTTATACTTCCCAATGACTGTACAAAGGATCAGGGGACATTCATTACTTTTGGAGTAATGGCTATTTAGGCACCTACATAGGAAAGGGTTCTTTACTGTTTGAGTAGTCAAACTATGGGACGCCCTACCCCAAGAGGCAGTGGCAGTAATTAAAAAAGGACTAGATGCCTAATTAATGAGTAATGGCATTGAGAGTCATAATTATCTTACAAATTATTATCTATAATGTATCAGAAAAGGTTGAACTTGATGAACCTGTGTTTTTTTTCCAACCTATGAAACAAATATAGAACTATCATCCTTTGTGCTATGTATGTTCTGATTAATTCTTAATAATAACACAAAAAAAGGAAGAGCTCATAATCTGTTTTCTGTAAGTCATCATTTACTGGGAAGGGAAAATGGTCCTCTAATCTTAAGTCTTCACAATAGAACAGGGATAGATCAAATAACCAAGCAAGTCATTGTTCATTAGCATTTTAGCAGGATTACGTTTATTATTGGTGCTTCTTGCTGAAAGATAGTACTTAGAGCATGAATGAGTGACGAGATAACATAAGAAAATGATATGTATAATTTGCATACTGCATTAAATACATTAGCTCTCTTTGCTTTAGCTCCAAAAGGCCTAACCACATTCACAGATTAAGTATTACGCATTCAATACAAAAGAAAATATCAGCTTATAGTAAAATGATTTGCAGCAGATTTTAAATGCTATAATACATTCATTAGAAGTCAGAGAAATCTAATAACAAAACTAAAGGATGAAAAAAGAGAACTGAATCTACTCCCATGACACGAGATCCAGATGATGAAATGAAGAAGATGATGAATAAAGAAATTCTAAGGTGCTGCCAGCCCAGAGACTGCTACAGTTACCCAACTGGGTGTGATGAGATGGAGAAAGAAAAACCAAAAGGCTCGGGCTGATTAGTGCAACCCTAGAAACCAGATGACACTAGAGGCCAGGAAGTAAAACCTGACTCCTCTTTATTGAACATAAAACCAGAATATTACACATTTTGGGGACCCAGCCCCTTCTTCAGAATTTCAAAATAAACAATGGATGGTACGAGAACAATTATTTATGGAAAATTAATATATAAATATGAAAAATATTTTAAATCTGCACATGATAGATAACGCTAAAAGGATAGAGGCTAGTGAAAACTGATATAGCTAATGACATGAGATCACAAAGAGATTAGAAAAGTCCAAACAAAGTTCTTTATTTAAAATGGAAATAATTCATAACTAATAAAACAAGCTAAAAATCAGAGAATTAAATCTGTCAGGTAAATAAGGTAATGTATCAACCCATAAAACATAAATAATAATACATAGAGCCATAAATGCAAAAAACTGTATAGATAAAAGGAAGCATGATTCATAATAAATAAATAGATGTCAATGGGAGATGATGATCGCTATTCCATATAATAAAAAAGAATATAACAATACTTATGAAACCTGATAGATCATGGTGCTGTAATTAGATGGAGGCATAAATATGAAAAACGGTGTAATGATGGTTCTTATTACATGATACACTGAGAGGAATTATTTTGTGACTGACTGAATAGATGGCTAAGTCATGATGACCTAAAGAATTGGTAATTCATAATAATACAGTAAGGGACGGTATAAAAGTTGGAATAAATTGACAGCATAATTTGCTAAGGCTCATGCATTATCACAAAGAAAAGACAGGTAAAAGATGGAAATGTATATGTAAATAAAACTAATTGGGTGCCAAGCATAGGAATGGGTTAAAAAGGCTAGTGGAACACAGTGCCTATATAATCAACTGCATGAAAAGTTGTAACACTTTGATTGGATATGGTGGGTGGTATACAATGAAAGGGGCCATAGGGTAGATTGAATGTAGATGCTGAAGAGAATCATGCTTACTGGTGGCCTGGGCACATTCAGATGGAGAGGATGTGGCAGTTGGCTATTGCCTGCTTGGGAGGAATTTAAAGAATGGAATGGTATGTGTAGGACGGATGTGCTTCTTCCATGGACCCACAGGTTGGGATATCTCTTTAGGGCACATGTGCACTGTGATAAGGGAAACCCAGCTGTAGAGGAGGGAAGGGGAGATACAGCACGTGTGCTGATGGTGAACAGAAAATCATAGCAAGCATTATAAAGGCGGGATTCTGCGGCAGGAAAGACGTGGGTAAGGATCAAGCAGGATGGCAAGGGAAGGATGGATAAACTTGAAAGCTGAAAGGTGGGGTAGTAATGGTTAAAAAAGCAATACTGGAGGATGGATGAAAAAATAGATGGAATAGATATACTAAGGTGGTGAGGAAAAATTAATAAAAAATGAAAGTGGAATATATAAAACACAACAAAACAAAAGCTTTGTTTATTAGCCATTAGGCTACTTTCTGAGATTCTCTTTCATACAGCAAAATTGTGTAAATTATTGTGAAAATTATTTATACCACTTAATGATAGTTCAGGGTCTTACACTGTTCGTTATGTACCAGAAGACAAGTGTCCAGTGCTTTTTGTGGTTCATTTAGAATCTAGCACAACTAGTGGTTAGGAGTGGTATTACAAGCAAAAGTCGAAATGGTTCTGCTGTTAGATATTGTCATTACTGTAGCAGTGATCTTGCTGTAGCAACCATTCAAGCTGTCAACAAAAATTAAAATGAAGCAGTCCAGAATCTTGTTAGCATTGCTATAGCTATGTTGTAAAGTTTATAATGGCTTCACACAACCATAATGCTGACAATTTTGACCTTTATAATGCCACCTATTCCACTCCTCTGGTTCCAATGAACTAAACTTAGATCTGCTTAAAGTTTTATAGTACTCAAAGTTCTGGAGAATTATGGGTATTGTGCACTAAAATTTGGTTGCATTATGGCTGTTTGCATGGTAGTTACACTCACAAATACTATTCCATTAAAACATTAAATATTTCTGAAAAACAAAACATATACAATAACATCTTGTAAGGCTGCTCTCACACGTGTTCGCAAAACACTGTGTTCAAAATTGTGGCAATTTACCACAATTTTGAGTGGCGTTTTTGAACGCATGTGAAAGCGTTTGACAGCGGTTCTTAACGCACCCCATCATTGTAATGGGTGATGATATGCATTCAGAAGTGCTAAAACGCACGAAAATAGAGTAGAAAATGCTAGAAAATCATGGTGTTAGAAACGCCGCGTTCGAATGCTGGTCTGCGAAGCCCCATTAAAATCAATGGGAGCATTGTACCATGATTAGTGTGGCATTTAAAATTCCCTGATTTTCAAGCGTTTCCTGCTCTCTTTTTTCAGCCTCCTACTATGTGTCACTATTCTGCATATTATAAGCTCAGCAGGATAAAATTAAAAAAAATGTAGTAGAAATTAATTTCTAGGCCTTAGATGGAATTCTAGGAATGTTTACAAGCTATATGAACAGCACTCATTACAAAATGGACTTTTATGGATCAACAGTAGGGATGAGCGAGTATACTCGCTAAAGCACTACTCGCTCGAATGATGTGCTTTAGACGAGTATCTCCCTGCTCGTCCTTACAGATTCGGGGGCTGCCGCAGCTGACAGGTGAGTCGCGGCGAGGAGCAGGGGAGAGCGGGCGGGAGAGAGGGAGAGAGACATCTCCCCTCCGTTCCTCCCCACTCTCCCCCGCAGCTCCCCGCCCCGCTCCGGCCCCCGAATCTTCAGGGACGAGCAGGGAAATACTCGTCTAAAGCACATTACTCGAGCGAGTAGTGCTTTAGCGAGTATACTCGCTCATCCCTAATCAACAGTTACAATCAAATGAGGCCAGGTTTTATATTTACAGGGATTATCTAAATAAATAGCAAATATGAGATTTTTCCATTTTTATTGTCTTTCATTTGCTAAACTGACATACAATATACTCTAAAGGCAATTTTAGATACTTGTACTGCATTTTCTGGAGACACTTTTTGAAGCATATACACAAAATTGCCTACCTTGTCTTCGTGTCAGTTGAAAGTGCTTATGTACCTATAGGGTTAAAGAGAAAAAAGGAAATTCAGAAATGTGTTTGCCAATCCTTTGCCAAATTTTTATAAATGCAAGTATGATATTCACTCATTGTAAAAAAAAATCAGGCATCTAGCAGGAGTTGTGGAAAACAAATGACACTTTCTCTGTGTGATTGTAATGTTGATGTAAGTGATTACAATATCAGAGCAAAAGGAGAATTTATTACGGAAAACCGGACAATTGAAAGGAGGCTCTAGTGACCTGTTGTATTGCCTCTAGCTTGGATACAAGATGTGATACAGACAGCATGGAGGCTCTAGTACCCTGTTGTATCGCCTCTAGCTTGGATACAAGATGGGATACTGGCAGGCATGGAGGCTCTAGTACTCTGTTGTACCGCCTCTAGCTTGGATACAAGATGTGATACAGACAGCATGGAGGCTCTAGTACCCTGTTGTACCGCCTCTAGCTTGGATACAAGATGTGATACAGACAGCATGGAGGCTCTAGTACCCTGTTGTCCCACCTCTAGCTTGGATACAAGATGGGATACTGGCAGGCATGGAGGCTCTAGTACTCTGTTGTACCGCCTCTAGCTTGGATACAAGATGTGATACAGACAGCATGGAGGCTCTAGTACCCTGTTGTACCACCTCTAGCTTGGATGCAAGATGTGATACAGGCAGGCATGGAGGCTCTAGTACGCTGCTGTACTGACTCTAGTATGGATACAAGAAGTGATATAGGTGGACATGGAGGCTCTAGTACCCTGTTGTACCAACCTCTAGCTTGGATGCAAGATGTGATACAGGCGGGCATGGAGGCATATAGGTTCCATAAGGTATACTGCAGCGTATCACTACACATTTGTGGAAACTGAGCATCTAGATTGTGCAAACTCGTAAGATGTTGAAGTTGGTTTCCCATATGGTCCCATACATCTTCTATTGGTAATAAATCTGACAACCAGGCAGGTCACAGAAGTGTGGAGACATTCCTGTGACACCCTTGTGTGTATTATCCTGCTGGAAAATGCCACTTGGAAGCGGCCATGTCCAGTTTAGTTGTTCACCACACCACTGCAAATGGAGGTGATACTGAGTGTCAAAGGCAATACACATAATGGTCCCAATGAGACCAAATGTCCTTCAGCTAAGCACCTGGTAATATGTCTGGCAGTCACAGGGGCCTGAAACAAGGGTGCCACCTATCTCTGGATGGCAGACAATAAATCAACTGGAGCCACTTGTTGTTTTCAGACAATAAGACAATCCTCTCTACTAGTGATCTGTTGAGGGTGTCTTAAGCCCAGACACCTTGTGTGTATGCACTCATGCATCCACTGGTCCCAACTGGTCAGAGCAGACAGGATGGCCAAGGTGTCGATACGACCATCCACCATCTCACATTCCAATAATGCGCTCACTCTTAAACTCTGTTACCTTGGTGAAATCTCTTTGATTGCAATGTAGAGGCATATCTAGTGATCAATAAGTTCTACACTCTAGCAGAAAAAAAGATCTACTGCACACAAGTAGCTTCTAAGAGCCTTTTTATAGGCTAGGGGTGTAATCACTTTTAGGGCCTCAGGTGACAAGTTTGTTCATCTAATAACGCCACAACTTTAATCATTTGCATATCTATCTGAGATGTGACTGCATGCCGAGTTTTGCGGCAAAACAACAATTCCTTCTATGGGGCTTGATTTCTTTTTACAAAAAGTTCATATGGCCAATTTAAAAAGACTTTGAATCATTCCGTACATCAGCAGTATTATCAGGAGTTTAGAAGTAGAAATATTTAAAACAAATGAGAAAAGAAAATGTAAAACTCTATTGAAAAATAGATATAATGCACCAAAGGTTATGAAATAAGGACAATTTAATGAATGCGCCATACTTACTTTGGCAGGATCGGTTAATATCTAATTTCATCACCTATCTGATTTTTGTGTCAGCTGCTATTGATGGAGTTGTCAATGTTAATATTAAACCCTCATTACTTTCAATCTGCATTTCAATTAAACTGCTAATGCAGTTGAAATATTTTCTTTTCAGACTGTGACACTTTATTTTGACAACTAACTGCAAGATCTCACAGTTGAGGTTGAAGAAATTGTCTGAGTTGCCTTCAGCAAGTAGTAATTGCATCTATCAAGGTTGAACTGTAGTGCTAAATCTAAAGACTTACTTAAAGGGGTTGTCCCGAGGCAGCAAGTGGGTCTATACACTTCTGTATGGCCATAATAATGCACTTTGTAATATACATTGTGCATTAATTATGAGCCATACAGAAGTTATAAAAAGTTTTTTACTTACCTGCTCCGTTGTTAGCGTCCTCGTCTCCATGGTGCCGACTAATTTTTGGCCTCCGATGGCCAAATTAGCCGCGCTTGCGCAGTCCGGGTCTTCTTGCTGTCTTCTATGGAGCCGCTCGTGCCAGAGAGCGGCTCCGTGTAGCTCCGCCCCGTCACGTGCCGATTCCAGCCAATCAGGAGGCTGGAATTGGCAGTGGACCGCACAGAAGAGCTGCGGTCCACGGAGCAAGAGGTTCCCGGCGGCCATCTTCACAGGTAAGTATAGAAGTCACCGGAGCGCGGGGATCAAGGTAAGCGCTCCGGTAAGCTGTCTGTACGTCCCTGCATCGGGGTTGTCTCGCGCCGAACGGGGGGGGGGTTGAAAAAAAAAAAAACCCGTTTCGGCACGGGACAACCCCTTTAATGTAAAGTCTTCATGTTGGGAGCCAACGTATGCTTAATTAGCAACAGACATCCATCAGATTATGAGCTGCATTCATTTCTCAATTTTGACAGTTATGGGACTAGATCAATTGTCTCACTAGTTTGAAGGCATATCACAATGCCATTAAGGTCTCATGCACTAAGTTACACGCCCATTCATTTCTGTAGAGTTTATCATGTGTGTCTGCTAGCAGTGTTTGTATATATGTAATACTCTGTATTTTTGAGTCTAAATAGTCCATCTTGCTGTGATATTTCAACATGAGGATTCTATTTTCTAGATAGGTCCATTGAACAGGATTTGTATTCATCTGCAACCCCTGAACCAATCCATTTTCCATCAGGCAAATCCAATAGAAATTGAGGATTTCATGTGGAAGTGGATGTCAAGAAAAAAATGCCAAAAACAGTTAAATCCTTCCAGTTTATGCATTACAGCACTGGCATAACTATAGGGGATGCGGTTACACCCGGGCCCAAGAGTCTTTCAGGGTCCATAAGGCGTCTTTTCTCCATATAGGGAGCCCAGTACTATGAATAAAGCATTATAGTTGGGGGCCTTGTTACAGGTTTGGCATTGAAGTCCAGGAGCTTCAAGTCACGCCTCTGCGTTAAAGGGGTTACGAGAAGTTGGGGGGCCCCAAGATAAACTTTTGCATCCGCGCCAATGAGCCTACAGCTACGCCCACAGGGTCTTACTTCATAACACAATTTCCTATTTGACCTTCAGTAAAAAATAAAACACATACATTCCTATGTGTCTGTGGTTGAATGCCACCAAAGTCATCTCCTGTCTCTAGTGGCTGGTGCTACACTAACGTCTGGCTCTAGAAGTTGTCCCAGTCTTATATTATTCTAATCCCTTACTATTTCATCTTGATTCTGAACTATTGAGCAGACCCAATTTAACGGAAACATCACCTGGACAATTTTCCTTTACAAAGGAGAATTTATTGTTTTTCTCTTACATCATAGTAACATAATATGTAAGGCTGAAAAAAGATATGTATGATCAAATAGTTTAGATGACTATTCTGCAGAGTTCATCATAGGAAGACAAAAAAACATGAGGTAGAAGTCCATTTTCCTCATTTTAGGGAAAAAAAATTCTTACTCACTCCAAATTTGGCAATCAGAATAACGCATGGCATCAACAACCCTTCTGAAGTAATCAGTGACTATAACATGTAATATCGTTAC
Organism: Eleutherodactylus coqui; assembly: GCF_035609145.1. Lineage (NCBI taxonomy): Eukaryota > Metazoa > Chordata > Amphibia > Anura > Eleutherodactylidae > Eleutherodactylus > Eleutherodactylus coqui. The sequence goes on along the minus strand of NC_089838.1, from coordinate 61,650,053 downwards.
ACTCAAGAAAGGCCATCTTGAACTCCTTTAACAATTTCGACATCACCACATCCCCAGGCAGAGTTCCACAGTCTCACTGATGTTATTAAAAAAAAACCTTTTAAGTTTCCATATCATCCTGAGTATACATTGCCTGTGGAGGGCTGACCATTGCATTGACCCCCCTTATCTTACCCTTCGGAGGAAAAGAATGGTTTGACATAAGTGCATTAAGTGTTTTCTCCCTCTGGTTGTTTGGACTGCCCAGATGACATCCATGACACTGAATCATAAAACAGATCCTTAGACTGATCCATGTGGACTGCTTTGCAGTATATGGGGGATTTGAAGTAAAGGGGATGCTTATGGCCAACTGTTGCAGATTGCCTGCTGTATGCCTGCAATTGGGAGAAAAAGGAGGTTTTGATACTTGAGGCATGCTGTGTCATCCACTTTACAACCTGTTCTGCATGTTGCTGATGTGAGGCACAGGCAGAACTACTTCTAAGGATTGGCAGTGGGTTTGCCTCGCCTTCTATAGAACATGGAGCTGTTGCTTCAGTAGAAGCTGCTGAAAGAGCCAACTCGGCCCATCCTCTACCACCTCCACCAACACTGACATGTTCCCTACCCCTTGCTTTCTTCATGTTTCCCTTTTATTTATTTAGTTTTTTGGGGGGTTCACTTTTTAGTGTTGTGTGATGTAAATAATTTGAAGTGGCCAGACTGGAGACTTTGAACGATGTCTGAGGCTGCTGACATGCACTGTGTGCATTTGCTGGTTCCCTGTTTGTTTTTTTGTATTATATTAACAAAACCAGCACCACCAACTAAATACGCCACAATCCATGGGAGGCATTATATTTGAGAATAGCAGGTCACAGAGTATAGCTTGTATATTTGTGCACATAATTGAGTTCCCCAAACACCACTGCTAGCTGCGTAAGGTCTGCAAATAATATGTAGGGGCTGTACTGGCTACTTCGAATGACATCTGAGGCCACAAACAGAGAACTGAAATATTCCTCATGCCAGAGTGTATTAGAAATATATCCTCTCCCAATGTCCCAAGCACGTTTCGTATAGGCATATGAACATGATGCAGCTCTATCCAACCGAACCCTTTTTAAGTTCTCTGCTGATATACAAGCTTCCACACCAGCAGCAATATATCCACTGTAGAATATCTGTTCCCATTACCAACAGACCACATGTTATATAGACATATAATCGTGATGCAGCTTCTCTGTCCTGTGCTCAACTGTAAAACTATTACTCTGTTCTATATAGCTAAGTCATGTGATGCAGACATCCAATGAAACTGCTGTCCATATGCAACATTTGGTGACATCTGCAAGGTGCTCTGTCTGCTGATGAGATGCACAGTGACCCCCTGCAGCAGGCATTATGGGAAATTAGACTTTCTTCCAATTTTTCCCAAAAATCAGTTTGGACTAACCCGATTCGATTTTGCATAAAGCAGAACGATTTTATTGCCCAGCCGATCAAGATGAGCAATATTAAAAAGAACATGGGGAGACACATTGAATGAGCCGCCTCTTTGGCAATAGCCAATTCCATATGGTGATGTCAAGTGCATGTCTGCTGACAGAACGGTCTGTTGTAATATTTCTTTATAAGTGTTGAGTGTAGACACAAAAAAGATGGATGCAAATATCAGAAACATTTATTTTAGGTTTTACTTCTATACTTGCTTACTTCTATAGACCATAATGAACAATTTCAATGAAAAATGCAAAAAAAAACCCCATAAATAAGGCAAGGCAAATGTCTTACCACATGTATGCACAGAGGACAATATGCAGAATGACCTTCAGCTCCATACAACAGCAGAAGGTAATAATACAAAGCATGAATGCAATTAGGGTAATGTTGTTAGTTTCTTTTCTTTTCCTTTGTCTTTCACACCATGATAATGAGGCAGAAAGGGAAAGATGTATAGATATAGCATGCGGTCAAACAGCACAGATGCCCATTGCTGACAGTGCTGAAGCTTAACTGCATCATATGGGTATAGCACTTATTACAGCTGTCTAATGTGAGCACAGCAGTATCCCAGCTGCATTACCTGAGAGGAGACAGTGTGCAGCTGTTTAATCATATGCGAACAACAAAGACACAGCAGCCCAACCCATGTGAAAGCGGAATGATGCAATTAATATAGGAAAGGCATATTGGAAAGATTGCTCTTCTGTTTAACTGTTAATCATTTTTATTTAGCAAGCTATAATATATACACACACACACATATATATATATATATATATATATATATATATATACATATATATATCGCTGGTAAGCATGTCACAATAGTGTTCTGCTGTCAGGACATTTAGGGCCCTTGTCCACGGGTGTGATTTCAATCACGCCGTCTGAAGCTTTCCATAGCGTTGCTATGGAAAGTGCCGGCCCCATGTCCACGGGCAGAGAACCATTGCGATTCTCCGCTTGCGGCCGGCAATTTGCAGCATGCTGCAAATCGCTGTGATTCTCCACGGTCAGCCTATCTGTCAGATAGGCTGAGAGCAGAGACCCGTCTAACGGCTTCTGCTCCCGGGCAGCGGATCTGCAGTGGGATACTGCAATGCCTGTGGACAGTGGGCCTTAGGGTATGGCCACATGTAAATGATGCGGCCTTTGTTGCAGATTTAGGGCTTCTTCAGGGCGGCTTCAGACTGGTGAATGCACAAATATGCTTGCCTTAGCGCAATGCATTTGTGCAGTAAATGAGATTGATTTGCGCGTGTATCGGCGCATACTATAGTACAAGGCCGGATCAGGGGCCATAAGGGGAGGCCTTACATGACAGGGTGACTAGGGATCAGGAGTAGAGCAAAGGGTTAAGGCAGAGTTAGGTGGAAAAGAGGGGAATTGGGGATGAAAAAGAGGGAAGAGAGGGATTGGTGGAAATAGTGATATAGTAATTAGGGGGAAGGAGATTATATAAGTGGGGCTTTTAAACGGGAGTCCCATTTTAGGGAGAAGAAATGCAAAAAAGAGTCCTGCCCACCGTCCCCTTTTAGAGAGGATTGAGAGCTGGTAAATTCATTACAGGACGGTTAGAGATACAGTATGTTTATAGGAAATATGTTTTTTTTTACTGTTGTAGCACCCTGTGGCGGGTCCTTGGAGGCAGATTTTAATATTAGGTGAAGGGAGTTTTGTGGCTACGGCCATTGGGGGGGAGGGGCTAGTGGTGTCTCCACAGTGTGTGTACAGTTGGAGGCAAGGTTTGGTTTGTGGCTCCAAGGATCTCCTATCCATATATAAAAGTGGTTGATATGTTTGGTTATTTGTTTAAATAAAATGGCTGCTGTGGCCAAAAAATCCAAAAATAATCTGGTCTCTGTGTATTTATTGGTGGGGATACAGAGATATGGTGGGATGGGTCACAGCGGATGTACTAGCATCCCCGGGTCATGTACCTTTTTGCCCCCCTTATCTGATTTAAAAGGCTATTTAGTCTAATTAGGTCCAGATGTGTTTTCTCTTTCACGGAATAGCGCATGTTCTTACATTTTGCGCACGCATTAGCGCACCTACCACAGACTTCCATTTGGACTATTATTGTGCAAATATGCAGAAAAATAGAGCAGGTTCAATTATTTTCACCATTTCCAAAAGGAAATGGGAACGAACCCACTGAAATCAATGGGTACCTATTCTTTCTGCTTTGCATACACAATTTTTGAACGTGTAAATACATTCATCTAAAACTGCCCTTAGATGAACGTATTTGCACATGTTTTTGTTTTTTCTAAAATAGATGCGCAAAATCCGCAGAGAATAGGACCCATTGATGTCAACGGGTTCATTTTCTTTAACGTTTTTTTGCGCGCATTTCATGTGCCTGCAAAACAATTAAACCAGCTCTATCTTTCTGCATATTTGCCCCATAGAAGTTTATGGGAGGTACCCAAATGTGCACGCAGAACACAAGGAGATATGCAAAAGCGAAGTAAAAAGAACACATTCTGGAACTCATTAGGCTAAATAGCTTTTTAAATCAAGTTAGGTGGTGTCACGCATGCATGTGAACAGGGCCTACGTGTTCAAAAACATCCAGTACTATGTGCAGACATGCATACAAATCAACCTTGTTTTGGTACCTATGCAGTATCATCTATGCTGCACTTATGGGAGCCCTATGACTCTGTGATTGTTTTTTTAAATGGGCAATATTTGTGAATAGGCAATGAATAGCCAAGTTAGTACATCATTTACATATTTGTGTAGCAAATGCAAATAAGGGAGATGGAACAATACCTCTGCAGCACTACCTATTGGATGGCAGCATTTCTTCAAATCAATGTCAGACCCTTTATACAGGTCTTTATAACAATGATTGGGAATAGGAAGCCAATCCAGAAAACCATACACAGACAGCTGTTTCGGGTGTTTGCCCCCCATCGGCGTGCAGTAGGTTTCTAGCTTGGCTGGTGAGAGGCCTGTGATGTGGGTCAAGAGGGGTGTTGTCTCTCCTTAAGGAGAGCACCCAAAAAGTCTCACCTAGGGGGTGAGTGGGTTGGGGGATGGCATCGTCTCTCCCCAAGGAGTGCACCCAAAAGTGGTGTGAGAAGACACCTGAGAGGTGAGTGAGGACACTTATACGGCCATGCATGCTCCTCTGGGTAAGGAAGATGGAATTGTATTGCAAACTTAACAGCATTTTATACAGATTAGGAACAATTTCCTGGAACTCTTTTTACAAAGATCACAAATTTCCATAATGATCCATGTGCCCCAGAAAACTTGTTCACATAACTCAGAAGAAGTGATGACGTATATAGAAATGCAAGTAGAACATATACAGTATAAGCGATATATTTTTCATCCCCATGTATATTATATGATAGAATTATTGAGGGCAGAGCATTCTCTTGTAGTGACATTTCACTTTCACCTTCTGTGTTGTATATTTTTATATATACTTTGTAGAGAACGCATTGAAGATTATTGCTGATAATAATCTGATCATTTAACCTTTGTACCTAGATATAATTTTGTCAGCTGCATACAGAATTGATTGGACATTGGGAGTAACGACATTGCTACAGCTCACTGACCATAATGAGTAAATGAGTGTTTGAAGTATATAGGCAAAGGTGAAATATTATTTGTCAGCAAAATCATTGTATGCACCGTAGCATTCTCAATCTTTCTTCTTACTACAGATCTCCAGCTACAAGCAATTGCTTCAATAAATACCCTCAATACATAAATCGCAATTCAATAGATAAAATAGTCATTTTCAAAACCAATAAATGTATGGCTTGTAGAGTGCGTTATTAGATGAACAGTTTCAGGAGTGTTTTATTAATATATTCTTGTAGGGGTCTTAGCTTTTATTCTCTAATATGGAGCCAGAAATACCCTGCTAATGCTGCACATGCTGCTTTGTTAAATGTTCACCACACTTAGGGACAATTTGTGTTAAAGGGGTTGTCCCGCGCCGAAACGGGTTTTTTTTTTTTTCAACCCCCCCCGTTCGGCGCGAGACAACCCCGATGCAGGGACCTAAAGAAAAATCCGCACAGCGCTTACCTGAATCCCCGCGCTCCGGTGACTTCTTACTTACCGGCTGAAGATGGCCGCCGGCATCTTCTCCCTCCGTGGACCGCAGGGCTTCTGTGCGGTCCATTGCCGATTCCAGCCTCCTGATTGGCTGGAATCGGCACGTGACGGGGCGGAGCTACACGGAGCTACACGGAGCCCCATTGAGAACAGAAGAAGACCTGGACTGCTCAAGCGCGGCTAATTTGGCCATTAGACGGCGAAAATTAGTCGGCTCCATGGGAACGAGGACGCTAGCAACGGAGCAGGTAAGTGAAAAACTTCTTATAACTTCTGTATGGCTCATAATTAATGCACAATGTACATTACAAAGTGCATTAATATGGCCATACAGAAGTGTATAGACCCACTTGCTGCCGCGGGACAACCCCTTTAATGTGATAGCCAATGTGACAACGAAGAAAAGTTAAAATCATTGTATTTACCTAAAATTATGTTCTTGTTCTGAAAAAAAAATACTCTGAAATGCAGGCCACTGAGGGTCTCCCTTCTCTCTAATTTGCTGTCCACAGTCATTTGTCAAGTGAAATCCATCTCTAATCACACAGACACCAAAACAGAACACAGAATGTGGAAGGGGGGCATCTCATGCTGTCCATTTAGGTCTATAGAGAGAGCAAATTGAGGAAGCTGTAGTGTGAGCGAGTCTCGCAGAGATGTGGCTGCTGTACCTATTACTCATTTACTATATTAAAGGGGTTTTCCAGGGAGAATACTATTGATGACCTATCCTCAGGATAGGTCATCTGTAGCTGATCAGTTGGGGTCCGTCACTCCAGACCCCAACTGATCAGCTGAGTGGGTTCATGCTGTCAGTACTGCAACTGCAGAAAGGTTGGAATGGAAGTCTCTACGCCAACCTCTGTGTAGTGCCTAGAACTTGTAACTGCAGGCACAACTCTAATTGAAATCAATGCGAGCTGTGTCTGCACTTACAAGCGATGGCCACTACACAGAGTTTGGCGCGGAGACTTCCACTGCTTCTGCTCCAACCTCTGTGTATTTTTCTTGGCTCTGACAGCATTCATCAGCTCATCTGATCAGTCAGGGTCCGGACCCCTGCTGATCAACTATTGATGTTCTATCCTGAGGATAGGTCTTCAATAGTATTTTCCCTGGAAAACCTGTTTAAAGCTATTGAAATCACATCTACACTGTTGAGTACTGCTGCACACTGTACTCCATGATGTTGTTATTTTTGTGTGGATGTAATAGAGAGTTAGAGAGCAGAATCTGCTATTTTCTCTATGTGAAGTCTATGGGAGTTATCATAGTAGCCAATATCCTCCTATCAGCTTAGGGAAGACTGAAAATTAGAGATACAGTCTGCATATTAGAAAATTCTTAAAAATGCTACATACAAGTCACATAATAGCCAGTAATAATGTTATTCCTCATGTACTTACATGGCAGCTTATTTTTAAAAATCATCTCAAAGTGTGGGCACACTTTAAAAAAAAACCAAAAAACATTTATATATATTTTTTTATATATAAAAATATATATTACATTTCTAATGCTAAGTATTACGTAGTTGAATGTTAGGCACCTTGAGTCTAGAATGTAGTTATATTTGACAAATATTGTGTTTTCATCTAAAACGTCTTTCATACCATAATGCCTCACAATATTGCATTTATACACTAGAAGGAGCTCTATTTTACTTTATCTAGACCAAATAAAATTCACAAGTAGAAAACAAATTGGTGTATTCACCCAGTTGAACTTCCCTGTACTTTATTTTCAGTAAACAGACATAAGCAGTGGTTTAAGATGTGGAGAAAGTGATGGCTGTTTCGTATGACTTCAACCTTCATCTAGCCTCCATAACTTCATGGCATTAACACACCATGAAGTTAGCAGTTAAAGGGGTATTGCTATCTCGGGAATCCTGTTTCAATGCGTTTGAATTTGCAAAACAATTAATTCACCCATACAATGTTTATTTCCAAAATGCTCCGTTCTCCAGATATGGTAGATATTGATTCCTCTATTCTCTGCTTGTTTATTGCTTGTTGCCAGGGAAACAGACTACCTCCTCCATGGAAAGAAAAAGCAGAGGAGGCTTTTGCATTTCTTTCATCTAAATCTGATAGTTGGGATCTCAGTAACACGTGTGTACTAGCTTTTAGCCCGGCCACCACCTATTACTGTGCTCAGTAATTTCTTACAATAGAAGACATGGTCTGTTACCTTGACAATGAGCAGTAAACAACCAGAGGGCAGAGGAATCAATAGCTACAATATCTGGAGAACGGAGCATTTTGGAAATAAACATCTTATGGGTGAGTGCATTGTTTTTTGATTTTTGAACACATTGAAATAGGATTCCCAAGATAGGAACTTGTAGTCTGGAGATGACTCTTTGACTTCTACTGGAGAATATTCTAGCCGTATTTTGTGACCTTTGCAGAAGTCACTGTGCAGCGGGGAGGATGTAAGCTGTGACCATCACTTATTGTGAATGGTGTGATCCTATGTTAACTATATATAGATGTTACCTTTCATTGTAATCCTGCCTGTGATGAAAATGAGCTGACTGCTGAAAAATGATATATTCGGAATAGTGAATAACAGCCCTAGTCCTTTCATTATGTGTGCTTGCCTATATAATCCGTGGGATGCATGCAGCAACGGATTTGTGAAGGAACATCGAGAAAATGGATAGGAAAATAAGCTTAAGAGTCCCATCACCGGATTCAGCCCTTCAGCTCTTATGTTCTCATAATTTTAGTTTATGGGGCTTGTAGGAGCTGACAGACTGCCTTTAACCTAAAAGCTTGATTTAAACAATAGGTCATTTTCTGCATTTCCTTTAAGTTAGAAGCTTGTTGAAGAAACCTATCACCCTCACTATTACTGCTCAATTATTGTACTATTTTCTTAAAGGGGTTGTCCCGCGCCGAAACGGGTTTTTTTTTTTTTCAACCCCCCCCCGTTCGGCGCGAGACAACCCCGATGCAGGGACGTACAGACAGCTTACCGGAGCGCTTACCTTAATCCCCGCGCTCCGGTGACTTCTATACTTACCTGTGAAGATGGCCGCCGGGAACCTCTTGCTCCGTGGACCGCAGCTCTTCTGTGCGGTCCACTGCCGATTCCAGCCTCCTGATTGGCTGGAATCGGCACGTGACGGGGCGGAGCTACACGGAGCCGCTCTCTGGCACGAGCGGCTCCATAGAAGACTGCTGAAGACCCGGACTGCGCAAGCGCGGCTAATTTGGCCATCGGAGGCCAAAAATTAGTCGGCACCATGGAGACGAGGACGCCAGCAACGGAGCAGGTAAGTATAAAACTTTTTATAACTTCTGTATGGCTCATAATTAATGCACAATGTACATTACAAAGTGCATTATTATGGCCATACAGAAGTGTATAGACCCACTTGCTGCCTCGGGACAACCCCTTTAAGAGTTAGGGATGAGCGAGCGTACTCGGAAAAGCACTACTCGCTCGAGTAATTTGCTTTATCCGAGTATCGCTGTGCTCGTCCCTGAAGATTCGGGTGCTGGCACGGAGCGGGGAGCTGCAGGGGAGAGCGGGGAGGAACGGAGGGGAGATCTTTCTCTCCCTCTCTCCCGCCCGCTCTCCCCTGCTCCCCGCTGCAACTCACCTGTCAGCCGCAGCGGCACCTGAATCTTCAGGGACGAGCACAGCGATACTCGGATAAAGCAAATTACTCGAGCGAGTAGTGCTTTTCCGAGTACGCTCGCTCATCTCTATTAAGAGTATTATAGCAGTTGAGCTGCTATTGAATGATGCTAATGTTTGAAACACTCTCTTGTGATTCAACCATTAAATTACACAAAAAAATGAAAACTTTTGTAAAATTGAAGAAGACAAGAAAAAAATCCTCCTGCGCTCTTTTTTTGGGGCTTTTTGCGATCCAAAATAGGAACTTCCAGATCACCGAAATATACAATTAAGTATATTTTTATTCATACAATAAAATTATGTCAGTCTAGCAAGTCACCAACGCGGTTACTACCAAGGTCCACTTAACAACGGACACGTGGACAAGCACAGGCGGGCAGGGCCACTATATCTCCCTGACGGCACATTGGGTGAATTTAGTGGAGGCCTAGGACCGAGTCAGAGCCTGGGACCGATCACGTCCTACCCACCCCCAGAATTGCGGGCCCCAGCTCGGTGCGGGTATCTGCGGCGGTGTATGCTTCCTCCACTAAACCACCCTCCTCCTCCTCCTCCTCCTACGCAACCTCTGTCTCGCAATCAAGATGTGTCAGCAGCAGCACGTCGCCAGCAGTTGGTGTCGCGCGGTGTGGCAGCACAGCGGTGGCCAAGCGTCAGCAGGCCATGCTGAAACTACTCAGCTTAGGAGAGAAGAGGCACACGGCCCACGAACTGCTGCAGGGTCTGACAGAGCAGACCGACCGCTGGCTTTCGCCGCTGAGCCTCCAACCGGGCATGGTCGTGTGTGACAACGGCCGTAACCTGGTGGCGGCTCTGCAGCTCGGCAGCCTCACGCACGTGCCATGCCTGGCCCACGTCTTTAATTTGGTGGTTCAGCGCTTTCTGAAAAGCTACCCACGCTTGTCAGACCTGCTCAGAAAGGTGCGCCGGCTCAGCGCACATTTCCGCAAGTCCAACACGGATGCTGCCACCCTGCGCATCCTGCAACATCAGTTTAAACTGCCAGTGCACCGACTGCTGTGCGACATGCCCACATGGTGGAACTCTATGCTCCACATGTTGGGCCTGGTTGGCAGACATCTGCCAGGTCCTTGGAAACTTTGAGGAGTCTACCCAGATGGTGAGCGGCGATGCTGCAATCATTAGCGTCACCATTCCTCTGCTATGCCTCTTGAGAAGTTCCCTGCAAAGCATAAAGGCAGACGCTTTGCGCTTGGAAACGGAGGCGGGGGAAGACAGTATGTCGCTGGATAGTCAGAGCACCCTCCTGTCTATATCTCAGCGCGTCGAGGAGGAGGAGGAGGAGGAGGGGGAGGAGCATGAGGACGAGGGGGAAGAGACAGCTTGTCCCACTGCTGAGGGTACCCATGCTGCTTGCCTGTCATCCTTTCAGCGTGTATGGCCTGAGGAGGAGGAGGAGGAGGATCCTGAAAGTGATCTTCTTAGTGAGGACAGCCATGTGTTGCGTACAGGTACCCTGGCACACATGGCTGACTTCATGTTAGGATGCCTTTCTTGTGACCCTCGCGTTACACGCATTCTGGCCACTACGGATTACTGGGTGTACACACTGCTCGACCCACGGTATAAGGAGAACCTTTCCACTCTCATACCCGAAGAGGAAAGGGGTTCGAGAGTGATGCTATACCACAGGACCCTGGCGGACAAACTGATGGTAAAATTCCCATCCGACAGCGCTAGTGGCAGAAGGCGCAGTTCCGAGGGCCAGGTAGCAGGGGAGGCGCGGAGATCAGGCAGCATGTACAGCGCAGGCAGGGGAACACTCTCCAAGGCCTTTGACAGCTTTATGGCTCCCCAGCAAGACTGTGTCACCGCTCCCCAGTCAAGGCTGAGTCGGCGGAAGCACTGTAAAAGGATGGTGAGGGAGTACGTAGCCGATCGCACGACCGTCCTCCGTGACGCCTCTGCCCCCTACAACTACTGGGTGCCGAAGCTGGACACGTGGCCTGAACTCGCGCTGTATGCCCTGGAGGTGCTTGCTTGTCCTGCGGCTAGCGTCTTGTCAGAGAGGGTGTTTAGTGCGGCTGGGGGAATCATCACGGATAAGCGTAGCCGCCTGTCAACCGACAGTGCCGACAGGCTTACACTCATAAAGATGAACAAAGCCTGGATTTCCCCAGACTTCTCTTCTCCACCAGCGGACAGCAGCGATACCTAAACAATAGGTAGGCTGCACCCACAGATGGAAGTATCGTTCTCTATCACCATAAAAACCGGGGACCTTTTAGCTTCATCAATCTGTGTATTATATTTATCCTCCTCCTCCTGAAACCTCACGTAATCACGCCGAACGGGCAATTTTTCTGAGGCCCACAGGGCTCAGTCATATAACTTTTGTAAACAATGTTTATACGTTTCAATTCTCAATTCAATAAAGCGTTGAAACTTTTTATTTTTATTTTAACTGGGCCGCCTACAGGCCTAGTTACAAATTAAGCCACATTAACCAAAGCGATTAATGGGTTTCACCTGCCCTCTTGGTTGGGCATGGGCAATTTTTCTGAAGTACATTTGTACTGTTGGTACACCAATTTTTTCGGGCCCTCGCCTACATTTTAATCCTAGTAATTTTTAGCCCACCTGCATTAAAGCTGACGTTACCTCAGCTGTGCTGGGCACTGCAATGGGATATATTTATGTACCGCCGGTGGGTTCCAGGGAGCCACCCATGCTGTCGGTCCACACGGAGTTGTAACTGCATGTGTCCACTTCTAAAGAACCCCAGTCTGACTGGGGCATGCAGTGTGGGCCGAAGCCCACCTGCATTAAACCTGATGTTACCTCAGCGGTGATGGGCACTACAATGGGATATCTTTATGTACCGCCGGTGGCTTCCTGGGACCCACCCATGCTGTCGGTCCACACGGAGTTGTAACTGCATGTGTCCACTTCTAAAGAACCCCAGTCTGACTGGGGCATGCAGTGTGGGCCGAAGCCCACCTGCATTAAACCAGACGTTACCTCAGCTGTGCTGGGCACTGCAATGGGATTTATGTATGTACCGCCGGTGGGTTCCTGGGAGCCACCCATGCTGTCGGTCCACACGGAGTTGTAACTGCATGTGTCCACTTCTAAAGAACCCCAGTCTGACTGGGGCATGCAGTGTGGGCCGAAGCCCACCTGCATTAAACCTGACGTTACCTCAGCTGTGATGGGCACTGCAATGGGATTTATTTATGTACCGCCGGTGGGTTCCAGGGAGCCACCCATGCTGTGGGTCCGCAGGGACTTCACATTAGGGATTTGTACCTGCCAGTGTCTATGTATTAAAAACCCCGGTCAGACTGGGGCATGCACTGTGGGCCAAAAACCACCTGCATTAAACCTGACGTTACCTCAGCTGTGATGGACAATGCAATGGAATTTATTTATGTACAGCCGGTGGGTTCCAGGGAGCCACCCATGCTGTGGGTGCACACGGAATTCCCATTGCGGAGTTGTACCTGCCTGTGACTATTTATAAAAAACCCCGGTCTGACTGGGGCATGCAGACACCTTGACAGAATGAATAGTGTGTGGCACATGGGTTCCCCATTGCTATGCCCACGTGTGCAGCTCCTGATGGAGGTGGCACAGGATTATATTTCTCATTGCTTCTGTACAGTATTATGGGCTATCGCCCCACCCTTTTTAAAGAGGGTCGCTGCCTGGCTGTGCCAACCCTCTGCAGTGTGTGCCTGCGGTTCCTCCTCATGGCAGACGCGCTTATAAATAGACATGAGGGTGGTGTGGCATGAGGGCAGCTGAAGGCTGCGCAGGGACACTTTGGTGTGCGCTGAGGACACTGGGTCGTGCGCGCGCGCGGGGGGGGGGGGGGGTTGGGCAGCATGTAACCCAGGAGAAGTGGCAGCGGAGTGTCATGCAGGCAGTGATTGTGCTTTGTTGAAGGTAGTGTGGTGCTTAGCTAAGGTATGCAATGCTAATGAAGGTTTTTCAGAAGTAAAAATTGTTGGGAGGGGGGGGGGCACTCTTGCCGCTATTGTGGCTTAATAGTGGAACCTGGGAACTTGAGATGCAGCCCAACATGTAGCCCCTCGCCTGCCCTATCCGTTTCTGTGTCGTTCCCATCACTTTCTTGAATTGCCCAGATTTTCACAAATCGAAACCTTAGCGAGCATCGGCGATATACAAAAATGCTCGAATCGCCCATTGACTTCAATGGGGTTCGTTACTCGAAACGAACCCTCGAGCATCGCGAAAATTTCGTCTCGAGTAACGAGCACCTGAACATTTTGGTGCTCGCTCATCTCTAATCCATAACAGCTAAGCACATCTACCAGGTCCCCCTATAGTAGCTAGTATTTATTCAGTCACTGAACCTTTGTCCAAATACATAGACTGGTTATTACAGTATGTGCACTTATGTGTACTTCTTATTAAAAGGATACCAATGAGTTCTGTGTATGTCGGAGGATATGATTCAGTCTGAAGAATTTAAATGAGCTCATGAGGAAGGGGTCAATACCACACACTATGTAGGTCACTTAATATTTGGACTCAATCATGCACAGCCCAATATATATATATATATATATATATATATATATATATATATATACATATATAGATTAAAATAAAAAATATAAAAGATATATTAAAAAACAAAAGATGGTTTCACCAATAGAACCCTCGTAGTAATTACCAACATTGTAGGTATTTTAGTAAGGCCTCGTTCACACGAGCGACAAAGTTGCACGATTTTGTCGTGTTGCGTCAATGCGAAAAGTCATGTGTTTATTCAGCCCATGCTTTCTAATGGGCTAATTCACATGTGTGATATATGTTAGAGCGTGTGACACCCCGAAACAAAAATCTTGTGGGTCCGGCGATATGCACGTGACTCGTGAGGCTTTGTAGCCTATGTATCCCTATGGAGCCTTCCTCTCTGTTGCATCGCAATGCATGAAAATCCGATTTTCATGCAGTGCGATGCAACTTTGACAGTAGGAAATCCTACTGTCAAAAGCCCTAACCTAAGCCCTAGCTACAGTATACATCATCCCAACTGCATCTTCTCCCTGGGTCCCAGGCATTTCCTCTGGCCAGGGATTGAAAAATCCCTGCTTCCTGGAAGTGATGCCTCTGATTGGCTGACACTTAGCCAATCACAGCAGCGCTCAATGAACTAATCACAGCTATTCATCAAACACTGGCTCTGATTGGCTAAGCGTCAGCCAATCACAGCCAGCACTTGCAGGAGGCAGGGACTTTTCAATTCCCTGGCCAGAAGAGATGAAGTACAGGAAGAAGCTTCAGTGGGGCCCCGGACAGCGCTTCTAAGGCATGTATACATTTTTTAAAAGCTTTTCTGCAGCCATGGCTTATTTTTGGTGTAGGATTTATATTTCAACCCCCTTTCCCCGCCCGAAAATCCTTGCATGTGGTGCTACAAAGTCTCACAACTTTGTAGCCCTACAAAATTGCGGTTTCACTGTGAGAAACCGCTGCGATATTGCACGAACCAGCCGTGTGAACGAGGCCTAAACACCAAAATTAACTATATAAAACTACACCATGTTGATCCTGCTGGGAAAATAATTCACTCCAAAATGTGGAAAAGTTGTTGTTATATTAATATGTGCTCTATCAATTATTATATATATGTAGCACCACTAGATCAACGACTGTTACAGAGACATGCTATCACCCAAATAGTCAAATTCAAAACCAGACAGACACAATGTCCTCATCTTCTTTCACAAGTGACCAATCATAAAAAAACACTGAAAAATAAATCAACCTCAAAGTCCCAAAAAAAGGAGGTAGATCTTTACAAAATTTATTTACATAAAGAGAAATAAGAGGCAATAAATACCTCTATAAAAAACAAGGTAATATGCAACACGTTTTGGCGTCTCAAACGCCTTTGTCAAGCTTGTGTCAAAAAGCCACTGTGAACTCATCCTAGCAGCATGCTGGGGGCGCTGCGGCTGCGGGGCCAGCGGCCAAGCTGGGTACTCACTTTGCCGACCTTGGAAGGATGGAAGGCTAAGTGAACCTTGAGCGGTTACAGGACCAAGCAGGGATTGTACTCACAACCTTCAGGTTGTGAGCAAGAGCTTAGGACTGCATTTATGTTGCTTTAATGCTCTGCGCCACACAAGCGCACCAATTAGAGCTCAGCTTTCATTTTTGATGCTGGTCTGGAAAAATAAAAGCTACACTGAGATTGGGTGGACAACAAAGACAATTTTTTTTTAGAAAGTTTTGATAAATAAGGACAACTATACGTTAACCCCTTCGCACCCCATGATGTACATGAATGTTATGGGAGAGGAGGGGTTCCTGTAAAATGCCATAATTGTACGGGATATGTATGATGGTGCTGAAGAGCTAAGCCTGCATCAACCACAACAGGACCTGGCTGCAAGTGACAGCTGGAGTTCTGCTACAACAGCAGGGATCAGAGAGAACACCAATCCCTACCATTTACCCCCTAACATGCCACCACCAATATTGATCGTGGCATGTACATACAGAATTAATAGAGGACGGGATCTTCTTGTAACTCTATTAGCTTTCCTTTTTTTAAACCGAACAAATAGCGCTGCAGACTATGTTATTTGTTTCATTTTAAAAAAACTTTTACTTCGCATGCTGTTTTATAAAAAATCCCATTGAATTCAATGGTGGTAAAAATTGAACGCTTTAATTCCATTTGAATTCCGTCTCTCTCTGCTCCAAAAATGGAACAAAGAGATGGAAATCCTGAACAGAGGATAAACGCTGGTGGGAAAAGAGCATATTTAGAGCTAATTGTCGAGCCCTAACTGGACCTGAAAGTTCAGCCCGGCAATTAGATCTAAATCATAAAGGCCAAGGGTGGATGCTAATCAGTCATGTACTAGCATCCGAACGCCAATATGATCAACATGAAGATCATCTCTATATTTACACTATTTACCATATTGCATAATTTGACTTTCTCAATAGAAAGGTGAACACTTGTTACTTCTTGTCACGTCTCCTTCATATGTAAGCTAGTGAACTACAAACGGGACTCATGAGCAGACATGACACAATGACTGAGAAAAACCCAAAACACTTAACTAGGACACCTGTATGCACAGATGGAATTGCTACTTTACATATGAGGTATTGTTTCATATTTTGGCCAATATACTTTAGCCCACAAGTCCACAACAAAGGTCCTACTTGTCTCATGGATCCCTACTCTAGCAAGACAACTACCCCATGAGTCCTGCCTGCAAGCGGGGCAATCGTTTATGGGTTTCACCTGCCCTCTCGGTTGATAAATTTTTCATAGGTACAATTGTACTCTTGGTACACTAATTTTTGGGGCCCACGCCTACACTCTTATCCAACTAATTTTTCCAGCCTTCGCCTACGCTCATGGTATCCCAATGTTTCAGAAGTTGGCCTATACTATAACTACAGAAATTTTACTGGGGTCTGCCTGCCTATACTTCTGCTACAAGAAAGTTACAGGGGTCTTCCTATACTGCTGCCACAAGGATGTTACTGGGGTCTGCCTATACTGCTGCCATGTTAATTTTACAGGGGTTTGCCTATACTGCTGCCACGATAATTTTACAGGGGTTTACCTATACTGCTGCCACAAGGATGTTACTGGGGTCTGCCAATACTGCTGCAACGTTAATGTTAATGGGGTCTGCGTATACTTCTGCTACAAAAATGGTACTGGGGTCTGCCTATGCTTCTGCTACATAAATGTTACAGGGGTCTGCTTATACAGCGGCGACAGACATGTTACTGGGGTCTGCCTTTACTTCTACAGAAATGGTATTGGGGTCTGCCTATACTGCTGCTACAAAAATGTTACAGGGGTCTGCATATACTGCTGCTACACAAATGTTACAGGGGTCTGCCAATACTGCTGCTACATAAATGTTACAGGGGTCTGCCTATACTTCTGCTAATGAAATGTTACTGGGGTCTGTCTATACTGTTACTACAGAAATGTTACTGGGGTCTCCCTTGACTTCTGCCACATAACTGTTACTGGGTTCAGCTTATACCTTTGCTACAGGAATATTACAGGGGTCTGTGTATACTATGGGTGCACTGAGTCTTCCCATCGTGGTGTTCTACCTATCTGGCCCAAAAAACAACCCAGACTGACTAGGGCATGGCGTGTGGGCCGCAGCCAACATGTATTTCCTCTCACGTAACTGCAGCTATCCGGGGCACTGCAATGGGATTGCTTCCTGTACCGTCTGTGTGTTCCTGCTTGCCACCCATGCTGCGGGTGCACACAAACTTGCCATAGCGGAGTTGTACCTGCCTGGCACTTTAAAAAAAAAAAACAGAATGTCTTGGGCATGGCGTGTGGGCCGCAGCCAACATGTATTTCCTCGCACGTAACCGCAGCTATCCGGGGCACTGCAATGGGATTTCTTTCTGTACCGTCTGTGTGTTCCTGCCTGCCACCCATACTGTGGGTGCACACAGACTTGCCATAGCGAAGTTGTACCTGCCTGGCACTTTAAAAAAAAACCAGAATGTCTAGGGCATGACGTGTGGGCCAAAGCCAACATGTATTTTCTATCACGTAACCTCAGCTATCCGGGGCACTGCAATGGGATTTCTTTTTGCACCGTCTGTGGGTTCCTGCTGGGCCACCCATGCTGTGGGTGCACACAGACTTCCCATTGAGGTGTTTTACCTGTCTGTCCCCAAAACACTGACAGACTTGAGTAGGGTGCAGAGTGCAGATGGTTTACCCCTTGCATTGTCGATGAGGTATCCGACACCCAAACAGAATGAGTAGTGTGTGTACACATGGAGTCCCCATTGCTATGTCACTTGCAGCACCTTGGGCCACTCAGGGTGTTTGCTGGGACAGAAGCTGACCCAGGGCCCACTCACATACTTCCCACACCAAGTATTGCTGCATTGTAGAGATGTGTAGAAGTGCTGGGCTGGCAGCGGAGTCCCCTTTATGCCCACGTTTGCAGCTCCTGACGGAGGTGGCAAAGGATTGGAATGAAGATGGAATGTCAATCTATTATCAATTTTCAACAGCATTGTGGGCTATCGCCCACACTTTTAAAGAGGGTCGCTGCCTGGCCCTGCCAACCCTCTGCAGTGTGTGCCTCCGGTTCCTCCTCATGGCAGACGCACTTATAAATAGACATGAGGGTGGTGTGGCTATGAGGCCAGCGTGTGGCATGAGGGCAGCTGAGGGCTGTGCAGGGGCAATTTTGTGTGCGCTGCGGACGCAGGGTCGTGCGGGGGTGTTGGTCAGCATGTAACCCAGGAGAAGAGGCAGCGGTGTGTCCCGCAGGCAGTGATTGTGCTTGGTTGGAGGTAGTGTGGTGCTTAGCTAAGGTGTGCCTTGCTAATGAGGGTTTGTCCAAAGTAAAAATTGTTAGGGGGGGGGGGGCACTCTTGCCGCTATTGTGGCTTAATAGTGAGACCTGGGAACCTGAGATGCAGCCCTGCATGTTGCCCCTCGTCTGCCCTATCCGTTTCTGTGTCGTTTCCATCACTTTCGTAGGTTTTGCAGATTTGCACAAATGAAAACCTTAGCGAGCATCGGTGATATACAAAAATGCTCGAGTCGCCCATTGACTTCAATGGGGTTCGTTACTCGAAATGAACCCTCAAGCATCGCGGAAAGCTCGACTCGTGCAACGAGCACCCGAGCATTTTGGTGCTCGCTCGTCTCTTAAAACGATCCAATCAGAACAGGACACAGGTCACACCAACACACAAGGGAATGCATACCACATGGAACAGGACTGTTCACACCACATGTCTGACACCTAGCACAGACACATAGAACAGGTCACTGTTCACACCAATACACCCTGAACAGGACTGTTCAACGCAGCCCAGCCACCTGCACAGACATGCAGAACACGTCACTGTTCACACTTCCAGAATAACATGCATGAATGCAAACACAAGGGTACTATGAGGGGAATGAGGAAACCAGCAGCCTTATACCAGAGCGGCTGATATTTATGTGCAGCAGACCGGTGGTGATTGGCTGGTTGGAGAATTCCACACCCAACCACGTCATGCATCGCACATTTGTAGCAGTGTAGTCTTGGAAAGCCATAGAACTAAAGGTCCCAGGAGCAAAATCTGACACTTCTGCTTGTAAAATGGACAGACTTGGACAAATTAATAGTGAAGAGGATAGGTTTTTCCAACGAACCTCTGACCTAAGAAAATATTAGATTCCGAAAGGCTGTCTGAAACAGATGTTATACATGATAATGCAGAAAGCATTCAAACTGAATCATTATGATTCTTAACACTGCAAGAAAAAACACCAAGAAAGTGATAAAAGGGATATGAATCTTTTTCTTCTAATTCAGTCCTCTGGCATTCATATTAAAATCTGTCATTTATAAAAAAAATTGGCACATAGTAGAAAGTGATCTCAATTTGAAAGAAATTGCCATTTGTAAATCACTTATCTCGTTTTGGTGTGTTCTGAGAGATAATTTTGAATGTAACTACAGTAAATATTTGTAGGAATCTAGGATCCTTACAATAGAAGGTATAACTTATGATGTCAGACACTTTATTTTTGCAAAATCGACTATGTTGTTTATGTTATCTTTTGCTCTTACAACCATTTTTATATCGGCTCATTTTTTTTAAACCACTTATCTAACCCCACCCATTACTCTGGCAAATCTGGGTTTGGCGGCATGCAGCAGCTTTCAGAGGTAGAAGCCAGCATCTCTGGTTCTTGCAGACGGAGTCTTCCAGCGGCTCGGACGCAGTGGAGGGATGAGAGTGGCATCATCCAGTGCTGAAGTAGAGGGGACATTATATATATATATACATATATATATATATATATATATATAATGGGGAGGGGGTGCTGAGGGTAGATGCATCATGAGACTGCATTAGCTGCAGTGGTTCATGCAAACTGGAACTTCAGCAGGCCATTCAGGATAGCTGGACAACCCCTGTAATTCAGTACAATCTGGCTGGATCCGCCAATCTACTCTCCACCGTGTGTTACTTGGGTTGTATCTAGACCTGGATTTGTGAATAGCAAATACAGGGTACAAATTACAAGATAACTTGAAATGCTCTTCCTGTATTTTTTGACTATTGGGATATGTTCACATCTGCAGTTTTCTGCTATGGGTTCCGTCCTAGGAGCAGAAAAATTGAAAAAAATGCATCATGTAAAATCTCCATTGATTTCAATGGGTCTTTTTTTCTTCTCAGTTCACTATAGTTCGCATTTGTTCTGCTTGACTTCCAGCTTTTTCATGGAGAAAAAAAGACAGACCTGCAGGTCATTTTTTCCATGTAAAATAGCAGAAACCAAATAGAATGGAGCTTTACTTTTTAACATTACTGCCAATGGGGGATGGACTTAAATATTCTGTTAACTATAATGGGTTTCTTTATTTTACAGGGAAACACAGTTCATAATGGGTTTTTTTCCGCCATTTATGATGGACCCCATGAATGGAACAGAGCCTTATTCTGTTATACTCTGATAATGTTTGACTTGGTTAGAGGCTACAGTCTGTTACATTCATTTTACATATACTGTATGACACCATTACATGATCCTCTGATGTGATCCTAATGTGACTAAACATCCCTGTGAACTTACGTCATTCATATCACAAAATGCATCCACACCTTGCTGCAGTGTTAACACTTAATGCTCAAGGAAAGGCATAGTCATGCATATTGTATGTAAAGAGTAGCTTTGGTTGTCTTTAGGTGTTTTGCTAAAGTGTTGGGTAAAAGCATTAGGAGAAAAACTGCTATTGGCCAATTTAAACGTAAAGCATGGAAGCAATAGAAATGAACTGTGAATGGTGCAGCCCACAAATGTAGCAAACGTTGGGTTGACATTTAACACATTATTATTTTAACTACAATATACTATAATGCTGTAAGTTGAGATATTACAATGTGCCATCTATGTTAACAATTGCTCTCTGTGGACAAAGGCTATATACTGTCTGATGCCTGTTTGATAGCCTTCATCCCTTATGAAGATTATAGACTGCATACTAGGGAAAATCATCTCCCATATACTGCAAACACAGATGAAACTCTATGCCAGACAGTTGTATACGATGCCCTTATATCATGCATTGCCCATTGACACATATAGTTACACAGTAATTATAAAATACATGCAGTAGTTCCATCAGGTTCAACCAGTGGAATGAACAGGTATTTTTGAATTTGTTCTATGCAAGTTCAAGTGTAGGAAATTTGATGTCAGCGAGATCCCTGAGCAATACACAGTCAAGGTTAGGAACAGGTTTGACTTGCTCAGGTAGGAAAGGACTCAAATGAACTGTGGGCACAGCTAAAGGGAAATATCACTGAAATCACTCAAGAACACATGCCATACAAGAAGATAGTTTGCAGTAGGAGCTGGCTAATTGCAACCAGCCTTCAGGTTGCTAATATAAGGGGAGAGGCTCCTGAAGCTAAAAAAGAAAGTGAGAAGGTGGGACTTCACCTGAACATCAAAAAGACAAAGATCATGACCACTGCCAACCAGGAAGTCCACATAAAGGTCAAATACAAGGAATTCTAAGCGGTTAATAGTTTGGTATTTCTTGGGTCCCTCATCAACCATAGTGGCAACTCGGCAGGTGAGATAAAGCGTCAATTAGCACTGGGGCGTACGGCCATGGTGAGCATGGATCCAGTATGGAAGTACAAGAATTTCTCAGTCACTATCAAACAAAGGTTAATCACAGCCATCGTCTTCCAGATTGCAACATATTGCTGTGAGACATGGACATTGAGGATAGCAGACAGAAAAAAAATTGACAATTTCGAGCTGTGGTGTTAGAGAAAACTTCTATAAATCCCCCAGACAGCTAGGGTCACCACTAAAGCTGTCCTGGACCATATCAACACAGAGGTGCCCCTAGAAGGCAAGCTCTTGACACAGAGACTGACTTACCTTGGAGATGTGATGAGGGTGAATTCCCTCAAAAAAAGAGATGCTACTTGGAATGGTCAGTGGTAAAAGTAAACAAGGAAGACAAAAGACTTGTTGGCTATGCACCATTAAGAAACACATGGGAATGTACATTAAGTAATTTAAAGCAGCCAAGGTGATTGGCCTACAGAGTATCCAATGGTCAGACATGACTGAATCGATAGAATTGAGCTTAAAACTGTTCCAGAAGAACCTAACCAGGAACCATTTAGAATATGAATTACTGACCACAGCTCTCTGGATATAATCCTTGAGCCCGTTTTCAATCCAGTTACAAACCATACTTTTTAAATGAATAGACTTTAGTTAATACATAGTCAAATATTCCTATGTCCACATGTAGTCCGTTAACCCCTTCCCTCCCCATCACATAAGGGTACGTCATGGGAGCGGGGTACTTCCTGGAAAATAATGTACCCTTACATCATAGGGATAGCGCGAGATCATTACAGATCTTGCGCTATCCGTCAGCGTGCCTGTTTTGGCCCCTCCCTGCCACGAGTGCGTCAATGGCAAATTTTTTGTCTGGCAGGCAAGGGAGAGAGAGAGAGAGAGAGAGAGAGACGAACCAAGAAAAAAAAAAGCTCGGGACCCGGTGTCCCACATACGAAAATGCTCGAGTCTGTTACTCGAGTAGAGCTCTCGAATTTTACGAAAAGCTCGACTTGAATAACGTGGACCCGAGCATTTGGGTGCTCGCTAGAGATGAGCGAACGTACTCGTCCGAGCTTGATATTCGTGCGAATATTAGGGTGTTCGGGATGCTCGTTACTCGTAACGAGTACCACGCGGTGTTCCGGTTACTTTCAGTTTCTTCTCTGAGACGTTAGCGCGCTTTTCTGGCCAATTGAAAGACAGGGAAGGCATTACAACTTCCCCCTGTGACGTTCAAGCCCTATACCACCCCCCTGCTGTGAGTAGCTGGGGCGATCAGATGTCACCCGAGTATAAAAATCGGCCCCTCCCGCGGCTCGGCTCAGATGCCTTGTGAGTTAGCTGAGGGACAGTGATGCTGGTGCCGGAGCTGCTGTAGGGAGAGCGTTAGGAGTTAGTGTAGGCTTCAAGAACCCCAACGGTCCTTCTCAGGGCCACATCTAATAGTGTGCAGTACTGTGTTAGCACTGTATTTTTTTTTTTTTTTTCAAAATTGGATCTGCAGAGCATTGCGCCCTGCAATAGGGACAGAAGTGGTGGTTAGGCAGGGAGAGTGTTAGCAGTGAGTGTAGGCTTCAAGAACCCCAACGGTCCTTTCTAGGGCCACATCTATCCGTGTGCAGTACTGTCCAGGCTGCTGTTAGCAGTGTTGCATTTTTTTTTTTTTTCTCAAAACCGGCTGTGCAGACCATTGCACCCGGCGTTAATACTACAGGGATAGAATTGTGTAGGCAGGGCCAGAAGACATACATTATTCATTGAATAGACGCAGTGTGGCTTTTCCTTTGAAAAACAAGGGAAAAAATTCTATTTCGCCTGCCTCTGACAGTCCTCAGGGCTCTGGGTACGTGTGTGCTGCGTGCAGAACGTTAAAAAAAATCAGACGCAGCCAGCTACGTTTTACTGCAGGCTTGCGCCAATTTTTTTCCTGCATGGGAAATCCCTGATCTGCTGTAGCGAATAACTTTGCATCACTGCAGTTCTCTGACACATTTGCAGGGCCACAACACAGTTATTAAACTTAGTAGTATTCATTGAATACACGCAGTGTGGCTTGTCCTTTGAAAAACAAGGGAAAAAATTCTATTTTGGCTGCAGGCTTGCGCCAATTTCTTTCCTGCATGGGAAATCCCTGATCTGCTGGAGCGAATAACTTTGCATCACTGCAGTTCTCTGACACATTTGCAGGGCCACAACACAGTTATTAAACTTAGTAGTATTCATTGAATACACGCAGTGTGGCTTGTCCTTTGAAAAACAAGGGAAAAAATTCTATTTCGCCTGCCTCTGACAGTCCTCAGGGCTCTGGGTACGTGTGTGCTGCGTGCAGAACGTTAAAAAAAATCAGACGCAGCCAGCTACGTTTTACTGCAGGCTTGCGCCAATTTTTTTCCTGCATGGGAAATCCCTGATCTGCTGTAGCGAATAACTTTGCATCACTGCAGTTCTCTGACACATTTGCAGGGCCACAACACAGTTATTAAACTTAGTAGTATTCATTGAATACACGCAGTGTGGCTTGTCCTTTGAAAAACAAGGGAAAAAATTATATTTTGGCTGCAGGCTTGCGCCAATTTCTTTCCTGCGTGGGAAATCCCTGATCTGCTGGAGCGAATAACTTTGCATCACTGCAGTTCTCTGACACATTTGCAGGGCCACAACACAGTTAATAAACTTAGTAGTATTCATTGAATACACGCAGTGTGGCTTGTCCTTTGAAAAACAAGGGAAAAAATTCTATTTTGGCTGCAGGCTTGCACCAATTTCTTTCCTGGCTTGGAAATCACTGGTAATACAGCATGCTGAGGGGTAGGGGTAGGCCTAGAGGACGTGGACGCGGCCGAGGACGCGTAGGCCCAAGTGAGGGTGTGGGCACAGGCCGAGCTCCTGATCCAGGTGTGTCGCAGCCGACTGCTGCGCGATTAGGAGAGAGGCACGTTTCTGGCGTCCCCACATTCATCGCCCAATTAATGGGTCCACGCGGGAGACCTTTATTAGAAAATGAGCAGTGTGAGCAGGTCCTGTCGTGGATGGCAGAAAGTGCTTCGAGCAAGCTATCATCCACTCAGAGTTCTGCGCCGTCCAGTGCTGCAAATCCGAATCCTCTGTCTGCTGCTCCTCCTTCCTCCCAGCCTCCTCACTCCACTACAATGGCACATGCTCAGGAGCGGGAACACTCCCAGGAACTGTTCTCGGGCCCCTGCTCAGATTGGGCAGCAGTGGTTCTTCTCCCACCAGAGGAGTTTATCGTCACTGATGCACAACCATTGGAAAGTTCACGGGGTCCGGGGGATGAGGCTGGGGACTTCCGGCAACTGTCTCAAGACCTTTCAGTGGGTGAGGAGGACGATGACGATCAGACACAGTTGTCTTGCAGTGAGGTAGTAGTAAGGGCAGTAAGTGCGAGGGAGGAGCGCACAGAGGATTCGGAGGAAGAGCAGCAGAACGATGAGGTGACTGACCCCACCTGGTGTGCAACGCCTACTCAGGACAGGTCTTCAGAGGGGGAGGCAAGGGCAGCAGCAGGGCAGGTTGCAAGAGGCAGTGCGGTGTCCAGGGGTAGAGGCAGGGCCAGACCGAATAATCCACCAACTGTTTCCCAAAGCGCACCCTCGTGCGATGCCACCCTGCAGAGGCCGAGGTGCTCTAAGGTCTGGCAGTTTTTCACAGAGACGCCTGACGACCGACGAACAGTGGTGTGCAACCTTTGTCGCGCCAAGATCAGCCGGGGAGCCACCACCAACAGCCTCACCACCACCAGCATGCGCAGACATATGATGGCCAAGCACCCCACAAGGTGGGACGAAGGCCGTTCACCGCCTCTGGTTTGCACCGCTGCCTCTCCCCCTGTGCCCCAACCTGCCACTGAGATCCAACCCCCCTCTCAGGACACAGGCACTACCGTCTCCTGGCCTGCACCCACACCCTCACCTCCGCTGTCCTCGGCCCCATCCACCAATGTCTCGCACCGCACAGTCCAGCCGTCGCTAGCGCAAGTGTTGGAGCGCAAGCGCAAGTACGCCGCCACGCACCCGCACGCTCAATCGTTAACCGTCCACATAGCCAAATTTATCAGCCTTGAGATGCTACCGTATAGGGTTGTGGAAACGGAGGCTTTCAAAGCTATGATGGCGGCGGCGGCCCCGCGCTACTCAGTTCCCAGTCGCCACTACTTTTCCCGATGTGCCGTCCCAGCCCTGCACGACCACGTCTCCCGCAACATTGTACGAGCCCTCACCAATGCGGTTAGTGGCAAGGTCCACTTAACTACGGACATGTGGACAAGCACAGGCGGGCAGGGCCACTACATCTCCCTGACGGCACATTGGGTGAATTTAGTGGAGGCTGGGACAGAGTCAGAGCCTGGGACCGCTCACGTCCTACCCACCCCCAGAATTGCGGGCCCCAGCTCGGTGGTGGTATGTTTGGCGGTGTATGCTTCCTCCACTAAAGCACCCTCCTCCTCCTCCTCCTCCTCCTCAACCTCTGTCTCGCAATCTAGATGTGTCAGCAGCAGCAGGACGTCGCCAGCAGTCGGTGTCGCGCGGCGTGGCAGCACAGCGGTGGGCAAGCGTCAGCAGGCCGTGCTGAAACTACTCAGCTTAGGAGATAGGAGGCACACGGCCCACAAACTGCTGCAGGGTCTGACAGAGCAGACCGACCGTTGGCTTGCGCCGCTGAGCCTCCAACCGGGCATGGTCGTGTGTGACAACGGCCGTAACCTGGTGGCGGCTCTGCAGCTCGGCAGCCTCACGCACGTGCCATGCCTGGCCCACGTCTTTAATTTGGTGGTTCAGCGCTTTCTGAAAAGCTACCCACGCTTGTCAGACCTGCTCGTAAAGGTGCGCCGGCTCTGCGCACATTTCCGCAAGTCCCACACGGATGCTGCCACCCTGCGCACCCTGCAACATCGGTTTAATCTGCCAGTGCACCGACTGCTGTGCGACGTGCCCACACGGTGGAACTCTACGCTCCACATGTTGGCTAGGCTCTATGAGCAGCGTAGAGCTATAGTGGAATACCAACTCCAACATGGGCGGTGCAGTGGGAGTCAGCCTCCTCAATTCTTTTCAGAAGAGTGGGCCTGGTTGGCAGACATCTGCCAGGTCCTTCGAAACTTTGAGCAGTCTACCCAGGTGGTGAGCGGCGATGCTGCAATCATTAGCGTCACCATTCCTCTGCTATGCATCTTGAGAAGTTCCCTGCAAACCATAAAGGCAGCCGCTTTGCGCTCGGAAACAGAGCCGGGGGAAGACAGTATGTCGCTGGATAGTCAGAGCACCCTCCTGTCTATATCTCAGCGCGTTCAGGAGGAGGAGGAGGAGCATGAGGAGGATGAGGAGGAGGGGGAAGAGACAGCTTGGCCCACTGCTGATGGTACCCATGCTGCTTGCCTGTCATCATTTCAGCGTGTATGGCCTGAGGAGGAGGAGGAGGAGGAGGAGGAGGATCCTGAAAGTGATCTTCCTAGTGCGGACAGCCATGTGTTGCGTACAGGTACCCTGGCACACATGGCTGACTTCATGTTAGGATGCCTTTCTCGTGACCCTCGTGTTACACGCATTCTGGCCACTACGGATTACTGGGTGTACACACTGCTCGACCCACGCTATAAGGAGAACCTTCCCACTCTCATTCCCGAAGAGGAAAGGGGTTCGAGAGTGTTGCTATACCACAGGACCCTGGCGGACAAGCTGATGGTAAAATTCCCATCCGACAGCGCTAGTGGCAGAAGGCGCAGTTCCGAGGGCCAGGTAGCAGGGGAGGTGCGGAGATCGAGCAGCATGTACAGCACAGGCAGTGCAACAGTCTTTAAGGGCCTGGACAGCTTTATGGCTCCCCAGCAAGACTGTGTCACCGCTCCCCAGTCAAGGCTGAGTCGGCGGGAGCACTGTAAAAGGATGGTGAGGGAGTACGTAGCCGATCGCACGACCGTCCTCCGTGACGCCTCTGCCACCTACAACTACTGGGTGTCGAAGCTGGACACGTGGCCTGAACTAGCGCTGTATGCCCTGGAGGTGCTTGCTTGTCCTGCGGCTAGCGTCTTGTCGGAAAGGGTGTTTAGTGCGGCTGGGGGAATCATCACAGATAAGCGTACCCGCCTGTCAACCGACAGGCTAACACTCATCAAGATGAACAAAGCCTGGATTTCCGCAGACTTCTCTTCTCCACCAGCGGACAGCAGCGATACGTAAGCAATACGTAGGCTGCACCCACGGATGGAAGCTACGTTCTCTCTCACCATCCAAAACGGGGACATTTCTGCTTCATCAATCTGTGTCTAATATTCCTCCTCCTCCTCCTGCTCCTCCTCCTGAAACCTCACGTAATCACGCTGAACGGGCAATTTTTCTTAAGGCCACAAGGCTCACTCATCTAATTTGTCTAAACAATTTTTATATGTTTCAATGCTCTTAAAAGCGTTGAAACTTTAACTTGAACCAATTTTTAGTTAAACTGGGCTGCCTCCAGGCGTAGTTACCACTTAAGCCACATTAACCAAAGCGATTAATGGGTTTCACCTGCCATCTTGGTTGGCCATGGCCAATTTTTACTGAGGTACATTAGTACTGTTGGTACACCAATGTTTTGGGGCCCTCACCTACAGTGTAATCATAGCAATTTGTATGTTCTTCGCCTGCACTCATGGTACAGAAGTGTGTGTGGGGTTGGCCTACACTTTAGCTACATAAATGTAACTTGGGCCTTGGCTATACTGCAGCTACTGAAATGGAACTAAGACTGCGCTCCCACTATACTGCTGCTTCGGAATTGTTCCTGGGGCCTGTGTAGGCTGCTACAATGACTTAAATGGAACTAAGACTATGCTACTCCTATACTGCTGCTTCGGAATTGTTCCTGGGGCCTGTGTAGGCTGCTACAATGACTTAAATGGAACTAAGACTATGCTCCTCCTATACTGCTGCTTCGGAATTGTTCCTGGGGCCTGTGTAGGATGCTACAATGACTTAAATGGAACTAAGACTATGCTCCTCCTATACTGCTGCTTCGGAATTGTTCCTGGGGCCTGTGTAGGCTGCTACTATTACTGAAATGGAACGAAGACTGCGCTCCCACTATACTGCTGCTTCGGAATTGTTACTGGGGCCTGTGTAGGCTGCTACTATTACTGAAATGGAACTAAGACTGTGCTCCCCCTATAATGCTGCTAGTGATATGTTAGTGGGGCCTGTCGCTAATGCTACGGCTGAAATGTTACTAATTCTGGGCTCTGCCTATACAGCTGCTAATGGTATGTCTCTGGGGTGTGGAAACAGAGGCTTCTCAAAGACATGATGGCGGCGAGGCCATTTCCCACTAACGCTGTTACTGTTAAGGTGCATATAACCACGGACACGTGGAGAGGACACGTAGTGCCTCCAAAACATCCCCCGCCACGGCCCACTTAATCCTGGCCACATTCCGAAAACCAACAAAATAAAACCGCGCTACTAGGTCCGCAGTCACCACCACATTACCACCAACGCGGTTACTGTTAAGGTACATATTACCAGTCTGACTGGGGCATGCAGTGTTGGCCGGAGCCCACCTGCATTAAGCATGACATTACTACCTCAGCTGTGTTGGGCAATGCAATGGGATATTTCTATGTACCGCCGGTGGCTTCCTGGCACCCACCCATGCTGTGGGTCCACAGGGAATTATAAATGCATCTGTTTCCACTTGTAAAGAACCCCAGTCTGACTGGGGCATGCAGTGTGGGCCGAAGCCCACCTGCATTAAGCACGACATTACTACCTCAGCTGTGTTGGGCAATGCAATGGGATATTTTTGTGTATCGCCGGTGGGTTCCAGGGAGCCACCCATGCTGTAGGTGCACACGGAGTTTAACCTACATGTGTCCACTTGTAAAGAACCCCAGTCTGACTGGGGCATGCAGTGTGGGCCGAAGCCCACCTGCATTAAGCACGACATTACTACCTCAGCTGTGTTGGGCAATGCAATGGGATATTTCTATGTACCGCCGGTGGCTTCCTGGCACCCACCCATGCAGTGGGTCCACAGGGAATTATAAATGCATCCGTTTCCACTTGTAAAGAACCCCAGTCAGACTGGGGCATGCAGTGTGGGCCGAAGCCCACCTGCATTAAGCACGACATTACTACCTCAGCTGTGTTGGGCAATGCAATGGGATATTTTTGTGTACCGCCGGTGGGTTCCAGGGAGCCACCCATGCTGTCGGTCGACAGGGACTTCACAATAGGGAGTTGGACATGCCTGTGTCTATGAATTAAAAAGCCCGGTCTGACTGGGGCATGCAGAGACACCTTGACAGAATGAATAGTGTGTGGCACATAGGTTCCCCATTGCTATGCCCACGTGTGCAGCTCCTGATGGCGGTGGCACAGGATTCTATTTCTCATTGCTTCTGTACAGCATTGTGGGCTATCGCCCCGCCCCTATTAAAGAGGGTCGCTGCCTAGCCGTGCCAACCCTCTGCAGTGTGTGCCTGCGGTTCCTCCTCATGGCAGACGCACTTCTAAATAGACATGAGGGTGGTGTGGCATGAGGGCAGCTGAAGGCTGCGCAGGGACACTTTGGTGTGCACTGTGGGGGGGAGGGGGGGGGCGGTTGGGCAGCATGTAACCCAGGAGAAGTGGCAGTGGAATGTCATGCAGGCAGTGATTGTGCTTTGTTGGAGGTAGTGTGGTGCTTAGCAAAGGTATGCCATGCTAATGAGGGCTTTTCAGAAGTAAAAGTTTTTTGGGGGGGGGGGGCCCACTCTTGCCGCTATTGTGGCTTAATAGTGGGACCTGTGAACTTGAGATGCAGCCCAACATGTAGCCCCTCGCCTGCCCTATCCGTTGCTGTGTCGTTCCCATCACTTTCTTGAATTGCCCAGATTTTCACACAAGGAAACCTTAGCGAGCATCGGCGAAATACAAAAATGCTCGGGTCGCCCATTGACTTCAATGGGGTTCGTTACTCGAAACGAACCCTCGAGCATCGCGGAAAGTTCGTCCCGAGTAACGAGCACCCGAGCATTTTGGTGCTCGCTCATCTCTAGTGCTCGCTCATCTCTATAATTAACGCTTTAAAAAGTATATGGCAGAATTGATGTGTTTTCTCTCCCTACGATCATAAAAAAAACTAATAAAAGTTTTACAATATAGTCTATGTACCCAAAAATGGCACTGATAAAAAACTACATTTTGCCATGCAAAAAACAAGCTCTTAGACGGCCGCGTCAACGGAAAAATAAAAAAGTTATGGCTTTTGAAAAATGGAGATGAAAATCTACCAATAATTGTTTGGTCCTCAACGCCAAAATAGGCCTTGTCCTTAAGGGGTTAAACGACACTTAACGCTTTGCAATCCAATTTTGGATTCCAGGTATCCCAGGGGGCTTTCTCTGTCTGAAATTAAACAATGACGCCATCTGCTGGGTTGAGCCAGTACTGCGATATGGGACATGCTGGAGAGGCCCTCGACAATGGAGTGGCCAGTCATATACAGTAAGAATACCCTGCTGGACGTCTTC
This sequence comes from Eleutherodactylus coqui, assembly GCF_035609145.1. Lineage (NCBI taxonomy): Eukaryota > Metazoa > Chordata > Amphibia > Anura > Eleutherodactylidae > Eleutherodactylus > Eleutherodactylus coqui. The sequence continues at coordinate 61,618,701 of NC_089838.1, read as the reverse complement.
CGACATCAGAGCTGCACAGGCTTCAATCAGAATGTCTGAAGACATCAGACAGTGGATTGGAAGGGGTAAATATTTATCTACGCTTATATACCTTGAGCCCATTGTACAAAAGTATATCTCACAGCCAATATTCTCTTGCGAGATACTCTACTGTTGAATTGCATAGTCGTGGAAACACTGACATATATACTACCTAGATGTATACCAAAAGGATACCTGGCATACCTGAGGCCCATATTTTTCTACGCACATGCTATCATGTATGTTAGAATTATATCTCTGGGGTATATGGTGAGCAAGATGTGAACATAGACTTAACAGTAACTATGGGTAAAAACTGAAAATCCACCTGAATCTCAACATGTCCCACCTTTCTCTTTATTTTGTAGCTGAAGTCTGTTTTGGCTAAAACAACAAAGGAAAGGTGCAGGACTGACATGAGCCTCTTGTGAGGTAGCAAAGGCAATACTCCAACTACCAACAACTGTAGTTGGTTGTTGTCCTACAGTATTTCCTATTCTGCCTGCCAAGACTTTGGCCTGGCATAACATTGAATTTTCCGATGTTTCTCAGTGTTTTAAGTCTCTGATATAAAAAGTATATCATGACCTTTTTTTTACATGTAATTTATAGTAAATCTAAATATCTCTGTCCAGTGATGCTAGCCCTAGCATGTAATGAAATTCCTTCCTCTTGATAATAAGTATGTTCTGGTGTACTATTTCTGCTGCATAGACTGCCAGAGGCTTGCCTCTTACTCCCTGTCCTTGTCCTTTCCTTATCTTACCTCAAAGATGTAATTAATTTCATAGAAATACCAAACCAATGATATGCTCTAATCGTGGCAATGTCCTCTGTAAGTCTCCTCTACAAGAAAAAAAAAACATTTTTCAAATATTACATTTTGCTCTAATTTGCAGATGCACATGCTGCAGTAATAGCTAACCTAGATTTCTACCATTATTTACTAAGATTAAGTAGATAGCAATTTGTTCATATAAGTAATAACAAGATGTGCTATCTAGAGGTCTCATGCATATTAGAGTTTGGTGAGACTGGAAGATCATGCATGTGCATGAGGGCTTCCCAGCTTTCATTCAACAGATCATATCAGGGAATTTCAACACTCGATCCTTTTGTTTCTCCTGGAAATAAGCCACCACCAGAGCTGTCCGCTAGTGGCCTGATTTCCTTTGCCCATTGAACAACCTGGGCAGAAACAAGCATTCATGTGCATGGCAAGCTTGGATAAATTCATGAATGAGTGAGTGCTGCCTCTGATTGACTGAGCGCAGGGACCAATCAGAGGCAGCTCTCAGCTGTCATTCAATAGCCGAGAGCTGCCTCTGATTGGTCACAGTGCTCAGCCAATCAGAGGCAGCCCACTCAGCAGGTGGGGATTTTAAATCCTGAATACTACTCAGAGCAGTGCAGAAGAAGAGCCGGCTAGATACAACTGAGCCCCAGCAGCTGCAAAGAGGTGAGTATAGATTTTTATTTTTTTTTTTTACACATTTTTGAATTGATTTTCAGAGAAGGGCTTATATTTGAAGCCCTTCCCCAAAAATCACTGCAGCGCTTGCCGGCAGCCCATTGCTTTCAATGGAGCTGGCTGTATTGCCGGCTTCATTGAATTTAATGGGAGAACATCGTGCTCCTTTGCCATAGCTGTGACAGCTGTGGCAGGGGAGACCAATCTTCAGTGTATGTTTGTAATATACAGCCCAATGATGTGCCAAGTTTCATTTGTTTATACTGTGTTAAAGTTGAGTGTATATGTGTTTCTGTGATTCTGGTCCTTTAAGACAGCAGCCCCTGCAATGGGAATGTGATGCTGGAGGGACACACCCCTATGAGGTCAGCCTGCCTGTCTGCAGACCCAGTATGAGAAGGAATCAGGATGTGACGACACAGGGAGAGCAGCAGCCATCTTTGCAGAGAGAGAACCAAGTGTCTGTGCTCTATTGAGAGTGTGTGGAGATCTTAGAGGACTTTCCTGGGCAGCTAACCTGTGTGTAATTCAGTCCAGAGGCAGACAGAGTGTAAAGAGACAGTATGTTCAGTGGAGCCATGCTGAAAGGCCTGTGCCCAGTGGCTAACCAGTAATACTGACATTGTGGCTATGGACATTGCCGCCAAAGCTAAAGACTGGCAGTGCTGTTGAGTACCGGACGGTAACTGCATAACCCTGGCTTATATCACACTGCGGTGTATGGATTCTGCAGGACTGTCAGTGTGCTGAGCTACTTGCTGTTGGATCCCATTTCATCCATTTTGTTTTCCCACCTGCTGAGAAGGATCTTATTGCCTCGGATGTTGTGATAACCGTGAGGAGAGGACACTTCGCTATACAAGGAAGGGACGACATTGGGCCCCAACGCGCGCTTCTACAAACTGTAAGCAGTCCACCCGGAGCACTGGTAACAGGGGTGCGCACCCAAATGTGAAGTTAGAGTCAGTTAGGGATAGTTTGGGGGCTATTGTTCTTTCAGTGTCCGTGCTGTGGAGGTGGACATAGTAAACGTGGAATATATTGTGAAATCTAACTTGAATTGTTCCAACTATACTGTGTATTTTGCTTGTCATTATGCCTGTTCTTTTACTATTAACTTGCCTTTATTAACCTGTAGTAAATACATTTTTCTTAACTTGACCACCCCGTGGGCGTCCTTTCTGGTTGCGGAGACCAAACCACCTGCCTTGCTCTCGGTTCACAAATTGGCGTTAGTCGGCAGGATCCGCTTTCCAGAATGGACGGCAACGCACCAGTTAGAGGGGATGGTGCCAGAGGAGGAATGCCAGCAGGAGCTATAGTGAGACAGTTAGTTCAATTTGATGGCAATAATATATCTGTGAGTATGTGGGTGGAGCAGATAAGAATGGTACAGCGAATGTACCAGACAGCACCAGAAGTACTAGTAGAGCTAGCAATATTGACGTTACAAGGTGATGCTAAGACCACAGTGATATTAAGGCCATTCGATCAAAAGCAGACATTTGAGCAAGTGGTACAGATTCTAGAAACCATCTATGGAGAAACAGCATTGCTGGGATCCCTGCAGGCTCAATTCTTCCAGAGAGTGCAACAGGAGAATGAAAGTCTCCCGCAATATGCAAATGCCCTACAAGAACTGATCCGAGATATTCAAGGAAAGGAAAGAGGCTCCCCGACCTTCTGTAACCCTGATCGGACTCTCCGTGACCAGTTTGTTCTGGGGATCCGCGACGGCAGTTTGACTGTTGCTATGCAGGACTTTATACGACGAGAGACTAATGCTAAATTTCATGACGTGCAGGTAGAGGCCATCTCACGTGCCAATAGTATTGTCCCAAAGCCCCAGACCGCAGTTGGAGTCACTTTGTCGCAGGGGGCTAGCTCCAGCCTAGAAACAGTAGAAACAGTGCCAGCTAAATAAATTCTAACAATAATGCAGAAATTGCAAGAGCAAATGAAACGCTTGCAAACCTGTTGTGATGAAAACTCTATGAGAATTGCAGACTTCCAGAGAACTAGAGATGAAGGAGTGGGCCATCCACACCAAGAAGGTCAGAACCACCCACAACCCCGCTGGAGGGATGAGAACAGGACCTACCGAAGGGGTCCCAATAATTTAGTACAGCGCTCAGGAGAAACCGAAAGGGCTTACCGAAGGGGCCCAAATCGATGTCCAGAACGATGGGAAATACGCTGCTGGAGTGTGGACGGATGGGCCACGTTGCTGCCAGATGTCCAGACGAGCGACAAGCTTATGAGAGACTGTCGTTAAACTAAGGTCCCCTGCTGCTGTAGGGCACGGAGTAGGGGAGACTGAGAAGGAGATTATGTGGGGAAAATGCCCTGATGATGACCTAATTGCTGCAAGTCCTGTCATCCAAATGGAATTAGAAGGTATTCCGGTTATCGGGATGATTGACACGGGTTCTCAAGTAACAACTCTGAGTAGAGATTGTTATGAACGGTACTTCCGACAACATGTGAAATATGATCCCCATACATTCGTACGAGTGGTCGCAGCCAACCAGTTACCAGTCCCAGTAGAGGGAGTGACCTGGATGAATGTCCGGTTATGTGGTCAAGATCTAGGTAAGAAAGGCATTGTGGTGGTACAGGAGCTACATGAAGTAAAAACCCCTGTCATTTTGGGGATGAATGTGCTAAAAGAATTGGATCAGATCCTCTTTGAAAAGAAAGGTCATGGTTATTGGAAACAAACTACCACCCATCGGCCTACTCGAGCAGCGTTCCAGCGGCTGATCCGGATATGTGGCTTACAGGAAAGCTCAGATGCACAGCGTCCTCTGGCACTAATTTCTGTCCCTATGCATACAAAAGTTACACTGCCACCCCATCGGGAGATGATAGTGTCCATGCCTGTAGGCACCTGTCGGAAATTAGAAGGCATAGCTGTCTTGGTAGAACCACTGCCGGCAGCCGAAGGAGGTGTTGATACGCTAGTAGCCCATTCCTTGGCAATAGTTCGCAATGGTAGAGTACCACTCCGATGTGTAAACACCCAGGACTAGAGTGTAGATCTGACACCAGGAAGGATGCTGGCTAACATCTATGTAACTCCGGAAGAAGTAAAGGAAGTAACGCCAATGCATCTGAAGCCGGCTGAAAGAGATGAGTGGACCATAACCGTGTCTATGGGAGAAGATGAGGGTCCCTCCTCTGAATGGAATGGCTGTGCAATTCGAGAACAGATGAAGATGGAGACTTATTCGTGTTCTCCAAAACAGGTCCAGAAGATAGATGAGCTGTTGTGGGAAAACAGAGTCACTTTCACGCGTTATGCTGAAGATTTTGGATGTACAACTGGGGTCTGCCATGAGATTCCCACAGGAGACACCCCTCCAATTAGAGAGCGCTACTGACAAATTCCTCCACGGTTGTATCAGGAAGTGGAAGAACTGTTGACTAAGATGCTGCAAGGTGGGATCATCCGAGAAAGCCAAAGTCCCTGGGCAGCTCCAGTGGTGTTAGTAAAAAAAAAAGATGGGTCTCTTGGGTTTTGTGTAGACTATTGGAAGTTAAATGCCTGCACCGTGAGAGATTCCTACCCCTTACCTCGGATTGAGGAGTCCCTCTCGGCACTAGGGAGAGCTCAGTACTTCTCCTCACTAGATCTGGCTAGTGGGTATTGGCAGGTGCCGATGGCTGAGAAAGACAAGGAGAAGACAGCTTTCATCTTGCCCATGGGACTATATGAATTTAACCGGATGTCCTTCGGGCTGACAAATGCACCCGGAACGTTCCAGAGATTGATGGAGAAATGTCTCGGTGCCTTCAACTTTGAGTTCACTCTCATCTACTTGGATGACATTATAGTGTATTCTGCAACCTTTGAAGACCATCTCTACCAACTGGGTCAAGTATTTCGACGATTGCGGGAACACAGGCTCAAATTAAAACCCAGCAAATGTCGGTTGTTCCAATCTGCAATTGATTACTTGGGTCATCGCGTATCAGGAGAAGGGGTGAGACCGTCGAGGGACAAGATAGCGGCTATTCAGAATTGGCTGACACCAACTACCCTGCGAGAAGTGAGGGCCTTTCTTGGAGTAGCCGGTTACTATCGACGGTTTATTAAGGATTTTGCCAGGGTAGCAGCACCACTAAATGCCTTCCTACAGGGCACATCCGGTGGTCCGAAGAACCGGCCTGTGAAATGGGGAACTGAACAGGAAAAAGCCTTGCGGGAATTGAAGGATGCTCTGACAACGACCCCAATCTTGGCGTACGCTGATTACCACTTACCGTTCCAGCTATATACGGATGCGAGCCTGTATGGTCTCGGAGCAGTGCTTTCCCAGGTTCAGGATGGCAAGGAGCGGGTTATAGCATACGCCAGCCGGTCTTTGCGGGATTCTGAAAGAAATCCTGAGAATTATAGTTCATTTAAATTGGAGCTGTTGGCACTAGTATGGGCCATGACTGAGAAATTCTCTGAATACTTGACTGGGGCTGAAGTTTTAGTACTGACTGACAACAACCCATTAGCTCATCTGGAAAATGCCAAGCTTGGGGCTTTAGAGCAGAGGTGGATAGCCCGAATGTCTAAGTTCAATTATCACATTAAGTATCGGTCCAAGACAGAGAACCAGAATGCTGATGGACTTTCTAGGGTAACTACCCAGACCCCCACAGGAGATGTGGATCATGAGTTAGAGCATGTGGAGGTGCCTGACTTCAGCAGATTTTCACAGGCCTTGGCCACCGCTAATCAGTGTGAAATGGAAGGGACTGAAGTGGCTCCTTTCTTTGGTCCCTCAAGACAGGAATGGGCACAGATGCAGCAGGCCCATGAGGGGCTGGCACGGATGATCAAGTTTGTTGAGGAAGGCAAGAAGCCCTGTTGAGAGGAAAGAGAACAACTGACATGGGAGATATTATCGGTTCTGAGTCAGTGGGAGAAGTTGGAGATGAAAAATGGAGTTCTATGCCGAAAAGTTTATCTACCTTCTGAAATCGACGTTTGATACCAAATTGTGGTGCCTAGTGAACTGGCTCGCTCATTAACGATGGAGGCTCATAACAAGAATGGTCACTTTGGTCATGAGAAGACCTTTAGTTGGTTACAGCGTCTGATTTACTGCCATGGTCTCCGTCAAATGGTTGAAGAAGTATGCCGCAGCTGTCGAACTTGTGAGACCTATAAGGCAATGGAACAGAGGGCTCCCCTGCAAACCATAGTGACCCAGGAACCTTTGGAAATCGTCATGATAGACTATCTAATGGTGGGCCCATCCAACAGCGGGCATCAGTATTGCCTCGTAATGATGGACCACTTCACCAAATTTGCAGTGGTAACCGCCACCAAGGACCAGACAGCTGAGTCAGCAGCTCGGGCTCTGTGGCAAGATTTCATTCGAGTGTATGGGTGTCCTCAACGCATCCACTCCGATCAGGAAGCCTGCTTTGAGGGCCATGTAATGAGGGAAGTTCAACGTATCTATGGAATAAAGAAGTCGCACACAACTCCATACCATCTGCAAGGGAACGGGGCCTGTGAAAGATTCAACAGAACTCTGCTACAGATGCTGCGGACGCTGGAGGAAGACAAGAAGTTACAATGGCCTCAGTTCTTGTCTGAGAAGGTCTGGGCCTATAATAATCAGGTCCATTCTACAACGGGGTACTCCCCTTATACTCTCTTCTTTGGGCGGTCTGGGCGAAGTATGGGAGAATTACAGCTGACTGATGTGGATGGGTTCCCTCCAAGGGATCCAAACTCCTGGGTACGAGCACATCGGCAGACACTTAAGACGATCCATCGATTGGTGCGGCAGCATCTACGAGAACATTCTCATTCTGATAAGACCCCAGTGCAAGAAGCACCATTGCAGCCAGGCGACCTGGTTTTGGTGCATGTCAAGAAGCCCCAAGGGAAGCTGGAAAGCAGGTGGGAGGCTGTGCCATATTGTGTTGTTTGCCACAAGTATGCCAATGGGCCAGTGTACCAAGTCCAGAAGGAAGGAGCTGATTGTGTTCGAGTACTTCACAGAAATATGCTGCGCCTATGTCATTCTGAAGAAACAAATTGTACCAGAACTGCCAACATCAACGAGCTCCCACAGTCAGAGACTGGTGGTGTGGAATGGGCCTATGACGATGAGGATGATTGCTGGCCGATCCTTGCTCCTGAGGATGTTCCACCGGTGACTACTGAGCCTCCAACCTGTGCCCCCACTGGTGCGGAGTCTGTTATTACTTCTCAGCCCATGGCTGAAGTGCCCCAGAGTATTTCAGGGGTCCTCAGACGGACCACTAGGACAAATGCTGGCACCTCCCCTGTTCGGTATTTGCAGGATGAGTTTGTTTGGCCTGCCATACAACGGTACACTACCACTTTGCGCATAAAAGTACAACCCTCTGGATATTCAGTCATTGGCAGGGACTGCCAATCTTAAAGTGGGGAGAATATGTAATATACAGCCCAATGATGTGCCAAGTTTCATTTGTTTATACTGTGTTAAAGTTGAATGTATATAGGTTTCTGTGATTCTGGTCCTTTAAGACAGCAGCCCCTGCAATGGGAATGTGATGCTGGAGAGACACACCCCTATGAGGTCAGCCTGCCTGTCTGCAGACCCAGTATGAAAAGGAAGCAGGATGTGACGACACAGAGAGAGCAGCAGCCATCTTTGCAGAGAGAGAACCAAGTGTCTGTGCTGTATTGAGAGTGTGTGGAGATCTTAGAGGACTTTCCTGTGCAGCTAACCTGTGTGTAATTCAGTCCAGAGGCAGACAGAGTGTAAAGAGACAGTATGTTCAATGGAGCCATGCTGAAAGGACTGTGCCCAGTGGCTAACCAGTAATACTGACATTGTGGCTGTGGACATTGCCGCCAAAGCTAAAGACTGGCAGTGCTGTTGAGTACCGGACGGTAACTGCATAACCCTGGCTTATATCACACCGCGGTGTATGGATTCTGCAGGACTGTCAGTGTGCTGAGCTACTGGCTGTTGGATCCCATTTCACCCATTTGGTTTTCCCGCCTGCCGAGAAGGATCTTATTGCCTCGGATGTTGTGATAACCGTGAGGAGAGGACACTTCGCTATACAAGGAAGGGACGACATTGGGCCCCAACGCGCGCTTCTACAAACTGTAAGCAGTCCACCCGGACCACTGGTAAGAGGGGTGCGCACCCAAATGTGAAGTTAGGGTCAGTTAGCGATAGTTTTGGGACTATTGTTCTTTCAGTGTCCGTGTTGTGGAGGTGAACATAGTAAACGTGGAATATATTGTGAAATCTAACTTGAATTGTTCCAACTATACTGTGTATTTTGCTTGTCCTTATTCCTGTTCTTTTACTATTAACTTGCCTTTATTAACCTGTAGTAAATACATTTTTCTTAACTTGACCACCCCGTATGCGTCCTTTCTGGTTGCGGAGACCAAACCACCTGCCTTGCTCTCGGTTCACATGTTCTCAATGGGGTCAGTGCTGCTGCCGCTGGCCCCATTGAGCACAAGGTGAAACCCCTGGATGCAAAAGCATCGAGGGGTTTCACATACATAGAACATTGGTTTGCCGCAGTTACATGCGTTCTGTGAACCGGTGACCTATAATTTTTGCTGCATGCATTTTTCTACATCTAAGATTCGCACATGTGACCGCTGCTATTGAAAAGCATTGGTTCTATCTAGTGGGAATTTTTTAACATTAAAAACGCTCGTGTGACTGCACCCTTACAGGCAACGTCCAAATTTGAGGAACTTTATAATCAGGAGTGCATTGCCCTCTGACACACAAAAAGGAACTTATTCCTGTAAGTTTAAGAGCTGCAAGACTTGCTCACATGTAAGAACTGCAGAGAGGATACAAATCCCCAACACACAGCAGGACTATAAGATTCCTGGGACATTCACATGTTCCACATCCAATGTTGTGTACCTGATTCTGTGCACTTGATGTCCGATTTGGAGTCTTTATGTTGGAGAAACAGTACAAAAGCTTAAAATAAGGATGAGATCTCATTGCCATATAATTAAATAAAGAAAAAAAGACTGAATTACCTGTGGTGGAGCATTTTGGTTGCCAAGAACATAACAAAGAACATATGAAGGTTACTATATTAAAAGGCAACTTCAAATCTCAAACGTCACAGAAGCATTTTGGAGCACAAATGACCATCTTCGATACTCTCAACACAGGCTTAAATAATTCGAAAGGTTTTATGGCATGGTGGGCTGTCTGGTGCAGAGATAACACCTGATAATGCCTGATGACCCCTAACAACAGTTTAGAAACATAAAACCTTCATATGCTTGTCAGTGGACTAATTAAGTATTTACTCCTCTGCTCATCCTGTTCTGTTATTGTTTTAAGGGCGAATTAATCACTGCAATGGGGGACATTCATAAAATGTTTTACTCTGGTTTCTGTCTTAAAAAAGTCACACATTTTTGCACAAGCATTTGTGACTTTTCTTCTTCTTGGGTCGGACCGCCACTTTTTTGAAAAATGAGTGAAGTTGATCCTGGACTGACCCATTTTATGTATTATTTATGCCTGAAATAAAGCAGCTTTGTAAATGCCTAGTATGCTTAGTAAATTTCCTCCCATGTCTGTGTCCTTTTATGTGTATGTCACAACCTGATGCACTGTCAGGGTGTCAATGCATCAGGTCCAATAGTGAGCAGGCACGCTGTGAATAATAGAACAGCTTCTCCAGACACAGCACGTCACCGGAGACAGCAGCAGAAGCGAAAGGATTTATAGAACATCTACAATTTGAGGTGGTGGGACAGACACATTGGGGGCCACAAGAGAGTTGAGATTACATTAAATAAAATACAGTTATTAATAAAATGGAAATGTATATTGGCAACAACGTGTCAACAGCTGTTCTAGAGAGAATAGCAGCTGACACATCTGGATGGAGCTCCTTCTACTGCTATGCAGTGAGGTGAAGACAGATTTCTCAGCCCTGTCTCCACCTAGCTTTACAGCTGAAGAGGGGTTTTGTAAGTAAAATGTACAGAATAGACTGATACATCCAATTGCAAAATTGCTTAAAATCCCCTATTCTGCACATTAAAAAGTGTAGTTTCTCCTTAAATTTGTATCCCCTTATAATTGTATTTTGATGCATTATGATTACCTATGTCAGCTTATATTTCCCCTTGAAGAAAATACAGTAAATCGGGCATTTCTATATGTTCTAATACAATTTAACACATATAGATGTAACTCACACTTCTAATTCCACATAATATGAGGCATTATTTTACAGCAAGTGCAAGAAATTCAAGGTCAAGTATAAAGCCTGGTTTATTTTATTCCATTTCTAACTGATGAAATCATTGAAGTCATTTTTTTTCCTCCAAATGTGTTTCTACATGTATGCATCACTTCATTGCACAGCAGGATCATCCTCACTGGTTTATGAAGCATTTAGCAAAGGGAAGAAGACAAGTAAAATACTACAGTATATAAAAGTGGAAAAAGGAGTAAAAATCGTTTACGATTTAACAGAGAAAGCTTTTCATTTGGGGCTTAATTTATCCAGCAATTTTTTCTTTTTTACTTTCCAAAAGTAATGATGATTCACTCCTATATAATGATTTCATATGTAGGATAAAACGGTGAGCTAGTTTTACAGGCAGTAGGAAAATTCTGCTATTTTTTTTTAACTAAACTGTAAAATTACTTAGCTGTAAATACATTTTAATTCTTATAGATGCTAGGTGCTGAACAGCATCACTATCTATCTATCTATCTATCTATCTATCTATCTATCTATCTATCTATCTATCTATCTATCTATCTATCTATCTATCTCATATCTATCTATCTATCTATCTCCTATCCATCTATCTATCTATCTATCTATCTATCTATCTATCTATCTATCTATCTATCTATCTATCTATCTATCTATCCCTTATCTATCTATCCCTTATCTATCTATCTATCTATCTATCTATCTATCTATCTATCTATCTATCTATCTATCTATCTATCTGCCATAGCTTAAAACTTTAAAAATCTTTTCATTTTTTTTACACTTTAGAATGGGACCCCAGAGTCAATTTTACTGTCAGGGAACTGGGTTCCGGTACTGGTAACCCCTGTTCCTACCTACTTGCCCCCCTGGGCTAGGCCCCAGGGCGACAACTGGGCGACGGTCCCTATACTCTCTATGGAAGCGGGGCAAGAGGTCAGACTTACAAACAGATACAGAGACAAACAAACACAGAGGCAAGTCAGGAAGTACGGGTCAGCAACAGGAGAATACGTGGTACTAGGGATCAGATGAAGGTGAAGTCAGGGTCAGAAGCAATACGTCAAAACAGAGAATCAGGCAAGTGCAAAGGACGCGAGTATAGCAGGAGACCAAACTAACACTGGCAAATTCTGGAAGGAACAGAGGCATTTAAATGCTGTCAGAACCCCCATCTCAACAGCTGATTGGGGCGGAGAGCCTGACAGCAGCAACTCAATCACCAAGGCACTAGGGAAACCACCCCAGCCTAGCTGGAGAGAGTGAGACCAAGGACGCATGCCTGGTCATCATGATGAAGGAGACGCGGCACAGGGCGGCACCCGCTGCGTCCTTAGTAACCCGGTGGTGAATAGGATTCTGGTGGCCAGGGGAGGTCACCAGAACTAGGCCTCCCCTGCGCCACACCGCTGCAGTCCGGGTAATAGAGCCAGCGTTGTGGGCACGGCGGCCCCGCGAGCCGCCAGTCCTGACATTTACTGCTAGGCACCCCAATCTGACACTGGTTATTGCAATGGTACTCGACTAGGGCTACCAGCCTTTCTCTTCTGACAATCATGGCATGCACCCTGTCCCTCGCTCTAGTAGACCTTATGCTCTGGCATCTGCCTGGTTTCTATTGGCGGCCTGAAAAATACACAAATGCACATGCCTACAATCCTAAAAGGCCAGGGCACACCTTGAAAAGTCTTCCTCTGCCAATCATGAAGTACCCCTGGATATATCAGACATTCTCCTCCTATAGAGGGTGCCTGAGTTTGTGGTCGTTTGGCCCTTCTTAAGGTGCAATCCAGTGTGTTCTGATTTTCTCGTTCCTGACTTTTGCCAATCCTGACTTTGTTCCATTCTCTGTTGTTGACCTCAGCTTGTTACAATGACCATACTTCCTTCTGTCTGCTGTCTACTGTGGCCTTTGGTCTTTTTACCATGCTGATCCATTCTGTGTGTCATAACCTCCAGCTTATTCCTTGTCTTGAAGTGGTGCTGCCTGTCCTGACCCAGAATGTCTGACTACGCCTCTGTTCACATCCTCAGGTACTGCACCTTGGTCTATCATAGTGTCAGCTGCCACATTATAGGGACTACTTCCACAGTAACGGCCTAGGGATCCCACAGCAAACTTCACATCCTAACTAATAATTTTAAAGTGCAAAGACAAGGGTTTCTGCATCCTCTGATTCTGACAGTTACATTCTTCTGTTGTAACCCCCTACATAACTTCCCTTGTGTTTATCCTATCCTTTGGAATGCCATTAACAATCCTTCAAAACCCACCTATTCTCAACTAGCTATCCAAAGAAGAATGTGTTCAAATTTGAAGTCCGTAGATAACTGGCTATCACGTTATATACAGACTGTAATACATGCTGATTAATTCTATAATATGTATTTAGGAACTGGAAATTCATTTTTTTATAAAGGAGCTACAAATCTTCTTATATTTTTTGACATTGTCATAGAGTTGCAAAAATAAAACCCTGGCTACTTGCAATTGTCACAAGAGGGTCATGCTAAAGATGTTTCCTATAGAAATAAATGATAAATTGGTCTTCAAAAAGCTTATGTTACTTAGTGGTGTCTGTGCACCCTGCAGCAAAAAGCATGCTTACTTGGCAGAGTGTTTCTAAGAAAGAAAATTACTGCTAGAGGAGCAATTGCAGAATAGAGTTTTCTCGGTGCAGAGATCTGGAAGGGAAAGTGCATCGCACTGTTTCTGGCAGAGTGTAGCACTGAATGCATGAGAGGGGTGCACTTGAATGAGTCGAGCAAATATTATTCACTGGAGCAGCCCAAGAGTGATGCTGGAGTCCGAGGACGGTCCGACGCATCCTCATGGTGCTGGCACAGAGTGTGGATATTAGTGCATCATCCATAACAGAGCCATTGAGTGCATGAAGAGGTACAGTACAGTGGTCCTTCAACACTATGGGCAAGAGGAATTACAAGTCCTAGTACGGGCATCTGGTGTACTATTGAAGTGGTTTTAGTACAGTTTAGTTCCTATTAGTATTAAAATAAAAGAGACTTTTGCAAGCTATTAACCCCTTTGTGACATTCACTGTATACATATGGTGGACATGCACAGGGAGTGTATGGAGCTCAGGAGAAAATATATACTTTAAAATAAATCAAAATACTTGGTATGGCACATAGTATATGCTGAGCTACTATTTCTCTAAAAATATCAGTTTTCAGGTTTAGACCTTTTGGAAACCTACCATTTGTTTGAGTTGAAACGCATAAAAAGCATCCACAAAATGTTGAAATAAAGTTTTTCTGTTTCTAATTTCAACTTGCAGTGCTGGAGTTGCCCTCTTTATATGTGCCACAATACATATGTCTTGCATAAATATAATGCATAAGTATTGTGGCAAAAAAAAAGCTAATTGTTTTCCTTAATTTTTTAGTTTTTTTAGAGTAGTTAAACATAATAAAAACTACGTAAATTTCATATTACCATAATTGTTCTGACTTGCAGAATAAAGATAATATGTAATTTTTACTGCGAAGTGAATTTCATTCATTCCAGCTGTGAGTCCAGCTGATTATTCTGCCTACTTGATTTTCTGTAATGCGGATGACCACAGCAGCCCACCGCCAGTTATGTGCAGTACGTTTTTTTTTCTCCACTTTTTGTATTTTCCGTGCCATCGCTAATCAGTGACGCAGGTACCCGCAACCCATATGCTATATTAATTTGGTATGATCTGCATGTCGAACAGCCTCTATTGACGTCAATGCAGGATGTCTGCTTGTTGTCCGTGGTAAATAGAGTATGCTGTGATTTTTCTTCCACCCATTGAAAGTTCACACCTTTTGGTGCCTGCATTTTCTCGTGAATCCTCCATGCGAATGTCGATCATGGATTCCGCAATTAGAACCTGTTTGTGTGAGATATCCCTAAAGAAACTGTTGCCTGCGCGTTGTACCTATGTTTTTCGTTGCCATTCAACTTGTACCTTACAGCTGCAGGCAACCAGAATTTGCTCTATGGCTTTATGCAGGCAAGTAGGGGATTAAAAGTGGTCATACTCATGGGGTACTTATCTGCAGATCCAACTTATTTCATACCATCTGCTGATAATCCTATGTGAATGGCCCTCACAGACATAAGATTCTCATCAGATTTCATAAAATTTATCTGGATTTACCAATGGTCTGCAAATCAATATGTCATGCAACTCTACCGTAGGCAACTTTACTGATTCTACAATAAAGTACTGAGTAAAAATAATAGCAGGAAAATATATATAAACTATTATTTCCTTGAAATAACTGTATTCTATTTGATTACTTTTTGTTGCATGGCTGTTGTTTTCCAAAGTCATTTCACACTCATAAATGAAACAACTGGTATACAATTTAATAGGACCATGATCCACCCTTGTACTAACAGTTGGCAGTCATCAGTGTTGTAAAACACCAATCATTTCCATGTTTATTGCAAACTACCAGTGCTCCATATAAATTGGTTGAAATTTTCAGAGTGTAATAAAGGGTACATTAGTCTTCAACAAAACCATTCAACTGCTGTACACGTGAACCAACAATTCACAGACAAAACAGACGGGGTTAATTGTCCATCTGGTTCCGTCGTAGCCTAAACTGCAGGCAAAATGGTTTTTGTTTCAGCATATAAAATTCACAATTGTCCTGAAACTCAATAAATTGGTGGATGTTAAACATGTAACATAAACTTTCTTGCAATAGTCAATCTACTGAGCTGTCTAGTCAGTGCCAATAAAAGAACTTAATTACAAATTTGCATGCAGCTACTGACTCCCAAAATTAAAAGAAAACCATAATTATTTTTTTTTACAAATTGTGCAAGATTAAATGTTGTGTACAATTAAATATAATTGAATTTCACTGAAGCCTTTACCTCTATTCTTTGCAACTAAGGAAAAGTACTCGTAAATCAGTTGACTGTAAACCGAAGACAATATTGGAATGGCTTTATTAATTCACAATTAGTTTATAGATGTAATTCTTAGATTTTCCTGTACTTAACGTGTACCTTTAGTGACCCACTTAAAAGCCTGTTAGAATATGTACCTCAGTACTTAAATTAAAGTTGGAATTTTGTAATAAGAACTTGGAGCTCTGTACCATTTATTAGTATCATTAAAGTGACCCGCTGGGCCTGAACAAATCAAGATGGCCACTTCTTTGATTACCATTTGCAGACTGTGCACTAGTATGCATCATTAGTATAAGACATTGCTTGCGGATTTGATTGGTCAGGGCTGCCCATGGAAGCGGCACTGGCCAGACAGAGCAGCGTGTAGTATACATTATTTAGTCATACAAGCAGTGCAACCATCTTTGCTTGTCCAAGAACGGAGAGTCGCTTTTACTTGCATTCTTTACACGTCTATAATTTCAACGTGAGGCAGAGTGGGAGAAGACTTCAATTACAGCAGTCCGTTAGTTCTACTCTGTTGATGCCAATTACAGGATCAAATAGTTGGACAGAAATAAAAGGGGTGATGGCTAGAATAAATTGTGTATGTTATGCATACAATAAATTGGAAGATGTATATGTGTCTATAGAGAGAACTTACTACTGTGTTTCCCTGAAAATAAGACCTACTCCAATAATAAGCCATATCCTGCTTTTTGGAGATGGCTTGAAATATAAGCAAAACCCCAGAAAATAGGCCCTAGCTGCACTACATGAAAAAAAGCATTACTCATCTAGCAGGCACCCTTCGAGTCCCTCCCATTGGGCTGCAGCAGGCTTCTGTGCAATCCTCAATGACAACAGAGCATCTTTTGTTGGTGACAGGGCTTGAATACCCCGCCTCCAGCAAGCGATTGCTGTGATTAATTCAGGAGCACCATATCAGACAATCAGAATGACCTCATTGAATGGCTGTGATTGGTTCATCGAGCACCGGATTTGATTGGCTGAAGTGGTGCTCCTGAACCAATCAGAGCAATTGCTTGCTGGAGGCGGGGTATTCAAGCCCAGTCCCCAGCAAGAGATGCAAGAGAGCAAGAGATGCTCGGTCAGCATTGAGAACTGCTCTAAAGCCTGCCAGAGTGCCGCAGCCCAGTGAGAGGGACCCTAAACAGCGCTTGCTAGGTAAGTATAAGACACCTCACAAAAATAAGACCTTGTGCCTCTTTTGGGGCAAAAATTAATATAAGAAAGGGTCTTTTTTGGGGGGAAAAGGCGGTAGTTAAAGGTCCTGTGAATATAGTATCCCCTAAAGACTCGATCACTATTATGACGGCGGTGTACTATAGGGCAGAAAGGGAGGGGAAGAGTGGTAAGTATAATGTTACATAGCAGGCATGTAAGTAGAGTGACTATGACAAAGCTGAACCTCCTCTATATCTGTTATAGAAAATGATAACCTCTTCGTATTAATGAAATGGGAAGAATAAGTTTTGAAGGGAAAGGCTACAAATGAGTATTTTTCACTGGAAGTAAACTTTAAGCTAAACTATGATATTTTCTTTGTCATAAAGAAAAGCAAATTGTTGTTATGATTGGTAATATAAAAATCTAATGTTTCAGACCAAATTGGGAGAAAATATAACCGATGGATAGATGAATTTGATATTGCTGTGAAACATGTTAAAGTCCGATTACATAAATGCTTTTTATTTATATGCAACCATGGAAAATTCAGTTCTTTACTTAATGTATAACTTAAAAATGTTTTCTACTTCATTTCTCTCTCTGTATTCCCTCTTCCCTCTTTGTAGGTAACTGCTATCATTCATGCATCACTTGGGCGTCCATTGGTTTCAATGGGCACTGTTTCCTTGTGCATGCCAGATAAAGCCTCCAAGTGAGTTGCTTCTCACATGGGGACTTCCACAACACAGAGGGGTCATCCAAAGTTTTCCCTTTAAACTGTACTGAGGATATTTTTTAAAATTTTGTATTTCCATTTTCGTAACATTATTAAAGCAAAACAAAAAATGCAAACTCCCATCCACCCAAGCCTTCTTGCTTAACTTTGATGCACCAAGTCAGCATATGAAATCCACACCTTTTATGCAGTACATATCAATACAAATCAGTATTAAATAATTGATGTTCTTTCTTTGAGATATGAAGATGAATTTCGTCAGGAGCATTTAAATTTCCATCTGTATATGGAGAGTCACGTAAAGCAAAGAAAGCAAATATTCAAAAGTTAAATAGGAATACATTTATATAACTGGCAACTCGCCTGCACCATCTCAGATATGAAATATCCTATCTCTCATGAGAGTAATTGGGGCCAAATCAGGTGGACCACACACCTTCATATTTGTGTAGGGCACCTCTTTCATGTAAATCTTTTTCTCTATAGAGATGAGCCAGTTCAGTTTATCAATGAACTCTTGCTTTTTAGACGCGGATTCCTGTAATCAACGTTGGGCTATATGTTTTCTAGCTACATATAATATCCATGCTATTGCTACCTTTAAGGGTTCTGTAATTAGCAGAGCCTCTACATATCCAAGGATACAGACATATGGCGTTAAAAGGATTGTGGCATTATGCATCGAGTATACGAGGTCCACCACCCCCTTTCCAATGCTATTCAAGCTTAGAACATAAACACAACACCACCTTGCATCAATTACAAAACGGAGTGTCCCTTAATCCAATATTACTTAAAGACAGGTTTCCTATACACCTTGTGTATCATGTAGATGTAAGATAGATAACATACCTCACTTAATGATAAGTGTGGTTTTCTATCTAAAATTTCTTGCACTGTCCCTCTTCTATTGGGCCCAATACCCATTCCCACTTTTTTTTAGGGTCAGTGGATTTTTCTCTTGCATTTTAGTGAGTATCTATTGATATATTCTGGAAATGAGACCAGCGGAACATCCTGCATTTCCCAACAAATTAAATAATGACTCCTGAGTTATGGATAAGTCCACAAGAGATCCACTTTCCACTTCTTTATTAAATGCATGCCATAATTGAAAGTATTTATAGAATTGAGCTTGAGGGAGTTCATATTCCAACTACAAATCAAAGAACTCTTTGAGCTCTCCATCTTTATGCAAAATGCATGGAATACCTTTAAACTTCCATCTCCCATAACCCTACAGTTTAGCCAGTTCTGGTAACCAAAGTGTTTCCCAGATAGATGTAAACTGAATACAACCCCTAATATTGAACTGTGCTCATACTGTTTCCCAAATCTGATGTATCATGTACAAGTTAGGAAGTTATTTAATATTAACTTTAAATTTGTGTGCCTCTACTGCCTACATGAAGGAATCCATAGACAAGAACTGACTAATTAACGTTTTACTTGTCTATTTCCCAGACCCTAAGATATGGTAAACGAGTAATATCGAGTAGTAAGTCATTGGATCAGGAATTGCCAGCACTCCACTTTCCTTGCTATGCTGCAGAGTTTCTAACTTGAGACTAGCACTTTCATGTCACAAGATTAGGTCTCAATATCTGATTTATCTTATGAAAGAATATTCGTGGAATTCAAACAGGGGAATTGTGTAGAATATATAGTAGTTGAGGCATCCATATCAATTTAAGGAGGTTAGCTCGGCCCACTACTGACAATACGACCACTCAAACACAAGTGCTATTTACCGCAATTACTGTAGCGCTTTGAATGTTGTGGTAATCGTGGTATAATGCTCCCATTGATTTCAATGAGGCCTCGCAGACATGTACTTGAATGCAACGCGTTTCGGCTGGTGTGCCTTTCTCAAGCTCATAATTACATTACACAAAACAACACAGATATATACACTTACATACTCCATGCTCTTGCTACCAGAGAATGCAGTGTGTGACTCTCTGACATCATAACGGGAGGGGAATCCCGACGTGAAACATGTCACGGGATTTTCCGTAACATGGAGCGCAAGTAGCGTTCCAAATTTTCATCAAACTTTATTGCACTTATTCAATGAGACAAAGTGTCCGTAAGCAGTCGTACATGGGGAACTGAGGTACAAACCCCTGATAAATGTTTGATTAGAATAAAAACATATATATTGGTCCATCATTAATAAACTAAGTGTCTATAAATGAATAATTAAAATATTAAATACTTAAACTAATGTAGATATCTGTTAAATAATGAGAAAGAGCTATTGATAATAGAAAGTAAAAAATATAGTCTACACAGTTTTATCAGATTAATAAAATATTTTATTCATATATATATATATATATATATATATATATACATATATGATTTAAAGAAAAAAACAATAAAGTAATTAAAATATGCAAAATAGGTAATGAAACTAGCACATTAATATATCAGAAAAAATATTAAAACCACCTCATATTAGAATGATAAATATTTATTCGGAACTTTACATTTTTTCTAAAACTTCGTAAAGCATTAGGTGTCATGGTATTCAGTCTATAAATCCAAAACATTTCCTTATGCCGTAAGTTAATTGTGGAATTAAAGGATACATGTTCCAACAGAGTTACTTTCAAGTCGCGGCAATCAGAATCATGGTAATCGTTAAAATGTCTTGACACACTATGCAATTTCAAAATTCTTCTTAAAGAGGTTGTCCCGCGCCGAAACGTTTTTTTTTTTTTTCAACCCCCCCCCCCGTTCGGCGCGAGACAACCCCGATGCAGGGGTTAAAAAAGAACACCGCACAGCGCTTACCTGAATCCCTGCGCTCCGGTGACTTCTTACTTACCTGCTGAAGATGGCCGCCGGGATCTTCTCCCTCGGTGGACCGCAGGGCTTCTGTGCGGTCCATTGCCGATTCCAGCCTCCTGATTGGCTGGAATCGGCACGTGACGGGGCGGAGCTACACGGAGTCGGCATCCTGCACGAGCGGCCCCATTGAGAAAAGAAGAAGACCCGGACTGCGCAAGCGCGTCTAATTTGGCCATTAGACGCCGAAAATTAGACGGGCTCCATGGAAACGAGGACGCTAGCAACGGAGCAGGTAAGTGAAAAACTTCTTATAACTTCTGTATGGCTCATAATTAATGCACAATGTACATTACAAAGTGCATTAATATGGCCATACAGAAGTGTATAGACCCACTTGCTGCCGCGGGACAACCCCTTTAATATTGAGTCTGTCGCTATTGATATGTGTTTTCAATTTATTTTTAGTTCTTCCCATGTATTTTAAGCCACATGGGCACTCAATCAAGTTAATGACCCGTTACTTGATTGAGTGCCCATGTGGCTTAAAATACGTGGGAAGAACTTAAAATAAATTAAAAACACGTATCAATAGCCACAGACTCAATATTAAGAAGAATTTTAACTTACGGCATAATGAAATGTTTTGGTTTTATAGACTGAATACCAGAATTATTATCATAAGAATTTTATTATCATGGCATTTACCAACATTAAGTACCAGTGGAAATAAAACCCACCTATCAACATTATAAATAGTGGTGAGCGAACTCAACTGGTAGAATCCTGTTTTGGGTAAAACTTTGCTAAAAGTTGAGTTCAGCACAAACCTGAACTAATATTTTAGAAAAGCTCTACCCAAGACAGAGTTCATACCAATTCAGTTCCCTCGACACTAGTCCTGAACAATTGTGCATAACACTAAGAGCTAAACATGCCCTGTATAACACTCTCAGAGTTTTAGGGATTTTGATGAACTTCTGCTTCTGTTCAAACTAATTTGGACCAAAAGCTTGGCAATCTGGCCGAACTTTTAAGAAGTCCGCACATCACTAATTATAAATCTGATCTCGCTTGTTGAGACTCAGCAGCTCTACCCTCTGCCAAGCATCCGGAATTATGTGATTAATCATTTGATTATTGGGACTAATGGAGAATGCATCGTAGATGCTTACTATATTATGTACATGGCTCCCATTGAGCACAGTGTAGTTAGCAAACAGGGCAGAAGAGACAGATGGCAATAGGAAAGGATCAAATAATATATTAGCAAAACAATAAATTGCAATTAGGAAAAATCAATTACATTTCTTCAATTTAATGTTATTTTCATAGACATTATTCTTAGCTAATGTTCTGATAATTATATGCAGAGGAATTTCAGAATTGCTCTGCAGAACCATCATCCATGTACTGAAGTCTACATTCTGTTAATTGACTTCAAATTAGAGTCTGTAGTAAAATAACCTGTCTCCTGCTGACAGGCTGCAGCCCTGCAGGTTCTTATTTAAAAGTTCAAGCTGTTAGGGTGCATTCACACAGGCGAGAAAATTGTGAGAGTTTAGTGCATTGCGAGAAGCACAAAACTCACACGGAAATTCAATCTATTATTTGCAATAGATGTATTTACACAGGCAAATTTTCTGTCACAGCGATGTTGCGAGACGGGGAGATCACCACATGTTCTGTTTTCGTCCAAGTCACAAACGAGCATAGAACATGCAGATGTGCTGTCTTTCCACATCCCGCTGAACATGGAGACGGCCGCACTTCAGGATGGACGTCTCTCTGCAGCGCCGGAGGAAAGAACATGTGACCGGCTTCATTGCCGGTCATGGGTTCTTTCTTCTGCGCTGTGGGGAGTCATTCATCCTGAAAGATGGACGTCTTCTTCCTGCAGTAAGGGCACAAGGCACACACAAGCCAATGCGCCCGTGTGATTAAGGGCTTAGTCACAAGGGCTTAGTCACACGGGCGCATCAGCAGCCGTACACGGGCGCCGATGCACCCGTGTGACTATGCCCTTACTGCAGGAAGAAGATGGCCTCTTTCAGGACGGACGACTCCCCGCAGCGCAGAAGAAAGAACACATGACCGGCAATGAAACCGGTAACATGTTCTTTCCTCCGGCGCTGCAGAGAGACGTCCATTCTGAAGTGCGGCTGTCTCCTTCCTGCAGTAACACGGGCGCCGATGCTCCCGTGTGACTAAGCCCTTAAAGGAAACTTGAAAGAAAATACTCATAATGTTAAGACAGAAGTAGAAGCTTTGGAAAGGAGGAACTTAGTCTAAGATCATTAGTGGAACAAAACGGGGTAGGGGGATCAACAGAGTCTTGATGAAAGGGGTAGGGTGGTAGACAGAGACAGGGTGATGCAGCACTGCAGAGAGGTTTGTGGATGAGAGTGATAAGCTTAAATTGTCTTCTACAGTGTACAGGCAGGCAGTGCAGTGACTGGCACAGGGTGGGGGCATCGGTGTAGTGATTGGACAAAAATATGAGCATAAAGTAGCATAGTAGCATAAAGTTGCGATGAACGTTTCTGCGGCTTTTCGTGATGCCAATATTACATGAGTGCTTGTGGGGCAAGAAATTTCTGAACATTGTTTGTTATGCAAAGAGAAATTTTGTTGACCATCTATAGCAGAGGTTCAAGTGGATCATGTTTGTGCAAAGGCTCACACGTAGAATATTTGTAGGTTAGTCTTACAAGCTTAAAGATATAGACTAAAAAAACATGTGTTTTTGCAATATCAATAATACTTTGCCTGGCATGGCTGCAAGTCCCATCAGATTTACTATAATTTCTTCCAGAAACGGTAAATTATAGCTCAAACCTACACCAGCTCATAACTTGCATGGATTTCAACTTTGGCACAGTGATGGCGCAAAAGACACACCAAATGTATTAAGAGGACTTCTCTTTATACAGTACTAAAATCTAAAACGCCGGTCTAAATAAATATACCCCAATGTTTTCAGTTGTCATAGATAATCAAAAAATCCATAAATATCAATGCATAAAAACAAAAGAGTAAAGATATACTCATGTTGCAAGATATAGTCATGGCTATCAAATGATGCATTCATTGTTAACATTGCTTGCTGTTTTACGGGAAATGGTGCAAGATAAAAAAAAAAGTTCATATTACAAAGTGACTTCTTTTTATTATCTTCCAGATCGTATCTAATGAAAACCAAGTATGAGTCCCAGCAGAGCGAGAGAATAAAATATCCCCAACAGAAAGATACTGGTATGAATGAGGCATGAGTGCCCTTTCTCTATAATGTTGCAGAATATGCAGAAACAATATAAAATGTGAACTCAATGTAATCAATTATTCTTAAATGATAGTCATATACAATTATGAATTCTTCACTATTGGAAAACCTGGCTGAGTCCATGATTCTTCTATCTGCAGTAAAGTACTTGTGTCATTCCCAAGCATAGAAGTACCTTCCTGTTCTTACGTTCTTGGAATGTAATTAAATTAACTTTCAGTTTTTAAGTCCACAGATGTTGCTGTGGTTTATTGCAGGCCGTCTGTTGCTAATTGGTGAAAATGAATATTAAGACTGCATAGTATCCCCAATGAGTGCAATTTCTTTTCAGCAGATTGAGTCAGGTTTGTCTTGCATAAAATTAAAGTTTTGGGTTTTAGTAGTTTAAAGGTTGGATGGTTTCATTGAATTGTTCAGCATATTTTAGCATTTCCTTAACAATGTCTTTCTAGAAATTAGTATGGTTGAAGAGAAGTTATGTTCTGTCTTAGTCATCATATTATGCAATAACTATAATAAAAGAAATATGTTTGCAAAGCATTTAACTTGTGTCAAGACATATGACTGCTGATGATTGCCCCAAGTCCTCTACTGTAGACTTAGCTGACTGGGACTGCTGTTAATTTGTCTTTGATGCTAAATTATGCCACTTACAGTAATTCCACTACAATATGGCCTATTCATAGTGATTGTAACAGATGTAAATGTGGCTTTGTCTTCTGCTTGTTTACTATCAGTTTCTAGTAATGCTATAATAATCTAGGATGTACAATAGAAATGATTGGACCTTAGTACCAAACTTAGTATTTGTGCCCCCACTCCTCACCCCTTCACCAACATAGTGCTGAAGTCCTAACCTGTCCGGTTCTCTATGCTAATTTCAATGGTCTGTTACTTATACTGATTGGTTTAATGATTTTATCTTTGCAACTTTGCAGGGCTGTATTGGTGGACTGGAGATGGGTCCAATGAATCTAATGTATATTTATATACGCACTCTTTCCCCATCCCCCTCTTCTCTTCCCTCCAATTACTAATTGTCAGCTCACTGTGTTGCCAATCAGCATCTAGAGGGAAGAGGAGGATAGGGAAAGAGTGCATATATAAATATACATGAGCTTCATTGGACTCATTTCCAGTCCGACCCTCCAAAGCTTAAAAGAAAAGACTTGCAAAACTACTAAACCGATTGATGTAAATGACAGATCACCTACATCAGTGTATCTATCGCTATACTATGTTTCCCACAGCCCATATAACCTAGGGGTTCTGACAGACTCCCTTTAAGCCCCTCTTTTATTCTTACTTTTCTTCTAACGAAAGTAAGCCAGAGCTGAATTGTGGGAGGTGGGGGTTCAATGCAGGAAGCCACAATTATCAAGAGCTACTACTTGATTTAGGTGGAGCTCCTACACTGGCTAAGAGAAGCAGGGCTGTTTATGAGTGAGGAACTCAGATACTGACTTCCATGCAGGAGTGAGCCTGGTAGGAAGACTCAGGAGTTGGTATATCACAACACTGTCAACCGGTATTGATAGGGAGGACGTCAAAGCTTCTGAGTGGTCTAGCTCCATTGGAGGCATACTGATAATAATGGTCTATCAATTCTCGTCAAACTTTGCTTTCATTTTAACTTTATCATTGCAGCAAGAGTTTCATCCGACAAATCAGATAGGTAGCAAACTTCATATTTTCATATTCCAAGTACATTTCTCTCTTTATCAATACTGAAATGTGAAAATGAATTTCTGAATGTTGTGCATGCACTTGGTCTAAAACTCCTTACACTTGCTAAAAATAAAAAAATGTGATATTTAGTAAAGATTTTTTAAAGATTTATGTTTTTTAATGATTTATTTATTCTGTTAAATTGTAAATCTGCAGTAAACATAAAAAATAAAAAAGTAAAATAATAAAAAATAAGAGAGGTTGAAAAAAGAATAAGGATGAATGGCAGGGATGTAAGCATTGCACAAAAGGAGGGTCAGTATTATTTTTGAATATCCTCTTGTTATTTTGCTTTATGTATGTACAGTATGATATTGCATAGAAGGAGAAATGCAAAGGAAAGTAAATAATCACGGGGTGTCGCAAAAAAAATAACTTACAGATTAATTTGTGTTTTCTGGGCATAATCAAATGCCCACAAACTTCAATGAACTAAAGCAACATTGTGAAGAAGAAAATGGTTATTTCAATTTATTGCTGCTATGGGTGGTACTACAAGCTATTGATTCATGGTAACATAGTATGTTAGGCTGAAAGAAGACAATGTTCATCCAGTTCAGTCTGTTTCCACCCCCTTTGTTGATCTAGAGGAAGGCAAAAAAACTCCAATGAGGCAGAAGCCAATTTAACCCTTTTTTGAGGGAAAAAATCCTTTCTGACTCCATAATGGCAGTCAGAATAATACCTGGATAAAGATTTGAAAAGTTGCTACCACTTAAATTTTCACATACTGCTTCTGTATTTTGACCTAGTTTTTGTTAAATAAACAATGACACAATGTAATTCATCATATGCTAATCAGTGATTGTTTTTAGCTTATTTTAAGAACTTCCAGATATATATTTTTTATTCTGTCCTGATAAGTAAACCTATGTAATTCAGAAAAGGCTGTGCTTAGTTTTTCTCACAACCGTGTATGTTTATCTTAATCACATGTGCTAACTTCAACTCGTGTTCTGTCCACCAACACAGTGTGAAATCATATTTTAAGTTCTTTTGACCCAAGCCCCCATGCAGCTGATTGAGTTGCAATGCTAAAGAAAGTTCAACATTTTAAATCATTATTTCTTTTTTTCTTCTAAGGGTAAGGAAATAAGAAGCCTTAGGGGTCTGTGAGATGTTCTTGCAGCACACTGAGAATTAGCATGAAATGACACTAATAAGAATTAAATGTTGTAACAGAATTATTGTCTACTTGAAGATTTTTAGCAGATAACCGTACTCAACACCTCAGGCTACACACAGCTGTAATGAATTTACATACACAAATGTTGAATATATTTCATCTTTTATTGAATATATCTGTTAAACTTGAAAATAAGATACCAGATTACAGTGTGTGTATGTACCTCCTCAAAACGGTTTTATCACATTCTATTCAACTGGGCAATCTAGAGCACAAAACCATATAACCGATTGATGGAATATGGATATCTATCTATCTATCTATCTAATCAGTAACAAAAATAATTATTAAGTGGATGTGACAAAACTCTATACTACTATGTTATCACACTTTCTATACCACTTTGTCCACTGGGAAGGTAAACGATGCCATGGATTATCAAAAACACAGTACTCTCTCCATTCGGTCATTAGGAGCTATACTAATGAAACACCAGGGACTGAAAACTAACATTTCTCTTTGTGAAAAAGAATCAATTACAGGGTGATATCATGGCTAGGTTATTATGACATGAACCAATTTAGTTGTAAATGATGGAAAAAAATGATGCTCGTATCAACATTCTACTTTCTTGGCTTTTGCAGTCCACAATTACATCCATAGTAAGTAATCGGAAATATTTTTTCCAACCAAATGTCATTTTTCAGCCATATTAACTATGTAACAATGGATGACTTGTATTGTGTTTAAGTTGAAGAAAGACTTCAAATATGAGATCCTATCAATCCACAGTATAGAAACATACATAGATATTATTGAATAAAAATGTTTAATTTCCAGGGCTAAGTGCGTTGTTGGTGAACTGTTATGGAATATACTCGTGTACCACATCACAGACAAGCAAAGTCCCTCTACGTACTATTGGTGGACTGGGGACTGGGTTCTTATTTATTTATTTTTGTTTGTTTTGTGATACTTAATGAGACATATTACTAAATAGATGAAAATAGCAAGGGTGTATTAAAAACTAGATTGAACAATAATACGAATAATACAATAATATACTATACTAATACAATAGTATACAAATAATACACTAATAAGTGTAATGTGATCCCAAGTACAGTTTAAAGAAACATATACATACTACAAAGAGCTCAAATAACTAGTGTTGCTCATCGTGATCGGCCCACAATTAAAATCAAGTTGATCAGTCGGATTATCAACCCAATTTTTGGGGAAAATTGTGGCAAAATTATCTTTCCCATAATGCACGCAGAACCAGTATGCAGCCAATCAGTAGGCAGGGCATCTTGATGATGTCATTAAATATAAGCAGCACTTTCATTGGACACCTGCATCACTGTGACAGCTGTGGCAGGGGATTCTTGACTCCCCGTGTTCAGTGACAAGATGACTCCCCGCGGGAATATTAAAGAGCAGCACAGACCTATACGTGCACGCATGTCCTATGTTTTGCAGGTGCGTACGTTTGCACGCATGTAAAACACGGACATGTGAACACACCATGGGGAACCAATGGTTCTAAATAGATGCGTGGTTTTTTTTGCACACCTTTATACGAATACGGACACGCTCATCTGAATGCCCCCTAATAGATGTGCCGCTTTCCGTTAGGATATGAAAAGATGTCTGCTGGTTCCCTGTGACATAGTTGTGCTAGCAGCGGGAAGTGAGCAGAGTTGGTGTAGGGATTAGGGGAATAATGCCACAGTCAATAGTAACTGTGGAATCTAAGGACTCTGAAAGAGCCATGGGCTTCTCTAGTAGCTGAGTATCTGCTTAAGGTCTCCAGGACTGTCAGAGGCATCTGCCTTTTAGCCCATGCCACAGGTGCCATATGTATACAAAACAGTCCTTGGCATTAACCCCTTAGTGACCACGCTATCGTCTTTTTATGTCCTGCAGTTGTATGATGTGTATGGAGTATTAAATATATAAGTAGCACAGCAAATCAAAAAACCTATACAAGTTTGGCATCGTAGTAATCATTCTGACCAATAGAATAAAGTTAGCATGTCATTTTTGTTGCAGTTTGTGCGCCGTAGAAACAAGATGCACTGAAAGATGGCTGAATGTTGTTTTTTTTCCATTTCTCTCCACTTAAAATTTTTTTAAAGTTTTCAGTATATTATATGGTACATGAAATAGTACTATGGAAAAATACAACTTGTTCCGCAAAAAACAATCCCTCATACAGCTACGTCGATGGATAAATAAAGGAGTTATGATTTTTTAAAAGGGTAGAAGAAAAAAATGAAAATGGAAAAAAGCAAAAAAGTCTGGTCACCAAGGGGTTAAAAAAACACAAAGGGGCATAGTTGCTGTTTTTTTCAATTATCTACCCACTAAAAATTTTGAAAAGTTTATGTACCTCAATATGGTGCCAACAAAAAGTACAATGCATCCTGCAAGAAAACAATTACCCTTACAACTTTATCGATGGAGAAATAAAAGTTATAGCATTTAGAATGAGACACTGAAAAATGAAAACACTTGGTCCTGAAAGCTCAGGTCCTTAAGGAGTTAAAAAGCCATGTTTTTACTGCCTCCATTGTTTCTGAATTTCAGAATTTGTTCTATTCAATGGGTACGAGACTTCCAGCAGTAGAGATGTGACATAAGGCACCACTAAGTAAAAGCAGAGCTCGTACAGCTGATGTGCATGAGTAGCTCTTTAGTACCTGAAAACAAGGAATATGAAAGTATTCAGCCTTCCTAAGAGCTACAGTAACTGGCACAGGTGTTTCATGTCTCTTTGTAATCCATTGTACATGTACGATTTTGATTTTCATTTTCTGGTTAGCTGCATGACCATATTCAGATCAGATCATTGCACAACAGTATACCCATGAGAACAAGCCTTTATTTGAAATACAACATTTGAAAGCCATATAATAGACAGATGCGTCCACCCTTACCTTTCTTCAAATTTCATTTAGAGTTTCCGTTTCTTACAATGGAAATTCAATACATTATTGTGATATGCTAGTATAAGCCTCAATAGGCTGCAATGGATAAGTAATTGAAGCACTTAAAGGGGTATTCCAGAACTTTGCCAACACTACAGACAAAAACAAACCATGCATGATTAAAAATTTCTCAATGTGCTTCCTGTACATGCACACTGCCGATCCGCATGCTCGACTGCCCACCATGTGACCTAAACCCAATGCAGTATCACCGCTTCCACAGGTGTGATGAACGTGGACTGGATGCAGTTTTCTTCTAGTCCTATTTGTGGCCTCTCACTTCCAGCTGCTTGAGTCTTCATTAGATGAATGGGCGGACAGCAAAGGAAATTGCCATAAGTCTGAAGTAAGCACAGTCCCACCATCTGAAGGTAGAACTGCACATGTTCACTCTGGAAGCAACAGCAATACAAGTGCTAAAGATGATGAGTAACACAATGACAGACACTGAAATGAGGTAATAGGAAGTGTAGTAGTGCAGTACACAGAAGGGCCTGTAGAGGGCCAGAGACAGGACTTCTGGTGCAAGGGTTAACCAAGGGGTGGAGCAGGAACCAGATAAAAGCCAGTTCCTGCCAAAGACAAGAGAGAGAGAGAGGGCCAGCGCAGTATAGGGAGGTGCTGCAGGCTGGTGGCCTAAAAAGGCAAGAGTCCAACAGGGATGACGCCCCTGGACTCACCCAAGCAGAGCGGAGGCTGGTGGCCTGGAAAGGCAAGAGTCCGACAGGGACGACACCCCTGGACTCCCACCCATGCAACTTCAAGAGCTACAAATAAAAATAACGGAAGGTGACAGTGTGCAGACAGCATTGTCTGAGCAGGTGAGCAGGCTGCAGGTAAAGCTGGAAGCTCAGATTGAAAAGTCTCAGAGGCTGGTGCAAGAAGAGACGCAGCAGAGGCTTGGTCTTAGTGCACACCTGAAGATAATGCAAGATGAGAGAGATGTGTTCCTTAAGCAGTTAGAGGAAGATGCAGAAGCTAAGAGAAACCTGTCAAAGCAGATTGCCACACTTCAGGCTGAGGTGTCTGACCTAAATTATAGACTGAAGAAGAGTGCTGTGTGCTTGGATTCTGCGGAAGAACAGAAAAGAGAAATACAAGAGAAGTTAGAAGCTACAAGGCAGAAGTATGAAGAGAAGACAGCTGCCGGTGATAAGCTTGAGAAGGTTAAAGTACATCTTCAGCAAGAGATAGAAGATGCTTCTGTGAAGCTTGGTCTCCAAAAGGAGCTTGTGTCCTAACTAAGAAAGACACAGCAAATATGTGAACGGCAGCTTACAGAGGAGAAAATCAGGTCTGCAAGATATGTCACTGAATGTGAACGTGCTGAAGAGAAGGTCTGTATGAAAGAGACCGAAGTGTTAACTTTAACACCCACCCTGAAAATGTCAGGGCCAAAGGGGCTGTTCCAAAAGTTTGCCAAGAATTCAAGCATGAAGATGAAACGCTGGGTCACGGTTGAAGAGCAAGACAGTAAAATCCTAAAAGAAGTGGAAGCAATAAATCAGCTGTTTTGTCTTCAAACTGATGTCTATGATGAACTTGAGAAGTTTACAGTCAGTCTTCAGCAGGAAGTAGAAGACATTGGTGTGGAGCTTGGTTACCATTGTCAGATGGTATCCAACTGGGAGAAGAAACAAAAGATGTGTGAACAGTGGCTTACTGAGGGAAAGTCGGTATTCCCTAAAGTTGCAAAAGAAAGGCGTAACAAGTGGGTGCGCACTGAAATGCAAGACTGGATTAGCACCAAGACAGATATTGAAAAGAGAACCCTGAAACGGGAAAAGCTAAAAGGTGTGTTCCAACGACCGGTGGAAGAAATGGAGATCCTGTTGGAGAGTATTAAGAAAGAGACTGAAGCGCTAACCTTGAAGCGTCCCCTGAAGGTGGTGTCAGAAGAAAAAATGGTATTGCAAAAGTCCGCTAAGAAGTTAAATGCAAAGGTGAAGCTCTGGAAGTCAAAGAGTCATATTGCTGAAAGGAAGGTTCAGAGACTAGAAAGGTCTAGGGCCCAGTTCAGACAAGTGGAAAAAAAGAAGACCCTGTTGAATTCTAAAAAGGAGATAAAAATTGTGAACAGTATTGTGAAAGTGACAGCAGAGCTACAGATAGAGGGTGAGCAATCCTCTGAAGTACAAGAGGCCAAGGAGAAGGCAGAAAGTGAGACTACTGAAGCTGAGAAGGTTTCAGAAGTGGCAGCGGAAATCTGGGAAGAACTGCAGCAAGAGTATAATGACCTCAAAAAGCAAACCCAGAAGGTGAAGAAACAGGTGGTCCAGATGATAGAAGGTGATCACAGGGATGCTGGCTCCAAGGACCAACTCATCAGTGAACTAGATACTACCAAGCAAAAGTCAGATTCAGAGGTAAAGGAACTTTGAAGAATGCTAATGGTTCTAACCAAGGACAACACTGTACTAAGAGAAGAAATGGAATTGTTACAAAATGAGGAAAAATGATAATTATAAACCTGAATAAGTTGAAAAATGAAGTGGAGACTATAATCCATAGCAAGGCCATGCTGGAGCATAAGCTGCAAGAGGAATTGGAAGAATACAGAGATAAGGTTCTTAAACTAGAAGAAACTTTCAGAATGTAGGCTCAGTTTGAAAGTCTTAACAAGCCGTTCCGCACTGAAATGGAGGACTTGGTTAGCTCCAAGGATGATGGCGAAAAGACGGTACAGGAACTAGAAAAGTCTACTAAAGCCGTGGAACAGCAAGTAGAAGAATTGAAGGTTCAGGTAGAGAAACCTGACGATAAGTTACAAGCCACAGAGGATACGAAGTTGCACTTGGAAGTCAACTTGCAAGCTGTGAGGGCACGGTCTGACAGAAATCTGCAAGGTTGTGATGAGCCAAGTGAAGACAAGAAGAGAGAACTTGCCAGACAAGGAAAACTAGAAAGAGACCCCTGAGTCGGGAGCTTTGACCCTGGAGGGCCAAGAAGAAATGTTGATACGGCCTACGGCCTATATCAAAGGGGGGGGGGGGGAGAATGTAGTAGTGCAGTACACAGAAGGGCCTGTAGAGGGCCAGAGACAGGACTTCTGGTGCGAGGGTTAACCAAGGGGTGGAGCAGGAACCAGATAAAAGCCAGTTCCTGCCAAAGACAAGAGAGAGAGGGCCAGAGCAGCATAGGGAGGTGCTGCAGGCTGGTGGCCTAAAAAGGCAAGAGTCCGACAGGGATAACGCCCTTGGACTCACCCAAGCAGAGCGGAGGCTGGTGGCCTGGAAACGCAAGAGTCCGACAGGGATGACGCCCCTGGACTCCCACCCAAGTTGGGGTGCTTACTGACACGATGTGATGTGCTGTGCTGTGACATGCTGTGGAATAAACGCTGGCAGGAGCCAGACAAAGAGATACGCTATTCCTGAGTTGCGTTTACCCGTGTGGTTCGCCATTTCTGGTATGAGAGGTCAGCGATCCCGAGGCGAGGGCAGCCAGTCTGCTACAGAAGATATATCATGACATAAATACCTGATTTAGCCAGTTTTCATACTTTGATTGAACCCTTGGGAAACTACTTGAACAAAATCATAATTCAAATCGATAACAAAATTCAAGCTAAGGTAACGGTGGACATATCTGTATACAGATGAGTCCTGCCTTAAGATCTCCCTTACCTAGATATATCTCAAGTTGTGTCATGTGAAATAACATGTTAAAAGCATTTTTATGTCCATCAAATGCCTCTGAGAGATATCATTTGTAGAGTTGGGTCGAAAGAAGAGGATGGGTGGAGTAAGCCTACAGTGATATCTGATTGTGAAGACTATGATAAAGCTATAAGATATAGTCAATCTGCATGGGGAAGTCCTGCCAGCCAGATGTATGTCTCACAGATAGTGAGCATGAGATGATGTGCAGATGAAAGAAGAAAAAAGTCTAGCTCACAGCACAAATTTCCAAGTAAAGATGTTTTTGAAAATGGATGGAAGATCAACTCTTCTTTTCTGAAAAGTCATAGACAGAATAAAACCAGGCAAAAATGCATTCGAGGTGAAAAGCCCCAGTCAAGCTGGAATAAGGAAACCAGTGTCTCATGAAATACTAGCTAAGCTCGGGCAAGAGGTTAGGCACCAATTTGGGACATCCAGAAGTGTGCATTCAACCATGTGTAAGCATGTAACACTGGTGCCCTTAATCCAGCCTGACTGTAGAACAGGTTATTCACCTCTTGATTCTCTACTCATTGTCAAAAATATCTTAAATTGTAAAGTTGTGCCATATGCCAGACTCTTCTCGTCTTTTATCTGCACAAAGAATTCTTATAGAATCACATGTTTAAAAAAATATGCTTAACAGAAAGAATGTTTGATCTATACGTTTTTTTTTACTGAAGGGCTATGACGCAAGCCTCCAAAGAATGCCATCTATCGGCCAACTATCTCTCATACTAGGGGCGTAACTATAGGGGATGCGGTTGTGTTCGGGCCCAGAAGCCTCAGGGGGCCCATAAGGCCTCTCTTCTCTATCTATTAAGCCTGGTATTATGAATAAGACATTATAGTCGGGGGCCCTGTTACATATTTTGCATTGGGGCCCAGAAGCTTCAAGTTACGCCTATGTCTCATAGAGTCCCATGTTTAAAAAAAAAAATTAGTTTCACATAAACTTTCTTTTTAACTGGATGGCACAAGAATGTATTGATTTTGTATTATGAGAAATTGAAACTCTTAAAGAAAATGAGAATAAGGGCTCATTCACACAGGTGTATGCAGTTTCAGTCCATCAAATATGCTGTGTATTTCGTTCTTCTTGCATTTTTCCTGTGCACGTATTCACTGTGTTTTTCACGCGCATAAAGAATGTATGAAGGCACCATAGATTTCATGCACTTCATGCACCGTCACTGTGTATTTACAATATCACATTGACTTTAATGGGCAATTTTGGCCCATTATACATACCAAAAAAATGGGAAAAATGCATTGCAGAATACCCCAATGCAAATTAATGGGATTTATGCTTTCCGTATTACACGTGTAATAAGGAGCGCAAATACGCCTGAGTGAATGAGGCCTTTGGGGGGACACATCTGCATATTCATATAAAGCAAATTTACTCTATGGATGCTTACTTTATTTTTACATTTATGAAGAGTGCTTTCAAATTCCGTGCTTTATTTCTGTAAAGTCATTAGGCTCTATATATATATATATATATATATATATATATATGCCATAAAAGCATTTATTCATTACATTTAAGATTTTAGGAGAAAACCAAAGAACATGTTTTCAACTGGTCATAAGTAGAACTACTACATTTACAATGGCATCAGTGTGAATTTCTATCATATTTAAAAATACTTGAACAGAAAGGGATCTATTATAACAGGGCAAACTATCTAACCTCCAAGTTCCTAGACATTATGTGAGTCCATGGAACATACCATTGTAAAATGATTCTTATTGGTGTTAAAACATAATTTTTTAGGTTTCTGTAGAGACAATATTTTATCTTTCTTTTTATCCTCAATATAACATCTTGTCATCTTAAGGTCCTGCATTCACTGAACATTAATTACTTACTGTATCTTTATAGTGGGGTGGTAGAAGATCTCTTTTCTGATAGAAAGTACAAAATAACCTATATAGGCAATAATTTAAAGGGGCTGTCCAATTGTAATTGATAGCTTATCCTCAGGATAAATTAAAATAGTAGATCAGTAGGAGATCCGTGTAGATCGCCTGTTCACCAGGCTGATGTGCTTCACTGAGCTGATATCTGCAGGACGCAGATAGCTCCGTTCTTACTGCAGTGGCCGGCCTTGGCATTGCAGGCCAAGGTTCCAATGAGTGGTCTACAATACCAAACCTGGCCACTGCAGTAGGAACAAAGATGTCTGCTTCCTGTAGAAATCAGCTCAGTGCAGAAGTGCACTGGCCTGGCCAATAGTTGATCGGCAGAAGTCCTGGGCAATAGAACCCCACCTATTTACTACTGACGTCTTATCCTGACGAAAGGCCTTTAGTAGTTTATAACTGGATAACCCCTTTAAATGAAAAAATACTGTCTGCTTTTAGCTATCATAAGTAGAGCCCCAATTGTACATTGTGTGATTAATGAGTTTGGTGCACAAACACTATGCAGTAAGCACATGGACAATTACCAGTGGTAGTGAAATGACGCTGGGTTTTGGGATTTGGAGCTCCAAAGCAGAAAACTAGAGCTTTCAGTAGAGTAACTTAAGTGGTACTATTAACTTCAGATGCTTAAATTAGGCTTGGCATTTCACAGACTTTGCCAATGCAAGGTGTCCTGATGTCATTGATCCTACTTTAGAAACCAAGGAAAGTCTTGAATTGCTCAGAAGCATGTAAGCATGCTCTTCAATCAACTTAGTGACAGTTTGATGTCATAGCATATTAAGATTATATTTTTGGCAGCACATTAGACTGCACATAAGGCTGTTGATGTCGTATGAAATCTAGTTAAACATAGCAATGAAAGCACTGATGTAGAAATCTGTCAAATACCATGCCAGTGGATGTTCCCCAGTAATAAATTGTGATAAGTGACCTTTTGAAGATACCTCAGGATACTGAGTCATTATATATGGATGCAACACCCATATGGAAATGATTCATGAGTTTGCTCGTATGAAAACCAAGCATATGAATACTATTGACTAGCAGAGACGTAAATATAAAGGATGTGGATGTTGCAATCTCACCTAGGCCCTAGATCCTGATGGGACCCAAAAGATCCATCTGTCCAATATGACACTTATACTGTTAATGACACATCATAGGGACCCTTTACAGATTTTACTTTGGGGTCCAAGATCTTAAAGTTATACCTATTTTGCATAAGACAAAATAAACAGAAAAGCAGATGTACTTAACATTCAGTTGAGTGTGATCGTTCTCAGTAAGCGAAACCAAATAATCTTGTAGATATGATACCTTTTAATGGCTAATAAAAATACGTAATGTTATAGTGAGCTTTCGGATCTTCTATGGACCCTTCCTCAGGCTTAATGAAACTCATTAAGCTTGAGGAAGGGCCCACAGAAGATTCTGAGGAAAGGTCCATAGAAAATCTAAAAGCTTGCTATAACATCATGTATTATTGTTACCCATTATAAGGTATCATATCTACAAGATTACTTGGTTTTTCTTACTGAAAACAATCACACTTTGCTCTACTGGCTAACACGGTACCAAACCTTTTTTTTTGAACAGTCAGTTCAAACACGTATGCGTAGAAGCTCGAGAGTATGCTTCACATGCGTATGGACAGAGTAAAACAGCATTATTCATGTTCTGGACCGTAAAATGCACCTATATTGAAGTCTAGCTTTATATGACTAAATTGTTGGAATTTTATAGTGCACTAAAAGCATAATTTGATATATGCATATTAAAGCACAGAGGGAAATGAGAAACCTCAATAAAAATGAACTTTTCAAGGTGAATTACTGTGTGCCACATAGGCTTTATGGGTTCTTCCTCTGTGTGCTGCCATGTTCAACATTGTGCATTTTTCTTCTGTCATATTTTCATGACGTAATTTATGACTGCCTTCTACATGGGCTATTAGATAACTGGATCATTTAAATCTAAAACTTTCATGTAAAATTGAATTTTGCTATCAATGCTGAACATCTGGTGCTAGAGTGCTACTGGTTTGGTTGCCTCTCAAGATAGTTGCTTAATATATTAGCATGAATTATGAATAAAACATAAATATAGCATGTCCTTTGTGGAGCCATAAAATTAAAGACCTTTGCGTAGCTGAAGGCAAAGATGTTGCTTAAAAAGAAATGTATTATTGGACACATTTCATTTTAATCTACACATTTTATGTTGTCTATAATAAGCTTTAATATGCCTTTTGATGCCAGTGCATACAGAAGCTTTATTTGTAGTCTTAAATTCATTGTTCCGCTTTTCGGGTAAATTATAACCTGCTTACATACTGCAATTTTAGTCTTTAAATTATTTTAGATATACAATATGTATCTTACACCCCATATCCGTCACACTTGACCCCAAGATAGAGCTTTGAATGGGAAATACTGTGTATATTCTTATAGGATAGTCACATGACCAGTACCAGATTAACTACATCTTAGAAGCAGGTAGGTACAGATTACATGGTATGGCACCTTAGATTTTCATCCATCAAGTAGGCAACACCTTAAAAGTTTTTTTCCACTAATAACATTAATTACCTATTCACAGGATAGCCGATAAAAGTATGATCACTGGAAGTCAGACTGCTGGGACATAGCGGTCCCCGAGGCCATCTAGTGAGTGGAGCATTGGCATATATGCGTGGCCACTTTTCCACCGTCTATGGAATTATTTGAGCAAAGCGATTGGCTATCTCCATCAGTCCCAAAGAGGTGATTGAAGCTGTGGTCTTGGAATCGCTAACTTCATCACTCCTTGGGGTCCCAGTTCCCAAGTAAGAGAGTCAGAGCAGAGTCAGATCACCTAACTTGTGGACAGGTGATAAATGTATTTAGGGGGAAAAGCCCTTTAAGTCATATACTTTATGGTTTAAGAGGTTTTAGAAAGAAAATAAAGCAGAACATTGTACAGCACTTCTCCTATTTAGTCCCTCTGCAGCCTTGACCTTGTTCCTTCTTGCCTTGTGTGCCATATTGATCCATTTGATACAATTTGCCACATTTTTGGTGATGCAAAACACTTTGCAAGAAAGGAATCCATAATATTTTTGTGGCAAATCCACATCAAATTAATGTAAAGGTGGTTTCACATCTGTGGCAGGGATTCCCCTTTCCTGCTCTGTTCAGGGAGCGGGGAAGGGGAATCCCCATGGCTGAACGGGTCCATCTCTCGGCGTACCATCCAAAAGCTTTCCCCCAGGTTTTGGATGGAAGAAAAAGTGCTGCATCCAGTGCTGTTACTTACAGTATTTGCAGCCGGAGGTTCCGCCACAGATGTGAAACTGGCATATTTTGTGGCAGATTTGTTTCTGCTAGCTTTTTATGCCATATGTGACTCAAATTCACCCTTACGGTGACTAGGCAGGGAGCATATACGTTTTCACAGCACTGTATTATTACATGGTAAATATAATGGCCTATTAATCAAAGTTTTACAATGTACTTAAATATTTTTTTCTGGTTGTTTCTGAAAAAGCCGGGAGACATGTTATGTTCCCAACATCAATAAAGTAAAATTACCTTCAAATCACTGTGAATAGAATCATTAGTGTCAGATCTCCAGCAACCATTTTAAAGTGTCAGATTTCCAATAGGAAATTGCAGTTTATTCTTTAACTCATCAATGTTTTCTCCTTTAATGGCATAACAATGACAGAGATGACAGACTGTGTAAGAAGTGAACCATACATTTCACAGGCAGCGGAAATATATACTGTGGTAAGATTCTTTTTCTTCCGTGAAAGCAAGGCGACACTAAATGCAGCAATTGTAATATTAGAGGCAATAAAGCACAGTAATACAAGGCCGGAGTGTTGTTGTTTTTATTTTGACATGTTGAGTGTTTTTATTTTGTCTTTTTGCTAATAAATTTCTATTTTTCATTCAAACTATTTGGGCTGTTATGGTACTCATTTATCAAAACTGGCTAGCACAAAAAAAATTGCAATGCTGCCCATAGCTATCCATCACAGCGTAAATTCCATTCTTTTTAATAGCAGTTTAAGATATGTAAAATGAGTTCTGATTGGTTGCTACAGGCAACATGCTGGTTTTTCTGAAAAAAACAGTTTTGATAAATATTAAAAGACCACAAGGTAGGTACCGTGTTTCCACTGTCTTAAATTCTTTTTGACCCAAAAGAGGCACAGTGTCTTATTCTCGGGGGGTGTCTTATAATACTCACCACCGACAGAGCAGTTCTTCCTGGTAGTGGGGCTTGAATACCCCGCTTCCAGCAAGCTAATGCTCTGATTGGTTTATTGAGCGCCGCGTCAGACAATGAAAGCCGGAGATTGATTAACCAATCAGTTAAGTGCGAGGACCCAAACGCCGGCTGTTATGTGAGTATTGTTTTTTTCTTTTTACATGTAGTATAGCTAGGGCATTATTTCGGAGAAGGGCTTATATTTCAAGCTTATTATCGGGGAAACACAGTAGCATCACTGGATAATGACTACAACTTTTAGGTAATGTTCACATTACTGTGGAGTATCCACGGTGGATATTCCTCAGCAAATCTGTGCCAAAGTCCACCTCATTTGAAGAAGTTGAATCAGCACCACAAATCCACTGCTATAAGTGCCAGCTGCGTATCCAAAATCCGCACCACAGGTTGGTTTTTTACATGGATTTTGTGCGAATTTTTTCCACTGTGTGTGGATGAGAATTTGAAAAGGTTCTGTGTGGTTTGCATTACCTGATGTGTGTGAACAGCAGCATGTTCTGTTAGGTCCATGCAGGTAGCCAGACATGTGGTGTATGAACCGTCTTGTTCTGTGTATAGGTGTGAACAGTTATGTGTCTTGTGTTTGGTGCATCTCTCCTGGTTCCTAATCAGGGATAACCAGGTCCGAGATGAAGATAGCGGGGCTGTACTCATTAGGGCGCCTACACCGCTTTTAGGCAGAGGTACCTCACTTCCCCTGATTAGAAAGGCACAGGTTTCCTGCCATCTTTGCATAGAGTGGTGTAATTTGTCCTAGCAATACTATATGAGTTGTTGTAGTTTTATCAGGATGCCACCCCTTACGTCTGTGTCATGATTAGTGTGCCACACGGACGTAACACCCATTGATGAACCCGATAGGTTCATTCTCACATCTTTTTTGAGGTTGTTGGTTTCATGGATGCAAAAAATCAGGACCTGTCCTATCTTGTGTGTGTGTGCGCACCAAAGAGCCCCATAGAGGTCTATGGGCAATTTAAGTTATTTAGTTCAATATGTGCTATTTCTGTGCACAAGTTCGCACAACAATATAGAATACTGTGTATTTTTGCGTAAACAAAAAGCACACGCAAAATATGCTTATGTGAATGAACCCATGGAAATCAATGGGTTCTATTCACAGCATGGAACATAGGTTGAGTGAGCATGTGTAAGATTACGTCTAGGTGCTTATTCTAATATATGCAGACACAATGGATACAAGAACTCATGCGCACTGGAGTATCACTCTTTACACCCACCACATAGAGCCATAATATACTACCTACAGAGGTTTATGGGGCCATACTGTACCTCTTCCAATTTCCAATGCAATACCCATGGGGTCAAGGACTTTTCAGAAAATGTTAACAGAAATTTGGTTGCTATTGCTAACTTCTTTGTGCTACTTGTTATAAACTCAAAAGAACAGTTGAATTCTTTAGAAATCATTGGAAATTATGCATATAACAAATGACTTAAACCACATGGAAGCATCTACATGCAACTTGGATGGTACAACAGTTTTAGCAGATCAATAAATAAAATGCCATCAATGTGAATAAGGCCTCTCAGCCTGCTTCATAGTTAGTTTTCCAATCCAACATTATTTTTTCAATCTTCCAAATATCATACCTTATTAGAGCACTGTATCTAAATACACAGTTTATTCTAATATAGAGGACTGAATATATCCTCATATTCCTTTCTTTTAGCATGCAGTATAAAAGTTGCTATTCTGTTTAGTGAGGCTTGCTCTATATTACTTTACTGCTAATATACTGTACTGATCATTATGGTGAGTGTGCTCTAGTGTCTTCTAAACAGCTTACTATGAGTTGGCTGCGAATAGATGGTTGCCCTACAGCTATGACATTCGTATGGAGTACCATCACAAATTAAATACCCATATCTAGTGTGATGACTCCTGTGATGCTACAGATCATTATGCTAGAAGTTTAGTATTTTGATGTCCTTCAAGAATGCAGAAATTTCTTTGCTCAAACCAAAACAAAAAGACAATACCCTACCAGTTACATGGAAATGAGACAATAAGATTTATAATATACCTAAAAGAAGAATTTATCTAATTTTGCTGTGAAATATTCGGAAACAGAATTTCTAAATATGTGGAATTTTCGTATTTTGCTGCTTGAATGAGGAATGTATGATGTATTCATGATCATCTATTCACTATCAAGGACTGAAAGGTTTAGAGCGGCTGAATCTTGTTATTTTAAAATTTACACTCTACAACATACATTGGAAGCAATTACTGGGAAGTAATGTTCAATCTTCATCATGAATTACAAATTCCAGCCATGAACAGGATATAATCTGAAATAAACTGATAAGCATTGCCACTACTGGCTGCTTGATTTAACACTTTAATACTTTTTCATTTGTAGCATATTTTCAAACATTAGAGCTTCCTAGACTAGACTATCTATGCCATTGTTTCCCCACCAAAGATCTCTAAAAGCCCGATGCTCATTGGCACCTTTTCAGGGATTCCCCAAAAGACAGTATCTAAAAAAACTGCCACTTTAGGTTATAGGGACACTGTCATCCACTTTGAGACCCATAAGCTACATTATGGGGTTTAAAGGTAAGGGGAACAGGGAGTCCGGTAAACTGTGTTTCATACTCACTGGGTGCTCCATTTCTCTGCTGTGTCTTCTATGTGCCAATCTCCTAATCATCTTGCTGGCAGGTGTGTATGTAGAATTTCATGAGCATACGAGTGGAAAATCCAGTGAGTATAGGGGCACATAATGAGAACATTGCTCTTCCTCTTTACACATCACTCAACAGACCACACATGGAATATTATGTACGGTTTTAGGCACTCAAGAAGGACATATTAGAGCTTGAGTGGGTTAAAAGCTGGGCAACTAAACTAATAAATTGAATGGGGAAACTACAATACCCAGAGAGGTTATCAAAATTGGGATTATTTGGTTTAGGAAAAAGATAGTTGTGAGACGACCTAATAATTATGTATAAATATATCAGGGGACAATACAGAGATTACTCCCATGATCTGTTTATACCCAAAACTATGACAGTAACAAGGGGGCGCCCTGTGTATCTAGATGAAAGAAGGTTTCTACACCAACATAGAATGGGCCAACTTTTGGATATTCTGTAGGCCAGATCTC
Source organism: Eleutherodactylus coqui (assembly GCF_035609145.1). Classification (NCBI taxonomy): domain Eukaryota; kingdom Metazoa; phylum Chordata; class Amphibia; order Anura; family Eleutherodactylidae; genus Eleutherodactylus; species Eleutherodactylus coqui. The sequence goes on along the minus strand of NC_089838.1, from coordinate 61,576,207 downwards.
TCCATGCTTCTCTATTCTCTACAGCTGCTTTCAATTACCTAATGTCCACTCCCGTGTCCTTCTTAATGTCCCATCTCTGTTTCCTTTTACTACTGACCATTCCAAGTAGCATCTCTTTTTGCAGCAAATTTGCCCTCACCACATGTCCAAAATAAGTCAGTCGCTGTCTTGTGATCTTGTCTTCTAAGTGCTATGACCTGGTGACCTCCCCTGTAAAAACTTCTATGAATCTGATTCAACATGCTTTAAATATGGTACTCGACAGTGGGACAATTCAAGCTGAGCAGCCTCAATAACACTATTGGGGAAGAGTGAAGGAGAACCCAAAATAATTAGGACAATGGATATGATGATGAGGAAAACCCGCTGTTAAGAGGGGAAACTTGCTATCAGGGCTGGAACCCATGACCCCCTGCACTCCATTCGGCAGATTTCTTCACTAGGCCATGCAGGACTTGAACAGCTTCTCTGCTGAAAACTATCCATGCTCCTGTTTTTCCAGTCTTGGCACCACCCTGTTCCTGATTAGGACACACTATAAAACCTGGCCTTTTCCCTCCTTCCAGTGCATGACTATTGTGCTCCACAAGCCTTAATCTAGCTCCACTGCTGCCTGCTCCTCTGTTATGTAAACTGAGACATCCTGATACCGTCTTCTGACTTCACTTCTGACAACGCTACCATTCTCCCATTTTACTATTTGTACCACGACACAAGATCTCCTGTTGCTGATCCCTGGATCTAACCTGACTACTCTCCAGACCTGCAGCTGCTACATCTTAGGCTTCAACTTAGTGCCTGAATGTTACATTCGCAAAGGAGCCCAATTGCTTATGTAGTCCATGGTGAAATTGGTCACCTGAGCTGCAAATAAAAGTTTTTAATACAGTAATACTTAAAAAAATAAATTACCTTTAAAAAAAGAAAAAAATTGCTTTTTCACTATCTTTTACCGCCATTCCTTTTTTATTTTTCCATTTGATAGGGCTGTGTGAGGACCCTTTTTTGTGGGGCAACCTGTACTTTTTATTGGCATTGTTTTGGGGAACATAACACGTTTAAATCTCTTTCTTGGAGACAGAGTGACCAAAAAAGCGCAATTCTGCCATATTGTTTTTTTCTGACAGCGTGGAATTTCTAATTTAATATTTTAATAAATTGGACCTTTATGAATATAGCAATATTCATTTTCAGATTATTTCATTTTTTTTTTAAAGCAACGATTCGGAAAAGGGCTTTTTTAACTTTTTTATTTTCATATTAATTAAAAAACTGTACTTATGTTTTTACCTTTTTTATTACTCACCTGAACGTGTTATCATTTGATCGCTTATACAGTATAATGCGATACTAAGGTATCGCATTATACCATGTTTTAACAAGCTGCCTATTAAGGATGTGCCCTCACCACATCTTAATAGGAAAAAATACATGGTAGCTCTGGAAGTCTTCAGAAAGTCCCAGTTTAACATTACACGTGGACAGCACCCCCTCCTTCTTATTGGGCCTTCCTGAACATTAAAATCCTGATCGATCAGGGCATTTAATTGCCACTGTCAGAACTGATGGCAACATATAAAGGGTTAACAGTTGCAATCAGCGTCCCAGATCCCAGAAGCTCCAGAGCTGGGGCAACACAGACAGCTGCAGAATATCAAAGACCTCAGTAGTCCACTGCTAAAGTCTTTGATTAGCTGTAACAGTCTGTAATGTCCTGCAGACATGCTAACTGCAGGATGTAAACAGACCAGTTATGCAGATACAGTGAGTGGAGCTGCAGTGGTCCAGAATAGTTAACAATATATTTTTTTTTTCAACAAGGCCAGCCATTTTTTAAAAGCTCTCAGAAAAGATCTTTTATTTATTTTATTTTTTTATAAAATATTTTATTTAAAGGAAGTCTGTTCCCTAAATTTTGGAATAGTAGCCCAATATACTGTTAAATGTGCACCACGATAAAGAATCCAGTGTTCTTGTTCAAATGTGTTCCCATGCGAACATATTGGCCAGAAAGGTTATTGTGTGCACCTTTTCTCGCCTCCAGCCCTGCCCACTAGAGACGTGCACCCTAATGTCCTTGCACCACACTGATTGGGCGCATGTGCAGTGACTTGATTTTGGCTGGATTGACGTCATACCCATGCGCTAATAAAGTGAGGTACAAGCAGATTATAGTTGGTATGCATCACGTCCCCAGCAGGCAGAGTTGGAGGCATCAGAGAGAAAGGGGCAGTTTTAGTGGAATAGGCATGGAGAGAGCCCAGACCACTGACCGAGGTGGACTGCCCATTGGAGTTTTAGTGGAATAGTCAGGGAGAGAGCCCGGACCACTGACCGTGGTAGACTGGCCTTTGGATGGTCCTCGTCTAATTAGTATAAATCCTCGTTCACACAAGTACGTTCTGCACAAATTAGCGACGCATGAAAAAAAATCACAGCTATAGTGCTGTAAGAGTTTGTGTTAATGGGCTACTTCTAACTACTTGAAGTAGCCCGTTCACACAATCACAGGTGCAAGCTGCATGCTTTCAAAGCTCCCATAGGAGCCTATGGAAAGTATGCAGCAAAGATAGGACATGTGATATCTTCACATTTGAAAAACATAAAGGTAACCCTGGATTCTTTATCACTGTACACATTTAACAGTGTATTGGTTTACTATTCCAAAATTTAGATAACAGAATTGCTTTAAAGGGATATTCCCATCCTAATGAAAAACAGCATTTTGTTAGGAAATGTGGTCATTTTAAGATCATTGGTACTTCTGGCCCTTCTGTTATTTCCTGGTACAGCGGCGCTCTTGATGACATTTACATGAAAGGAACTGTGTTGTAGTGCTCTGCACTGTGAGTACACTAGAGCACCACAATACATGGACAACCTGTGAAGGCGTAGCAGTGTTTTACCTTGCAGGGTGGAGGGCGTCACTTCTAATGATAGGATATAAATGGAGTAAACCTCATTTATAAAATTGAGACCACAACAGCCAATCAGATTACTGCTTTTAAATTCAAAATTATTGATTGTCATGGGTTCTGATGCTACATTTTGTCTAGTTTACAACAGATCTTGGCATGGCAGTTATTATGTAATATTTAAATAAATTACTGCAATTAAATATATTTATTTTTCTGCTTTGGAAAAAAAAATAATAATATTTAGTCAATTTAAGCCTTTAACCCCTCAATGCCCCAGGGTGTTTATTTATGTCCTGGGCTTGCACGATTTCTATGGAGCAGGAGCGGTAGCCGATTAACAGCTGGCATCTGCCAGCAACAACCACAATCAGAACTCACATTGATGGTGGCTGCTAACTTTTTAAAATCCCGCCGTCAGTTCTGACAGCGGGATTTAAATGTCCTGATTTATGTTTGTGGATTCTAAATGGCTCCCTGTTGAAAAGATCACAAGATGCTATTAGATTGCCATTGCAGCCTGGGGCTTTCTGAAGGCCTCCCGGGCTGCCATTACTGACTGCCTATCAAGTCGTACTTGTTGCACGTCTTGATGGACAGCCTGTCAGAATGCAGTATAATATAATATTATGGTATTACATTATACTGTATGAGCGATCAAATGATCGCAAGTTCAAGTCCCCTATGAGGACTAAAAAAATAACAAAATATCCTAAGATATATATTTTTTAAGAGCACTATAGACAAACAACTATATAAATCTGGTATTATCATGATCATACTGACAGAATAAAGTTATCATATCATTTTGCAAAAAACTTTACATCATGAAAAGTAGAGCCCCCCAAAATGGCAGAATTGTGTTTTTTTCAAACATTTTTTAAAGTTTTTCAATACATTATATGGTGCATTAAATAGTATCATTGATAAATGCAACTCAATCCCAAAGAAACCAAATGTTTTTTGTACTATATTTTTACTTTTAAAAAGTCAACAAACATTTAAAAAACAGCTTTCAGTTGCCATATTCTGAAACTATAACTTTTTTATTTCTCCATTTTAATGGGGCTGTGTAGGAGCTTAATTGTTGAAGGGTGCCTATGCCTAACCCACCCTTACACCACCAATGTCCACTCCCCTGTATGTTTAAGGTGGGTGGCTGTTATGGGGTTAAAATCATTTGGTGCCAACTGTAATAACATTCATACATTGAGTAATATGATATGAATTGCAGAAAGTAAAAGAAGCACTTCATGAATACTGAAACTGGAATTGTAATTTTTTTTCAGCAGCAGTTCACTTCTGTTTAATAATGGATATAAAAAAATCATTTATAACAGTCAGATAAAGCTCTTCCATAGAAAGATTTTGCCCCCTCAGGGTCTGCTATAGACTTTAATATCATGTGCAGAAGAAGCAGCTGAAATTGCTGTCCAGCTAACCATATTTGTACATTTTTGTGTACATATAATCTTTACAACTATTAGGGCGCTGTTACACGAGTGTATTTTTGTGTGTGCAAAAAGCCCGCTTGCAAAACACGAAGAATAGAACCCATTGATTTCAATGGGTTCATTCTCTTTTAATTTTTTTGCCCGCGTGGTTCACGGGGGCACAATATATTTGTTCCTGCTCTATGTTGTGCATATTTATGCACTAAAGAGGACAGTAGAGGTCTATGGGAAGTATGCAAATACGCACATTTGTACATGTGGGTATGTGCAAAACGTTGCACAAATCCGTTGCAAGCATGCACACAAATTAGACTCAATCTATCTGTAAAAAGTTGCGCAGGAGCGTATCTTGTAATATGCTCGTGTGACAGCGCCCTCAAGCTGCCTTAAGACGAGCAGTAAATGCTGCAGAATTTTTGCTTATGGAAATTGCTGTGGAAATTCCATAGCATTTAAAGCACAACACAACATGAGAGTTGACAAATTTCCTTCACACATCTCAGATTTCTTCTACTGCAGAAAAGCTTGAAATTTGAAATAGCTGTGGTTTTTCAAATCCGCAGTATGTCTATTTCTGTTGCAGAAACCGATACAGATTTACTCCATGAAGACCAATAGGAAACATAAATTATGCACCAAAATTCACAAGTAGGGTTTTAATATGGACTTTAACGCATTTCTGCTGCAGAAATGCACTGAATCTGCTTGAAAATCTATGTTTGTTCATGTTTGAAAACAAAAAGCTTGCCATCATGAACTCCATGCAGGAACTATCACTTGTCACATCCGATCAGGCTGTGGGGACATCGATCTACACGGATGCAACCCAAACTCCATTGCAATGACCCTGCCCCAAGGTCGCATCACGTCCAGGATAAACGCAAGGTTGTGTTCACATAAGGAGAGAGAACGTGCATATCCAACAACACAAACACCATATAACAAAAGCAATCTGTACTGTAATGCTACAACAAATAAATCGGAATTGCGTGCAAACAAACAACAAATACCCAAGCACTTACCAAATATGAATTTAAAGTATTAGCTAGTAATTTTGCCAAGACACTTAAGCTCACAAGCCCACAACAAGGGTCCTCATTCTCTCGTGAGTCCCTAATCTAACAAGACAACTGAAACCCAGGAGTCCTGCCTACAAGTAGGACAACCCTACGATGGAACCTAGGGGCCTGGCTCACCATAGATGGAATACAACATTAACGCTGGACAAGACACTGTTCACATGCGCAAACATCAAGGGAGATCCACCCTGAACAGGTAACTGTTTCCACCTCAAGTCTGGTCACCTACACAGACACTGAACAAGTCACTGTTCACACCAATAAACAGAAAAGAAAACCCAATAAGAAGTCATGCATACTGATATTAAACAAAAGCTAGAGCAAGTGTCCTCACACCAAGGGGAAAGAGCGTTATACACCAAACTGATGTAAAGTGAACCATGTCAGGAATCACCAACCTGACAACACATTATATCAGACGTCTGGTGTGTCAAAGGGGGATTGAGAGGAAGTCCGTATAACGTGTAGACGGGGAATACAGGTGTCCAGACCATCCTCAGGGAAGATGAGAGAAACATTTCAAACTAACACCAAGCTCTGAGTGGGAATGAGATAAAGGATAAATAAATGACCAGCACCCTCTAGTGAGAGGGGCTGGTATTTGTGTGCAGCAGACCAATGGTGATTGGCTGGCTGGAAAACTCCAAACTATCAGCCAGCTAAATCAATCACACATGTGGAAGTGTGCTCCTGGAAACACAACAGAACTACAGGTCCCGGGAGCACAATATGACAATAGTAGGTCAGTGGGAGTTTGCCACCAGGGACCCCTACTGGTCAGCTGTTCTATGGGCCAATATCTTTGTGCACTGACCTGATTTCTGCAGGAAGCAGAGAGATCCATTCTCACTGCAGTGGTCAGGCTTGGTGTTACAGGCTGAGAAGGAAAACACACTGCCATAGGCACAACTGCGCTTGGCAGAATGGAGCATAGCTGCGCCTGAACCAGGGAAGTTTCTTCTCCTTCACCGGCAGTTAAAACTCCATGTCAGAGTGCAGAAGTTTGAAAAAAGAGGAGAAGATAGAACAGGTCTTATCTTTTCTCGGCCATAGTATTCACAACCGCAAAATTCCCACCAGTAAAATGAATCCACTGAATTTCTATTGAGATCAGTGGTTTTATTTTATCCCATTATTCGGCCATAATTATCATGACAGTATAAGGGGAGAAAACCGCGCTTGTCTGAATCCCCCCTAAATTCTCATAGACTGTAATCCCAAATTTAATCTACAAACGGATTTCCCAATGCAGATACAACACCCCAGAGGGGTGACCCTGGGCACCTGGCTAACATGAAGAGCTGGAAGGGATAAGTGCTGACGTGTCACGGTGGCACTTACCAGCCTCTGGTCCCTGAGGGATGACACATAGCCAAGGCCAGAGCAGAATCACAGGCCAGCTTGGACACCCCTATGATAGGAAATGCCAATAGAGAGGATAGGGGGGATTAGTAATACTTATCACTCGTAACGGCACCGTTCCCACACACAGGTATTCTAATGTGGCAGAGAAATGAACACAGAGACTTGTGTGTAGTACCTCAGATACCCAGGAACGGTTAGGGCCCGGTATAACTTTTACTGAGTATAATTTGTATAACAGGTAATGCAGGTACAAGTAACTTTAAACAGTAACAGGCTATAGCTCAGAGGTAGGGAGGATACACTGGATGAATACGGCCCTACAGTCCACGTTATCTGTATGTCACCGGGCCCTGGATTGGGAGCACTCCAGAGGGGGAAGGAGGGTAGGGGTCACTCCGCATTCTCTCTGGCAGACAATTACAATAGAAAGCTTTGACAATAAACACCCCGCATGGCAAACACGTGGGTGTCACATTAAAGTACCTCTATGCAGTGATCTCGACTATGGATGGCCGCACAGGAAAAGCCTGTAGTGTGAACGGGTACCTGTTTAGGAAACTTCTGTAGGGCTCTCTCTCTGCTGAAGCGACTCACTCCCCTCACATCCACACTCCAAATGCTACAGGATATCGCTCGTCTTCCTCCATCTTCACCTACATGGAAGCTGAAGGTGCTTCCATGCGGCTCTGTGTTAGCACTATGTAGGAACTCCTGAAGATGCCCCCCCCCCTTCCTGCTCTCAAACTCTCCCATTTATAACTTTACTTATATCATATGACAAAGCAAACTGATACATCTACATGCAGGCAATGATTTTATTACTGTTAACTTCTCAAGTGCCGCAGCTGTGCAACACACACACTGGATATGACAGGACAACCTTTGCACAGTGCATCTACATAAGACAAAACATGTATGACATTTATGGAGGGGACCAGGGTGGTGTTCTGGGCCACTACACAGAAGTAACACTTCATCTGTATGTAGAAAATAAATCTGTGCTGTATGTATTATGGCAGAGATTTCTATTTAAATGAATTGTACATTTTTTGAAATTCATTTTGACACAGATTTGACGTGGAATCCATACAGAATTGTGCAGATTCCACTTAAAACCCATAGCAAAATCTGAGTTGCTCTGAATAGTGTTGTTCATCTTGATTCGCCAGTTGATAAAATCACCCTGATTTTCGAAAATCAAAATTCCCGCAATGCCTGCTGCAGAGCATGCAGCCAATCAGCAGCGAGGGTGCCTTGCTGGTGTCACCAAATGTGTCCTCTATCTTGCATATGGGCGTCAGTTTCATTGGAAGCACTGGTATACTGCTAGTGGTCGCAATTATGGCCTGGCCCCTTAGCGAGCTGGAGGCACGGGCCAGCTCTGGGTGATGCTCAGGGAGGGTAGGGGAAGCCGACGGACAATTTCATGATGAAGGCTCTCTCGGCGCATGGTCCTCCTATCACTGAGAAATTGCAGTTTGATTCATCACAACTGCAGTCTATCACTGCACTGCCGGCTGTATAATTAATCTGGCTAGTGATGGCTAATAGTGAGGAGGGGAGCAGACCATGCAGTGTAACCAGGTATGTACTATGTGGCCAGGCTGTGCATAGAGTGGCCTGCAGGGGGCAGTAACCAGGCCTTCTGTGTGCTGAAGCTGTGCTAATCAGAAGGGACAGCTATCCCGGTATGTCTGGAGGAGTTAAAATCTCCAGACACATTCAATTCCTTGCTGCAAGCTGGAGCTGGAAAGCTCTAAGCCAGAGCTGCTGCTAAGAGAGCAAAGCTCAATGCCAGAGCAGTGATGCTGCCAGTAGCCAGAGCTAGGACAGGCTTTGAGAAGGAACTAAAGCTACTCCCCGAGAAGATGTGGTACATGTAGTGCTGTGGTATGTGTAGTGGTGCTAGGCCATGGTGTAGTAGTTAATGAGGACCTACTGTTGAGTTAGCGCCTTGATGGGCAAGTGTTTATTGTTTTAATAGCACCAAGTGTATGTGCTACCAGTATCTGATGTGTTTGCACTGGATTTCCTTGCTATCACTGAAAAGTCAATCAAATACAGTTTTCAGATTATTCGGATTTTTACATGGACTGAGTGTGCCACTGTGTCATTGCCGACCCCCATCCCCCATGCAGACATTGCCACAACTGTATATACTCATATGTATAGCTGGTATAAGTTATACTGCATAACGTATACCAGCTGTACATATATAATTATATACAGGAGATGCATCGCCCTGTATGTAGTGATATGGAGCATGCTGGTATAACCTGGGCATGTCCTGTATCTTATCATATATGTACAACTGGTATAAGTTATACATCTCCTTGTATGTAGTGATATAAACCATGCTTGTATAACCTGAGTATCTTCTGTATCTTATCCTAGCACAATTTACACACAATTAAAAAACGCATCAAAAACCTGCATGCAGTTTTAAAAAAAAATGCATGTATCATTTAAAACTACATGCACTTTTTAATAGCGCATGCAGTTTCTTAAAAACATATGACGTTTTTGGATACAGTATGCAATTTTTTAAATGTGTATTTTAATTGTGTTTCAAAAATGCAAAAAAAAAAAACATGAATACAACCTAAGGGCGCCCACCCACTGGCGTTTGCGATTTCCGTGCGTGAAAAACGCAGCGTTTTCGGCGCGTTTTCCGCGCGTTTTTCGCGGCGTTTTCGCGGCTTTTTCGCGCCATTTCCATTGACATTCATGGGTGCATTAAGAGAAAAATAAGGACACATATGCAACTGACAGTTCCTATGTTAAAAATCGCAACGGACCAAAAAAAAAACGCCAGTGGACAGGAACACATGTTATCTCTATGCCTGTGCAGGAAAAACGCAAAACGCAAACGCAGGTAAAAAAAACGCCAGTGGGTGGGCGCCCTAAGGGTGGCTTCACACGAGCGTGTTTTTGTGCGTACATACGCGTGTATGAAAGTCTGTGTATTGCCTTCAATTGAGCCGCGGCTGCTGCCAGGGACTCCATTGAAGGCAATGGTCTGCCGGCACCCCTGAATTGTTTTTCAGGGAAGGGCTTTACATATAAGCCCTTTGCTGAAAAACAAGAATTTTAGTGTAAAAAAAAAATAAAAAATTAGAAACTTACATGTTCGCCGCTGCCATGTCCCTGCTCCCTGCGAGGAAAAAGAATTCCCTGCTGCACCTGCCACATCTGTGACAGATGCAGCAAAGGAATTCTTTATCCCTGCGGGAAATAAAGAATTCCCTACCACAGCTGTCACAGATGACAGCTGCGGTAGGGGATCCAGCTGCCAGTATCCTGTAATTGTTTTTCAGGGAAGGGCTTTAAATATAAGCCCTTTCCTAGAAAGCAAGAAAAAAATGGTGATTACAATAAAAAAAAAGAATACTCACCTTTCTTCAGCTGCCGGGCCCAGCCGCGTCCAGCCGGCTCTTTTCCCTGTACTGCTCTCAGTAGTATTCAGCAGGCGGGGAGTCTAAATCCTCGCCTGCTGAATTGGCTGCCTCTGATTGGCTGAGCACTGTGACCAATCAAAGGCAGCTCTCAGCTATTTTACACACCTGTAAAACACAGACATGTTCACACACCATAGGGAATGCATTGATCTAAATAGAAGCGTGTTTTTGTGTGCATGTATGCATGCACAAAAACACGCTGGTGTGAAGCCACCCTAAGGGGCTACAAGCAAATTTTCACATAGTTCAGAAAATGAGTCATTTTTGGAAAGCTTTTGCCAAGGGGCCAAATCATGTATGCAAATTCATTTTGCAGCTGTTTACAGCACGGTTTAGGTATGGGTACGGGTACAGGTAAGGGGAGATTGGAGCTAAACATTTGCACCTGGGCCCCTGAGCTTTTAGCTATGCTCCTGATTGGAAGCCTGCATTACATGACCTAACCATATGTAACATAAGTACAGTGTAACCAGTGGTCATTTTGCAGTTGAACACAGCCCTGAGAAACTGCATTACATTTATATGCTTATATAACACGTGATCAGTTGTTATGGCCAAATATTCTATAGATAATATGCTGCTGAGAGAGTCATGATAGCAGCTCACAAGGGGGAAAAAAGAGGCGGACATTGCTGGGCAGCACCATGCTAAGACAGGGTGTAGGGTGCCGCAGACAAACATAAGGGCTGTACCATCACCATCAGCTACTACTAGTTGCAGCAGCACCAACATCAGATCTGATGCCAGGTCTGCTCACAGTAATTGTGCAGCCTGGGCATTCTTTGAAATCACATGATTACAGAAGAGCAGTCAGCTATAAGATCTGTGGTAAGTGTTTAAAATGTGGCAAGAACAACCTCAAGACAACAGCCACATGAACTCCCACCACCTGCTGTCTTGGAAAGCCCACCTGGGCCAGAAGGCAAAGAGTCAGCTTCATCCTATTCCGTCTTCTTCCAACTCCCTCTCTGTTCATGCAGTAACCTCTGAGTACAGAGAGGAGGCAGTAACCTCTAAATACAGAGAAGCAGTTTTGTGTAGGGTAGAAGCATGCCTACTTCAGGCTTCTCCTCCACAATTGATGACTGGGTTGGAGGCTTTAGAGTCAGGAGTGGGAAACAGAGAGAAGAAGTAGAACCTCCATCATCACCACCACCGACATTGACATCTACCCAATACTCCAGTGCATCCCGGGTCAGCAGCCAGCCCTCCACCCCCAGCTATGGGAACGTAAAAAACCCACCCCAACCATCCATGAGCACAGAGCCTGAATGCAAGCATTACACAGCTGCTTGCAATTGAAATACTGCCTTTCAGGCTAGTGGATACTGATGCCTTCCACGAGTTGCTTTGTGCTAACCTACAGTACAAGATGTCCAGCCGCCATTTCTTTACCCAAAAGGACTTCCCTGGCCTGCACCACCATGTGAGTGATTATGTGTCCTTGGTGTTGAAGAATGCTGTCAGTGACAGGGTGCAGCTGACCACAAAAACGTCATCCAGCAAGCATGGCCAGGAGCATTACATATCCTTAACAGCACACTGGGTTAGTGTCCTGTAGGTGGGACATGAAACGAAAGTGGTGGTCTATGTTTCATGATACTTCCAAGTCTTGTGGGACAATCGTCCTAGTCTGTCCCCTCCACACCCCCATCCTGCTCCTCCTTCTCCCTCCACCACTTCACACCACCTTTCAACACCTTCGATATCGGCACAGATATCCATGTGTAACAAAACCCAGACTCCATACAGCGGTGCACGTGGTAAACACCAAAATGCTGTCCTAAAACTCATATGTCTCGGGAATTGCAGACATGCAGCTGAAGAGCTGTTGAAGGCTCTGCAGGCCCAAGCTGACATGTGACTGACCCCACACAATCTGAAGCCAGGCAAGGTCTTGTGCGACAATGGGGCCAACCTGCTGGCAGCCCTTCGCCTCGGCAATCTCACACATATACCTTGCCTGGCCCATGTGATGAACCTGGTAGCGCAGTGCTTCCTAAACAATTACCCAAGTTTACATCTGAAAAAGACCAGGAAGCTGTATTCAGACTTTTGGTATTCACACCCAGCAGGCCTCTTATCTGCCAGAAGTGCAGTGACAGTTTGGGCTACTAAACTGTGACTACACAATGGAATTCCACATTGCATTTGTTGCAGAGACTAAGCCAACAGCAGAGAGCAATCATGGAGTGCCAGATGGTATACGCCATTGGTAGACGATGTATAGCGGTCGGTTACTTGATAACTGTGGAGTGGCTGCAAATCAAAGACATATGTGCTATTTTAGCCTGCTTTGAGGAATAGACCAAAATGGGCGAAATTTAACAGAGGTGTGGCATAGTTTTTTCAGCCAATAGCAGCCTGCAAAAAAAGCACAAGGTAGGATTGACAGTCACAGGCAGCACTTATCCATGATTGTGCAAGGGTATGTCAGCTCTTGCGTGGCTGGACTCAGACATGCCGTTGGTACCCTTTGACTTATGGATGTCTAAGCTGGACACATGACCAGTGCTTGCCCAACATGCTTTAGAGGTGCTTGCCTGCCCCGCAGCCAGTGTGCTATCAGAAAGAGTACAGCACAGCTTGGGGTGTGATAACTGACAGACACATCTGCTTATCCACATACAATATGAATCACCTTACATTTATAAAAATGAACCAGGCATGGATTTTGCCTGACTTATGCACCCCTATGGCAGAGTCTACTGATTAGTTAGCACACTGGCAGTTTGTACTGTCATATCTATTCTCCCATGAGTGAGCATAGATTTATATCAAAGATCACGCTGTGGCCTCCAGGTACTATTGCTAGTGGTGATAGCAGTGCTTTCCCTTTCCTCCTTCCCCCAAATGAAGTATATATACAGCTTCCATGAGGAACACATTCTTCCCTCAAGATGCTATTGCTGCCGATGGTGGTGCTGTCTTCCTTGGCACAATTTTTGATCTAATAGACCCCATGTGGGCCTTCTTTTGTTTTCAGTGACACCCCTCTGCTACGACCGACCCCTACATCACTGTACACTATTTTGACCACTTTTTTGGAGGAGCACAGTGTTCCCCAGATGTATAGTGGTATTCCCATTAAATTTTGGGGTCTTTGGCTGCATTGGGCTCCTTTTGAAGGACAAATTAGTGAACCCAATATTTACTCCCATTGACTTCAATAGGAGTCAGAATCAACTGTCCCAATCCACAATGATTTCCATGAAATCCGCCCAATGGCAACCCAAACCAATTATTCCACTAATGGCTCATCACTAGCCTTGTACCATTGCTAAAATATGTCATAGCTTCTCAGTCTATTTTTATATAATGTAATTCCCAGTTTTCAAAACATTCAATTCTGCAACGTTGACAGTGTCATGCAAAATGTGAAAAGAAATGTCTTCAATAAAGATTAGCTAATCCTAAAAAAAAATGTTCTGCGTCATTGATTCTCTAAAATACAAATTATTGCAACTGCCTGGGAATTTCTAAACTGGTGAATGAATTCTACCATATTTAATCTCCATGTTAACAATAAGGTGAATTGTGCAGTTGTTTTACTTTACATGAAGGGACTGTCCTCTCTGGACAATCCCATTATGCTATAAAGATTTTTTTATTATGAGGTTATCACAGTGTGCTTCACTACCGAGACCCCCCAGTGATTATCTGTAATGTGTGGGGAAACTTGACAATAAGCCCCTCTAAAGAAAAGAAGCTTTACACAGTGCTCATTGAAATCAATAGGCTTCTCTCTGTCGGGTTCTGCACAGTAAAAGATGTTCTTTGAAGCTACTATACTCTCTTCTCAGGCTAAAAAGACCAATTTACACGAGCAGGTAATCTTTCAGATTCAAACAGTTACAAGTGAGCTCACACAATACTTGGTTAATATAAATGGTGGCATTGACTGAATAACTAGCAAGGAAACACTCGCTGATCGTGTGAAGAATCATTTTTGCGAGATGCTGAGGAATGTATCAGGCTTTTTACATGATAACCATATGCATTTGATTTACTGTAATCACTGTTATAGAATTGTACTGGTGATACATGCTGAGGCAAATAAGGAAGATGGAATAATACCTCTGCAGCGCCACCTATTGGATGGCAGCATTCCTGCAAGTCAATGTCTGACCCTTTTTTACAGGTCTTAACAAGGTTTGGAATTGAAAACCAAGCCAGAACCCATACACAGACAGCTGTTTCGGGGTGTTTGCCCCTCATCAGTGTGCAGTAGGATCCTGGCTTGGCTGGTGAGAGGACTATGATGTGAGTCGGGCGGGGTATCATCTCTCCTTGAAGGGAGCAGCAAGAAGGTGAGTGAGGAGACTTATAAGGCCATGTATGCACCTCTGGGTAATATGCAAATAAGGAAGATGGAACAATACCTCTGCAGCGCCACCTATTGGATGGCAGTGTTCCTGCAAATCAATGTCCAACCCTTTATACAGATCTTAACAAAGATTGGAATTGAAAACCAAGCCAGAATCTTAATGCACACGTATAAGGGGCAAACACCCCAAAATAGCTGCATGTGTATAGCTTCTGGCTTGGTTTTCTATTAACAATCTTTGTTAAGACCTGTATAAAGCGTCGGACATTGATTTGCAGGAACGCTGCCATCCATTAGGTGGAGCTGAAGATGTATTATTTCATCTTCCTTATTTACATATTACCCAGAGGAGCATGCATGGCCTTATAAGTCTTCTCACTCACATTCTAGGTGTTCTCCTCAAGGAAAGACTATACTCCTCCCGACACCGAGGCATTAATGCTAAAATGGGCCACATTGGGAACACTATTAGTCTGAGAGGCCACACTGGGGGAAATTTTATTACCAGAGACCACATTAGGAGCACTAATGCTATAACGGGCCACAGTGGGGCACTATTTCAATAAGCGTCCACAGTGGGGGCACTATTTCTATAAGCGGCCACAGTTGAGACACAATTAGTATGTGTGGGCACTATTATTACTATTAAATGTGTTGTCCAAGTTATTTTCATTTTTAAATTCCTGCTCCCCATTCCTTAAATTAATAAAACATACTATACTCACCTTTCCTGAGCTCCCACAGCTCCAGCGCCAAAGCTCTGTTCTACTGTGTGATGCTGTGTTTACAGGCTGTAGTCAGACTCTTTATGGAATGCCACAGGCTGCTAATACCAATCACAGACCTAAGTTTTCAACTACTGAGGTCTGTGATTGGCTACTGCAGCCTGCGATGTCCCAAATACAGACTGACTGCAGTCTATAAGCACAGTATCACAGGGAAAAACAGGGGCACAGTGATAGTGCTGCAGAGGTGAGCAGAGAATATTTTATTATTTTTAGGCTTAGAATGCACTATTTAAGAAAAAAATTATAATGCAGACAACCCCTTTAATAATTATTTTCTTTAATTATAATAAGCAACTGTATGAAAGTATTATTTAGTCATGGTATGGTAGTGTTATCTTATCCAGCCATGGTTTGGTGATGTTACCTAGTCCCAGCACCATAGTATTACTTATTCACGATATATCGGTCATAAACGGTCGTAATGTGATGGTTACAACCAGTCATGGTATGGCAATATTATCTAGTCACACTATGGTGGTAATATGGAGAGTGGGGGTGGGCACCAAGGCCTATTAGCTTGTAGCTATACCCCTAGGTCAGTCCATCCGGGCACAAGTAAAGAGCATGTAGTATGTACTGTAGAGAGGAGCTAGTAGACAGCCAATATATGCATACTCTTAAGTGGTACGGGTCTACAGATCTGTATTTTCTGTGATATAGCATTCTGAGTGTGATTTCAAGTTGCATTAGTCAAGGAAAGACCATTTTATATTGCTAATATTGTATCCTAAGGACATTGTTATTTGAGGGACCACTGTAATTATCTAAAAGGGGTTGTCCAAGTTAAGTAAACCCCGGTCCATCTTGCCTTAAAATAAAGAAAATCAGCAGTTACTCACCTCTTCCCACTCCCTTGTTCATCCTCCACCACCGACTCTGGTCTTCGTTGTGACATCACTTTAGACGCTGAGCCCATCTACAAATAAGCTGCTGCAGTCAATGACAGCGCTCGGTGATCATAGTTGCGCACTGTCATTGGCTGCTACAGCAGATTTATGGGACATCACAGCTGCCTGTAAACAGACAGTGGAGACCAGAGCCATCAGCAGGGCATGAATAGGGCAGTGGCAAGAGGTGAGTAACTGCTTTTTTTAAATTCTAAGGCAGTGGTCTCCATAACTTGGACAACAAGCTGTTTGGGTATCCTGTCCCATCTCTGTTTATAGTCCTGTGCGATAACATTTTCTACTTATGTCACAGAACAATGCAGTGGTGTTACTTTGATTGGCACATCCCTGCAATATAGTATATTAGGTTGAAAAAAACATATATTCATCCAGTTCAGCCTATTATCCTGAAATGTTGATCAAGAGGAAGGCAAAAACACCATGAGGGCTCAGTCACACGGGCGCATCGGCACCCGTACACCAGTGCAGATGCGCCCGTGTGACTGACAGTTAGAAGACAGCTGTACCTGAAGACGGACGTCTTTCTGCAGCGCTGGTGAAAGAACACATGACCGGCAATGAAGCCGGTCACATGTTCTTTCCTCCAGCACTGCAGAGAGACGTCCGTCTTCAGGTACGGCCGTCTGCTACCTGCAGTAACATGGGCGCCGATGCACCCGTGTGACTGAGCCCTAAGGTGTAAGTCAATTTTCCTCATGTCAGGTAGAGCCCTCCCTGCTGGCACGCAGAGCCGTCAGCCGCTCACCACGTTAGTGAATACCTGCAGGGGCCACGGCTCCCCTGCACGTATTCACTAAGCAGCGCTGCTAGCTGCGCTGATCCCAGCGCACACTGTGATGTCAATGTGCAGCTGGGATCCTCCTCCCCCTTCCTAAGACGTATCTTACTTGGTTTCGCGAGAGCAGGGGAAGGAGGCGTCTGGCAGAAATATTAACTTTCCACACCACTTCTGCCCTATTCAGCAATTCCAGCAACCTGATTGGTCATTTGGTGAATCAGTCAACCCAAATAACCAATCAGGTTGCCGAAATTGCTGAATAGTGCAGAAGTGGTGTGGAAAAAGTTAATACGTGTGCTGAGCAGAGGAGGAGCAACACTTCCACGAGGAGGAGTGGGTAAGTATGTTGGTCTCGGGGGGGGGGGGCGCTGTGGGGTGTCACTGTGCTACTAGGGGACCGCTGTGGGGTGTGACTATGCTACTGAGGGGCTGCTGTGGGATGTCACTTTGCTATTTAGGGGCCGCTGTGGGGTGTCACTGTGCTACTGGGGGCCACTGCGAGGGGTCACTGTGCTACGGGGGGCCACTGCAGTGGATCTCTGTGCTACTGGGGGGCAGCTTCGGGGGTTTGGGTGCTACTGGGGGGCAGCTGCGGGGGGTCATTGTGCTACTGGGGGGCTGCTGCAGGGGGGGGTCACTGTGCTACTGGGGAGCCACTGCGGGGGGGGGGGCAGTCACTGTGCTACTGGGGGCAGCTGCGAGGGGTCACTGTGCTACTGGGGGAGTGCTGCGGGGGGTCACTATGCTACTGGGGGGCCGCTGTGGGGTGTCACTGTGATACTGTGGGGACGCTGTGGGGGGTCACTGTGCTACTGGGGGGGGGGGGCTGCTGCAGAGTGTCACTGTGCTACTGGGGGGCCGCTGCCACTATCACCACTAGGAGGGGGTCACTATTATACTGGGGGACGCTTTGGGTTGTCACTATTATTGCTGGGGCCGCTGGGGGGGTCACTATTATTGCTGGAGCCGCTGGGGGAGGGTCACTATTATTGCTTGGGCCATGGGGGGGATCACTATTATCTCTGGGATATGTTTACATGTGGCGGAAATGGGCAGGGCTGTTTCAAAATAGACAGCGTGCAGATTTGAATGGTTTTTTGAATGCGGAAATGCTCCACAGAAATTTCCGCTGAGGACATTCTGCAGTATTTCCGCATCCTAAAAGCAGTCAAAATCTGCACGTTGTCTATTTTGAAGAGTCCCTGTTCTTCTAAACGATGGGGGTAAAAATCATACGTTGTGATAAGCTCCCCCCCCCCCTGATATGTTGGCACTTTCCAGTAAATAAGTGGGTTTTGGGTTGCAGTTTGGGCACTTGGTCTCTAAAAGGTTTGCCATCACTGTTCTAGACGTAGAGGATGCCCCCTTGTTACAGTATTCAGTGTAAATAGTTCATGGGAGAGATCTTTGGATTTACCCTTAACCCATTCCCGCTGCAGGGCGTAAGTTTACGTCCTGGGAGCGGGGTACTTCCCGCAACAGGGCGTAAACTTACGTCCTGGAGATAGCGCGGGATCACATATGATCCAGCGCTATCCCGCAGCGGGAGCCGGCTGTCAGTCACAGCCGGCGTCTCGCTGCAGCAGCGGGGGGGCATCGGAGATGCGCCCGCCACTTTTAACCCCTTCCCTGCCGCGATCTAAGTAGATCGCGGCAGGGGAAGAGTTCACAGCGGGAGCGCGGCTCCCTCTGTGTCTCCGGCCGGAACTCGCGATGTCATCGCGAGAGCCCGGCCTGTCACCATGGCAACAGGATGCCAGACACTGGCGTCCTGTATTGCCTATGCCTGAGATCGCTGTATGAGCGATAAGGCATGGGAGAGCAGTAGCTCTGCCATGCCTTATGACAGCGATCATCAGGGCAGTGATTAAAGTCCCTCAGAGGGACACAAACAATGTAAAAAAAAGAAAGATTTAAAAAATGAATTTAAAAAAATGTAAAAAAAAAGAGTAAAAAAACAATTTTTTATGTTTTTTCTCAGATTAGCATAAAAAAAGGTTAAAAAAAAATAAAACCCCACATATTTGGTATTGTCGCGTCCGTAACGATGCGTACAATAAGTTGCACATGCTTTTGACTGTGCACCGAAAAAAACGCTAAAAAAAAAGCTAAAAAACTGAGGCAAAATGCTCATTTTTGGCATTTTGCCTCACTAAAAACGCAATAAAAGTGATCAAAAAAGTCGTATGTACGCCAAAATGGTACCAATAAAATCTACAGCTCGTCTCGCAAAAAATAAGCCCTCATAGAGCTCTGTACATCAAAAAATAAAAAAGTTACGTGACTTTGAATGCAGCAATTTAGAATAGAAAAAAGATTTCCAAAAAAAGGGTTTTTATTGCAGAAAAGTGGGAAAACCTAAAAAAAATGTTAGAATTTTGGTATCGTTGTAACCGTACCGGTCTGCAGAAAAAATGGAAAGTCTCATTTATGCTGCATGATTAACGCTGTAAAAAAAAAATAAAAAAATCTATGGCAGAATTGATGCGTTTTCTCTCTCTGCTATCATTAAAAAAAAAAAAAAAATTTACAATATAGTCTATGTACCCAAAATTGGCATCGATAAAAACTACAGTTCGCCACGCAAAAAACAAGCCCTTATACGGCCGCGTCCACGGAAAAATAAAAAAGTTATGGCTTTTGAAAAATGGAGATGGAAAAATACCAAAAAATCGCTTGGTCCTCAACGCCAAAATAGGCCATGTCATGAAGGGGTTAATATACTTAGACATAGTTACTATGTAGATATTACTATTATTATTTCTATTATTATTTTTACTGAAAACATCTATGAATCCAAAGGATTCATTTGCAGGAAGTATTGCAACTAAGAGCTTTATAAGCAAACAGAAAAAGCAAGTGTGAGAGTGTGTGAGTGTGTTGTGCTGTAAAGTGCATTGTCTTAAATGTATGACTTGAAATTAAGTGGAAAAGTATTTAGGTTCTGTAGCAAATACATGTGTGCATTGCTACCCTAGTGTACACATCTATGATACAATGTGGTAAATCCAAGCTTCATACAAACAGTAGTTGCAAGTGTTATATTTCTATATTAGTTGAAAAAAGTTATAGAAAAGCAAATGATTCTCCTTTTGAAAAGATCTGAGTGAAAACTATTGTATTGGACAGGTTTATGATATATGGCACAATAGAAATATATAGCACTTGGCAGAGGATTAAGAGTGGAAAAGCTGGGTCCCAGTCTTTCATCTGCTACATTTCGATATTGGAGAGAGTTTTTGCCATTATACAATATATCTGTACACTGCCATAGATTTACAGACAGATTTATCTTTATATGGATTTTTTGTTCTCTTCTACAAACACTTTTATGTTTTCAGTCAAAAGTCAAACTAAGAACTGACCTTAATACCACTGAGATGGATTAGCCCAAGTATGCTGAACAATTTACAGTATTTCATGGAAAAGCCATATTTAACCTGTGCTTTAACCTTTCCTTATAATTGTTCTCTAATGGGCATCAATTTAAATACTTTTTTAATACCAGTATGTCCCAGACAATTCAAGATGTAGAATAAATCATTCGTACACCAGAAATCTGAGTCTGCTAGAACCTAAATGTTTTGTGATTAGACATAAAAACAAGCTGGCCCAAATTATACACAGTACGACATCTAGTGTGACTGTTCATTGTGTTAGACAATTACCGTAATCAATGAACAGGGTTAGTTAATGAACATAGAATTCTTGCATTTAAAAAGTCACAAATTTTGGCACAACTTACAATTGCATTAACATGTGAAATTTTTAGGCATTTTCCATTTTCTTCATTGCTTTTTAACAAAGTGAATGAGGCTTGGTGGGGGGGGGGGGTGACCAAGTCCTATCAAATTCACTGTAACTTATGTCAGAAACTAGTGTAAATTATATCAGAAATCTATGGTATAATTTACCTGCCATAGATTTCAGGATGAGGTGCATGGGCGGTCCGAAATATGACAAGCGTATTAACAAGATTGCACCTGTTAATTTGTATGGTGCATTTTACTACGGCAGCAGTTATTTAAGACTAGAATTTAAGGTCTCTGTTATGGTGTGCCTTCTATATCAGGTAGTCTAACCAGAATGATGTTATTACCTAAGTCTGGTTCATGTGGCTATGACTTCAGCTCTGCTGTTTGCCTTTTACCAGCTTGGTGTATGAGTCTAGCTCTATGTTGTGTCAGATGGGTGTAGTCTGCTTGTTGGTGAGTCTAGACTCCATGTTCTGTTGGTGTTTACCTGGATTCAGATTGGAATTCATGTTTGGTGTTGTTTGTGCTCCTATGTCCATAGGTGTGTGGACACCTGAATCCCCTCCATCTTTAGGTGTGCAGACACCTGAATCACCTTCATCCCTTGGTATGTGGACACCTGGATCCCCTCTGTCCCTTAGTGTGTGGACACCTGGATCCCCTCCATCCCTTGGTGTGTGGATTCGTAAGTCCTCCCCATCCCTTGGTGTGTAGACACCTCGATCCCCTCCATCCCTTGGTGTGTGGATGCGTGAGTCCTCTCCATCCCTTGGTGTGTAGACACCTGGATCTCCTCCGACCCTTAGTGTGTGGACGCGAGTCCCCAACGTCCCTTGGTGTGTGGACATCTGGATCACCTCCATCCCTTGGTGTGTGGACGGGTGAGTCCCCTCCGTCCCTTGGTGTGTGGACACCTGGATCCCCTCTATCCCTTGGTGTGTGGACGTGTGAATCCCCTCCATCTTTAGGTGTGTGGACACCTGGATCCCCTCTATCCCTTGGTGTGTGGACACCTGCATCCCCTCTGCCCCTCGATGTGTGGACACCTGAATTCCCTCCACCCCTTGATGTGTGAACGTCTAAATCCCCTCCATTTTTAAGTGTGTGGACACCTGAATCCCCTCCGTCCCTTGGTGTGTGGACGCCTGATGATTTTACTTGTAGAAGTACACAACTTTATTTCTCATTACTATATCTTACTATTGTCTCTGGAAAAAGAGAGTTTTACTGTATACTGTACATAAAATGTATGATATGTTGGATCGTTTCCTTTTAATATCTGCTGAGAACAAAAACATTGCTCACATAAAATACATGTACCATCTATGATCATCTATAACAAATGTGTTTATATAACTTGAAAGAAGTTTGAGACTGCTGGATAATAACGCTTATAGGAGCTGTAATTGTGACCACAGTGGTGTTTTGATGGAAATGGTTCCTAACCCATTCATTTAAGTAAATTACTTCCCTTGATAACTGGGGATTCATAATTTTAATAATATATTTTTTAATATTTGTATTTTAAAGAGACTATCACCATGTTTTTGCAGTCCTCACTGAGAGCACCAAAAGGTAATGCCCATTTGTATTACTACAGCGTGTGTCCACGTGGGTTCAATGAAAAGCAATAATGTAAAACAAAAAGAAGCATTACCATAAAGAAGCGGTCAAAAAACAATGTCAAGCAACAAGAAAACAAAAACAAAAAGAAGCATTGGCATTTCAAGACAATGGAAATTGCCTTGCTATTTCATTCAAAATATGGTAGAATGGAGAATCAGCGTGTGTTTTCTTCCACCAGTATTCACACAAGTGGCCGGGTAACAAAGTCTGTTACGTGCCACACATTTTTCTGAGTATTTCGGTTTTTATGGAGCCCCAATGGGATTCGATACGCTGGTTGTGGGCAACTGTCAAAGGGTCGACAAAATTTTCAGAACGATTCACCATTTGGTGAGTGTAAGGCCTAATGCCCACGGACAGATTTCTGCCGCGTTTCACTCGGTGGAAATCCGTGGCGTTATCCAGCAGCTATTAGGTTCTATTAAACTTAATAGCTTTTTGCCTTGCAATGTTCACGCTGTGGAATTCCACTGCGAAATTCTGAAGCAAGAAAGAAATTATGGCATATTTTATTTGCCGCGGAAAAACACGCAGCCAGCTTCCATTGTAGTCAATGAGCACAGCCGAAGCATCGCGTGATTACACGTCACCACCAGTGCGTCATGCGCTGCACTGCGCATGCGTGCTGGCTCGCCGGATGGGAGTCTTGCGGCGGATTCGGAGAGGTGAGTATGGGGTCTCTGTGGAGCGCCATGTTGGACTCGGCTGCCGTTTTCCGCTAGCAGAGTCTGACACGGCCGTGGGCAGGGGGCCTAATCAGAACTGGGCCACATGCATATGTTTCTATAAGCTTTCCACTGGTCTGCGTAGCTGATTCTTCCGTAGCGATCATAGCACAAAATTCGAACCTACATGGATCAACAGCCATGATTTGACCAGTCCAAATGATCTGAAAATAGTTTTTGTTGCCTCTAGCAACCAATCACAGCTGAGCTCTCATTTTACCATGGTAACTCCAACAATGAAAACTGTGCTGCGATCGGTTGCTAGATCACTTCCGTTGCTAGGGGCAACAAGGACAGTTTTCATAAGTCATAGCTGACCTCTCATTTTACCACAGACATGTGGAGACATGCTGTAGTAATACCGTGCGCATCACACTGATTACAGTGATATATGTCTGTTATGTATATATGTGCAGTAATTTGGGATAAACTTGCATTTAATTAGTAGCAGCCAGACACAGAACTAGTCCTGCATATTCATGAGCTACAGCCTAGCCATGCCCACCCTGCCCTCCAGCCAATGATCAGCAGCTCTCCTTACTATACTCCTATTACTATGGCCAGTAATAGGCAGAAAGCAGTCAATCAGTGGCTGGAGTTGGGGTGGGTGTGGCCACCCTGTAGCCAATGAATA
The DNA here is from genome assembly GCF_035609145.1 of Eleutherodactylus coqui. Lineage (NCBI taxonomy): Eukaryota > Metazoa > Chordata > Amphibia > Anura > Eleutherodactylidae > Eleutherodactylus > Eleutherodactylus coqui. Next base: position 61,552,395 of record NC_089838.1, on the reverse strand, counting down.
TCTACGACTACTTCAAGTAGTCCTCTATGCATGTGCTGCTACTGATAAAGTTTCTCTAAAACTACTGCACAGATCCACACAGCAGACTTATCACTGTAATCAGTGTGACTGTCACTGTTTGTGCTGCCCTCAGATAGGGGTACAAAAAAATGGTGACAGAGTCTCTTTTTTTGTTTGCTGTAAAGTACCCATTAATTTATTTTTAAATAAATGCTTCCCACTTCTAGAGCTTTATTAACTGCAGTGTTAGACTCATATCAGTACGCTACATTGTATGCAGTAAGAAATGTATACTTTATTTACATTTTGTTCCACTAAATTAAAAAATACTAAAGAACGCTCAGTAAATATGCAACAGAAAAGAGGGTCCTGACCTTTAGAGCTTACTATTTTTGTAGTGAGTAATGTCTACAATATCCTCTATAACAGTAGGCCTTGCTGTTTCTACTGGCATGGCAATTTAATTAGAGTTGGTATCTGGGGACTGGGAGAGAACACTGTGTGACACTACATTTGTCAACATAATTAATTTTATCTTGAGTGCATGGTAGGCAATATCAAATCTTTTTTAATCTAAGGAAGAATTCCTGGTTCAGAATCTCAGGTTTAAGACCTGTAGGGAGAAGCAGTGGACTTCTACTTATCCCTCTGAGATTTTGCAAGTGTTCTAGTTATAAGTAGATCAAAGCAGAAATAAAAACCAGCTTACAACAAAAGCATGCATTCAGAAAACAGGCACATAGAGAACATGTAGAGAACGGGTATGTAACTTAGAAATGCAGATCCATGCTTGCCAATGAAAGTGGACAATATTTAACTATCACTGAAATAAAACATAACCTTTATAGGTACCATAAATACGAACATCTTATCCACAGCGATTCACAGCATAGAAAATTTCAATCAAAATAAGATAAGAATGTGCTGGACCATAGATTCAGCGAAGGAGGACCAACTGTCAAAAATTCTTAGGACTATGGTCCTCTTCTTTGTCTCAATCTATCCTGCAGGTCCTATTTTTATTCTGATAGGTGATCACGCAACTGCCCCAAGGCTGCAATATTGACCCTCAAACCCTGACATTTCTTCCGACAAATTTCAAATTTATTATCAGTGATGCTGGGTAGGTAATCTAGTTAAAAAGGAAGTTAAGTAGCTGACTGGGCATATAGACTGTCAGCATGAGTGTAGCACCTGGGAAATGCCTGTGTATTTAAGGAGAATACTCCTTCCCTGACTAGGGGCTTAACATCTTTCATTATCTTTGGTAGCAATATAGTGCCTTATTCTTGCCTTCTGTCCAATCGTCAATTAGCCAAGGGACATGGCACATTACTATCGTATCCTGTCTATTAAATGAAGGGTAGTGAGTTGTCTGGTTTTTTAAACAATGCTCCATCAAATTGCATACATATTTGGCCTAACTTGTAACAAATTATAGCCCATATGTATTTGAGTTATCGTGTTGGAAGAGACTGTTGCACATCCCATGGACAGCAAGAATCATCAACAAATAAGTCCTGTATCGCATCAAGCTAAAGACTTTGCTAGAAGCCATGATCACCAAACTATCCTACTTTGGCCATGTCATGCACAGCAATTCACTTGAGAAAGCACTTATCGTAGGAACGCTCAATGGAAGGAGAAGAAAAGGCCGCTCAAAACCTTGTTGGCTTAACACTGTCAAATCTGACATCAACACGAGTCGCTATGAGCTCAAGGAAGCAGTAATCAATTGATCTGTATGGAGGTGAATGATTCACAGGATGACTGAAAATCAATCACAATTGGATAGCACATTGGATAGAATTGGTAAGTCCTCTGGTACCGTTAAGTAATGCTCAACCACACGGAGTACTCCTTGGCCAAATTCGTAACAAATTATAGTCCAGATGACATAATGCAACTGATTAGGTGTGATTAAAGTAATGATATCCCACTGATGTTACACAAAATATCACTGCTATGTAGATAGTATATCTCTCTGATATTCTGTAGTGTTGTCGCACAATGCTGATGTAATAGATGAAATATCTTCTACAATACTGGGATAAATACACATTTTTCTTTTTAGGAAACCAGGATATTTTACTTGCTGGAGCTTGTGTAGTGTTTCCCCAGTTGAGGAGCACAACTCGTAACAATAAGTTGTTATTTTGCTGGAACTTGTAATTATCCTTTGAGGGACACTAGTACTGCATTATAGTCATTCAATATGGTAAGTAATACTTAAATGAAAAGATGTCTAAAAATATTAGAAGACTCACATGGAAGTATGAAATAATAAAATGTGGCAAATGTCCCTTTATTTGGCGGTAACAACTGTTATCATACAAAGATGGGCAAGGACTTTAAGAAAAATGTACATATTTCATTAAAGGTAATTCCTGTCGGTATGCCTTTACAATTGGCCATTGCTAACAATGTGATGTCCAAACAGTGTGTCAGGCAGACAGATGATTTTCTGCCTTGCAACACACTGGTTTGGCTGTGGACTAACTGAGGTGGCAGCTCCTGGGGGAACCCCGGCTTTCACACATAATCTCTCCAAGTGGGATACTGGCTTTGCTGTAGGGTCTTCAAGCATTATATGAACAGATAATCCTAGTTGTGTGGCTGCTGATGCTGCCTTGGGTCATCATGCGGTACCTGAAGGTCTGAACAGGAACGTAGTGGGGAGACAGGCTGGAGTCAGGACTAGTAGCACAAGTGCGTAAATGAGATCCTGACTTTAGGTCAGGGCAGGCAGCAGACAAAGCAGAGTCCAAAATATAGAGACGAGGTCAGGTAGCACAAAAGACAGAGTAGTCAGAACTAGCATGGGTCAAAACCAGAAACACACAAACAAGGGCTTTGTCCCAATGGGAGGATACTAATTTCTTAGGCATCCACCCTAGGGTATGGGTGTCTCATAAAAGAGGTGCAGAAACAGGATTGGAGCAGGACATGTTAGGGATTGCACACTAGCCCTTTAAGAAAGAGGGTGGAAGTATTTACGAGCCCTATGTGTAGAGAGGAGAAAGGCAGTCATGGACACAGCATGGTGAGCAGTGCATGGAGGATTATGGCACCCACTGAAAGGTGAGCTGGAGGAATGGCAGCGCGCCATGACACAATGACTTTATTTTGATACTTCTTTTCCTTACTGTTGTGCCATCTGTCTGTGTCCTCATTAACCACATTCCCCCAGACACTTATTGGCACTATTTCTATGCCTCTGTTTTCTGACTTAACCCTACCATGCTTTAGAATTTTGGATACATGGGATTCAAAGTGCAAAGTGGGCACAATAAGAAAATCATGCAGTGTAGGATTAAAGGGATATTCAGCTTTTCTTGGTTTCATTTCTTTGTTTCATTAATGTATAGAGTGCATACATATTCCACAGTACTGTACACAGATTGTGATCAGTTACATTGGGTTCACAATCAAAAGTATCCAACTCCCATTGCAAATTAGGTTTATTATTTACAAATTTTCAGCTGTTTGCACAAAAAGAAGCAATCAAGCAAAAACAATTTAAGGGGAACCTGTCATAATGTTTGAGTTCCATCAACTATGCTATGGGGCACAAAGGGGATGCAACGTGGAATCCAGGGAGCTGTGTTTGATACTCACTGTAGGTATCTAGGTCCCCATGAAGTTGTCATGTGCACGCAACAGGACTCTTTTCAGAGAGATGAATGGGAGAGCCTGCACATATTGGCAGCTGAAAAGAGTCACATTGTGCATGCCCAACTTCACGGGGATACAGCACTGGAACTGGGTGCCTAGTGAGTATCAAAGACAGCTCCCCTGTCTCCGCATTCCATCACCTTTGAGCCCTATAATGAGGTTTATGGGATGACAACAACTAATATAACAAAGTGGTTTCTCTAAATTCAACACAAAATGGCACTTTTATCTATCTATATATATAAAATTGAATGTATGTCTGTCTGTGTGTGTGTCTGTCTGTCTGTCTGTTTGTCCTTTATGCGCTACTACACCATTCATCCGATCGCCATGAAACTTTGGGAAGTTGTTGAGTACACTCCTGGGAAGATTATAGGCATAGTACAACTATCCTATGATAAATGGCGCGCGTGCGAGCATCGTCGACAGTTACGCCCCCCCACGTAGATCGTTCGATTTCCATCATTGCCACTAATTCACTCACTTCCCGATATTGTAGAAACATGAAATTTGCCACGAGCATTGATTATGTCATAAATAGGAAAAAATAATGTATCCCGACTCGATTATTCAATTTTAAGCGCGAAAGAATTAGCGTCCAAATTTTACGTATGGAATCTAATTTTCTCGCTTCCCAATGTCATAGAAACTTGAAATTTGGCACAAGCATTGATTATGTCATAAATAGGAAAATTTAATGGGTCCCAGCTCGATTATTCAATTCTAAGCGCCAAAGAATTAGCGTCCAAATTTTACATACGGAATCTAATTTTCTCACCACCCAATGTCATAGAAACTTGAAATTTGGCACGAGCATTGATTATGTCATAAATAGGAAAAGTTAATAGGTCCCAACTCGATTATTCAATTCTAAGCGCCGAAGAATTAGCGTCCAAATTTTACGTACGGAATCTAATTCTCTCACTTCCCAATGTAATAGAAACTTGAAATTTGGCACGAGCATTGATTATGTCATAAATAGGAAAAGTTAATGGGTCCCAGCTCGATTATTTAATTCTAAGCGCCAAAGAATTAGCGTCCAAATTTTACGTACGGAATCTAATTCTCTCACTTCCCAATGTCATAAAAACGTGAAATTTGGCACGAGCATTGATTATGTCATAAATAGGAAAAGCTAAGGGGTCCCAACTCAATTATTCAATTCTATGCGCAAAAGAATTAGCATCCAAATTTTACGTACGGAATCTAATTCTCTCACTTCCTGATGTCATCTATGTATATCAAAATGAATGTATGTCTGTCTGTTTGTCCTTTATGCATTACTATACCATTCATCCAATTGCCATGAAACTTTGGGAAGTTGTTGAGTACAATCCTGGGAAAATTACTGGCATAGTACATCTATCCTACGACAGGTGGCACACGTGCGAGCATCGTCGACAGTTATGCCCCCCAGACAAAGATCGTTTGATTTCCATCTCAAGCACGAAAGCAAAAGGCATTACGAGCAACGGAATGCGTGTTAAACTACAAAATGATGCATCTGCCGAACGTTTCGCAAGACAATTACTGGATATTGAGAATGCTGAGGTAAAATGAAAGCTGTGCTGTGATTGGTTGCTATATATTATACTGCTGAGGTAACATGAAAGCTGTGCTGTGATTGGTTGCTATATATTCTACTGCTGAGGCAACATGAAAGCTGTGCTGTGATTGGTTGCTACTTCTTATACTACCGAGGTTACATGAAAGCTGTGCTGTGATTGGTTGCTATATATTATACCGCTGAGGTAAAATGAATGCTGCTCTGTGATTGGTTGCTATTTTTTATATTGCTGAGGCAGAATAAAAGTTGCGCTGTGATTGGTTGTTATTTCTCTTACTGCTGAGGTAACATGAAAGCTGCGCTGTGATTGGTTGTTATATATTATACTGCTGAGGTAACATGAAAGCTGCGCTGTGATTGGGTGTTATATATTATAAAGCTGAGGTAACATGTACGCTGCGCTGCGATTGGTTGTTATATATTATACCACGAGGTAACATGAAAGATGCGCTGTGATTGGTTGTTATATATTATACCGCTGAGGTAATTTGAAAGCTGCGCTGTGATTGGTTGTTATCTAGATATATAAAAACGAATGTATGTATGTATGTCTGTCTGTCTTCGCAGCAACGCCCGATGGGTAAGCTAGTATAATATATAATGAATAATGCAGTCGCAGAATTATTCAACCTCTGCAGACTTCACTATATGTTCCATTTAAAAAGTAAATCTAATGGAACGGTAGCATGCTGAAAGGTTTACATTTTTTTGAAAACCCATTGAAATCAAAAGGGAAAAAAACAGAACCATTTAATTCCATTTATAAATTCTTCTCTTTGCTCCAAAAACAACAGAGAGATGGAAAGCCTAAACGCTGATGTGAACGAGCACTTAGTCAGTCATATCTAAACTTGCTTGATAAAGGGGATCACTCTGTGCCCCCTCAAAATCTACTTTCTCTGGTTAGCCAATAGCGCCATCACTCCTATAATACTATTGTCTTTCGTGACACAAAAGTATTCTACATCTCCTAAAATTGCAAAATACTAGATTATAGACACACAGGGAATTGTGCTTTTAGTGTTCATTTTGAGCATTTAAAACCCATGTTTGCTAAGTATTCTACATTGCCTAAAACTCCTATTTGATGTGGTTTAAAAATGTTTAATGTAGCTTACAATCTCTTGGGGCTCCTTATGAGTTCAGAGAAGCTTTGCTCTTGAAGTAAAAAGCGCATTAAGTTTTTTAGCAAGATTTTGATAATGACACTAGTTTGCAATTAAATATACTGCATATAAAAGTAAATAATGCTAAGCCTGGCCATTGATTCATACATGCATTACTGTAAATATCTAATTACTTAAATAATGTTTTGATTTACAGACATTTGCTCATCATTTTTATTGAAACTTTGCATTAAAATAGTCTCTAATAACTAATAACCCTACAGACTTTTAAAAAGACCGTAAAGACTTTATTAATTATTTATTATGTACAGAAAGATTACCTTAATCGGGTTGCTGACATGAAATGTATTCTAATGAGCATATTCAGCTGCTTCTCTTTCCTCACTGAGCCATTTTGACAAAGCAAGAAGTACATAAAGAATTGTATGCCATATTTCAGTATTTTTCTTTAAATACGTTATAGAGTGTGAGATGGGAAATTGCGCTAAATGGAGGTTCCATTGAATTTCATGGCTATGATACAAATGAAACATGCAAGCATGTATTTCTTTCCAGCACTATATATGTAGCCTTGCTCCCCTTAGTGCAGCACCTCTGCCTGAAAACAAGCTGTCTTTACAAACAATGGAAATGTTGCATAACTTCCGTTGCCTGAATCGGAGCGGGAATTCCACAGCATTAGGGCTCCTTCAATGGGGCGTATTTTTCATCAGTGAACCAAAATACGGAAGAAATGCAAATCTTTCCATTACACTTTCTCTCTGTACGTTCCACTTCTGGTTTTGGCTCACAAAGTACTGATGAAAAATATGCCCGTGTCTAGGAGCCCTCAGGGCAACTACGCTCACCACTACGGAGCGTAGTTGAGCTTGAGCGGGTTTTTTTTCTTCTCAGAGTATTCAAATTTTGCGCAAGAGATTGAATAAAACAGTCGTAAGATAGGTCCTTCCATTGCGGAATGCCCACAGCGATTATGCTATGTGTGAAGATGCCCAACAGGTAAAGTGGGGAGTTAAAACCTTTCAACAGCTTTGCTTCAACTGACATGGCAGAGGTCCTTAAAGGTCCAAGTTGACCAATGGCTTCACAAACACAACATTGCATGAATTTTTACCAGGTTTTTCCTTTTGACAAACGAGACCCATTTCCCTACAAAATAGTGGCTAAAATCTAACTGGTCAACCCCACTATTCTTCTACGCTCTGCTTCTTTATTCGTGAACTCTGATGGCTCAATGCTTCATATTTGAAAATTTATATTGTAAAGACCTGTGATACATTAATCTTTCTTCAATAACTAAAAAGGTAAATAACTTGGGGACCGCCATACCATTTGTATAGAAGTTAAACTGTCCAATTGAAATAATAATTAGCCAGCAATTCAACAGTCCTACAGCATCACTAACAGCATTCTACAATATGCACTCTGTGCAAAGGTAAAACATTACATGTGATTGTTCCGAGCAAATAATAGGTCTGTTGCCAGGACTTTTGTAGAATTGGTATGTTACCAACAATTTACGCCAACTGATTTTACATTTGCCTGTAACTAGGAGAAGGAATCAGGCTGTTTCATTGCAGTCTCTCTGGTAGCCAAATCATTTTCTTACATCAAAGACCAGATAATCGCTGGAATTGAAGATAACACGGCAAGTTTTAATTTGTAATGATTTCCTTTAAAAGAATGCCATCCTCTCTCTGTTGCTTGGAAAAGGTTCTCTTTGATATTCATCCTTTACATACAATGATTACTCTATAATAGTGTCATTATTTTCGAAACGTGAAAAATTATCATAATAACTTTACTTTCTTTTAAAAATTTGAGTAAATACATTATGATATGATATAATAAAACATAAGATATAGCATTTTATTATATTTCATATATATATATACATATATTCTTAATATTTTAAGTCAAATTAAAGAATTCCAGATGCATAATTAGCTTTCAGTCACATTTTACATTTTAGAGATTACCATAGTCTACATGAAAAATTAAGTCTGTAAATACATTGTTTTTCTTACTTTGTACTATTACAACTTGTAATTAGTTTAGAGCTGAATGTAAAGGTCCTTTTACATGCAACGAGTATCGCTCAAAATTTGTCCAAACGCCGAAAATGAGCGATAATTGGGGGCATTGTGCACTTTTCGTTCGAACAATGGATTTTGGTTTACTTAAAATCCATTGTTCAGCCACTGAAAGACTGAGCAAATGCATTTCATTTAAATGTATTTTGCTTATCTTTCAATAGACTCCAGGATGTTCTCCTTGAGGCATGTTTACACTAGAACAATGGAATGTGCTGGCAGCTGTTTACACAGCTAAGAGTGTGAATAAACACACACTGGGCTCTGCAAACAACTCCTGCAGGACCTTTTGCATCCAAATGAAGATGATAAAGTGTTCATGGCATGCATAAATATGCTTACTGCAACAGAGCATATTTGTGCATGAACTAAGTTTGGAAATGGCCCTAAATAGGCTGATATGTGCATCCCATTGCATATTACTGTAATTTTTGTGCTCGAAATGCCAGTTCACACACAATCTTGTTATGCCCTTTCCATGGAATAGAATGTCAATTTAATGCCTTTCTTCTTTGCCCTCTGTTGTACGCAGGGTTTATCTCTCCCCCTCCTCTGCTATAGACTTCTATAGCAGCTTTCTGCATAACATGGCCAAAGACAGGGCTGGTCCTATCTTTTCTTACACACATAACTTGTTTGGGAGAAAATCTGCTCATGAGAACCAACCCATTGAAATCAATGGCTTCGCTTCATCACATTTTACGGGTGTGAGTTTCACGTGCAAAAAAACTCCACAAACACAATAGTCTGTTTAAGCCCTAAGTGTGCCAGTTGCTAATGGAAACAGTGTAAAACTTTATCAACAATATACTCTGAAGTGCCAGGTTTAGAGACTATACTTCCCAAAATGTGTAAGTCAAGGCTGCAACATATGAAAGCCCTACACACACTGGAAGATTGGATTCAGAATTGTGGGTCACAATCGTTTTATTAGTTTTTCATTAATGCAAAGAAGACCCTTAAAAGTCTATACGGGATCATAACATTGATATGAATAAATAGGAGACTATTACGGAAATTCCAGATATAGCATATGTTGACCAATGAAAAGTAGCCAGGAGGCATCTAAAGAGAGTCAACACCTATCATGAGATATCTGATAATAGTCCAATTCACATATAAGAATATGATAGGATAACTTTAATAGTGGTCCCCCAGAAAACCTCAAATAAAACTAAACAATACAGATACACAAGGGGGAAGGGTTGATGAGATGAGGAGACAAGGAAGAGGCCAAAGGAAGAGCTCATCACAGCCATTGGTGAAAATTACAAGCTGTATGTGACTAGACTTAGAGCAAGGGAGGGGATGAGGTATAAGCAGATTGGCTTTGAATTACAGAGGAAAGCAGGTCCCAGATGGAAGAGTTCCACAACCACATGGCCAAGGAACATTGGTACCATAAGCACCAAGTTTTCTCTAAATACTCTGCACAGCCTGTGAGAATTGCAGCCAGTTGCTTGTGGATTCAAAATTTTGAACCGAAGATTCCACTAAGAATATTGTCCTATATAATTATCTGTCTATATCTGCTCCCTTGTCTATGTTAACATTAGGCGGACCAAAATACCATGTATATCTCTGATAGCTTTCTTAACCTCATCTAATAGAATACTGCTGCTTGTAAATATAGAAGTTTTTTATTTTATCATATTTTCATTGTTCCTAAAATATTACACTTTATTGTGTAAACCTTATTAAAGTAACCTGACAATCCTGAAATCTCTAGTGGTGGAATCATCCTGTTCAAATACTGTAACTTTAGGCCAGACCTCATCTGAAATTGTACTGTTCTACTGTGGAATGACATTTTTTTCTGTAATTTCAATTTTGCCATAATTGTGTTAGTCCTTTATTGGTGGGGATCCCCGAATGAAAAAAGCGCAGGTTGGGTAGTGCAGACACCACAGGTCAGGCAAGTGCACTGCCTTCTATGCATAGGAGATAACTTGTTGAAATTGGAATCTCTTGTATGAAAAGGACAAAAGTATTAGAGAAATGATACTGACACCTGAAGGGTTCCAAAGTGCGTCCTCCTTTGTCAGACTGTTGTGACAGGCCCAGACTGGACCACACAGTCCTCAGTCCATGCTCCTAGCAGCTGATGGCTGCTGCACAGCCTTTCTCTCTCTGGCTGACAGCCAACTTTCCCCCTGAATTTGGCAGGAACTAATCCTTTTATTTTACTTCCTGCCATACCCACAGGTGTTTTCTCTCCTTTCAGGTTTCAGAATGCCTGTCTACAGCCCCTACAGGCCATTCTGTGTACTACCCTTCTACAATACTTTAAAAAAGCAAAACACACGTACATTGATATCTTCCTCTTCGTACGTGTGGATCTGACCCCTCAGACCCCACCAATTAGCAAATTGAAATGTTGGGGAACTCTGGAGAGCCTTAACTATTTATCCAGACACAAAGGCTTATTCTCACATATGTCTATACCTGGTACTGCAGCATAGACCCATTTACTTAATATAGAGTATAATAAGACACCATAAGCCTGGATTGATACGTGCAGTTTTGCGATGGTTTGTAGAGCAGATTTCTTAATTTTTTAAGCTAAAAACATTAGTGGATATATAATGAGATATATATCTTTCCTTAATACCTTTCCTTGTCTTTGGATCTACAGTACTCCTAGTTTTAGCTCATGAAACTGGTGAAAATCTACCACAAAAACTGCATGTGTGATTCCAGCCTAAATCACATAGAACAGAAATTAATCACCTATTTTTTTAAAAAGAATTCAGGAGCACAGCAAGTTTTAAAGCTTATAAAATAAACATAGTTTAGTATAATAATAGGTGGTTTATTGTAATTGATTTGTTTGCATCCAGTTTTCCCTTCTGTGCCCATTGTTAAAGTATAGCTCTATATATTCAGTTATAAATTCCTTCCTAACCTACGTCTTCCTGCTAAACGTAGTTGTGTTTTTGTGATGTCTGAAACCTTTCTAGATGATCTTTTGCCACTGTCTGAAAGCATTACAAGCTTGACTGTCAGAGTATATAGCTTGACATTTAGCAGCCATCCCCTGTCATTTTAATTAAGCAGAATAATTTCGCTATGGCACGGACCAGTGATCTCCTTGTGGTGTTTTAGCCATTTTAAATGTTAATTGAATATTCCCATTTGTTTGTAAACTACTGCTGAGAACATGTGCTGTGAAGTGTGCTCTTTTTTTCTGCTATCCCGCTCATATTAAAGACAAGCAACAATAAAAAGGAAATGTTTGTTTGTATTTAGTGGCTTGATTTCCTTAGTGCAGAGGAAATCGCTTTACAATTCTACAAGAAAATAGATCAGCAAAAAGTAACATTACATGATGTTATCAGATTCCATCCACTCAACGTTAGAAAGCTGATTATGTGTTTTCAATTCAGGGTCTTATTCCTTATTTCACATACTAAACCGTTTAAACACTTGACAGCAGATTTGTGCAAATACAAGCAATCTTCTGCCTATCTTCAGTGAATTATAGCGCATGTGACCTGAATAAACAAACAACTTATCACAACTGTGTGATTGAAAGTTCAACCCTGTCATTTATTTTTTTTTCCCTAGGAATACTATATCTAAGCATTACCCTAGCTATATAATTACTTGTAAGATTTATTTTATTCATTTATATAGTACATATATTTTTCCGCAGCACTGTACATAGAATGCCATCACTTAGATTGGGCCTTGCCCCCATGGGGGATCATAATCTAAACTCATCTATTCACCTGCTTTTGGGTTGTGGCATGCAAACAAGGGGAGAATATACAAACTCCATGCAGGTGTTGCTTTTGGCCAGACTTAAACCCAGGACTGCAAGGTAACAGTTTTAGCCACTGTGGTGGAAATAGTATAGAAAGAGTATAACAACAAGTGGCTTTAGAGAAATATTTTATTGGAATTAGTTTTTAAGCACATATGGGCAATAGAGACATGTTTATTAATGTAGAATAAAAGAAAGCAGTTCCTGTTCCTCCTTCGTTCTTTACACTGCAGCTCTGTCTGATCAGATAATCAAACGTCAATGCATTGGTTCAATTTGTCACATGTAGTAAAAGTAGTAGGAAAAAACAGAGGTGACAAATTCTGTAGATTACCATATGATCAACATGATGGACAGATACATTGGATATTTATTCTCCAATGCAGGTGGCTATAACGAACTGCAACAAGGAACAGTGGAAATGGCAAGTATGTACTGCCCGAACCACCCAAACTGGACCATTGCCTCAAACGGACAACCTGACCCAAAAATGGACACCCCACTGCAGTAGAGAAGCCAAGAATTGGTCTAAGATGAACTGGCAAGACCAACCATTGTACACCAATCCACAGGGAACTTGGGTACAAAACAATGGAACCAAACATTAAACAGAGCTGCTGAGTACAGGTCCATTGAGCACTTCAGAAACAGGGTATAGAACACACTGGCGCAGAGTTTTAGCCAGTATACTGGATGTATAACCGCCATGCTTAGTACAAAGGAGCGGTTTAAATGTCTTTACCAAAAAACTGACAGTCTGATTGGACTAACAGACAGCCTAGCCAGCCTATCAGTACTGGAACTGAAGGGAGATGTTATTCCCTCGGTTTCCAGAGCAAAATGACACTGTGCATATGCCACCCAGCATGTCATATGGTCCGAGCATGACATTGTGAGGTTTCCCGAGACCAGAGCCCGCAACTTGGAAGTCACGGCACTGTTGGCGCCATGACACCATTATGTAAAAATAAAATGGCTATTCCCTGCAAGCAAGAAGATCCACTTTAAAGGAAATGTGTAATTCAAAAATGAGTCTGACCTACTGTATAAATGAAATTTTAATGTTAAACATATTTTAAGAATAGTTTTACATTTTCAATGTCACAATCTGTATTTTAAGAAAATCCCCAAATCCAGCAGTTTTCACACCATCCACTAAGCCAAATAATAGGCTGACACTTCCTGTTCTACAGAGAACAATTTTCAGCAGGCATCTCATAATCCAGGCAGGACTACAATAATACCTACATATAGATAACACGGGATCCCCTATTCATAATAAGTGATCATCATAGTTTACCTCCTCCCTCTCCCTGCATAATGACCTCTGCACATGTCATAGAGTATGTCTAGATTATTTTCCCATAGAAGTCAATGGCCGCCCTCCTGTCAATTGTGGCTATGTCATATGAGCCTGCTGTAAAACGTATCTCTAAATGCTGTTATCTGAGTCTCAGGCAAGATGATATTCCCAATAGTTATGTACAGAAAATAGAATAAAGCAAAGATTCCAATCATAAGACTAAACTGTTTAGAAAAATGGATTCGGTTTCATAATCTGGTTTTAAGTGGTAAACAATATAGGTGATACACTCACTTTAAGGACTGAACACTTTTGCTTCATAAATACAAAATTAAACAATCTTCTAAAAAGACTTCATTAAAAATTTCCATCCAGTTTGTTGCTGTAAAGTGTGTATAACTCCTTCACAAAGCTGGCTGTTCTATTGAATGTGACATAGATCTGACAGCACAATATTCCTGGCTGTGGCAGGGTATGTATGTTTGTAGGCGATCACACACTCATTGATCAAACTGATCACCAAGTTGGTTTTTAGGGCATACCAACTTCTATCTTATAGAATCGTAGAATGGTATAGTTGGAAGGGACCTCCAGGGTCATCAGGTCTAACCCCCTGCATAATGTAGGATACTTTGCCTTCATCTGAATTAAAAAGAATAAGGTAACTTATATTTTGTTCTAGTTTCTCCATGTCACCCTTCCACTGAACAAATTTATATGTTTATATCCATTAATATTTTACGTTTTGCAAAACCTAGTTGTAGCCCCCCCTTTGGTAACCTTCATGAGCCCATGGAATTTGTGAGGTTTTTGATTTGTTAAATACCATATATAATACACGATGCCAAAATCGTGGTCAAAGATGTGGCAGAAGGACATTGATTGAGGGAGAAGAAGTATTGATTCAGACATTTATTTTAATGGGTATTTTTTAAGTCAGAAAGGAATTTCACCCAGAATTTGGGACAATTGGCTTCCGCCTTACAGAAGTTGTTTGCTTTCCTCTGGATGAACAATGCAGCATTATCAAGTATGTAATTAGTGAGTTCATTCACTATACAGCTTACATTTTAGAACAAGGCATAAGTTCTCAGATGGGTTTAAATTGACTGAAATCATTAATGGGTCATCATGAAATCTTTTCTTATCAGCAGAAAACTTTAAGTACTAGAGACTTAAAATTAAATCAAACTATCTTTTAATTTGAACCCAATTTCTCTTCCTTGTTTAACTGTAGTATGTGCATGACGATGACCGACACTCATCCCCGCACATACTCGCTCTCGTGCTGCTGCACGGGAGCTAGTATTGCTCGCTCACAGCGGGGCGGCTGCAGGAGATTTCTCTCCTCAAGCTCCCCCGCCCCTTTCCGTTGACTTAACGTAGCGGCTGTTCAATACTGAACGGCTGTTATTAACACTGAACGTTCATTGCTCAGCTCATCGTCTATCGTTTATGCTGCATAAATGATAGATGATGAGCTGAACAATCATTGTTTAGTGTAAATAACAGCCGTTCAGTATTGAACGGCTGCTATGTTAAAGGGGTTGTCCCGCGAAACAAAGTTGGGGTATACACTTCTGTATGGCCATATTAATGCACTTTGTAATGTACATTGTGCATTAATTATGAGCCATACAGAAGTTATTCACTTACCTGTTCCGTTGCTAGCATCTTCGTCTCCATGGTGCCGTCTAATTTTCAGTGTCTAATCGCCGGATTAGACGCGCTTGCGCAGTCCGGTCTTCTTCTTTTCTGAATGGGGCCGCTCGTGCCGGAGAGCGGCTCCTCGTAGCTCCGCCCCGTGCTGATTCCAGCCAATCAGGAGGCTGGAATCGGCAATGGACCGCACAGAAGCCCTGCGGTCCACCGAGGGTGAAGATCCCGGCGGCCATCTTCACCAGGTAAGTAAGAAGTCTCCGGAGCGCGGGGATTCAGGTAAGCACTGTCCGGTTTTCTTTTTTAACCTCTGCATCGGGTTTGTCTCGCGCCGAACGGGGGGCTATTGAAAAAAAAAAAACCCGTTTCGGCGAGGGACAACCCCTTTAAGTCAATGGAGAGGGGTGGGGGAGAGCGAGGAGTGAAAACTCCTGCAGACCCCCCCCCCCCTCCTCTGCTGGCCGCTCTGAGCGGGCCAGCGATGCTAGCTCCTGTGCAACAGCACGGGAGCGAGTGTATGCGGGGATGAGTGTCGGGCATCATTTGCCTGACATTTGTCCTGTCTACATGGGCCTTAAAACTGGCATCATTTGCTTTATCAGCTATAGACATGTATTTGAAAAGTTAGTTTTAGGCTTTTTCTTTGTCCAATCCTGAAGTTTTACACAGCGATTGCTATTAGGCAAGTTTGTGCTCTGCTTTGTTGATCTTAACAATGCCTCTCAGCAATTAACACCTTATACCAGTTTTTTTGTGATCCACCTGCCCTGCTACACACTGTTTACACTGTGGCTTATATTTTGAGGCAACACTTGGGAAACCCAGGTTTTCACCTGTGACCTCTCCAGTCAGGATTCAGTTTTTGCTGCAGGGTCCTCAAGGTGTTACTGGCAGAAATAGTCCAAAGACAAGCTGAGGTTGGGGTAAGGCTTGATAAAGGCTGCTTTTAAGCCGAAACGCATCGCATACCTTGAATAAACCGTCACTTTGGAATCTTTGAGAACGTCTCTATCATCTGTCTGTATTACATGTCATCTGGGATTAAGGGGTGCCACGGACCAGGCACCCCTACAAAGTAAGTCATCCTTTCTTTCCATATCACTGGAGCATCAGGGTTTTTTTCCTTGTTGTCTAGCACTTTATGTCAGGGAGCAGGAATGCGAGTGAGCCTTATGGGCTGAATCTAGATAATGTGCAGCCAGAAGGACATGTTGGGGATGAGGATGATGCCTGAACATACCCATTGGCAGGTGAGAGGGGGTGGCTGCGGTGGCCTGGCACAATACTGTTATTAGCAAAGGATTTGAATGTGTGGTAATCACTTTCAATTGTGCGACTACAATATGTAAATAAGAGTTATAAAGAGGAAAGGTGGTGATATAACTTTGAAATAAGTGAGACTGGCTAAAATTTAGCTGCTGCCAAAAGGCACATTTTGCTGAAAGCTATTCTTCCTAATCTTTCAGCTTGGATATACATGCATGTTTATTTAAAACAGCAAAGGACACATCCCGAGGGTGGTTTATTCCTGGCTTTATTAAACAATTCTTATTCACTCTTAATCTAATGTCAGGAAAAGTCAAGAGGCCACCATACACATTAGATTGTCAACAATGTCATCAGAGACAAACCCCTTCAAAATACAGCCTCCAGGGCAATCATCTCTAAATCCCACTTCCAACACTCCTATCAAACAATTGGTATTTTGGCTAGCCAAGCAGTAGAAATGTAGATACATTCAGATGCATTGGCATACATTCAGATCAAAGGCCGTCTCTGTAGTATAGAGCATCCCATCTGTTCTGGTTTATAGATATTGGTCTTGTTTGTGGGGAACCCCCCATGATGTCCGTATTCCCTAATAAGGGCATATGGATAAGAGTTGTCTTCCTGAGACAAGACAACCCCATTAATCTAATGTGTGTGCACAGCTGGAGATAAATTTGAACACATTCTTTGTTCTTCAATAAATCGTATTTAAACTGTTAAACCTTTTAATTTGATGACATAGTTAATAGTTACTTAAAGAGAAAAAGACAAAGGTCCATCCAGTTCAACCTTTCTCGGATAAATGATATATCATCCACTGCTATATTATTTATAACCTTCAATGTGATTTAACACTAGGTAGGCATCTTGCTCATTATTGAAAGATGTCCTAATATTTCCCATTACTTTCTCTTAGACTGGGGTAGTCCATAGCTTGACTATTCAAATGAAAAAGAAGTCTTTAAAGTATTTGTCTTTTCTCCACATGTAAATATTTTTTCCTGGTCCTTTATTTGGAGTTAATGTATTATATTTAAAGAGGTTGTCCGACTTCTAGTTGTTTTGCTGCAGGAAGCACAGTGGCTGGGTTAATACTACAGGCCAAATTCCATTCATTTAACAGGACTATGTCTGCAGTATCAACCCAGGCCTCTCTCTCTCTCTCTCTCTCTCTCTCTCTCTCTCTCTCTCTCTCTCTCTCTCTCTCTCTCTCTCTCTCTCTCTCTCTCTCTCTCTCTCTCCTAAAAGACCAGCTCCCCCAACTGGTTTTACCAGGACTCTGGCATCTTCAGGGGTATAGCTCCTAAAGGGACCCAACTAAGGGTTTCAACTTATGGCAAAGACTGTGGTGGGATCAATATATGGAGCTGTCTGATTCCTGCAGCAAAACAGATGGAAGTGGGACAACTCCTTTAAGTTCTTGTTAAAAGATGTCATCTTTCTCAAAATGTTCTACAAATCCAAAATATTCCAAGGTGTGGCGAAAGATGTTAAACAAATCTAAAAAACAAAAAGCATATGTACATTGGCCACCTCGATGGAAGTCATCCATCAGACATCCATTGACATTCAGCACCCATAGAATCCCATATTAAAAAACTAAAAAACAATACATTTAACATATACGCTTATTTAATGGATGGTGTACGATTACAATAAATTAGTATCATGAAAAATTGTGTAACTTAAAAGGGTTGGGTGGTTTCAAATTAAAATTTCTTACCCTCAGGGCAGGGGTTTAAGATGAAAAAATAAAGTAAACTTACTGTCTTCACCTTCCCTAGGGCACTGCTAACTGGCTTCGCTGCCCCATTCCCATCCTCAACTGCTGGAAGTCAGGTGAGCATTGTTACCAATCAGAGGCCACAGCACGAACCTCCTGAACTCCTGGCATCATGGCGCCCAGGATGTGAGTCCTTATGCCAGGAGTTTGAAAGATAATGCTGTGGCCCTTAATGGTCATAATAGTCACCTGACTTTTGAAGGCGGAGGATGGGAACAGGGCAGTGGAAGATAGGGACTGGGCAGTGGAGGATAGGGACAGGGCAGCGGAGCCAGTAAGAGGTGCCCTGAGGGAGGATATAGACAGGTGAGTGTGCTTTATCTTTGTATTTTAACTCATGCCAGCCAGTAAAAACGTTTAACTTTTGCCAGTAACTAAACTGAAGACATGGACTGCATCAAACAAGTCTACTCCCACTGAGTATGTAAGAACAGCATACTGACTGAGGCTATAGAGATTAACAATACCCCAGCTAGGCTATTCAGTCCATTCATTAGGATGGACAGAAAACTGAGATTAAATAAAAGATCTGATGTTTTCAAGCTGGTAGGTAAAACATTACAAGACTGTTACAAGAAAATGGAGCATCTTTTTTTTAATGACACCCCTGTGACCTTTTTTCAGTCATTGTTAGAACATCAAAACAGAACAAATGTTACTGCAAATGTGATTTTAAAAGGAGTTGAGCATTGTCATGGAGACGCCACAAATTAAACACATCAATCAAAACTTTTCAAGCACTTCATTTATCACTAACTGTTCCTTGAATCCAATGGTAAATTGTTATGTAATAAAGCCATAATCCTTATGGAATAGAATTAGGAAGAGCATACATGAGTAAAAACAATGTTATTACGACTGTCTATAGATGTAAATCAAAATTGGGTTATAATTCAAACTAGACGGTGGAGGTCCAGTGCTTAGATGCAAAGGGCAGCAGCCAACTGCTGAAAGATATCTTTTAGGGAGGGGATGGAGCAAACAGCTACTGCGTTGGCAGCCGCAAGGGGTATTGAATATGTGAGCACCTAAGTGGTTTTCTTTGGCACTGTGGCCCACTGGTCTCTTCTGACTCTTCCAGCTCAATGGTAGAGAAGGCTCTGCTGAGCCACCTCTCAGCAGTCTCTTGAGAGGAGAAGGAGGAGTATTGCTGGCTAGTTCCACCTGAGCTCCTTTATTGGCTGTTTCTTGGTGCTCTAACTTCCAGCAGCGGGCAGCAGCCTCTGCAAGGCATACAAACTCTGCTGAAGAAGTAATTCAGGTAAACCAAACCAGTCCAGGAGATCTGGATTTGATTGGGGGTGGGTATAGGGTGGGGGTTGTATGGCAAGCAAGATCTTTGAGTTTGATATGGCAGGGCATATGTTATGATGAGGAAGCTCTTCATTCAACAGGAGGGGCATATGGTATAGCACAGAGGCTCTGGATTTGATAATGGGCATATATTATAGCTTCAGGGCCATACTTGCCATTAGGCACCAAAGGGAAGCTGTTAGAATGGCAGTATTTAGGGGAAAGCACTTGGATATTTGTAGCTATTTTGACAATAGCTTTCAAATTCAGAAGGTCCCAAG
The DNA here is from genome assembly GCF_035609145.1 of Eleutherodactylus coqui. Classification (NCBI taxonomy): domain Eukaryota; kingdom Metazoa; phylum Chordata; class Amphibia; order Anura; family Eleutherodactylidae; genus Eleutherodactylus; species Eleutherodactylus coqui. The sequence continues at coordinate 61,532,579 of NC_089838.1, read as the reverse complement.
ATGTGGGAGAAGGGTATTTTGGGCTGGTGCTAAGCAGCAGTAGGAGCAATGTCTGTACAGTGGCGTAGCTATAGAGGTTGCTGTGGTCGCAAGTAAGACCAAGCTCCTAAGTCATAGGGGCCCATAAGACTTCCTTGCCACACTAATGCTCACTGAGCGCACAGTTTAATGATCATCTCCACTTGACCTGCTCAGACTCCTTTGCTAGGATGTTTTGACTGGAGAAAATCAAGAAAATGGAGGAGTCTGAGCTAGCCCTACTCGCTCGAGTAATGTGCTCATCTCTAATAGTTGATCAGCTGGGGTGTGTTACTCGGGACCCTGACCAGTCAGCTTAGTTGGCGCAAGCTGTCAGCACCACAAATACAGAGGTCACTGCTGAAGTCTACGCTACAACCTCCCTCTAGTGGCTGGTGCTTGTAACTGCAGGCATGGCTCTCACTGAAATCAATGGGAGATATGCCTGCAGTTACAAGCACCGGCCACTATATGGAGGACAGTACAGAGGCTTCCACTTTGACCTCTGTGTATTTGGAGCGAAAGTCTCTGCGCCAACCTCCCATGTAGTGGCCAGCGCATGTAACTGCAGGCACAGCTCTCACTGAAATCAATGGGAGCTGTGCCTGCAGTTAGAAGCGCCGGTCACTACACAGAGGTCGGCGTGGAGGCTTCCACTGCTTTAGCTCCGACCTCATGTGCCGGCTCAGCTGATCAGTCAGGCTCCTGAGTGATGGAGCCCAGCCGATCAACTATTGATGACCTATCCTAAGGATAGGTCATCAATAGTATTTCCCTGGAAAACCCCTTTAAGCTTACAGTTAACTAAAATCCCCAAGTACTTTTCCATCTCAGTTTTGCCGAAGGGTTTCCTTTTTATTATCCAATGGGGACATGTATTTCCTCTGCTCATGTGCATTACTGTATATTTACCAGTGTTAAATCTCATTTGCAACTTTTTGGTTCAACACCTCAACTTATCGAGATCCTCTTGTAAACAAATATTGTCCTTCTTGTGTTACTTTCCATATTTTTATGTCATCTGTACTTAGTGATATTTTACTGTACAATCCTTCTTTGAGGTTAACTATAGTATAACTATATATAACTGTATAGTATAAGTCTTTTAGTTTCAAATCAGTACTGAGCAACAGAATGGAATCATGAAGTGTGGGCCATTTATTGTAACACCAACATGCATTTACTGCTGTGAGACCAGTTCAAACAAACCTAGATAAATTATTTTACAAAAAAAGGATTTCATTGGAGTAGATGAATGTATACTATGTAGAGTTTGGCCAGGCTTCTGATCATATCAAATTAAATCTGATTCAAGTAAATGGAGTGAACTTTAATACAGTCACAACCCATGAGTAAGATGAAAAACAAAAAGCCCTTTTTTCTCATCCTGAATGGCTCCTGTAATAGTCTCCAGTACATTGTCATTTTAACCCCATCTGTTTCTCTCAATTTCTGCTATATTTTACATGCAAAAGCTAAATCAACGGTAAATGTTCCTGAGCAGGTGCATAAACTATTTAATGAAGCAATCTACATATATAATCAATCATTTCACTGCATGTATTCTTTATCCAAAAACGCAATTTGTTATGAATAGCCTAATTTTAATTTAAATACATTAAGAATGCAAACTACAAATAATAAATATGTTTGCCTCACCGGATACTGTAACATGGCACACAATTGATCATTTTGAAAGTTTTTTTTTGGTCTTGAAATGATTTCACTTTTGTTGTGTTGCATTTGCTGGAAATATATATACTTTAACAAAATTGATATCTGTCATTTAAAATATGATATCACTTTCATTTGATAATGCACTAAATTTTAAAATAGTCATTGAGTTCTTATTTCCATGGCCAGAAATGGTCATCTTCGGACTTTAACAAGGTCTCTACTTTCTTGATGATTTGTGTCCGTTTTTTCTTCGACCTTACATCACATCAGTTTCATCTCCACAAATGCTGATCTCCTACTAAATTTTCTTGTCAGACTCATCATTAGCACTGACCTAATTATTACGACTTAACAAGGTAAGTATCTGTAGCAACACTCTTGATGAGCTAGTCTACCAAATATACTACACTATGCTCATTTTATATATTTCAAAAGGTTTGAGTTCCATGCTCTGGTCAGGTCATTTAATAATTATCCTTCTTTCCATCCTTTGATAGTTGGGAAGTAATAACGTTGGGATCTCCTACAAATGTATGCATACAGACTGTAAAGTTTAATACCTCTTCGCACAGGTTTCTTTTCTGAAAACCCATTATATCATCAAAGCTGGTTTAGGGACATTTAAAAGAGGATACTCATCAAGCTGTAGATCCCTGTGCACTCCTATGTTTTGTGATTTGTTCTTGTTTCAAGAACACAAGATGTCCTTTATTTTCAGCTAATAGTTTCTGATAATTATTAGAGATGAGCGAGCACCAAAATGCTCGGGTGCTCGTTACTAGGGACGAAATTATCGCGATGCTCGAGGGTTCGTTTCGAGTAACGAACCCCATTGAAGTCAATGGGCGACCCGAGCATTTTTGTATATCGCCGATGCTCGCTAAGGTTTTCATTTGTGAAAATCTGGGCAATTCAAGAAAGTGATGAGAACAACACAGCAACAGATAGGGCAGGCGAGGGGCTACATGTTGGGCTGCATCTCAAGTTCCCAGGTCCCACTATTAAGCCACAATAGTGGCAAGAGTGCCCCCCCCCCTCCCAACAACTTTTACTTCTGAAAAGCCCTCATTAGCAATGCATACCTTAGCTAAGCACCACACTACCTCCAACAAAGCACAATCACTGCCTGCATGACACTCCGCTGCCACTTCTCCTGGGTTACATGCTGCCCAACCCCCCCCCCCCCCCCGCACGACCCAGTGTCCACAGCGCACACCAAAGTGTCCCTGCGCAGCCTTCAGCTGCACTCATGCCACACGCTGGCCTCATAGCCACACCACCCTCATGTCTATTTATAAGTGCGTCTGCCATGAGGAGGAACCGCAGGCACACACTGCAGAGGGTTGGCACGGCTAGGCAGCGACCCTCTTTAAAAGGGGCGGGGCGATAGCCCAGAATGCTGTACAGAAGCAATGAGAAATATAATCCTGTGCCACCGCCATCAGGAGCTGTACACGTGGGCATAGCAATGGGGAACCTATGTGCCACACACTATTCATTCTGTCAAGGTGTCTGCATGCCCCAGTCAGACCGCGGTTTTTTATAAATAGTCACAGGCAGGTACAACTCCGCAATGGGAATTCCGTGTGCACCCACAGCATGGGTGGCTCCCTGGAACCCACCGGCTGTACATAAATGTATCCCATTGCAGTGCCCATCACAGCTGAGGTAACGTCCGATTAAATGCAGGTGGGCTTCGGCCCACACTGCATGCCCCAGTCAGACTGGGGTTCTATAGAAGTGGACACATGCAGTTATAACTCCCTGTGGACCCACAGCATTGGTGGGTGCCAGGAAGCAACCGGCGGTACATAAATATATCCCATTGCATTGCCCATCACAGCTGATGTAACGTCAGCTTTAATGCAGGTGGACAAAAAATTAATTGGATTACACTGTAGGCGAGGGCCCCAAAAAATTGGTGTACCAACAGTACTAATGTACGTCAGAAAAATTGCCTATGCCCAACCAAGAGGGCAGGTGAAACCCATTAATCGCTTTGGTTAATGTGGCTTAATTTGTAACTAGGCCTGGAGGCAGCCCAGTTAAAATAAAAATTGGTTCAGGTGAAACTTTAATGCTTTAATGAGCATTGAAACGTATATAAATTTTTTACAAAAATTATATGACTGAGCCTTGTGGGCCTAAGAAAAATTGCCCGTTCGGCGTGATTACATGAGGTTTCAGGAGGAGGAGCAGGAGGAGGAGGATGAATAGAATACACAGATTGATGAAGCAAAAAGGTCCCCGTTTTTGATGGTGATAGAGAACGATGCTTCCATCCGCGGTGCAGCCTACGTATTGCTTAGGTATCGCTGCTGTCCGCTGGTGGAAAAGAGAAGTCTGGGGAAATCCAGGCTTTGTTCATCTTGATGAGTGTTAGCCTGTCGGCACTGTCGGTTGACAGGCGGGTACGCTTATCCGTGATGATTCCCCCAGCCGCACTAAACACACTCTCTGACAAGACGCTAGCCGCAGGACAAGCAAGCACCTCCAGGGCATACAGCGCGAGTTCAGGCCACGTGTCCAGCTTCGACACCCAGTAGTTGTAGGGGGCAGAGGCGTCACCGAGGACGGTCGTGTGATCGGCTACGTACTCCCTCACCATCCTTTTACAGTGCTCCCGCCAACTCAGCCTTGACTGGGGAGCGGTGACACAGTCTTGCTGGGGAGCCATATAGCTGGCAAAGGCCTTCGAGAATGTTCCCCTGCCTGCGCTGTACATGCTGCCTGATCTCTGCGCCTCCCCTGCTACCTGGCCCTCGGAACTGCACCTTCTGCCACTAGCGCTGTCGGATGGGAATGTTACCATCAGTTTGTCCGCCAGGGTCCTGTGGTATAGCATCACTCTCGAACCCCTTTCCTCTTCAGGTATGAGAGTGGAAAGGTTCTCCTTATACCGTGGGTCGAGCAGTGTGTACACCCAGTAATCCGTAGTGGCCAGAATGCGTGTAACGCGAGGGTCACGAGAAAGGCATCCTAACATGAAGTCAGCCATGTGTGCCAGGGTACCTGTACGCAACACATGGCTGTCCTCACTAGGAAGATCACTTTCAGGATCCTCCTCCTCCTCCTCAGGCCATACACGCTGAAAGGATGACAGGCAAGCAGCATGGGTACCCTCAGCAGTGGGCCAAGCTGTCTCTTCCTCCTCCTCCTCATGCTCCTCCCCCTCCTCCTCATCGTGCTGAGATATAGACATGAGGGTGCTCTGACTATCCAGGGACATACTGTCTTCCCCCGCCTCCGTTTCCAAGCGCAAAGCGTCTGCCTTTATGCTTTGCAGGGAACTTCTCAAGAGGCATAGCAGAGGAATGGGGACGCTAATGATTGCAGCATCCCCGCTCACCATCTGGGTAGACTCCTCAAAGTTTCCAAGGACCTGGCAGATGGCTGCCAACCAGGCCCACTCTTCTGTAAAGAATTGAGGAGGCTGACTCCCACTACGCCGCCCATGTTGGAGTTGGTATTCCACTATAGCTCTACGCTGCTCATAGAGTCTGGCCAACATGTGGAGCATAGAGTTCCACCGTGTGGGCACGTCGCACAGCAGTCGGTGCACTGGCAGATTAAACCGATGTTGCAGGGTCCGCAGGGTGGCAGCGTCCGTCTTGGACTAGCGGAAATGTGCGCTGACCCGGCGCACCTTTCCGAGCAGGTATGACAAGTGTGGGTAGCTTTTCAGAAACCGCTGAACCACCAAATTAAAGACATGGGCCAGGCATGGCACGTGCGTGAGGCTGCCGACCTGCAGAGCCGCCACAAGGTTACGGCCGTTGTCACACACGACCATGCCCGGTTGGAGGCTCAGCGGCGAAACCAGCGGTCGGTCTGCTCTGTCAGAATCTGCAGCAGTTTGTGGGCCATGTGCCTCTTCTCTCCTAAGCTGAGTAGTTTCAGCACGGCCTGCTGACGCTTGCCCACCGCTGTGCTGCCACGCCGCGCGACACCGACTGCTGGCGACGTGCTGCTGCTGCTGACACATCTTGATTGCGAGACAGAGGTTGCGTTGGAGGAGGAGGAGGGTGGTTTAGTGGAGGAAGCATACATCGCCGCAGATACCAGCACCGAGCTGGGGCCCGCAATTCTGGGGGTGGGTAGGACGTGAGCGGTCCCAGGCTCTGACTCTGTCCCAGCCTCCACTAAATTCACCCAATGTGCCGTCAGGGAGATATAGTGGCCTTGCTCGCCTGTGCTTGTCCACGTGTCCGTTGTTAATTGGACCTTGGCAGTAACCGTGTTGGTGAGGGCGCGTACAATGTTGTGGGAGACGTGGTCATGCAGGGCTGGGACGGCACATCGGGAAAAGTAGTGGCGACTGGGAACCGAGTAGCGCGGGGCCGCCGCCGCCATCATGCTTTTGAAAGCCTCCGTTTCCACAAGCCTATACGGCAGCATCTCCAGGCTGATCAATTTGGCTATGTGCACGTTTAACGCTTGAGCGTGCGGGTGCGTGGCGGCGTACTTGCGCTTGCGCTCAAACAGTTGCGCTAGCGACGTCTGGACGCTGCGCTGAGAGACATTGCTGGATGGGGCCGAGGACAGCGGAGGTGAGGGTGTGGGTGCAGGCCGGTAGGCACTCGTGCCTGTGTCCTGAGAGGGGGGTTGGATCTCAGTGGCAGGTTGGGGCACAGGGGGAGAGGCAGTGGTGCAAACCGGAGGCGGTGAACGGCCTTCGTCCCACCTTGTGGGGTGCTTGGCCATCATATGCCTGCGCATGCTGGTGGTGGTGGCTCCCCAGCTGATCTTGGCGCGACAAAGGTTGCACACCACTGTTCGTCGGTTGTCAGGCGTCTCTGTGAAAAGCTGCCACACCTTAGAGCACCTTGGCCTCTGCAGGGTGGCATGGCGCGAGGGGGCGCTTTGGGAAACAGTTGGTGGATTATTCGGTCTGGCCCTGCCTCTACCCCTGGCCACTGCACTGGCTCGGCCTGTGCCCACACCCTGACTTGGGCCTCCGTGTCCTCGCCCGCGTCCACGTCCTCTAGGCCTACCCCTACCCCTCAGCATGCTGTATTACCAGTAGTGCAGAAACAGAACGCTGTAATTAAATGTGCCGCTTATTGGCTTGTGGTTGGAGACTGACTTCGCTTATGGAACGCACAGCAGAGGCAGGAAAGAATTTTGCGCAAGCCTGCTGTAACACTTAGCTGGCTGCGTATGAATTAGGACAACTACTGCCAGCAGAGACCCAGTACACTTGTGGACAGGAATACAGCGGTGATGTAAGAGGCAACACAGAGGCAGGAAAGAATTTTGTGCAAGCCTGCTGTAACACTTAGCTGGCTGCATATGAATTAGGACAACTACCCCCAGCAGAGACCCAGTACACTTGTGGACAGGAATACAGCGGTGATGTAAAAGGCAACACAGAGGCAGGAAAGAATTTTGCGCAAGCCTGCTGTAACACTTAGCTGGCTGCGTATGAATTAGGACAACTACCCCCAGCAGAGACCCAGTACACTTGTGGACAGGAATACAGCGGTGATGTAAGAGGCAACACAGAGGCAGGAAATAATTTTGCGCAAGCCTGCTGTAACACTTAGCTGGCTGCGTATGAATTAGGACAACTACCCCCAGCAGAGACCCAGTACACTTGTGGACAGGAATACAGCGGTGATGTAAGAGGCAACACAGAGGCAGGAAAGAATTTTGCGCAACCCTGCTGTAACACTTAGCTGACTGCGTATGAATTAGGACAACTACCCCCAGCAGAGACCCAGTACACTGAGGACGGTCACAGGCAGCCCAAATAGATTTTTTTTCCCAAATGTTTTTGGAAAGGCCCACTGCCTATATACACTAAATATGTCTTCTGTCCCTGCCTCACCACTACTGGCCCTGGACAATGTAAAATTACTGCAGGACGCAATGCTCTGCACGGCCAATATACAAAAAAAAAAAAAAATGTGCAACACTGCAAAAAGCAGCCTCCACACTACTGCACACGGTTAGATGTGGCCCTAAGAAGGACCGTTGGGGTTCTTGAAGCCTAAAATAACTCCTAACGCTCTCCCAATAGCAGCTCCGGCACCAGCAGCACTGTCCCTGAACTATGTCAGAATGCATCTGTGGCGAGCCGCGGGAGGGGCCGATTTATATACTCGGGTGACACCTGATCTCGCCAGCCACTCACTGCAGTGGGGTGGTATAGGGCTTGAACGTCGCAGGGGGAAGTTGTAATGCCTTCCCTGTCTTTCTATTGGCCAGAAAAGCGCGCTAACGTCTCAGAGATGAAAGTGAAAGTAACTCGAACATCGCGTGGTACTTGTCACGAGTAACGAGCATCTCGAACACGCTAATACTCGAACGAGTATCAAGCTCGGACGAGTACGCTCGCTCATCTCTAATAATTATCTCAATAAAAATACCTTTTTAATATTTTTAAACTCATACTAAGGATTATTATTTACATTGGGCCTCGTACACATGATCTAACATCATCTCATAATTGCTTCATAATTCCTAGCAGAAATCTGAGACTGAGCCTTGGTTCTACATTTGAAGATGCCACAATTCCACATGTAATATAATTTGTAATAATATTATAATAATATGCATCACTCTGATCAACACTGACAGTCCACCATCAGGGCTGTCGGCTCCTATATTATTTTCTGACAATGTGTTTAGCAGTATGGTTTTCATTGACAATTCTAGGTAGAACCTTTTTCTGCTGCTTTTATTTTTACTACCAATCCATATCCTCTGATATGTTCGTTTTTGACACCAGGTTGGCTTTCATTAGCAACCTGTGCCAATTGCCTCCTTATTCTAGGAATATTTGGCAAGCCATCTGACTAGTTACCACATTACATCTCAGAGTGCACTTTTATTTGTCTGATAGGCAGTGTAGGTCTTGTGAGTGTAGTGACCTATTAATGGTTGGAACATCTAAATTCCACCGGCCCCACTGTATAATGATTACTGACATTAGGCTTCTGATGAACTAGGGTACTCCTAGGAAAACGTGTTGAGTCAATTTATTTTATTACCAGCTACTTGAGTGTTCTAAAAGTAACAGATCTGCTTGAATTATAGATCCTGATTCCTGAGTCATCAGAAGAAACTAGGAACTGTGAGAACTAACCCTGAACTTTAATTGGGAAATATCCTGTCAGAATCAACTTTAAACCTTGACTGGGAATCATTGTCTTAATGCCCATTTACACGGGACGAATGTCAGGCAAATGATGCCCGACACTTGCCCCTGTGTGTACTCGCTCCCGTGCTGCTGCACAGGAGCGAGTATTGCTGGCTCTCTAACAGAGCAGCCAGCAGAGGGTTTGGGCGGCTGGAGGAGATTTCACTCCTCCCTCTCCCCCGCCCCTCTCCATTCACTTAAAGGGGTTGTCCCGCGAAACAAAGTTGGGGTATACACTTCTGTATGGCCATATTAATGCACTTTGTAATGTACATTGTGCATTAATTATGAGCCATACAGAAGTTATTCACTTACCTGTTCCGTTGCTGGCGTCCCCGTCTACATGGTGCCGTCTAATTTTCAGCGTCTAATCGCCCGATTAGACGCGCTTGCGCAGTCCGGTCTTCTCCGTGTTGAATGGGGCTGCTCGTGCTGGAGAGCTGCTCCTCGTAGCTCCGCCCCGTCACGTGTGCCGATTCCAGCCAATCAGGAGGCTAGAATCGGCAATGGACCGCACAGAAGACCTGCGGTCCACCGAGGGTGAAGATACCGGCGGCCATCTTCGCAAGGTAGGTAAGAAGTCACCGGAGCGCGGGGATTCGGGTAAGTACTATCCGTTTTTTTTTTTCAACACATGCATCGGGTTTGTCTCGCGCCGAACGGGGGGGCTATTGAAACAAAAAAAACCCCGTTTCGGCGCGGGACAACCCCTTTAACAGTGCTTCTGTACCAAATGGCTGCTGTTTATACTGAACGATCGTCATTCAGGATTTTATGCTGCTTAAAATGCTGAATGTATTAAGCAAATGGAGTGGGGGGGAAGAGTGAGGAGTGAAATCTCCTACAGTCGCCCATCTCCCTGCTGAGCGAGCCATCAATAACTCACTCTCGTGCAGCAGCATGGAATCAAGTACACAAAGAGTTGAGTATGGGGCATCGTTTGCCCAGCAGTCGTCCTGTTTAAATGGGCCTTTAGTCTTTCATTTGGTCTACAGTTAAGTAACAATCTTTAGTTTTCACCTATGTGTGATTACTTTGACTTGGGAGTGGGTTTTTTTAGCTTTTCGTTAAACATCTAAGGTAACAGCCTAATTTTAATTCTGGTCAGAGTGGAGGGTTTGGCTCCACTCACAATTCAAGGAGATTGTTCCTATTACACTTTAACCCCTCTTCTTTACATGATTGGAAGCATGTGAATTAGATCTTTTCTTAGAGGGGAAAAAAATATATAATTGGCTCCAAGCTGTGGGTTGTTTGTGCGCATTCTGTTGCCTTTGTCTTGTCTGTCCCGTATACCTTACATTATACCTTATTTATAAAATTATTGTCTTACGCATTTTTTCTGTGAAGGGCTTTTGTCAGTTAGATACCCCCTCTAACCTGGTGACTAACATAATATCTAAGGCTGAAATGTGGCACAAGCCCATCTAGTTCACCATATTATCTTACAATGCTGATCCACAGAAAGGGGAAAAAAATGAGGTGGAAGCCATTTTTCCTCATTTTATGGAAAAGAAATCCCGTTCCGACTACAAATATGGCAGTGACCCTTCTGAAATATATGTGTGACTACAACATGTAATATTATTACACTCAAGAAAGGCATCCAGGCTCCTCTTGAACTCTTTTAGTTCAGGTAGAGAGTTACACAGTTTCACTGCTCTTACAGTAAAGAACTCCTGTGCTAAATTGGTGCACAAAGGATTTCCTGATGTGTAGTCCATATCAAGAATTGTCGTGTGAATTATTTTTTTTCTATATCACAGATTTCAAATCAGGGCACATAAAAATCTACTTAGTACGATCTAAGGCACAGATTCTCAATGAACTCAGTGAGATGCTAAAATGATGCTGATTTCTATGTAGATTTGAGCACGGAATCTGCCTGTATAAATATACTGCATTGGCACATCTTACATTATCCATTGAAACGAAAATCTAGCAGACTAGGAGAATGTATACCTAAGGCCTCCAGCTCGCTAGTGTTTCTTCATTCATGTGTAGTACATTAAAACATGCACCATATGGACCCATATTATTCTATGTGCATAAAAAACTCATCACATCTCTATTCTGATGTGATTCACATACAAAACTCACCCATTAAAGTCAATGGAGATAGAAAAAAAACAGCACATGGATGGCACCCCTGTGCTGTTCATGCGCTATCTGTTTAATTAAAAGGATGGAGAGAAAAAGAATTGAGCCTCTTTCAGGTTAGTTTTTTGCTGTACATAAAAACTGGATGGCACAGGGAGTAAAAAACAGACACAAAGACCAGATAAGAACGTAATACATAGGTCACACAGAGGAAAAAAATTAGTTTTTTTCTGGATGTAACATGGACCTTTTTATAACCCAAGTGTGTACCTGGTGCTAGAGTCCTGAAAAAACTCATTTAGGTGATAACCATACCATTTTTTAAATTTGTTTTAATTACCAGCATTGTGCCAATCTGTTGTTGTAAAGCAGGGCATCTCAAGACTTAACCATTTAAGTCTCACCAACTAGAACTTATTGACAATAGAGGGCTCACTAGTGTAAATATGTTTGCAAATCAACCTCGTTCGTAGAGCAAATATGTTGTGCTAAAGCTTGTGCATTTGTGCATATGTTCTTGTGAAGGAGCCCTAAATTAAGATAAAAAATCAAGAAATCCTCCCTATATTGTTAGAGATATGCAAGTCTAACTTCAAATGGACAAAAGCTATTCAAGGAGCTATTAAAGAAGTACATGCCAGAGGATGAACTAGAAATAGATATGTGAGCCAGTGCTGATGTATGAACCAAAAAAGCTTCCAAATAAATTACTTATCTTTTGTCCAATGGAAACCAGGTTAGAAGGGTTACACATTACAAAGTTACAAGGTCACACGTGCGCATTAAAGATCAGGCTTTTAAATGAGATTTCTTTGAGGGTGGTTTCTCAGGGGCGCATAGAATTGTTTTCAATGGGCTCATTCTCATCTTCACTTTTCGCTCGTGCAAAGAAAAAAAGAAAGCATGCTCTGTTTTATTGGGCATGTGGAGTCTCCCAATGGGAGTCTATGGCGGGGTGCGCAAATGCTCACCCGATATTTGTGCAATTTCGCAGGGAACAAAACACACAGGGGACGAATTTGGCTAAATAGCCCTTTAACTCGGGGAGTGAAAAGTACAGTAAAATGCACAGAAACATGCGCGATAGCACGATCGTCATGGCGCAAAAACATATTGCGTGCGTTTTGCGTATACGCTCATGGGAAGCTGCCCTGAGAAAGGTTTACATGTTGTATGTTTTCCTTTTTATCGATAAGGCTACATTCACATGGGCATGAATCTCATACAAGTTTTGTGAGTTACAAAACACAAAACTAGTAGGAATATGTGCTCCAGTCGTACACATCAGAGATTCTTTCTCCCCTCACAGCGATGCTGAAAGTAAAAAAGAAAAAATTGCTGCTTGTCTTATTTTTTCATGTCCCTCAGAACGCATTGCCCATTGTTTTCAATGGGATAGTCAAACGCATCGCATGCTGTGCAATGTGATGTTTCCCACTGAAATTAATGGGAAACACTTGCCGATTCTCCAACATGTGTGAAACAAGTGCAGGAGGATCAGAATTTCACAGAAGTGATGCGAGACGTTTTTGGATGAAAACACCTCACATCCGCGGGTAAAACGCACGTTGACAAACACAATAATTGGGCTGCGTTTCTCGACCCAATATCGCGCTCGTCCCCGTGAAGGAAGGTAAGGGTGGGATTTTTTACAGTTTCTCTTTGCTTATAAAACTAAAAATAATACTAAAATAAATATTATGGTATAGAACTCACATCACTTCTTCCCCTTTAATTTGTAAGTAATCTACATTCATTAGAAATTACAGTAATCAGATCTCTTCTACATTATTTTAGACTGAGTTTTACACCAGGAACATCTTTATTCATGTGATGGTAATTATATCAAAGCATTTCAGAAGTCTCAGCTGTGCTCAGCATTTCAGTGCTCTCAAGATCAAAAGGTTCACATCACTAGCTGCGATAGTATTAGTTTTACCTTATGTGTATGTGAAAGATATCATTTAGCAACTGTTCTTAAAACATGCCTTATGATATCATGCTAATATGCATAAATTAATTATAATATGCAACATATTCAATAATATTTTTGCTTGATGTAGCTAAATCTGCAGACCTAATGCTTTGCTTCAGTTCCCAGCTATAGTTTCTCCCGTCTCCTGGTGGATCATAGATGAGTATTTACATGCAGGATGTTATCATTATCGCCTATATAATCCTGGCTTCAGACTCTGTACTCCCATTGTCAGTGTTTTGATAGCTCACTATATTTATAAACAAACATTACAGACGTAGCAAAGTTAAGATAAGTTATTGCAGCAAGTTATTGCAGTTGAGTTAAACTTTGCTAAATCTGTAGTGACAATCTCTAATGCTTTAACAGGACAGAACTAACAGCTTTAATGCAATGATATAAAACATGAGACTCGAACGCTGGAGATGCTTAAAGAGGACCTATCACCTCACCTACCAATTTCATTGTACAACTCCATAAAGTCTACCAAAATAAAAGTTTTTCTAACTAGGTTCCATTAAAAAAAAGCTCCATGCTCCAACTTGAATGCAATAATTCTTAGCCAGGCACTTCTAGGGTTCTAACGAGACATCAAACAGTCTCAGAATGTCACAGGTTGGGGTCGGGCGGTGCAAGGGTCAGGATACAATGCAGCAGATAGACCAACCAAAGTATTTATGGAAAAGATATGAAAATATGAAAGTAAATAAATTGAGTTTTCACTTTAGGCCTCATGTCCATGGCAAAAATGGAATTTTAAAAACCACGCGGATCACCCGCACGTGCGATCCATGGCCATAGGGAATCATTGGGCACCCACAGTTAATTATATACCTGCGGATGTCATTTTTCCCTGGCGTGTTGATCGCACATGCGGGAAAACAACCGCAGCATGCTCCATTTTTGTGTCTTTTCCCCACACGGACGGCTCCCGCGGCTTCCATTGAAGCCAATGGAAGCCATCCGGATCTGCGGTACAGACGCAGCTGTCACTGCGTCCATGCCATGAGACCGCGGGGAATCAGGAGTTTACTTTTTTTTTTAAAAGGACGGTACGGCACATGCGCGCAGCATGCAGCCGATGTCCCAAGCACATCCGCTGTGCAGAAGAAAGAAGATCCGGCCTGCACGGAGGAGAGCCCCGCAGCGTCCGGACAGGTAAGTATATTGTATTTTCTGGCCTCATGTCTATGGGCCGGGTGGAATCCGCTGCATAATTCTGCAAGGGAAAACCATGCGGACCCGTGGACATGAGGCCTTAGTGTCTCTAAACATGATATGTGATTAACTGTAACATAGTGATGCTTCCTGAACAATATCAATAATACTTTGCTAACATGTTCTGTAATCTGTATTTCCATGAGACTATACTGATAACAGTTTCTGCTTTGGCTGAGACTCATACACTCCTGGAGCTGTCTTTCTATTTTCTCCTTGCAAAATATGTCAGTCCAGAAATAAGGAGCTAGAGCAACCAAGAATTATCTTTAACAGTCCGATTTCCCTAACACAATCAGCGGACCCTGCAGCAGGCCTGTTAAATATTAGTTAACTCTCTCTTTCTGTGCACACACTTGGAGTCTTTGTTAGTGGCTGGTCTCACTTACAGTTCCTTGTGCTGGTCGTCTCAGCTTCCCCTGGCCAATGTGAATCTGTTAGGCAAGTGGATGTGGATCCACCTCTTCAAACACATGTTTGGCTTTGGGCTAACTGAGGAAGCAGCAACTGGGAAACCAAGGTTTTCACATTTGACTCCTCAAAGTGGGATACCAACTTTGCTCTGAGTTTTCCCAGCTATTACACATACAGATTGTGCTGGTAATACAGCTGCTGTTACTGCACTGGACCGAGGCGTGGTAACTGAAGGTCTGAACAGAAGCGTACTAGAAAGACAGTCTTGTGTCAAGGCTAGCAAAAGAGGTACATAAACAAGGTCCAGGCTGTAGGTCAATGCAGGCAACAAGCTATAGCAGTCCTAAATACAGAGTCGATTAGGGTATTTCATACTCGCTCAAGGGATTAATGGTAAGAAATAATGTACAGTATTAACTAGGGAGGGGCAGATCTCTCTTATAACTTGCAGTAGGGCAGACCTCCTCCCTTAGGACCCAAGATAACTGTTGAAAAACCTCAGCAGCTTGCAGTAGTAAATTTTTCTTTATTACACATATAGGTAGTGAAGGGTTAACAGCAATGCATTTCGGTGTAGATAGTACGCCTTTCTCAAGATTACTGCCATATAGACAAATACAACTTTTTATACCATACATAATATTAAAACAATAAGGCTCTCCAGAATGGGGATTGAGTGTACCACCCCCCGGCAGCTTGGTACCATGTAACATGGGGAGGATGCAATCTCTGCCCCATGACCATTAACCCCTTGAGCATGTATGAAATACCCTAATCTATTTCTTACCCCCATTTGTTGCTTTTTTTTCTCCTTTTTACATGCTGCTCTCCATGTTTGTGGATTCTATGCAGGGTTAAAAGGAACTTTCCATAAGGTTTTATTCCTGAAAATACACCACTTTCATCGTCTCGAGATGCTGTCCTCCTTTGGTTTTATATCAAATACAGAGTTGAGGTCAGGGAGCACAAAAGTCATTATAGACTATAATCAGGCAAGGGTCAGAACCAGGAATGCATACAAACTGAGGCTTTGTCACAATGGCTAATGAGACCAATAGCTTAGGCCTCCACGCTTGGACGTGGATACCTAATATAGGTGGTGCAGAGACAGTATTAGGGTGTGAAAACCGGCCATTTAAGAGAAGTGGTGGCAATGCATGGGAGATCTATGAACATAGACCTGGGAGCGAGAAGAGGAGTCAGAGTGGTTGACAGTGACGCCCAACTGCAGCCACAGCAGTAGCTGAGTGGGGTGGGCAGCGTCTGCATCTGTCCACTCCCTCTGTTTCCTGCCATTGGCCTTGCGCCCTCACCAACTCAAAGGTTGTTGCTTTCCTGGTTCTTCCTGGTCCTAGGTGCACAAACAACAGCACTCAGATCTGTCCTACTCTCTTACAATACAGCTACAAGGTCAGGTTCCAAAGATAATGCTACTTGTACTACTGTAAGGCCTCATGCACATGGGCACACATGGATTCCATGTGGGAAATCCCGCATGGAATCCGCCCATTGCCTGCGAATCTGCATATCTGTCAGATGCTTTCTTCTGTATGCGGATGCACAGTACAGATTCCCCCGCACCATTGCCTAGGCGATGATGCAGATTTGAGACGCTTCTGCAATGCGAATTGCAGAAATGCCGCTGGTGGGACGGCTTCCGTTGATTTAAATGGAAACCGTCCCTGCGTATCCGCTCAAAAAATACAGCATGCTGTCTTTTGTTTTCGGCACATAGCGGCCGCAAATAAAATCTGCTGGTGTGCATGGAGAGAGGGATCTTCACACACATCAATGGGAATATTGAGCAGCGGATTGCCCGCACCTGCTGACAAGTGGGGAATCCGCTGCTCAATTTACCCTATGTGCATGAGGCCTTAGGGCTAATGCCCATGGACGGATTATCACTGCGGAATTCGCTGTAAGACACACGCGAATTCCGCAGCAATGTCCGTTCACAGACATGCTATAGTAAACGATTCTTCCATGCCAACGAGTGGAAATCAACCAGCGATTTTTCGCTTGCGGTGGGGAGAATCGCAGCATGTTCTATGCTATGCAGAAAATCGTGTGGACAGCTTCCACTGCAGTCAGTGGAAGCCATCTATCCAGCAATACTCCCGCTGTTAGCACAGCAGAAGTACCGCGAGAATCCGCGTCACCGCCGGCACGTCATGTTCTGCACTACACATGTGTGCTGGCTCCCCGGGTGAGACGCTCGCGACAGATCCAGAGAGGTGAGTTTTCTGGGGGGCGCCAGGTCTGATTCCACTGCGATATTTTGCAGACGGAATCTGACCGGGCCGCGGACATGAGCCCTTACAGAGCAGTGGACTAGGACCTTAATGCTGCATCTATTTTGGGCCTAATGTTTTAAAGATAAATGCAATTATAATTAGCTTTTGGAGAATTTTGCCAGTACATTTTATCTTGGATGGTGTCATCTTGGGTTCTGTACAGAACTGAAAAATATTCATAATGCAAGTTTAAGGGGGATGTTTACTACAACATTTGTTTGCAATTATACTGGACTGTTTATAGATCAAGCTGTGTTTCATTACTGATGAAAGACTAACAAAAGTAATATGTAGGGCAAACATACAGCTGGCAGAATGCTGTATCCAACAGCCGGGGACTCAGCCACCAGCAGTCATTTTTCATTTTAGCATTAACTACTGACTCAACATTTATGCATTGTTTGTTTTTGCCTCACTCTGAATATATTTAAAACGCTTTATATTCAGTGCAATTTTAAAAGCAATTCCATCAGGATTCTTATTTTAGAGCACTTTTAGTGTGCACATATAAAATCCCCATGCACAAAAACATATTTCAGAAATTATTAGCAAAGATAAAATACATAATTTTGTATAGTATATCTTTTTACTCTATCTTTGTTCATAGTAATTAAGATTAAAGATCAAGTATTTTTTGGGCTGTAGCATTTTATAGAGTAGTTAGCATACAACAGGAAAATATTAAATTTGAACTTTGGCCTAGTTGGGGACTATTCAATTAATTCTGCTGTCTGGGATAGAAGGAGCCTGGGTGCTTCTGACAGATACAGGATCAGAATCCCATGACGTGTTTATAGATGCAAGTTTCACGTTGAAATTAATGGTCACATCTTAAAAAGTCCTTTACTTAAATGACTTCAGTAAAAAATAATGCCCATATCACTAGCTCTAAATTACTGTAAATGCCTAGCAAAGTCAATCTTTAGTAACATATATAACACGACTGAACACAGGAAGTAGGGACAGGTGATGAATTATGCTGATCATAGAAGTCTATGGAGGGAAGAAGGGAAGGTTGATGAGGAGGAGGGGAGATTAGGACACACACAGAATAGTGAGTTATTTACTTTCTTACAGCTACTGAAATCACATCTACACTGCTCAGTATGTTTGCATACTGTCCTGCATAATTTATGTGTTATTCATGTGTGTGTGTTTTCTACATCAATATCCTCCCACCAGCTCAAGGAAAAACAAAAACTAGTTATACAAAACACAGAGGGAAAAAATTATTTAAAATGCATGAAATGAGCCATAAAAATCCCAAGAAATAGTTTTATTCCTCATGTACAAATATATGGCAGCTTATTCTGAAAAGTCACCTGAAATGTTACTATAGGTATGCTTTAACCAAATTTAAACTAAGTTAAAGTTACATTCATCTGTAGCTCTGCCTTGTCTTGATCCCCATTGACCAACTCCCCATTATTGAGAGGTGTTACCTGCTCTAAACCCTATACTTAACTTATGATTTTGGAAACACATCTCTATCTATAAACCACAGGATAAGGGACAACATGCTAGTCATGGGGGCTGCGGTGATTGGACTCCCACTGATACCAAGAATGAGGGTCCAGAGCATTCAGAAATTAATGCAACGAGACCATAGAAGTATGTGGGAGTAGAAATAATAGAAATCTAACCTTGTACATATCATTTCTTGAGAAAACTGGATGTAAGTGGGGGGATTGTGTAGAAGACGCTGTTATAGAAACTGAATAATTATCTGTTTCTTTGTTATAATAGAAATACTCAGAATACACAGCGTACCAAGAGTCCACAAGCCACTGAAGGCCACCCAGACAGAACAGCAGCTACAAACAAACAAAAGAACTGAAACAACATCACTTCACTAATCAAAAACAACATTATAGCTACACTAGAAACATTGATAAACTACTGAAGGAAATAATAGATTAAAGTGATTATCCAGTCTCGTGTTAAGAAACTTCTGTACTTGCCTAATGAAAAGTTATATAACTACATCATATATGTGTTTCAATTCCTCCCCACACAATTAAAGAAAGAAAGACTGAATTACCTGTGGCGGAGCATTTTTCTAGTCACAGACAAAACATACGTAGAACATATGAAAGTTACTATACTAAAAGGTAATTTCAAATCTTAACGTCACAGAGGAATTTGGGAGTCCAAGTTTAGAACCATCTTTGACACTCTCAAAAAAGGATTGAATCTCAGAAGGGGCTTATGCATCTGTGGAGAATATGAGAAATTTGGAGCAAAGATAACATGCTGGCCTGGTATTCCCTTGACACCAATTTAGGGACAATGAAACTTTCACATCCCTTTTTTCGCTAGAACATCATGTATTTTTGTTAGCCAATAAAAGGTATCATATCTACAAGATTACTTGGTTTCTTTCACTCTACTGGCTAACACAGTAACAAACATTTTTCATTAGACTAAGACACTAAACCTGCTGTTACCATACGGTGGTTGCTGGTCCTCTCAGGGTGGTGGTGTGCAGGGTCCCGCGGTCGGGCACGTCCCCCCGGCATGTGGTCCGGCTGCCGGGGGCATGGGTGCCAGGCCAGCGTGGGCGCCGTGGTGCAAGTGGCACGCAGTGCCATGCGTGCGCGCACCTGTGAGTGCAGCTGCCGTGCAAAAGCTCCCTTTTTAGTATGTTCTGTTGGGAGTTGTCTGTCTCCCTCTCTCTGCCCCAGGGCGGAGGCTTTTGTTTAAAGGTCAGGAAGATACTTGCAATCACTGCCAGTTATTGGTTTCCCTCAGTGTGCTAGCTAGTCTTCCTCTGTTGGTCTCCTGCCTCTGTTAGCTTGTCTGCTATTCTTTGCTGTTATCAGACAGGTTTTTTCCATCTGCCTCTGCTCTGCTTAGCATTGTTCATGTTGGTAATTCCATCTGCCTTTCCTGTCAGTATTCTACCCTTCCCATCTAGGTATGCCAGTGTCCCTTTTGCGGTCCCTAGTCAGAATAGGGACCGCCGCCCAGTTGCCCGTCTGGGGTTAGCCAGGAGTGGAGGCAAGCAGGCAGGGGTTGTGGGTGAGATCTAAGGCCCCCAGGCTGGCATATCAAGGGTAGTATACCATAACACCTGCTTTGATTACCCAATGCTCCCATATTAGCAGTGCTGGCTAGTCAGATCAGCATGTATTGTCTTATACTATTAATATATTTTATGCACATTGTGCATCAGGTAGTTGGAGAGGTGATCCAGCGATCTTCATTTCTCCAAGTCCAGAGGGTCGCTTTAACTACTGGAATAGAGAATTTTGAGTTTATAAGCAGTTTTCCATATCTGAACTATTGATAAATAGGTAATCAGTAGTTGGATAGCTTATCAGTAGTTAAAGGAGGTGTTCATATGTGAACTACTGATGACCTATCCTGAGGAGCGGTCATCAGTAGTTGATCAATGAGGGTCTGGTCTGCTGCCTTGCACCCTGACTGATCAGCTGATTGCTGAACCACTCTGTCAGTGCAGGGAGTCAATTTGTTACAAGAAACACACAATTCTGTTCTCTCTGTAGTGGCCTAGCTTGGTATTACAATCAAAGTTCCCACTCATATAAACTTTGTCTACAATACCAATCAGTGCCATACAGAGAGAACAGAGCTGTGTGTTTCCTGTAACACATTGGATCCATACACTGACAAAATGGCTTGGAAAACCGCTGATCAGCTGGGGTGTAGAGCATAGACGCCCACTGATCAACTAGTGATGACCTATCCTGACAATTTTCGAGGAACTTCATCTCCACTTTTCAAAAGCCATAACTTTTTTATTTTTCATCAACAAAGCTGTTTGAGGGCATTCAAAGACCCAAATCTTTTTTTATTTTTCCATGAATGAAGCTGTCTGAGGGCTCTTTTTTGGGTGAAGAGCTGAAGTTTTAATTGGAACCTTTTGGGGTACATATGACTTTTTTGATCACTTTTATGTGGCAGGCAAAATGATTTTAAAAAAAGCATTTTGCTCAGTTTTTTTTTGCTTTTTTTAAGTGTGCGGGGTAAAAAACTGTATTCAATTTATTGCATTTATGGCACAGATTGTTACAGATATGGTGATAATAAACATGCTTTTTTAAATTATTTTTTTCAAATAAAAAAAGCAAAAGGTTCTCAAATAGAGATGAGCGAACGTTCTCGTTTCGAGTAATTACTCGATCGAGCACCACGATTTTTGAGTACTTCCGTACTCGGGTGAAAAGATTCGGGGGCGCCGGAGGTGGGGGGAGGTGTGGCGGAGCGGGGGTAGCAGCGGGGAAAAGGGGGGAGCCCTCTCTCTCTCCCTCTCCCCCCCACTCCCCGCTGCAACCCCCCACTCACCCACGGCACCCCCCGAATATTTTCGCCCGAGTACGGAAGTACTCAAAAATCGCGGCGCTCGGGCAAAAAGGGGCATGGCCAAGTATGCTTGCTCATCTCTATTCTCAAACTGTTTTTTTATTTTTTTAAATGTATTTTTTACTTTTTTAAATCCTTTCGTATGTCTGTGTAGAGGAATTATTGACCCTATGATCCTATGATTACCCAGTTAATACACTGCAGTGCCAGGGCAACCCATCAGCCTTTCACGACTGGTTGGCGGTCGGCTAAATATGTCGCGGAGGAAGCTCTCTCTGTTAACTTTTTACATGCCAAGTTCAACATTGATCGCAGCCTGTAAATGGTAAACAGGGAGGATCGATATTCTCTCCATTACCTTCTGTGGCAGTAGGACCCTGGCTATCAGTCACACCCGTCTCCCAATGGAGATAGCATAGGCTCAGCTCCTGAGCATACGCCATTCATATGTCATACATGTACATCATGGGGTGGGAAGAGATTAAATAGTGGATTCTGACTACAGTTTCCTTTGTAGTCAGGCTCAGGAGAAGCTACACTTAAACTCTCTCAGTACACCGACTGTTCTCTCTTGTTCGTGTTCCTTTCTCAAAAGTCACACAAAAGGAGATATTACCTAAAAAGTGGTAAGAGGGGATGAGAAGAGGTGTCTGTCCAAGCGAGAATCAACTTACACAACAGGGACTAGTTGGCAAGTTATGTTATATGCCACAATGCAGATGGATGTAATGAGACAGTGATCATACAGTAGGAGGGAGGGAGTATCTCACTGGGAGACAAGACTGCCAAGTAAAAGCTGCAATAACCTATGCAATGATACTGCTGATGAAAAGAGTTCCTACTTAGAAATTCGCTTTAAAGTAAATGTGCAGTTTTACACGCAATCTTCGGATAGATTATTCAGTATTATGCAAAAGCAGGTGTGGAAAAAATACTGCAAAGTAAGAGTGCTTTCAGAACGAGAAATGTTAATAGCTTTTTCTTGTCAATTAACAAAATGCAAAGCGAATGAACAAAAGAGAAATCTACATCAAATCAAATGTAATATTTAATTTCAAAGCACGGTTATGAAGTAAGAAGTCTTCTTATATCTACTTTATCACACATTATGTCCTTGAATTAAAATCTAGAAATGTATAAACGAGATATATAAGAAGATATACTAAGAAATAATCACTATCCCCCCCAAAATCTTTTTTTTTTCAGTCCTAATTTATAGTAGCACAATTATGTTATCGGTCTATCACAATTCCCTGGGCTCCATCTCACACATGCAGTACCCATTATCTCAATGATAAAGCTCTCAGATTGCACTGAATTATACATATCTATTACCAGGATCTGCAATTTAAACAGATTCAGCATACAGGTAAACTGTAAGGCCGTCTTCACACACAACGTGAATGCTGAGGAATGTCTGCATTTCTAAAACCCCTCCTTTACATGGAGGGGGAAAACATTCTGTGTTTTTGGAAATATTGCAGAAAAATCTGTAGCATGCCTATTCATGATGCAAATCTATGCTGCATATTTCAAACCTTGAAATACAAGGGTTAAAATCTGCAGCAGATCTGCAACAAAAAATCCCACGCCATTTAGGTGCAGAATCGGCAACTATGGCTTTGTGGCATATTTGTTGCTGGTCCGGCAGGGCATAAAAGAACAGTAAAGGAGCGTGGTTACACTCGCTAGGACGTGATAGTGCTCCATACAGAGGGCAATCACGTCCTCCTCTTGTGAGCTTGTGAATGCGTATATTCGTGGCCTAAGGGAGAAACTCAGACTGATATCGCGCTTGTAAAATTGTGATTCTGTAAGTGAGCATGATACGTTTTGCATGTATGTATTTTCAAGTGTTTCCAATAGTCTTTAATGATAAAATTAGCATTTTTTAAAAAAAAAGATCCCATAGGAAATAATGTTATTAACAATTCTGTTATTAACATGAGCAAATTACGCTTATAATGCTTTGCGATGCAACTCATATGTGAAACTCCCCTGTGTCAATACACCCTTAAGGCTCCTTAAGAAAGTTACCGTATATACTGGCGTATAAGACGACTTTTGAACCCCGAAAAATCTGCTATGAAGTCGGGGGTCGTCTTATACGCCGGTAATACAAAAAAAAGAAAGTGTCAAAAAAAAAAATCATTACTCACCTCCCCCGGCGTTCTGCGGCGCTGCTGCAGGCTGTCGCTCCCTCCTGGTCCCCGGCAGAGCATTGCTTTCTGGATGGAGGGCTTGAAATCCCCGCCTCCAGAAAGCTAATACTGTGATTGGCTAACAGATGCTGTCAGCCAATCACAGCCATTCAATGACATCATTGAATGACTGTGATTGGCTGAAGGCGCACGTGTGTTAGCCAATCACAGCCATTCAATGATGTCATTGAACGGCTGTGATTGGCTGAAGGCACGTGTGTTTTAGCCAATCACAGCCATTCAATGATGACATTGAATGGCTGTGATTGGCTGACGGCCCTGCGTCCAGAAAGCAATGCTCTGCCGGGGACCAGGAGGGAGCGACAGCCTGCAGCAGCGCCGCAGAACGCCGGGGAAGGTGAGTAATGATTTTTTTTTTTGCTCCACTGTATTCCCGGCGTATAAGGTGACAGTTGGGGGGTCGCCTTATACGCCCCGTCGCCTTATACGCTGGAATATACGGTATATGCATTTTGATACACGCCTCAGTGCAACATATTTGAACTATGTTCCAGGCGTATTTTACTGTGTTCGCGGCAAATGAACACGCCCTGATTTAAATGGCTATTTGTCCTAATAAGCTTCAGAGGGGTTCTTTTTTTTTTATAGAATTGGGCAGGGTCTTGCGCATCTATGCGTGTATTGTGCGCATTTGCACACCTCCCATATGCTTCCATGGGGACCTTTGGTGTGCAAATGTGCAAAAAAATAGAGTTGGTCATATTGTTTTGCATGTGCGAGAAATGCATGTGCAATAAAAAGGAAAAATAAATAAATCTTGTATAGTGCCAACTTATTCCACAGCACTTTCAGGTAATTTATGACCCCCCCACCAAACTGGGTACTCATTTTACTGACCTCAGAAGGATGATTCAACCTTGAGTCGGCTACCTGAACTAAGTGAGGATTAAACCCACAACCTTTAGGTCATGAGCGAGAGCTTAGGACTGCATTTCTGCTGCCATAACGCTCTGTGCCACACGAGGCTCACTAAAAGGAAATCGGAATTAACCCATTGAAATCAATGAGTTATACTCCCTGTGTATTGCACACGCAAATTTTGTGTGCGCAAATACGTGCTCAATACTCCCATATTAAGGAGCTCTTGGGGTGCTGCTACACAGTCTTAGTACTTCCAACTTAAAACAATGGCAAGTCAAGGGATAGCACGACAATTAGCAGTGGATTGCGAACAAGTCGATAATGCTTATAATAGCACCCTACCTCTAAATTGTAATTTACTGCCTCTTCACAAAGCCAATGCTATTAAAATGCATGTTAAATAATTTAGAATATCATTTTCACACATAGACAAACACATAGTTTATTTCCAAGATATCACAGCTTTGCCTTTACGTCAGTTAATATTCTAACAGGATCACAAAGATTAGACATGACCTTTCCAGAGCCTTGTAGTTTATGCCTAGCTCATTTATAACAAATTGTCAGCCTATACATCACCCGGATTTCTCAATGCAATTCATACCGAATCCATTTTAATAGGGGATATAGCACAAATAATGCATGCAACAGCGACATTGCCTAATTTAAAGAAACACATGCTTTACCCAGATTTCTTTGAATAGTAAAATGAATTATAAAGCGCAAGTAACACGCAAACAGCATTCGATATACAATGAATGTGGACGTTATGTATGCCTAGATGTAGAAGAGCTGAATTTGCCAATAAAACAGTCTATTTTCTACAATGTCATATCACAGCTAACATACATAGGACAGTGTAATATTAGAAAGAAATCGCTAAATGACATGCTCAGCTCTGCTGTGTTATCAACTTACCTTTGCTGCACATAACTTGTAGCATATTGGGGCAGAATTATTAATCCTGCCTAATAGACAGTGTAAATTTAGACCGCGAAGTCTAGAAATACGCCAAATTTATCACAGTGGCTAATGCTGTAAAGTCTTTAAGAATTATGCATTTGGTGCATCTCTAGTTGCCAACTTTATATCACCTATTGGTTGGCTTAGTTTGCAAATGATTTTGTGATTAGTTTGACATTTTGGCACATGTTGTCAGATTTAAGTCATTTGTTTCATAAATAGGTCAAAAACTTGATGTGACATTTTGGGTCGCAGTGAGATAAATTGTGAAGCATTTTTCAGCAATGTCTAGGCACAATCCCATTAGTAAATTTTCCCCCACTAAGTATTCTGTTGCTGATCTTGGCAGCCTGTATTCTATTGTGCTTCAGTAATGGCTATTCAAATCTAGTGGTAGGTACAGTATATGATGACCTTGGTCTGTTTATGTCTTGGGAAAGTAATGGTAGAGTAGGTGATAATCTGCTGGAGGGTCTTGTAGAGATGGAATGGAATTTCACTGTCCTCACAGCTGTGCAGTTATTAGTGGACCATTCCTTTTGTTGGTTAAGGAGTCATAATTAATAATATTACATTAGGGAATGACTAATTAGGCAATCAGCTGTATTCTCATTTGCACAAGGAAAGACTAGAAGCAATGGGATGAAACTAAAAGGGAGGAGACACAGATTAGATATTAGAAAAAACTTTCTGACAGAGAGAGTGATCAATGAGTGGAACAGGTTACCACAGGAGGTGGTGAGTTCTCCTTCAATGGAAGTGTTCAAACAGAGGCTGGACAAATATCTGTCTGGGATGATTTAGTGATCTTGCATTGAGCAGTGGGTTGGTCCTGATGACCCTGGAGGTCCCTTCCAACTCTATGATTCTATGATTAAATTGTATACTGTATTTTTAAAACTGGCTTTAAAGCAAACCTCACTTTACATTTTTCTGACAGTAAATAATAGGCTATGAAACCTAATATATAATTTTTCCTCATGCAACAGAGCTGCAAAATATACAATAGTGGACTAAAAATTGTAGCTTTTGGTCTGTGGCGCAACTACAACATCATCCATTTGTGTATAACTGTATTATGGACTATTTGGGTAAAGATCGGGAAATATCATTGATTAAAGAGTTCCTCTAGCATTATCAAGTGATAGTAAATGCAAACATTAATTCTACCCATGTTTTAATGTGTGTAAGCAGCTTTTTCCATTATCACCTGACAGCTCGGCTAGATGACAGTTAGTGGTCCAACCGGCACTGAATACATATGAATAATGCATTTATAGCTTTGTCGCAACAGCATATCTTTGGAACACGAAGGGCTGAGTGCAGACTCATCAAACTTGATTTCAACAATCAGTGTGAATAATTGAACTCACTAATTAAAAGAATGTTTCCAAACATTCTCTTACCTACACCTTTTACAGTAACAATACACAGAGTAACTAAAACTACTATCTTTAGCTTATTCTTTCTTTTTAGCAGTTTTTATTAAAGTTCTTGTGAAGTAATGTCAGTAGAATCACATCTGTTTTGTCATTCCACGTAAAACACAAACAACAATTCCAGAAAGAGGAAAATAGCATTTGGACACTTGTATCCGTGCGACATTCTATTTGAATGTTATCTTCAGCCTACTGTTAGAGTCTAAATGGCATTTCACTTTTTCTTCTAATGTAAGGTATAAGCAATTTAAAGACTTTTTGCACTATATCTTTTACTTGATTCAAGCTGCTTTTAATAGAAAATGTCTATTGATGTCCTACCGCTATCCCTATTCATCTCTGCAACTGAAGACCAGTTGCTAGGAAAATCCATGTTCAGCTGCAGAACTGAATGAGGCAACAGACTATGGGGATAGCTCCTCGTCTGTGCATGTACCCATCAATAGTAGTTCAGACACAGGTCTCTGGGTTTTATATGAATAAAAAACTTTATTTTCACCACCTGTCACATCTTGAACTAGCATTTGTCTTATGCTCTTGCCCAGCAACCACTTGCTGATTCCACCCACTTTTCGCAAACACAAAGTGCATTTAGCTGCTTATCTCTAACTTCCCAGTTTCCCCGAGTACCTGGTGCTCTGTATCTCCATACAATACCCAATGCATGGAGATACAGAGTGTTGGATACTCAGGAAGTCAGAGGAGATACAGAGCACTGGGTTTTCGGAGAACCAGGAAGTCAGAGAAGATACAAAGCTTTGGGGACACGAGGGGCCAGGAAGTCAAAGAAGATACAGAGCACTGGGTATTCGGAGAACCAGGAAGTTAGAAAAGATACAAAGCTTTGGGGCACGAGGGGTCAGGAAGTCAAAAAAGATACTGAACACCAGATATTTGGGGAAGCAGGAAGTCAGAGAAGATACAAAGCATTGGGTACATGGGGGCCGGGAAGTCAGAGGAGATACAGAGCACCGCGTATCCGGAGAACCAGAAAGTCAGAAAAGATACAAAGCAAAGGCTATTCAGGGAGCCAGGAAGTCAGAGTAGATACAAAGCATCGGGTACACAGGGGGCTGGGAAGTCAGAAAAGATACAAAGAATCGGGTAAACAGGGGGCCACGAAGTCAGAGAAGATACGGAGCACTGGGTATTTGGGGAGCCAGGAGGTCAGGGAAGACACAAAGCTTTGGGGACACAGGGGGCCAGGAAGCTAGAAAAGATGCAAAGCATTGGGCACACAGGGGTCTGGGAAGTCAGAGAAGATACAAAGCACCGCTTTCATGGGGGAGCGGAAGTCAGAGGATATAGAGAGCACCAGGTACTCAGGGAACTGGGAAACCAGAGAGAAACAGCTGAATGCATTTTGTGAAAGTGAACATAAGACAAGTGCTAGCTCAGGAAGTGGCAGGTGCAAAAATAAAGTTTTTACACATAAACATCCTAGAGACCTGTGCCTGAACTACTGTAGGCACAGGAGAGAAGCCATCCCCATAGTCTGCTGCTGCATTAGGCTTCCTAGCAATGGGTCTTTAGATGCAAAGCTGAATAGGGATAGGGGCAGCACATCAACAGATATTTTGTATTAAAAGCAGCTTGAATCAAGTAAAAAAATCTATTGCAAAAAGTCTTTAAATGGCAGTAGAAAAATTGTAATGACAGTCACACATTAAGCTTAAACATACAATTAACTATACAACCAATTATTAAAACAAGCGGCATTGGTCATGAATCTGATATATCATTTTAAATGCTTCATTTCTAATAATACTAATGACATTATAAAGTTGTAATATATAATGTAATCCACTTCAGATTTGTGCTTTTTACTTGTTCCTCTTTTGGTAAATAACCTGACATTATTCTCTGTCAGGTAAATGTCACTATAGCCTTGTCAAGTATCACAAATTCTTTTCTAAACATGATCCGCTGTCAACATGAATTAATCAACTGTCTGCCTGACAATATCTTTCAAAACTCAGGTTTGCTGCACTCAGAAAAAACAGCAGTTCTATAAACAGAAAATAACGAAGACGTGTTATATGAACGCATGGGAAGAAGAATATTTCAATACATCATTTACCTCCAGTTGTAACCTCCCCGTAGCGGAATTTAACTTTCTGCTCCCATCTGAATCCATCCATCCCCATGTGGCCGACAGAAAGACCCTGAGCAGCAGCAAAAACAGCCACAAGCGTCTTGACTTCATTACAGGCAGCCTGCTGAGAACAAATATAGAATCATAAGACCTCATCATTTTAAAAGTGCACTAAACAGATCATATACTACAAACTCAATCCGCCTCTCTTCTCCAGGTCATCTGTAACACCTCCCAGCTATGTAGTCAATTTGATAGGCTTGATGGCTTATACTGAAGTATGTTTGAAAAGACATGCTTCCAGCAAATGGAACTAGAACAAAGTCATGCCCCTGTTTCATTATTGGACTTTATTGACTTTTGACTTTGTCACCTCCCAAAGCCTGAAGTAACGGATAAGTAGAAAACAAATGTGAACCTCTAATTCTATTCTCGACTAGAAGACCATGTACTTATGCCAAAAGCTATGAAAACATGATAATGTATATTCTTTGTTTTCTTAACAGAGAGATTTAAAAACGTCAGATATTGTAAGTTGTTATATATAAGGCAATGATAAGAAAAAATATCATCAAGTCCAATATGTAACTCAGCTTCTCCTAACACTTATAATAGAAAACATAGCTCTCAGTTGCTCCAATGGGAAATAATAAAAGGGGCTTCAAAAAGGTTGTAATATAAAAACAACACTACAAGGGGGTTCTTTACTGTAAGGGCAGTGAGACTATCGAACTTTCTACTTGAGGACGTGGTAATGGCAAATTCAATATAAGCGTTTAAGAGGGGTCTGGACGCCTTTTTTGAGTGAAACAATATTATATGCTATAGTCATCAATAGCTTCAGAAGGGTTGGTGATCCAGGGATTATTCCGATTATGAGATTGGAGTCAGGAAGAAATTCTTTCCCTTTAAATGCTTAAATGTGGAAAATTGGCCTCTACCTTATTATAGCTTTTTTGCCTTCCTCTGGATCATGATTGGGGCTGATAAGGGGGGGGGGGTGAATAAGCTAAACGGGATGAACATGTGTCTTTTTTCAGCCTTACATACTATGTTACTACTTGACTGCTCTCTGCCCCAGCAGAGTGCTGTACGTCCATGGTCTTGCACCAGTGTCTCTTTATATATAGCTTGCAGTGGCATTTTGTACTGCTGGTGACTGCTGCAGCTAATCAGTGGCCAGAGCAGTCATGTGATGTACTCCAAGCATGAGGACTCCTAACACTGAACCACCGTGGTGTCAGCAGTAGGAGCACATGTCTACTGTGAACACTGATAGGCTGCAGTGGTTACATGGTTTCCACATGTAAAGAAAGACTGCGAGAACAGTGGGAACTGCAGTGCTGGAATCCTGGGACAGAAAGTAGGTAAGTAGTGTTTTTTGCTGAACATTCTTAACCCCTGAGCGTCTGTCAATACACATTTTTGGAGCAGTCACCAAGAGGTATAATTCTGATGCCTATGCAGTGCTACACCAGAAGCTGATATGGTGTAGTGGGATCTTAGCTGTCTAATAACAGCCGGACATCTGCTCCAAAGGCCAGGATAACAGAACCCTCTGAGCCCTGCTCTTTTACCTATTAGATACTATGGTCAATGCTGGATGCTACATCTAATTGGTTTGCAGATTGAGGAAGCTTCCTCTGTATGCCATTGCCCTTTGTAATATGAACACAGTTTGCTACAGCAGCTGGAATCCTAACAATGGCCTATTGGTTCACCCCCTTTAGAGGCCCTGCCAGAGGCAGGCATACTATACTACAATACAGAAGGCTTGCAGTGTAATAAATACTTACTGTAACTGAAACTCAAGTCCCCTAGTGGTACTATAATAAAAAGTGAAACATTTTAAAACACATGTTAAATTTTGAAAGAATAAAAAGCTCGAAAAAACGTTGCCCCCTTGTTATGTAAAATAAAGGATATCACCACTTTTGTAACAACCCAAACTAAGAAGTTATAATATATTTATTATTTAATTTGCATGTGAAATGCTATGAAAAAACAATGCCAAACTTGGAATAAAAAAATCACAATAAAAAATGATCAAAATATCATATAAACCACAAAATGGAACCAATAAAAATTAAAGGTCATCCTGTTAAAATCAAGCCCTAACATAGCTGTGTCACCAAAGCAATAAAACGTTATGCATCTTTAAATGCAGCAACAAGCACAAAAATACATTTATTAAGGCCTAATGCCCACAGATGGAATTTTGCTGCGTTTCACGCGGCCTAAATCCGAGGCGGTATCACGCAGCTATTAGGTTCTATTGAACCTAACAGCTTTCTGCCTTTTAATTTCCGCATCGAGAAAGAAATCGCGCCATGTTCTAATTGCCGTGGAAAAACGCGTGGCCGGCTTCTGTTGTAGTCAATAAAAGCCATCCATCACGTGATACTTCCGCTGTGAGCACAGTGGAAGTATTGCCTGATTACGCGTCAGAACTCACCGCTGGCCGCGTCATTGCCCATCACCGGAACGTCATGCGCACCAAATCGCACGGGACTCGCGCGGCTGATCTAGAGAGGTGAGTATGGGTTCTTTGTGGGGCACCATGATTCCGCTGCGATATTCTGCTGGCGGAGTCGGCCACGGCCGTGAGCATGAGGCCTAAGTGTTTCTATCGAGCACAACAAACTACTGTATATAAATTTGGTATCACCATATTCATAATGATCACACAATGAAAGTTATAAAAAAGCTAAATAGCAATGTTAACATTGAAGTTTTGTTTGTCAATCTCGTCTCCAAAAAATGCAATAAGGCCTCAGTCAGACGAGCGTCGCTAAGCAACGTGTAAACAACACTGCTGACATGCTGAAAATGATCACGTGAACGGTCTGCCTCCGTGAAGCAGCCCGGTCACATGATCTGTGGTGCGGGCTGTGTGCTTCCACAGCTCCCATAGGAGCCTATGCGAGTCAGCAGTCGCTGTCCTAGCTTTGTTAGAAGCACAGTTTCTACGCTTCAACAAAGCGTCCAAGTGAGCGTCTCCATAGCAACTCATTGGTTGCTATAGCAGCGCTCTTCTCGCGTAGCAGTGCGAGAACAATGCTTGTCTAACTGAGCCCTAAAAAGCAATTAAAAATGTCATATGTACTCCACAATATCAATAAAAATTACAGATCAGCCTGAAAAACTTTTTTTTAATAGAAAGGGGTTTTTCTTGTGCAAAAGTAGTAAAACATAAAAATTATACATTTTGTATTGACCCAGAGAACAAATTTATCATGTTATTTATACTACATGATGAGCGCCGTAAGAACAGAGCCCCATAAACAATGACTGAATTTGTTATAAGAGGTATACAATATTTTATACATATCCCAAATGGTGCCAGTAAAGGATGTAACATCCCACAAACAGCAAGCCATTGTATGGCTAGATCTCAAATGAAAATGATGCATTGAAAAAAATGAGGAAAAAAGTTTGATGTTCAAAGTCCGGAACACGTGTGGTATTAAATAATTAACAGCACAGTATGCTTGCTGGTTGTAGATAACGCATGGAAGTTGCTGAATACTAATATTTAATATCATTTTTTGACTGGTCCCTAGCCAGGGCCAAGGAAGATGAGATACTCAAAAGGCCCACCACACCTGGGTTGCAACCAAAGCAACTGCTGGCTTCTGTCCATTCTTCTGTGCTGCTGTGGACCATCAGGAGATACAATTCTCACCAGCCTGCCCGACTAGTAGTTACTGGCAAGGTAGCACCAGTCACCATGTATAAATTAACCCTACGCCTCTTTGGATCTGTGTTGTGTTTATTAATCCCCTTCTTTTTACTGACTTGCCTATCTACCTTCAGCGGCCAGCGTACAATGTCTATATAGCCCAACACTCACTACAGTCAGAGGGTGCCAAGATCACAGTGCGACTTGCACAGATTAGTCTGTAGTCAAAGTTTAAATAAAAGGGCACTGTCTCTCTTAGGACCGCTCACTCTGGCTTGCATCCAGGGGCGTAACTATAGAGGATGCAGGGGTTGCACACCGGCCCAGGAGCCTTAGGGGGCCCATAAGGCCTCTCATCCATATAGGGAGCCCAGTACAATGAATAAAACATTATAGTTGGGGGCCCTGTTATAGGTTTTGCATTGGGGCCCAGGAGCTTCAAGTTACGCCTCTGCTTGCATCTACAGTAATACTGTAGTATTATTGTAGACAGTCAAACTTTACCTCCACAGTGACCACTTTAACTTAAAATAAATAAAATGTAAATTGCATGAAAACATTCAATATTTGAATTCTGAGCTTTGCATAGCAGTAGGGATATTCTTTGTTAATTGGGCATCAGGGGCGTAGCAATAGGGGTCGAAATTGCGACTGGGCCCATAAGCTAAAGCTGGCACAAGGGCCGGCCTCAACAGTTACATTGCTGGGCTTCACTCCAGAGGTATGGCAGGTATTTTATTCTCTTTTATAGCTTATGACTTGGAGTGAATGTAATAAACAATGGTGCGTAAGCTTTCCGTAGACTAAACTTCACTGCTTGGAAGGCTTACATGATCATACAAATAACAGGCAATTATATGCTGCCTTCTCTTAGTCACTACAAAGGGACCCTGAACTGTCTGTCAGTGAATGGGTTACAGGATGTAATTTACAGAAGCTGATTCTATCCACCATCATTCCACTATGATTCTTCTATTTATTTTCTCATGAAAACTAAATACCTTACTATAAGCATTAGTAAGCATTAACCCTATTATTACTGAAGGTAATAGACTATGTGGTTGTGTGTGTGTGTTAATGCAGGAGGGGAGACTGAATTTTTTCACCTGGGTTCATGAACCTGTAGCTACGCCTATGTTGGGCATAATTTCCAAAAGCCCTTTTGGATAATCTCACTTTAACTTTCACCAGTAAGGGCTTAAACACATGAGAATGTTTGTGTCCCGTTTTACGGCCGTGAAAATCACAGCCACAAAATGGAACGAAACAAAACCATTGATTTTGATGGTTTTGTTTTCACTAGCAGGAATCTCATGAAATAGGGTGGCTTCACACGAGCGTGTGCATACGCGCGCACAAAACACGCGTCTATTTGAACTAATGCATTCCCTATGGTGTGATCACATGTTTGTGTTTTACAGGCGTGCGCCTGTAAAGATAGGACATGCGTGCACCATTGGGAATGCACGCATTGCCTTCAATGGAGCAGCGGCTGCTGCCAGTGGCTCCATTGAAGGCAATGGTCTGCCTGCACCCCTAATTGTTTTTCAGGGAAGGGCTTTACATATAAGCCCTTCCCTGAAAAACAACCATTTTAGTGTAAAAAAAAAAAAATATATATATATATTTATATACACTTACTTGTCAACTGCTGCTGTGTCCCCCACGGGGAATAAAGAATTCCCTGCTGCATCTGTCACAGGCGCTCAGCCAATCACAGACAGCTCTCGTCTGTCATTTATTCAGCGAGAGCTGCCTGTGATTGGCTGAGCGCCTCAGCCAATCAGAAGCAGCTCTTTCAGCAGGCGGGGATTTTAATTCCCCGCCTGCTGAAAGAACTGCATTGCAGAGAGGAAGCAGCTAAGCTCCGATAGCTGAAGGAAGGTGAGTATGTGTTTTGTTTTTTTTTACACTAGTTTACCTTGTTTTTCAGGGAAGGGCTTATATTTAAAGCCCTTTCCTTAAAAACAATTATGGGGTGCCAGCAGACCACTGCCTTCAATGGAGCTGCTGGCAGCAGCCGCGGCTCCATTGAAGGCAATGAGCACCTGCATACACGTGGGTTTTTGAGCGTGCAGGGGTGCGCACATATGTACGCACCTATGTACGCACAAACACACGCTCATTTGAAGCCACCCTTAATACTACATGCAAGGAAAAATAGGACTTGCCCTATCTTTCACGCATGTGGTTTTTTCTGTGTGCGAGAAAGATAGGGCAGGACCAATCTTCCCACTTTATTTTCAAACTCATGTTCAATAGTGTGCAGATTGAATAATCAAAAAGAAAAATAACACTGGTTATTAGTCCAGGAGCCCATGTGTTTAAGCCCTAAACTTGTTTTAAAGAATTTGGACCAAACAGGCTACTGGGCAAACAATCTCTCGCTACCTGAGATCTCACTCAGTCCCCTCTGTCCTAGCTATAGTTTTTTCCAGGGCTTAAGGTCTCACACAGCTGACATGAACTTGTCTTCTGACAGGTCTAAAGGTCTCACATATTCCACCCTGTTTTTCAGTACTGACATCTCCCACAATCCACAGAGACCTCACAGAGCTGAGTCCTCTCATGGCTGAAGACCAAATAGTCTCACTACGAGGTACCACTCTGGCATCAAAGTTCCCCAGGGTCTTGTTGACCAATGACTATTCATCTCATGTAGTCTCACCACACTCTCCCTCTGTGGCTGAACTAGATGGACATATGCATTTAATAAAATAAAAAATAAATCTTGTTATTTGTATTGCGTCAACTTATTCTACAACGCTTTCAAGTAATTTTATTTATTACCCACCACCAAGCTGGGTACTCATTTTACCAACCTCGGAAGGCTGAGTCATTCTTGAGCCGGCTACCTGAATCATGATTGAACTTGCAACCTTCAGGTCATGAGCGAGAGCTTAGGAGTACATTTCTGCTGCCTTAGCAGTCTGCACCACACAGGGCTCTGATTTATTTCAGCCTTACACACTATGATACTATATTGTGTTACTAAAATACTGTCCTTTATATACTCCCTTCTACCTGCTTCTACCAGCATTGTGATGCTGTGTTTTGGTATTACAATGCGCACACCTATTTTAGGGACAGCTCCTTCTGTGCCAATACTGATGCTGGCACCTCCTCCTATATATTCTATTGGCCTGCCAGTATAGCTATCATTGGGCAAAAAGGTGCCCAGATAGTGCAGGCCACAACACACAATACAGTGCATCATATTATTCACAATCATTTATAGCATGTTTAATACATCAAAATAACAGACATGTCAACTCACCCGGTTTTACAGGGAGTCCCCCTATCTTCAGCATCCCTCACCCAGTCAACCTTTGACATACAATTTTCACCCTGTTGCCAGGGACAG
The DNA here is from genome assembly GCF_035609145.1 of Eleutherodactylus coqui. NCBI lineage: Eukaryota > Metazoa > Chordata > Amphibia > Anura > Eleutherodactylidae > Eleutherodactylus > Eleutherodactylus coqui. The sequence goes on along the minus strand of NC_089838.1, from coordinate 61,496,787 downwards.
ATGCTGAAATTGGAGTGCAGGCACCATTATCTATGGGTTTGACCCAAAAATAGTGACCTTTATATCTCCCCTCTTCACTTCCAACTCTTGTTTGGCTATGGGCAGATCTTGCTACAATAGTTTTCGGGTGCTATTTCACATTTGTAGAGCCCTTATGTACCAACACAGTGGAAACCACTTGATGCGACCCCATGTCGGAACTATACTCAAAATATCCATCTAGTGGTGTAGTGACCACTTGGAACCCACAGATGTTTTCCAGAAATTAATTAGCAGCAGATGTTGCAGAGTGCAAACTGCAATTTTTCTATAGACACGCCATTGTGCACAATATGTTGTGCCAAGCTTGTGCCACCTTAGACATATATATAACATTAATTTAAGGCTTAATATATCAGGGACTCATCTGGGTAAATCGGGAACAAAACTGGTCACTGGCCTGAATCCATGGGCTGTTTTAGCATTCTGGAAGCATGTTTTTTTTCTCCTCCTGATGGGAGCCTTAACTTTTTAATTTTGCCATCAATGTAGCCATATGAGGGATTGTTTTTTGCAAGATGCATTGTATTTTTCAATACCACCATATAAGGGTATATATGATGTCCCGAAAATGTATTTTGGGAGGGAAGGGGGTGGAATGAACCATATAAGAAGACCAATTCTGCAATTTCTGGGGGATTTTGTTGTTACCGTGTTTAAATTGCATGTTAACTTTATTCTGCAAGGTCGATATGATTACAGCAATACCAAATTTATATCTCGGAGATCTTCTACTACTTTTGCACAATAAAAATGCTATTTAAGAGAGAAAAACACTTTTTTCGCGTTGCTGTGTTAAGAGTCTTAGCATTTTTTCATTTCTGATACTGAAGCTGTTTGAGGGCCTGTTCTTTGTGGTACGAGCTTCTAATTTCATTGATAACATTTTTGGTTTTTATGATATTTTGATGATTTTTTTTGTCAAGACGATTATGATGATAAAAAGTGAATACAGTTTTCATGTTGTACTACTTTTGTACAATGGAATCCCTTTTGGTTTTTTTTGTGTCACCACATTCAGAGAACCACAATGTTTTGGTTTTTTTTATCGGCAGAGCAATGTTTTGCCTTGCTTTCTGAGCGACGAGCTGTTGTTTTTATCAATAGTATTTTGGGATAGATATTGTATGACATTTTTATCACTTTCTATTACACATTTTGTGAGCTGAGATGACACAAAAACAGCAATTCTGTCATTGTTGTTTCTATTACATTTGCTATGTCATTCAGCATGCAGTATAAATGACATGTTAACTGCGGCTCAGTACAATTACAGACATACCAAATTTATATAGTTTTTCAACTTTTTCACAATGCTAACCTTTACAAATTTTTTTTATATTGCCATATTCTAAGAGCGATAGCTTTTCCATTTTTCCAGTAATAGAACTATATGAGGGTTTGTCTTTTCAGGGACGAGTTTTTATTGGTATTATTTTGGGATATATATGACATTTTATTTCATTTATAGGAGGCAAACTGAAAAAGCAGCAATTCTGTCATTTTTTACAGCACTCACTGTGTGAGATAAATAAGGTTTTTACATAGTTTTGTCATTTCAGATGCAGCGATACCAATTTTGTAGTTTTGTATTTTAATTTGTTTTCCCAATAATAAACAAGTTAAAAACAGAAATTGGTGATTTTTGTTTTGCTTTTGCTTTGAATTTTTCATTTGAAACTCATTTTTTTACTTCTTTTTAAATCTCAGTCCAAATGATGGTGTTCAGATAATAAATGATTCACATCATGCTCAGCAATTATGACAAGATTTTATTTTTAAGCTTGTTTGAGTGATCACTGCTATTTTCATCCATTTTTCAAATACAGATAATGACACAGATATTATATAAATGTAAAATATGCATCTTTATTGCAGATCCCTTTTTTCAGTTTGCATTGGTTTCTGTAAGGAGATTGTTGTAGGCTACAAATTCTTTATGAAAATGTGGCCATAAAATATTTGGATGTGTACAATGCTCCACTAACTAACATATGAGTGCACTGTTACCATAGACTATACATAATACTTGGGAGATAGCTTACAGATTTTGCATTGGGGCCAGGAATTTTCAATTTATGCTTCTGATAAGGGGTATTTAAATACATGGTATTTCATTCATATTAAATGCCATAAAAATGCTTAAACGTGCTAAGCTTTGAAGGTTGACATTACTGAAAATAGGATTTAAGTAGACTTTTAGGTAAACTGAATGTTGGTTCATTGAACTTTACCTTTGTAAGTTAATTTTGTAAACTATTTCTGCTCATCACTCTGCTACCATTACTGCAATAGAGTTAAAGAAAAATATCTTTCCAGGATATACAATAAAAGGCTTCTTTCACACGAGCACATACACGGCGGGTTTTTACGCCTGGGTGTATATACGCGCTCATGACAGGCATTGATATTCAATGCACTCATTCACACGGGCTAATATACAGCACGCAAATACGCCAGCAGCGTGAAAAATAGAACATATACGCAGCTGGATGTCATTCACTAAGTGGCTGTGATTGGCTCAATCCAATCACAGAGCTCGCTTTGCTGGAGGCGGGGTAATTAAAGCCCCGTTACAAGAAAGCAGAGATGTCAGAACGGAGGACACTGCAGTTCGCCGCAGCGCCGCCAGAGTCCATCACGAGGCTCTGGGATGCCGCGGACCAGGTGAGTATAAGCCACCCCCCGAAAATAAGACACTGTGCCTCTTTTGGGTCAACAATTAATATAAGATAGTGTCTTATTTTCAAGGAAAACACGGTATATGTATCTATTCACATGTCCATATTTTTTGTGGTTATTTTTAAAAAAGCATCTAATTTTCAGTTTTTGCCCCCACATTGGTATTATTTTATATTTTAGGCAAATATGGACCAGTATTTGTCCAGTAGAAAATAAAGCCAATGACATTAAATATGGAGGCAATTGCTGATGACATACGGTTGTTATGTTATCTGAAACACATCCATATTATGGACATGTTACAATATGCTCGTCAGAAACTGGTCTAACAGAGATTCTATCATCTGGTAGCGAAGTCTATTGAAGAAATTATAACTCCCTTTGTTTCTTATACAAATAAGACCCATATTACTTTTACGAACTGTGTTGACATTTTAATCTCTATTCGTTTTAATGGACACATGTGGAATATTCATATATAGGATATTTTTTACACAACAAAACTCTTTCTAAAGGCTCATTCACATCAACAATTTTTAGTTCACTATGGGGCAGGAAAAATGCACCTAATGACTGAACTGAATCATTGTATGATGGAACCGAATGGAACAGAAAGAAGCCTATTGACTATGGGAGCTGTTTAGTTTTCAACTGGACTTTTGACATTTTACAGGAAAAAAAAGTGTAGCGTGCTGCTGTATTTTGTCCTTTCTGTTACGTATTTGGATGTGGAACCACTGTGCGCTCCTCCGAGAAGGGGAAACCACCTGGAAGGACTGACAGCTGACCCACAGACTGGATGCTCACTCCTCAACGCTTAGCTTGGTACGAGGCTGAGACTGGGACTGAGATAGCCCTGAGCTGGAATGGGGTAATGAAGTCCCTGACTAACAGAGCGGAGTAATCATCCTTATAAGGATGGCCCCAAGCTGGATCCTGGGTGCTAAATAACCCTGTCAAGGCCCTAACTGGAACAGAACGTACTAAGCAGAAACAGGAACCAAGAATGGGAGCAAGAACAGAAGATCTGGGTGAAGCACAGGTAGCTTACAGCTACAGCAGACTTGAGATCAGTTATCATAGAGATAATGCAGGAGCAGCAGCCACAAGCTGTCATAGAAGAACAACAACTCGGAAGCACTGGATACCAGATCTGAGGGAACTATATAGTGGAGTGATTGACAAACAGCCTCCAGCTGGGTGCATGAATCAGGAGCTGTTAACTCCGGTGATGCTGGAGCAAAATAAATACAAACTTGGATAACAGACAGGGCAGAGCAGCAGACCTGTCTGCTATACCTAACACTTTCTTTAACAGAATTCAGCAACAGAGGTTTCAAATGTGAATTTGCCCTTAAATCTGCTTAAACCATACACATCACTTTGGCCATTAGTGACCCAAATTTTATTATCTGATATTGCAGCCCTGAGTTATGGCCATACACTATGGCTACAGTACAACATCTGCAGTATGCTGCACTTCAAGCTTTAAACAGTGCCAATTTGGGTTGTATAATACAGTGTCAAATGTTACCAATGTATTAGACACACAAGGTACAACCAGTGGCAGAAACTCAGGTGATATCTAAATATTAACATATCTTCCATATAAAGGAGCTTGCCTTAAATCTGTATACTAAACATGGAAAAGAGAAGGAAAGGGGCAGTCAGATGAAATGTTAATATTAATTGTATTGATATAATTCCTAAAACCAGTTGTCTGATGGAGCTAATAGACATAAAAACTGCATCTTGATTCTGCCAAAATTGGCTAGATCAGGTGAAAACAGTGAAATGTCAAAGCCTGTGAAATGTCTATAGACACTTTTATACAGTAGTTTGTAGAGAGGAAACGTAATCTACACAAGATACCAAGTTTAATCACCTCTAATGTGGATTTGTGAACTGCTAATTATAAAGATTTATGTATGCCTTCTTAAGTAAATCTGAAGATTCAGAGGGAATCTTAGCAGCCCAACAAATTTAGTATAATTTATGCCAGAAACTAGTGTAAATTATAGCACAAATCTATGTCAGTTTATACCTGGTGTAAATTTGATTTTGTAACACATGAACTGCAAAAGACATGCGCCTCGTTATAAATTTGGCGCATCCTACTTCAGCAGTCTTCAGAATGACATATAAAACACCGGTCTTAATAATGTTGTATAACTCATGAAAGGCAGCCATAATGATTAATAATCGGACCTTTAATTACTAATTTTAATAAATTATATTTACATCTCTGGTTTTAAAGCAATCATGTTTTTATTGGTTAGGGTCATCATTGGACCTGAAATGTATATTTTTTCTTGATCATTTCTGGACAATGATGATATGATGACAATAGCTTGTGATAATTTCCCACATGGAGAAATAGTTGCCATTTTCCCATAGTTATCTAGGAATCTATGCCCATTTACCAATGATCTTCCTAGCAGGGTAAATATAGGAACTGGGAACACAGTCTATGGCCAGCTTAGTTTATCTGAGATACAATGTTTCACATCTTTATTTTAAATGATAAATTGCTTCTGATTGCATTTTCACTTCTGTTCCTGTAACCAGATGTAATGATTATCTGGTTGTATATGAACCATCAAGCGCTAACAATTAAGTATATTCACTTTCAACATGCTTAATTAGAACTTGCAGTACTTCTTCCTATGAGCTCCCAGAAGTATACAAGTATTTCCTTGTGTTTGTCTAATCACATTTCTTAATTTTAAATAGAATCTTGTTTGCTTTATCCTTAAGCAAATAAAACCTTATCGCAGAGGTCAAGATATGAACAAAGAGAAGCATAATGTAATACACTGCCCAATGTAAATGCTATAAGAGGTCATTACAGTTTATGGAGAAAGAAAAGTATAAGAAATCTTATAAGATTATACAATGTCTAACTATGAAAAGTGAACACCAATCTTGACTTTTTTAACACAACTGTAAGGCTCAGTTCTCATTTGTGGTGTTAGTTTCTATAAATGTTGCAGAGATTCTAACAGAAACCTTTTTTAAAGTTCTCATTGAAGTCAATGGAATATAGTAGAATTCTGATTTGGCATAGCTGTCATGGCGCCATTTGGAACTAAAGCCATGATGCTACAGTAGACAAAGCTGATCAAAGGATGAGATTGGTGAATGCCTTGCACAAATTTTATCTTGCTGTACAATACACCATTCAATTTTAGTGCAAGTCAAGCATATTAGTGTTAGCGGCTATACTTATTGTATAATGTGTTTGCTTTGTAAAGTCACTACACAACTTGTTTATTTATTTTAAGTTCTTTATTTATTTGTCTTTCAAGTTACGAATACAATTCAACAATGTCCATTGCAACATCAAAATGCAAGTTTTATATTTTTATATGCTTGTCCCTATCTACCGCAGTAAAACTCATTTGAGGTAATTCATCCTTTTGAAGTTTTATCTTATGGAATTCATAAGTGTAGACAGCTGAATAAACAATTACACACATGAGATACTTATGACATCATTGTTGACCCCATACTTCACATTCTCTTCCACAAAATGACCTCTAAGTGTCGGTGTGTACAAACTACATGCCTTGGATCCATGAAACTATCCTAATAAATATTTGGAAACTTCAAAACTATTTGAACTCCATTGACTTATATGTGCAATTATTAGAATTTAAAATCCAACTCTATATTGACTGTATTTTTTACTACGTTTATAAACAATTGCATGTAGTTTATTGGAAAAACCGTACCCATCATGATCTCTTACAATAACATATGAAAATGACTGACTTGAATAAAGCATGTATATGTTACAGTATGTTAATATGAGAACGATACCTTTAAGGATGTAGTGCACAAAGAATGCGTCATATCACAGGTTAGTCGTGTTTCATGAATATGCAGTAAGAGCCTTTGCGCAAAGACATATGGAAGCTTTGCATTCCTCCCTGTCATTCTCTTGTTTAATTAGAGCTGTTATCCATTTATTTTTTTTACTATTTGACAGCTGTGTACTGCTGTTCCGTTTCTAGTCTTTGTAAAGTGAATCTGCTTATTTAACACTACAGAGCGCTGATCCCTTGAAGTGTGACAGCAGAAGAAAAGCTACTATTTCACTCCTTTTTCTGCCTTTGATGAACTTTTTTAAAGTTCCTTTTGTAGCATCATAACCAGTACAAGAGTATAAAGCTAGAATCACACTTGAGGCGACACCTAGAGGTCACTTTGAGAATACAATCTAATTATCAATGCCATCAGCACCTTGGACAATACCAACATTAGAGGTGTGCTGATCTAGGGCATTTGGCTTATAAGTTAAATGCACAGGTGTGTTACACTTAGTGCACAATTTTTTTTTAAACATATATGGTACACATAAATTGCATTAGCCTATTAATAAAATACAGAATATAGCTGACTAAATATTGTTATTATTTTTTATTTTCAAGTATGTAGAAAATAGACAGACAGAACAAAGGAAATCGAATTACTAGATTTTGCACTATCCCGTGTGAACAAAAGATGCTAATACTCCTTATTGCAGCCAAACACAGTAGCATATAAAAAGTATATACAGTACGTGCACTAGACTGCAAAATTGCTCTCCTTCTAGGTAGTAATGATACAGTTCCAATATAGTCAGAGTAGATGTCAACATCTTGTGCACAGGTAAATGCAGGTGCCTTGAAATAACCACATATTCAATATATCCATCTCTAAAGCCAGGTTATAATTTGCCTGTCTAAGGTACATCAGTGAAAGAACCTCGGAGCTCATCTTTTTGCCTGACACTCCTCCATGATAATCTTACTCTGCTTTGTTAGTGATATCGCTTGTTAATTTGTTTTCTGAAATGTTTCACTGCTAATATGTGACATCCAGTTAGGGATCAATGCTGGTCAATATATCTGATAATCCATCTTGTGCTATTTTATTAAACTGCAGAATAAGGCTTTTGGATAAATGACCTTAAAGTAGGGTTATTGTGGAGTGGGTGTGGGCAGCACTTTATACTGAAGGGGGAGAAAAAAACTTCACATAGTGTTAACCTTCTCTAATGTTGGAAGCCATTTTTGCAATACTTAATGAAAGTTTATATACTGCACTTTTTAAAACTTTATAAATGTATGCACATACAGTATAAAATACACAATTTACCCTACTGCTGGAAATTTTGAACAAAACTAAGGCATATTGTATAGTAATCCAATTGCTCAGCAATATGCAGTAGACAGTACTGTACATGTGCAGCACTGTCTATATGGATAGTGGATGAGTGAAGTGGCTAGATAGAGAATGCATAGTAATTATTGCTCCTAAAGTTTGTAATACTCAGTATTTTGAGTACATTCAGATTAGAAAATTAAAATCAGATGTCAAACACATAGGGATATATTGAGGCTTGCCATGCTGTATACTCTGTACACATTACATAATATCTACTCTGTACACATACTACTTTGATAACATTTTTTCTCTCTCTCTATAAAAACCATGTTAGAACTGTAGATAGCATCAGGCTAATGTTTGAAGCATAGTCACATCCTCCAATTTTCAATAAATGTAATATTTGCACACCCATTGAGAAAAGCCACATTTCACTAATATAGATATCTGCTTAATTTCTTGGGATGTATTAGAAAAGACTTAGCTCCCTGTAGCTTCCTATCCTAACTCTGAAGAGAGGTGACTAGAATCTAATGTTGCAAAATGCAAACTGCCAAGATCAATAGCTTTACATGTACCCTGCATTAGAAGGCACTTAGAATCTGAAGCAAACTAGAGGCTCAATGCTATCAGCAGCCACATAAGGCATTCAGCTGGACGCTGCGGATTCTTTCATAGTGGTCCAGTGAGAGAGACAGCTGGAGATCTCATTCATTTAATCTCAGCCTACTAATGAAGGAGCAAAGCAGCATTGCCAGGGAGCCCTGCGAGCATACATCCTCATCATATCCCTTACCCTGCATTTCACAGCAGCTCTAGCAGAGGCTTGCCTTGCAATTGCTGACTCCCCATCTCCTATACTGTACATGCATTCTGCCTGCACACATTGTATATCAATAATGACAATGTTACAGTTGGGTGAACCTACAGATTTAGCACTTTAGCAGAAGAACATCCTTTGTTCTAATGCAAGATTTAAAAAAAAATCTAGAATGCACTTACCTGTGTGCTGTACCACAGAGAACCAGAAGAGAAAGCAAGAGTAAAAGATGTAAAGCCACTGCAGGGAGAACTATATACTTAGTTGGAATAAAATCTCACAGAAGAGAAGAAAATCTGCTGAATGTGGGTTATTTATTTATTTATCTCACAGCTGATGAAGAACAGAGTGTGCCAAGAAGAAGGAATCTTAGTCACAATCCAAAGCATAAGAGCTCTAAGTGCTGCTTGCTATTGCCTGCCCTATTTCTGCTGTCAGGATGTAAGCTCCTTCACGTCACAGTGCCATCTGCATATTCCACCCAATAGCTGCTACCTGTGTGCTCAATGCAGGATGAGTACAAGGATGCTGCTGGCTCTATGAGCAGATGACTGCATGTAGTAGAGTAGGGTGTGAGCATTGCTGCATATTGTCACATGCAATGAGATTTCATTTGTAAAGAATCCTTTAAAAGGTACAATGCAAGAATAAATCCTAGTTGAGACACTGCAGTTATTTTAGAGGTGGTGTGACCTTACTCCTTGATGGTGTATGCATGAGTTTAGTTCTACTTAGTTATGATGTTATGCTTTAGGATGATTACAATGTTACTAAACAATGAATGGTGTTTTGTAAATACAGTCATTTTGCAAGGATGCAATCTAAGCACTATAAACTCTGTTTCTGTGCAGTCATTAAAGTGAAGCTCGGTTTATATTTCGGGATTTCACAAATATGCCCTATGTTGGGGGGTTATAATAATCAGAATTTCAAGGCTTGTTACTTTTTCCCAGCTGCTTATTTCTCAGTGCAGCAACCTATATTCTGTTGCAGGGTACTGCAGAGCATAGGTAATGAATCTGGAATTCTGCATAAAAGTTATTATGCGACTGTTCCTGCTTGTAAAAGGAGAATTACAGACAATTTTGGAGAATTGCTATTTATAACATTCCTCAATATATATTTTAAAACTACACAGATGTACAGTAAGTGAGACCGCAACTGTGTGCAACAGTCATCTCTTGTCATCATAAATGATAAATTATCATGCTAGAACTGAATATTGGAGTGGCAGAAACTGAACGGCATGGCATCAAGCAACTGTGGCTTAATTGTTTATTATAGTCACACACAGTTCTATTTACACAACAATGCATAAATGATAATGCAGGTGTATCATGTAAATTACTGTAAAGCCATTTCCTATTATTAACCTTCATTCACATCTGCTTTGTGATCTGTCAAGATTCCTGCCATTTGCAACATTATTCTAACCATCAAAACCCTAATGAACTCTATTTTAAGCCCTAGGGGCCCATCAAGCAGCATTTTGATCAGTCTGACACAATGTCATGACTTCAATTATGAATGGAAAACATGATTCAGATGTGAACAGAGCCTAATAGGTAAAGCGTGTATGGTAGCTACAGGGTGCTGCTTAAAGAGTAGCTGTGTTTTCAATTATTGTTTAATGCAAATAGTGGTTTTAAATATATTCTTTCAATTTATTTAGTTAGTCAATTCCAGATGGTTTTAATAGCAAATAACTTTTCAAAGTCTGCCCCTATCCTATTTAGCTATGCAGCTGAAGACATGTTGCTAAGGAAACTCCATCTTTAGCTGCATAGCTGAATACAGTTATTGACAAGGGGCAACAGCTGGTCTTCATTTCCTATAGTCTTAGTATTATGACACACATATGTTAATATAAATTTTGTCTTAATGTTGCTGCCTTAAGGCCCTTTTTACACACTACAATTATTGCTGAAACAACCGCATGATTGGACGGACTTGTGCAGATTAAAGGTTTCAATCATTGCATTTTCCTCCACAAGTTGTTTGCTCAGTTGGGCTTGTGTATATGCAATGGTTATCAAACTTATCATATGCCAAGCTAAGCAAACATCTGCCCTGGCAGATTCCATTGTTCTCCTAGTAGCAGAGTAAACACTGTACTAATTGAGTATGCAAAGCAAAACAAAGCCATCACTAAAGCTCCATTTAGATGGGGCAAATGTTGGGCAAATGATGCCTGACACTCATCCCTGTGTGTCCTCGTCCCTGTGTGTCCTCGCTCTCGCGCTGTCGCATAGGAGCTAGTAATGCTGGCTCACCCCCGCCCCTCTCCATTAACTTAAGATAGCGGCCGTTCAGTACTGAACGGCTGCTATTTACACTGAGTTTACAGCATAAACAATAGACAATGAGCTGATCACTGTAAATAGCAGCTGTTTAGTATTAAACTGCCGCTATGTTAGGTCAATGGAGCAGGGCAGGGGAGTGTGGGGAGGGAAATCTCCTCCAGCCTCCCCGCTGTGAGCCAGTGATACTAGCTCGCATGCAGCAGCACGGGAGCTAGTATGTGTGGGGATGAGTGTCGGTCATCGTTTGCCCGACATTTGTCCCATCTAAATGTAGCTTAAGCCACTGGAAAGACTGAATGAACTGCATTCAAATCGAATGAATTTCCAGCGATCAAATGATGGTTTTTATCTTGGCTTAAAAACCTTGGTTAACTATATTGAACGAATAGTGCACAACTGCCCGAGTTTACACGTAACGATTATTTCTCAATTTCGTCCATTTGAACGAATTTTGAGCGATAATGGTTATGTCCAAAAGGGCCTTTATATATCCATAATAACTTTATTTCTTTTGCTATCTTATTCTGCATCTAGCTGGCCGTGTTGAAGAGGATCTTTCCTCTTTAGCTGCATTCAACTTCTCTTCATATCCAATCCACTATCTCAATGCACTGTATCTCAATACTGCACCTGTGGCACTGAGGCACATGCATGAGTTCTCAGCAGAGAGGAGGCAGGCTGTAGGGAGAAGATAAAGGTAACTTTTCCTAATGAGTAACAGATCTCTGCCGCACAGTTGACCAGATAACATAGGAGAGGATATAAAGATATTATGGACATGAGCATTTATACAAAACGTATGTTTACAGATGTGTGACATTGAAGGCAATAAAGGGCAGCTGTCCCCCAATATCAGTAGCTGTATTTATCTATGGTGCTTAGGAAAGAGTTGTTTTACCAACGAGCCTTCAATTGCATAGCTAAATATGATAGAAAATGTCTCTTCAAAGCTTATATCTATTAAAAGTATCAACAATTGTCTAATTAAATAAATTGGAAAGAAAAACTTGAATAGCCTATTTATGTTAAACAATGGAGTTGCAATTGCTCTTGAAATGTATACTAGTGACAGTGGTTGTATTTTCATGGACTAGAGATGTTCCTCCTATTGAAATATTGCACAGTTGTGGAATATGAAACAAGTAACCAGAGCCAAGGTTTTGTAATAACTGGTACAAATACAATACAGTTCTCTTGCAAGAGTGATTAATATGCTTCCAGTAGCTTACAGATTAAGCATTAAGTTGCCCGACAGGTACAGAATTTTAAAAATATGAATATTATAGAGGAGAATTTGTTACGCTGGTCCTAATAGGATTCTCATAGGCTCAAGATTTGCCTCACAAGATGCACCAAATGGATGATGTAGCAGCACTAACACATGCTACTTAGTGTTAATGAGTCACGGCATTGCTAATTGTGTAGCAAAGCTGCTGTTCAATGTGAATGGCAGGGGTCGCACTACACGAATAGCATAACGCTGCTTACAGGCACTGCTTACAGCAAATGTATCACACCATCCTTCAAGGATGGCACTGCTACATCTGTATGAAAGGTCCTCAACTCTTCATAAATTATGCACATCTTGGGCTGTCCATGCATCTAAAAACTAAAAATGTAAACCAGCTATGAGCTCAAATAGATTTCTGGTATAGTGTACAGAAAGTAGAATTACTCATATGCAAAGTATATTTGATGAACAGACGAACACGTGAACATGGAATGCAAATCTAAGCAAGTGTATGTCAAGTGTCTTCAGTATTTAAAAGTCAGCAAATACTTATTTGCTGCACTGCAGCGTTACAGAGTAATCATATTCACACCATTATAGAAGTAAAGGAAAAATGGCAAAAAGTTCCTGCGCTCTTGGTGTGTGAGTGGACAAAAGGACAAAAAGGAAAACTTTTAATTTACTTCAGTGAGGAGTCCGTAAGCACCAGCGGGCCTCCACAAATATCCAGGCTCTCTTTTTATTAAAAGTCATGGATTGGACAGATCTTTTGGAAGAGTGGGAACAACTCCAGATTTCTTTATTCCATAAAACAGGACAACGCAAGCTTCACATGGAATGCATGCAATACTTTTCAGAGGTCTTACGACCAAAAAAGCTTCCTTTTTCAAGCATATAACATAGTAGGATGTGTTAACAGTATGATAGGGCAAGAGACCGGAAGTGCAAGTGTGCATTCATGCTGGCGGTGAAACATACGCGGGTTCATGTGCTCAAAAGCATGCGTTTCATGGGGTAAAATAACCACTTAGCCGTGGCTGCGTGACCGCATATAAGAAGTAGTGTATGTTGCATGATCACAGCCTCACATACACATGCCTCGCCACTGCATATGTCAGCAGGCTTTATATGGGTACATGCATATCTATGTATACAAACATGCTTAAAAAAGGGCATAGCATTAACATAAACAAAAACTATTAAAATAGCTATAATATACTTCAAATTATATAAATCATATAGGCTAAGAGGAGAGAGAGTAAATCGTATAGAAGTGAAGGAGAAATGGATGTAGGGATGCTCAATGCTCAGCGTTCTTGGCTTGTTAAGCTTTTCTTGGGAGTCAGCGGAGTAGTGGTTTCCATCTGAATATCATTTTCCTGTAATACTAGAAGTGCAATTAAGCACTATAATATTTCACTCCAGTTTCTGTCATAAATTATACATAAATCTGTTGGCTTGGGGCAACTACACTCTCTGCCAACAGGTCATGCCACATTGTCTTATAAGTGGTGCAAGCTGCGTAGATAAGTTGCAACATTTTTGTGCAAACAAGCCTTGTGGTAAAATTGGTGACTTTTTTTTTACACTAAATTTCATTTGATAAATCCCCCCAATAATGTCTGGAGAAAACTGTCTGTCTAGGTGGATAACCAGATTTCACTTATGCCTTAAGTGCGTAACTAACTGCATAAGGAAAAGGGACATAAAATGCAGCCAACTCAATTGTTTTCTATTAATTTTCATTATAAAGAAAAACAACACAGCTGGCTCTGTCATAAAAGCCTCTGCAAAGCCCTCTATCATCTATCCTGTTGTGTTCATAAAAATAGGGACAGATAAGAGTAGAAATACTTGTGTGCATGGAGCCTAGAGTAATTACAATTAAGGAATGACATCCCTGCTGTTTGTTGGTTGGTAACTCAATAGGTATTGAATGTCCAAATCCTGTACAACAATACAAAGATCTACATTTCTTAGCAGTGAAGCCATTAATGATAAATGATCAATGGCTAGGCCACCAACTGTCATAATAAGATGCAACATTGCAGAAGACACATGCCTAAATAGTTAACAACTGCTATTTGAGAACTGTAAGGGGAAGTCTTCCAGGATAAGATAGATAAGTACAAAGAAATAATATCAGTTGGACCTGGAGGGGGAGTATATTTATTTTGATTATGAGAATTGGTTATAAAGAAGCATTATTTACAAATAAAGATACATTACCAGAGTAATAATGATACTTTATTGAGAGCAAGCCAATTTCCGATAGGAAATTAAGGGCAGGCGAAGCTAGTGGGCAGAAGAAATGGGAGAGATAGCATGAGAAAACCCAGTTGGAAGATGTAATTAATAAGTAAGCATATACAAGACTCAAATTATACTGTTCAGAGCTTTGTCAGCCATGACATAGACAATCATCAAGAAATCAGAAATACAGGTAGCATGAAACCGTATGATCAGTCCAAGGCAGGGCAAAATTTCAAAGTCCCACAAATGACCACATCTTAAAAACAACACCCTTTAATGTATTCACTGGGGGGAGGGGAGGGGGGCAGGAGTATTTTGACCCCACAGTTTATTCAGGAGTTAATGCAATTCGGAGGAGAAAAAATAAAATCTCATATTTTTGCAAATATGTCATTTTAAAGTCAGTTTTTTTTATATAGTTCACATGAAAATGAGAATTTACACCCCAAAATGGATAGCCCTGCTTGTCCTGTATTTAGAAACATACCCACTATGGCTCTAATCTTATGTTTGTATGCACAGCGGGGCCTAAACCAAAAGGAGCAGCCGGTGGCTTTCAGAACAAAACTTTTGCTTGAAGGTATTTTAGGCCCCATAGCACACTGGTAGAGCCCTTGAGCAGCCAAAACGATATAGAACCCCCCACAAATGACCCCATTTTGAAAACTAGACCTCTTAACGAATTTATCTAGGGGTGTAATAAGTATTTTCGCCCACAGTTATTGAATGAATCTAAGCAAAGCAGAAGGAAAAATTATGAAAAATTACGATTTTCATTTTTTTGGTAATTGTGTTATTTTAAAAACAGTTTTTTTGTACAGCACACATATAAATGAAGATATGCACCCCAAAATAGATACCTCTGTTTGTCCTGTGTTCAGAGACATACCCATTGGGGCCCTAATGTTATGTATATATGCACAACGGGGCCCAAAATGAAAGGAGTAGCTGGTGACTTCCAGAGCAGACATTTAGCTTGAAGGTAATTTCGGACCCATTGCCCACTTTTAGAGCCCTTGAGCCACCAAAACGATGGAGAACCCTCACAAATGACGCCATTTTGAAAACTAGACCCCTTAATATATTTATATAAAAGTGTACTACGTATCTTGACCCCACAGTTTTTGAATTAATCTAAGCAAAGCAGAAGGAAAGAATTACAATTTTCATTTTTTGCCAATTGTCTCATTTTAAAAACAGTTTTTTTCGTACAGCACACATATGAATGAAGACGTTCATGCCAAAGTGGATACCCCTGTTTGTCCTGTGTTTAGAAACATACCTATTGTAGCCCTAATCTTATGTGTGTATGCACAACGGGGCCCAAACTTAAAGGAGCAGCCAGTGGCTTTCAGAACAGACATTTTGTTTGAAGGTGTTTTAGGCCCCATTGCACACTTGTAAAGCCCTTAAGCTGCCAAAACAATGGCAAACCCCCACAAATGACCCCATTTTGAAAACTAGACCCCTTAACGAATTTATCTAGGGGTGTACTGTGTATTTTGGCCCCACAGTTATTGAATGAATCTAAGCAAAGCAGAAGGAAGAAATTACGATTTTCTTCTCTTGGCAATTGTGTCATTTTGAAAACTGTTTTTTTTCTATAGCACAAATGTGAATGAAGATTTTCACCCAAAAATGGATCCCCCTGTTTATCTCGTGTTCACAAACATACCCCTTGTGGCCCTAATCTACTTCTAGGACACATGGCTAGGCCTATAATGGAGGGAACACCCATTGGATTTCAGGGCACAACTGAATAAATTTCAGGGCCCATTGCTCACTTATGCAGAAAAAAATTGACTTCCTAAAAATAATCCCATTCCCATTTTTTGGCATTCCCCAAATCTTAGATAAAAGTAATAATGTAAACTGTGTGGTATGTCCGAAGACCGGTGTAATTAGGGGGTCCTGGTTGGGATGGGCACATGAGGTAATTAAATCAGGTATCCCTCCTCCTCTCATGCTTGTTTTGACCTCAGTGGCAAGGATGAGGTGTAGAAAGTGGCGCTCTGTGAGGCTTTGTAATCTTGAGGTGCGGTGGTCTCATACAGAAGGCATTCAACAAGCTGCTCCTGGAACTGCAGGAAGGCGAGTGTTCCCGGGGTTTCTTGTAAATTGCATAAACAGGTAGCGATCTGAATAATGCCGGGCTCACACGGATCCCAGCTGTGAGCACGGTTGTGGCCCTGCGTATGGCCACATAATGTACTGTGCATAACTGCATACTCACAGATGCGGTCATGCGCAGTACACCTTTTCTTGTTTATATTTCCCCCGCTGTCACTCAGCGATGACATGCTGTGTTCTGTTTTATGTGAGTGGATTACATAATTCCAACCCACTAACATGAGCGGAATTGTGTATTCCAATGCATTTGATTGATCCGTGTATTACCCCAGATCAAACACATGCAATTTCTATCCGGTCGTGTGAGACCGGCCTAAGGTAGATAGCTACCTTTTTATCACGTTACCATGGACCGCTCAACAAAGGCACCACAAGGCTCCAGGCTCTTGGTGACCGTTGGTAGCTCCCTGACTCCCTGGCTCCTACGCATGTGTCCGGCATTTTTCCGGCAGGGGCATGCGCAGGAGTCTGGAAAGGTCCATGGAGGATGATTGCATTGGTGTTCAAATGCAGAGGCCTCCAGTAAGAAGTTTCATCTCCTCTCACTGATCGCATCGGTGAGGGGAGATGAAACTTTAACTTATTAAAAAACCTTTATGTGATCACCATTATCCATTGAATAATGGTGATCACGTGACCAGGAACCACATACCGCGGGCCCCTGTGACATCACCAGGCTCTTGGGTACCTTTGGTAGTCAGGAGCAGGAAGATTTAAAATTTCCTGGGCAATCCTTGACTTTTTGTGCATGTGTCTGCCATTATGCTGATAGGCGCATGCGCCGAAGCCTGGGTAAGATCCATGGATAAAGATCGCATTGGGGACAAATCTGGGGACCTTGGGTATGTAATTTCATCTCCCCTCCTGGATACTATCCGTAAGGGGAGATGCAATTTTAACTTTTTAAGCTCTTTTTTTTAAATTTTACATGATCATTGTTAACTGGTGGATAACAGTGATCATATGACCGAGAACTGCATACAGCAGTCTCCGGTGACATCTCTCTGCACTCGGCTATCTTTGACAGCCAGGTGCAGGGGAATTTTAAATTTGCTGGGCTCTCCGGCCTTCTGCGCATTAGCGCCAGATCGGCGCATGTGTAGAAGCCCACAGCAGGTCCCAATCACTGGGGGACATCACGGAGGACAGGGGTAAGAATTTTTATTTCCCCTCATGGATCGGATCCATTAGAGGAGATGAAATTTTAACTTTTTTAAACTTTTTTTTTTCACTTTTCCCTGATTACCGTTATACATTGGATAATGGTGATCATGGGCCCGGGGACCGCTTACTGCAGGTCGCGGTGACATCTCCTGCCTCCCGGCTACCTTCAGGAGCCGGGAGCCAGGAGATTTCAAATTTGACAGGGCTCTCTGCCTTCTGCGCATATGACTGATGTAATGACGCCTGAAGCGCATTCGCAGAAGGCCAGTGTCAGTCCTAGAGGACCAGATCACCACGGGACAGCATGGAAAACTTAGGTGAGTAATCTCAGCTGCACCAATGAAACTGATTCATGAGGGCAGCTGAATCTTTGACTTTTAAAAAACTTTTTTGCACTTTAATGCGATTGGCGCTATCCTTTGGATTGCGCCCATTGCATTGCCGGGGGGACTCCCCACGGCCCCTCCATGTTGTCAACTACCTCTGGGCACCAACAGCATGGAGCTGTGACGTTTATAGCCCACAAGGCTTTAATCCCTGCAGAATGCATGTTTTTACGTCCTCAGGGATTAAAGCCCACTTAACTAGGAAGTAAAAACACTATGGGCTGGTCACCAAGGGGTTAATATTTGGGAATGAGCACCCAGTACTGACATTGATGAAAATGGAACTCAGTGCCAATAAACAAGAACATAAAAAAGAAGCAGACCAAGAGCATACCCTTCTGTCTCATGGTTTAGAGGGCTCTTATCTTGTATATACACCATTGTCCATTCTGGAATCAATGTCCTCAGAAGATTGCACTATAACTCCACCAGGAGACACATCTTCCATTGCTTTCCTGCATACTACCTCATTACAGAATGATTCTTCATACTGTAGAATTCCATTGCTAGATTGTATTCAAGACTACAAACTAAAAGACAACTCTCAGCATAGGTAGTTTGAATGTCTTCCAGAGTGGATTCGATACGCTTGCCCAACTTGCTGGGGGGAATATTGTAGTAACATATTAGGAACCGTCTAAGGTTTCTTCCTTTTGTAATGGATGTATATGCCAGTTTGACAATATCTTAACAGATATGAACCATATCAACCAGACAAATCTGAAATGAGTACAAATAGCATAGAACACTAGAACTATTTCTCTTTTTTTTCAACATTAGTTTTTTTTATTGAAAGCAAGTTTAAATGGTATATAATACAATAGCATATACTCAGGTATAAAACGTACAATGATATAAACATACAGATACAATGTTTATGCAGAATTAACACGTACATGCAGCATATGATTTATATATTTATATACAGCTATTCCTTAGTGAAACATTTTATTATGTTGCAATGTGCTTCGTTATGTTCCACGTAATCTACCTGACCTTCGTTTTCTCAAACAATATAAGCATGAAAATGATAGGTAAAACGATCAAAACTATAAGAACTAAAAGAACTAGGCATCCTTGCTTTACTAATTGGTATAATTGAAGTACTGTCAATGATCTGTAAATTTTAACCCATGCATCCCATGACTCTAAATACTTTTTTTTGAATTAGTACAAAAAGCTTACCATTTTTCAAAAATACAGTGTCCGGCTAGTCTGTTCTTGAACTCTTCTATTGCAGGGGGTGTGGACGTTTTCCAGTGCTTGGCTATAATTGTTTTTGCCATCATTAGAGTGTGACCTGTCAAATATCTGTGTGACTGTGGACATGTATCAAGGCCTATCAAAAGCACAGCCCTTTTGGGATCTTTAAGAATATATCTATGTAACATACAGTTAAGCAGAACATATATTTCATTCCAAAAACTTTTTATCTTTGAACAGGACCAAAATATGTGCAGTAAGGACACCTTCTGACCACACTTTCTCCAGCATTCACCATTTCCACTTCTCATTCTGCTAGTGATTAGTTGGGGAGAATAACACCAGCTCAATTGTATTTTTAATTGTGATTCTAGAATAGCCATGCCTCGAGTGGACTGCACTGCTGATTTACATGATTTTTCCCATTCGTCTATAGAGGACTCCTCTCCCAGTTCCCTTTCCCAGTTTAACATATGAGATTTTTTCGACAGCTTCTGATTTCCTTTCAATATATCATAAAAGTGTCGGGTAGACACTAGAAGTATTGCTGTTACAAGTTTGTTAAATAAAAGTAATCACATAGGACTGTTCAAGTTTTGATTTCACTAAGTGGAAAGCAGACTTAACCCCTTAATGACATGGCCTATTTTGGCGTTGAGGACCAAGCGATTTTTTGGTATTTTTCCATCTCCATTTTTCAAAAGCCATAACTTTTTTATTTTTCCGTGGACGCGGCCGTATAAGGGCTTGTTTTTTGCGTGGCGAGCTGTAGTTTTTATCGGTGCCACTTTTGGGTACATAGACAATATCGTAAAATTTTTTTATTTTTTTTTTATGATAACAGGGAGAGAAAACGCATCAATTCTGCCATAGATTTCTTTTTCTTTTTTTTACAGCGTTAATCATGCAGCATAAATGACACACTAAATGTTTTCTGCGGGTCGGTACGGTAACAACGATACCAAAATTGTTATATTTTTTTTTAGGTTTTTACACTTTTTTGCAATAAAACCCCCTTTTTTTTTGGAAATCTTTTTTTTCCTCTATAGCTGCATTCAAAGTCCTGTAACTTTTTAATTTTTCTATGTACGGAGCTCTATGAGGGCTTATTTTTTGCGAGACGAGCTGTAGTTTTTATTGGTACCATTTTGGGGAATGTGTGGCTTTTTTGATCACTTTTATTGCATTTTTTGTGAGGCAAAATGCTAAAAATTAGCATTTTGCCTCTGTTTTTTAGCGTTGTTTTTTACGCTTTTTATCGTACAAAATAAAAAGTGTGTTCAACTTTTTGTACACGTCGTTACGGACGCGTCAATACCAAATATGTGGGTTTTTAATTTTTTTTCCCTTTTTTTATGCTAATATTAGAAAAAGCATAAAAAAAGGGGGTTTTTTTACATTTTTTTTACATTTTTCTTTTTTTTACACTTCTTTTCTTTTTTTTATACTATTTGAGTCCCTCTGAGGGACTTACAACACTGTGCCTATGATCGCTGTCATAAGGCATGGCAGAGCTACTGCTCTGCCATGCCTTATCGCTTATACAGCGATTATAGGCACAGGCAATACAGGACGCCAGTGTCTGGCGTCCTGTTGCCATGGCGACAGGCCGGGCTCTCGCGATGACATCGCGAGTTCCGGCCGGAGACACAGAGGGAGCGCGATCCCTCTGTGAACTCTTTCCCTGCCGCGATCTACTTAGATCGCGGCAGGGAAGGGGTTAACAGCGGGGGGCGCATCTCCGATGCCCCCCCGCTGTTGCAGCGGGACGCCGGCTGTGACTGACAGCCGGCTCCCGCTGCGGGATAGCGCTGGATCTTATGTGATCCCGCGCTATCCCCAGGACGTACCTGTACGTCCTGTTGCGGGAAGTACCAGGCTGCCAGGACGTACCGGTACGTCCTGGAGCGGGAAGGGGTTAATCTTTAATGGCAATGAAAATTTATTTTTCCATCTCTGCCCCCCTCACCTGATTGCTTGTCATACTCTGGAGGTGGCTTCTGTGTATTGCATCTAGAGATGAGCGAACGTACTCGTCCGAGCTTGATACTCGTTCGAGTATTAGCGTGTTCGAGATTAAAGTAGTGAAAGTAACTCGAACATCGCATGGTACTCGTCACGAGTAACGAGCACCACGCGATGTTCAAGTTACTTTCACTTTCATCTCTGAGACGTTAGCACGCTTTTCTGGCCAATAGAAAGACAGGGAAGGCATTACAACTTCCCCCTGCGACGTTCAAGCCCTATACCACCCCCCTGCAGTGAGTGGCTGGCGAGATCAGGTGTCACCCGAGTATAAAAATCGGCCCCTCCCGCGGCTCGCCACACATGCGTTCTGACATACTTTAGGGAAAGTGCTGTCTTGGTGGAGTTGCTATAGGGAGAGCGTTAGGAGCATTTTAGGCTTCAAGAACCCCAACGGTCCTTCTTAGGGCCACATCTAACCGTGTGCAGTACTGTGGAGGCTGCTTTTTGCAGTGTTGCACATTTTTTTTTTTTGTATATCGGCCGTGCAGAGCATTGCGCCCTGCAGTAATACTCCAGGGCCAGAAGTGGTGGTTAGGCAGGGACAGAAGACATATATTGTGAGGCAGGGACAGAAGACATATTTATTGAATATAGGCAGTGGGCCTTAGCAAAAACATTTGGGGAAAAAAAATCTATTTGGGCTGCCTGTGACTGTCCTCAGTGTTCTGGGTCTGTGCTGGGTGTAGTTGTCCTCCTAATTCATACGCAGCCAGCTAAGTGTTACAGCAGGCTTGCGCAAAATTATTTCCTGGCTCTGTGTTGGCTGTTAAATCACCGCTGTATTCCAGTCCACAGTGCAACACTCTGCAGTTATTTGACATACTCCAGGGCCAGTAGCGGTGACGCAGAGAGAGAAGAGATATATTTATTGAATATAGGCAGTGGGCCTTTGCAAAAACATTTGGGAAAAAAAATCTATTTGGGCTGCCTGTGACTGTCCTCAGTGTTCTGGGTCTGTGCTGGGTGTGGTAGTCCTCCTAATTCATACGCAGCCAGCTAAGTGTTACAGCAGGCTTGCGCAAAATTATTTCCTGGCGTTCCGTAAGCGAAGTCAGCCTCCAACCACAGGCCAATAAGCGGCACATTTAATTACAGCGTTCTGTTTCTGCACTACTGGTAATACACCATGCTGAGGGGTAGGGGTAGGCCTATAGGACGTGGACGCGGGCGAGGACGCGGAGGCCCAAGTCATGGTGTGAGCACAGGCCGAGCCAGTGCGGTGGCCAGGGGTAGAGGCAGGGCCAGACCGAATAATCCACCAACTGTTTCCCAAAGCGCCCCCTCGCGCCATGCCACCCTGCAGAGGTCAAGGTGCTCTACTGTGTGGCAGTTTTTCACAGAGACGCCTGACGACCGACGAACAGTGGTGTGCAACCTTTGTCGCGCCAAGATCAGCTGGGGAGCCACCACCACCAGCATGCGCAGGCATATGATGGCCAAGCACCCCACAAGGTGGGACAAAGGCCGTTCACCGCCTCCGGTTTGCACCACTGCCTCTCCCCCTGTGCCCCAACCTGCCACTGAGATCCAACCCCCCTCTCAGGACGCAGGCACTACCGTCTCCTGGCCTGCACCCACACCCTCACCTCCGCTGTCCTCGGCCCCATCCAGCAATGTCTCTCAGCGCAGCGTCCAGACGTCGCTAGCGCCACTGTTTGAGCGCGAGCGCAAGTACGCCGCCACGCACCCGCACGCTCAAGCGTTAAACGTGCATATAGCCAAATTGATCAGCCTGGAGATGCTGCTGTATAGGCTTGTGGAAACGGAGGCTTTCAAAAGCATGATGGCGGCGGCGGCCCCGCGCTACTCGGTTCCCAGTTGCCGCTACTTTTCCCGATGTGCCGTCCCAGCCCTGCACGACCACGTCTCCCGCAACATTGTACGCGCCCTCACCAACGCGGTTACTGCCAAGGTCCACTTAACAACAGACACGTGGACAAGCACAGGTGGGCAGGGCCACTATATCTCCCTGACGGCACATTGGGTGAATTTAGTGGAGGCTGGGGCAGAGTCAGAGCCTGGGACCGCTCACGTCCTACCCACCCCCCAGAATTGCGTGCCCCAGCTCGGTGGTGGTATCTGCGGCGGTGTATGCTTCCTCCGCTAAACCACCCTCCTCCTCCTCCTCCTACGCAACCTCTGTCTCGCAATCAAGATGTGTCAGCAGCAGCAGCACGTCGCCAGCAGTCGGTGTCGCGCGGCACGGCAGCACAGCGGTGGGCAAGCGTCAGCAGGCCGTGCTGAAACTACTCAGCTTAGGAGAGAAGAGGCACACGGCCCACGAACTGCTGCAGGGTCTGACAGAGCAGACCGACCACTGGCTTGCGCCGCTGAACCTCCAACCGGGCATGGTCGTGTGTGACAACGGCCGTAATCTGGTGGAGGCTCTGCAGCTCGGCACCCTCAAGCACGTGCCATGCCTGGCCCATGTCTTTAATTTGGTGGTTCAGCGCTTTCTGAAAAGCTACCCACACTTGTCATACCTGCTCGGAAAGGTGCGCCGGGTCAGCACACATTTCCGCAACTCCAAGACGGATGCTGCCACACTGCGGACCCTACAACATCGGTTTCATCTGCCAGTGCACCGATTGCTGTGCGACATGCCCACACAGTGGAACTCTACGCTCCACATGTTGGCCAGGCTCTATGAGCAGCGTAGAGCTATTGCGGAATACCAACTCCAACATGGGCGGCGTAGTGGGAGTCAGCCTCCTCAATTATTTACAGAAGAGTGGGCCTGGTTGGCAGACATCTGCCAGGTCCTTGGAAACTTTGAGGAGTCTACCCAGATGCTGAGCGGGGATGCTGCAATCATTAGCGTCACCATTCCTCTGCTATGCCTCTTGAGAAGATCCCTGCAAAGCATAAAGGCAGACGCTTTGCACTCGGAAACGGAGGCGGGGGAAGACAGTATGTCGCTGGATAGTCAGAGCACCCTCATGTCTATATCTCAGCACGTTGAGGAGGAGGGGGAGGGGGAGGAGCATGAGGAGGAGGGGGAAGAGACAGCTTGGCCCACTGCTGAGGGTACACATGCTGCTTGCCTGTCATCCTTTCAGCGTGTATGGCCAGAGGAGGAGGAGGAGGGGGAGGAGCATGAGGAGGAGGGGGAAGAGACAGCTTGGCCCACTGCTGAGGGTACACATGCTGCTTGCCTGTCATCCTTTCAGCGTGTATGGCCAGAGGAGGAGGAGGAGGAGGAGGAGGAGGATCCTGAAAGTGATCTTCCTAGTGAGGACAGACATGTGTTGCGTACAGGTACCCTGGCACACATGGCTGACTTCATGTTAGGATGCCTTTCTTGTGACCCTCGCGTTACACGCATTCTGGCCACTACGGATTACTGGGTGTACACACTGCTCGACCCACGGTATAAGGAGAACCTTTCCACTCTCATTCCCGAAGAAGAAAGGGGTTCGAGAATGATGCTATACCACAGGGCGCTGGTGGACAAACTGATGGTAAACTACCCATCCGACAGCGCTAGTGGCCGAAGGCGCAGTTCCGAGGGCCAGGTAGCAGGGGAGGCGCAGAGATCAGGCAGCATGTACAGCGCAGGCAGGGGACCATTATCCAAGGCCTTTGCCAGCTTTCTGGCTCCCCAGCAAGACTGTGTCACCGGTCTCCAGTCAAGGCTGAGTTGGCGGGAGCACTGTAAAAGGATGGTGAGGGAGTACGTAGCCGATCGCATGACCGTCCTCGGTGACGCCTCTGCCCCCTACAACTACTGGGTGTCGAAGTTGGACACGTGGCCTGAACTCGCGCTGTATGCCCTGGAGGTGCTTGCTTGTCCTGCGGCTAGCGTCTTGTCAGAGAGTGTGTTTAGTGTGGCTGGGGGAATCATCACGGATAAGCGTACCCACCTGTCAACTGACAGTGCCGACAGGCTTACACTCATCAAGATGAACAAAGCCTGGATTTCCCCAGACTTCTCTTCTTCACCAGCGGACAGCAGCGATACCTAAGCAATACGTAGGCTGCACCCGCGGATGGAAGCATCGTTCTCTATCACCATCAAAAACGGGGACCTTTTTGCTTCATTAATCTGTGTATAATATTCCTCCTCCTCCTCCTGCTCCTCCTCCTGAAAACTCACATAATCACGCCGAACGGGCAAGTTTTCTTAGGCCCACAAGGCTCAGTCATATAATTTTTGTAAACAATTTTTATACGTTTCAATGCTCATTAAAGCGTTGAAACTTTCACCTCAACCAATTTTTATTTTAACTGGGCTGCCTCCAGGCCTAGTTACCAATTAAGCCACATTAACCAAAGCGATTAATGGGTTTCACCTGCCCTCTTGGTTGGGCATGGGCAATTTTTACATTAGTACTGTTGGTACACCAATTTTTGGGGGCCCTCGCCTACAGTGTAATCAAATTAATTTTTAGCCCACCTGCATTACAGCTGACGTTACATCAGCTGTGTTGGGCACTGCAATGGGATATATTTATGTACCGCCGGTGGGTTCCAGGGAGCCACCCATGCCGTGGGTCCACAGGGAGTTGTAACTGCATGTGTCCACTTCTAAAGAACCCCAGTCTGACTGGGGCATGCAGTGTGGGCCGAAGCCCACCTGCATTAAGCACGACATTACCTCAGCTGTGTTGGGCACTGCAATGGGATATATTTATGTACCGCCGGTGGGTTCCAGGGAGCCACCCATGCCGTGGGTTCACAGGGAGTTGTAACTGCATGTGTCCACTTCTAAAGAACCCCAGTCTGACTGGGGCATGTAGTGTGGGCCGAAGCCCACCTGCATTAAGCACGACATTACCTCAGCTGTGTTGGGCACTGCAATGGAATATATTTATGTACCGCTGGTGGCTTCCTGGCACCCACCCATGCCGTGGGTTCACAGGGAGTTGTAACTGCATGTGTCCACTTCTAAAGAACCCCAGTCTGACTGGGGCATGTAGTGTGGGCCGAAGCCCACCTGCATTAAGCACGACATTACCTCAGCTGTGATGGGCAATGCAATGGGATACATTTATGTACCGCCGGTGGGTTCCAGGGAGCCACCCAGGCTCTGGGTGCACACGGAATTCCCATTGCGGAGTTGTACCTGCCTGTGACTATTTATAAAAAACCGCGGTCTGACTGGGGCATGCAGACACCTTGACAGAATGAATAGTGTGTGGCACATAGGTTCCCCATTGCTATGCCCACGTGTGCAGCTCCTGATGGTGGTGGCACAGGATTATATTTCTCATTGCTTCTGTACAGCATTGTGGGCTATCGCCCCACCCCTTTTAAAGAGGGTCGCTGCCTAGCCGTGCCAACCCTCTGCAGTGTGTGCCTGCGGTTCCTCCTCATGGCAGACGCACTTATAAATAGACATGAGTGTGGCGTGGCATGAGGGCAGCTGAAGGCTCCGCAGGGACAATTTGGTGTGCGCTGTGGACACTGGGTCATGCAGGGGGGGGGGGTTGGGCAGCATGTAACCCAGGAGAAGTGGCAGCGGAGTGTCATGCAGGCAGTGATTGTGCTTTGTTGGAGGTAGTGTGGTGCTTAGCTAAGGTATGCATTGCTAATGAGGGCTTTTCAGAAGTAAAAATTGTTGGGAGGGGGAGGCCCACTCTTGCCGCTATTGTGGCTTAATAGTGGGACCTGGGAACTTGAGATGCAGCCCAACATGTAGCCCCTCGCCTGCCCTATCCGTTGCTGTGTCGTTCCCATCACTTTCTTGAATTGCCCAGATTTTCACAAATGAAAACCTTAGCGAGCATCGGCGATATACAAAAATGCTCGGGTCGCCCATTGACTTCAATGGGGTTTGTTACTCGAAACGAACCCTCGAGCATCGCGATAATTTCGTCCCGAGTAACGAGCACCCAAGCATTTTGGTGCTCGCTCATCTCTAATTGCATCCACTTCCATGCAGTGCAGCCTCCTATCTGATGCATATGAGGCACCATCTTTAGAGGGAGATTTTCACTTTTACTTTTAAATCTATCCCATGATACATAAGCACAGCATTAGCTGAGGCTACACCCATCTGCCTGCTAGTGGGATAGTTTAATCATGATTAAATTCTATATTCACTTCAATAAACTACAGGCCATAAGTTTTCAGTCAGGAGGATGAGTTATGATCTTCTCTTTTATAACTGTGTGACATCATGAGTAACTGTGCTAGAACTGCCTGTATTCCCCACTGGATAATTTCTGTGGTAGTATTCATGCAATAGCAATACTTAGTGAAAGTCTGCTTTGGATCAATTCCTTTTTTATGTATATATTTTTATTCTGTGATTTTTTAAAACTTATTTTTGGAACAATTTTTTTACCATCTATGACCCCCACCTCTGGGGGTCATTCACATGGTCTTTTTTATTTCTTATTTCTCACTTTTACACTGTAGCCTTTGGCATTCATATGAGCACCAGTTACAAGGAAAAGCATCCCCTTGTAGTGACAATATTCACTAACAGAGCTGATCAGGGTCTGTTAGGACACTGCAGCTCTGCTGTAACAGGGGACACCTGGTGGTTACATGATTGCATAGTTATACTTCCACTTTCAATTTTTAGTACATAGCGCTCATTAAGTACATAGCGCTCATGTACAAAAAACACTTCTCCCTTCTCCTCTGGGTCCTCATCTGTGTCTGACAGCTGATAACCTGACCTGCTCCTGCTTGATTGCACGAGCAGAAACTTTAATCCTGTGCCATATTTCTGCTTTCGTCAGGGATTAAAGCCCAGGACCTAGCACTGTATATTTACTGCGCTTCCACTTTAAGGGGATAAGATGCCTTTTACAAGAAACTATAATTTTTATTCTAAATGTCAGAGCTACCAAAAAGCATGATCGTGTGTCTATAGTCCAAGAGTCACTCCCAACGGATTATGATATTGCGTATGATATTGTTTATGGTTAGTGCCCTCACCCTGCAAGACACAATACGGAATGCGGCTTTTGCCAATGTCACATTAGCAGATGTCTTCGCTAATATGCAGACTTGTGTACAGAAGCGCCTGGATGCAACATATGTTCTAAGCTGACTTTGGTTTACAACATACCAGGTAAATACATTGCAATTTTCATAGGGAGCCATGCAAAAATTATAAAGTTATTGAGGAATGGATTAAGTTATTGGATTTCCTAGTGAGAGAATCACCCTGTACATGTTGTTTAATGGGACATTCTGGTTGGATGAAGGTATTCCCTATCTATGGGATAGGAAATAACTAGCTAATCAGTGGAGGTCAGACTCCTAGAACATCCATTGATTCCAAGAATGGGGTTCTGCTCAATCCCTGAATGGATGGAGCAGAGTTTACACATGCATACCCTTGCTCCATTTATTTCATCGACAACATCAGAAATTGCCAAGTTCAATTGCTCAACAATTTCTGTCTTTGTTATTGAAATGAATGGAGTGGAGGCGTGCCTGTGTTACCAATGCTACATTCATTTGTGAACTGACCAGACCACTGTTCTCAGGATCAATTGGAGACCCTGCAGTCTGCCCCCAATGGATAGGGGATACCTTCATCCAACTGAAATAGCCCTTTAAATAACAGTATTAACCCTTTCCAATCCACTGTCTGACGTCTAAAGACATTATTTAAGGCTATACAGCTCAGATGTTGGAAGACGTCCGTCGGGGTTCTCTTACTGTATATTGCCAGTCTCTCTGCTGTCGGAGCCTATCCAACGTGTCACCTCATGCAGTACTGGCTTTAGCCAGCATATAGTGCCGTTGTATAACAGCAGAAGAGTAAGCCTCCTAGGAAAACCAGAATACAAATTGGATTGGAAAGGTTTAAAGAGGTTTTCTGGGTCAAAAAGAAGTCAAAAGGACTTAAAATAAATAAATATTGAATACTCACCTATCCTGGTGGCTGCCCGTTTAGCTCTGCTGCCCACGGAATGGAACCCAGAAGAAGCAGCAGAAGTTCAAATGGTGTTCATTGTGCACGTGACCGCTCAACCACTCACTGGCTTCAGTGGTGATTTCTTCATGGCCGCTGTGAGTGGTCATGTGCACAATGAACAGCATGTGGGTACTGGGACTGTAGCACCGGACGGGGATCTGCAGTCATAAGTGTGTATTCAATTTGTATTGATTTTAAGCCCTTTTAACTTTTTTCAAGTCCTGGAAAACCCCTTTAAGTGTCGTTACACTATCTTAAAAAGCTTTTCACTTTGTCAAAAACGAATGATAATTGGATTATCAAATTTGATTAATATAGAAATAAATGCATTTATTCCTTTCACTCAGGATGAAGCAGCCACT
This sequence comes from Eleutherodactylus coqui, assembly GCF_035609145.1. Taxonomy (NCBI): domain Eukaryota; kingdom Metazoa; phylum Chordata; class Amphibia; order Anura; family Eleutherodactylidae; genus Eleutherodactylus; species Eleutherodactylus coqui. Next base: position 61,467,153 of record NC_089838.1, on the reverse strand, counting down.
ATTAGCCTTATTTATTTGCTGAAACAAGCCATATCAGTTCATAGCTTTTAAAGTGTCAAATTGGAAGCTAATGTAGTTTGCATGAAAAAGAAAAAAAAAGAAAAGGTTTAACATAATATTTTATGAATCCATGCTAGGGGTTCACTGCAATGGCTCTATAGGTGGCTTGCATTAAATGGAATGTCTGACCAGATTAATGCTTTCCTCAGTACAATCATAGTGTAAAATGCGGCATGACTGCTAGGGATTGATGCATTTGCTCTGTGGAGAAATGTGAATTAGCATTTACAGACTTGATTGATGTTTGCAGCTAACTACCTGTCAGATTTTTTAATGGCAAAACTTGCCTCATAATTCATACATTACCTTACTTGGTGCGACTGTGTACAAGTCTTACCTCCCGAAGCCCTGATAAATGTGAGGGAGCATGTTGCAGACTAACCTGCTTAAATATCATCCTACAATGCATTGAGCACGCTGGAAGCCAGAGAATAATCTATAGCTATGAACTCAATCACTAAACCCATCAGCATATCTGAATGAGTATAGCAAAGGGATCTTTTTCATTTTCATTTAACTAAAACACACATAAGGCAAAATTAGCTTATAAAATTTGCACATATGCGATTTTTTCCTAAACCCATATTTCCAAAAAGGAGATATGGCTTGTCAAGAGTGGGCATGGCCGCCCAGGTCCAACACACTTATGTATAATTTATGCCAGAATCTTGCATAAAATTTTACTAGACATCTAGTGCATCATGTGCCAATGAGGATCATTCTACTGCGTTTTCCTGAAAATAAGACCCTGATTTTCAGGGGCTGGGAGGGGCTTTACATATAAGCCCTACTCTGAAAATAAGCACTAGCTACACTACATAAAAAAAGAGCAATACTCACCTAGCAAGCGCCGTCTAGGTCCCTCCCGCTGGTCCCTGGCGTTCCGGCAGGCTTCTGTGTAGTCCTCCATGCCGACAGAACATCGCTTGCTGGTAACGGAGCTTGTAAACCCCGTCTCCAGCAAGTGATTGCTTTGATTGGTTCTCGAGCACTGCGGCTCACCCAATCAGAGCCAGTCCTCGATCAACCAACCATAGCATTGCATTGAATGGCTGTAATTGGTTCACCAAGCACCTGAGTCGGGTCACTCAAGAACCCCGTTACCAGCAAGCGATGCTCTGAGGACTACACAGAAGGCTGCTGAAGCGCCAGGGACCAGCGGGAAGGACCCAGATAGCACTTGCTAGGTGAGTATAAGACACCCCCAAAAATAAGACCCTGTGCCTCTTTTGGGGCAAATATTAATATAAGGGTCTTATTTTCAGGTTAACACTGTATGACTGACATTTGAAACACCAGTCCTAATAAATTCCCCCTTCGATGTATATTAGTATGTACCTGCACACACAAAGCTTTCATGTGTACAAGCTTCATGATGTTCCGATGAACGTCAATCATTCTCTGCTATACCGTACCGTAAGTCCGCCAAGACATGTGTTAAAGTGAAGGTCAATTATATTTTCCAAATCAGAGGAATTGAAAAGCTGACAACACCGTTGTATTGATTTACTAATAAGGAATATATCTTACCAACTGTATATTCAGCTTTTTTTTTCTCAAAAGCAGCAGTTCTAGGAAATTCTCATGTGTCTCCTGGCTTTGTTCATGATGTTTGATTTTTGTGAGATTCATAGGAAATCTGAGAACATAGATACTATCCAGTTTTTCATTCAAATGCTCTGCTTTGTACTATAGGACTAGTTTCTAGATCATTTTAAAATGGTACAACATAATGACTTAGCGATAAAATAAACAGCATCTGAAGAGCAAAAAATCTTCCTACTTATCGTCATGTTTATTTTATTAGTTGTTTTTATGTATTGTTAACGTTTTAGATATTTCCATAAAATGGAAATATATTTTTAGACGTTATATTAAAAAGAATCAATTCTTGCATTTAATACTACTTGATTTTATTATATTCTAGCCTTATGGTATAGTATGTTCATGAGGATCTATAAAAGTATGCTCCATTTCAATAATTCTGTATATGAACTACATGGCAAAGAGCAGCATAAGGTTCTGCATTCATAGTAGTACAGGGCTGTTGTATAGTTTATAGAAATAGGACTTTCTATTTATGTTTTGTAAACATTACAAAGCTGATATAGTGTACATGTGGTGTAGTGAAAAATGCAGCACAGGCACTCGTACCATTTAGTGTTTAGGTTGTGTGGTCTGTAATTGCTTTGGGTCTAAAAACTTTATTTTTACAGTGGACTTAAGGGCTTATTCCCCCATCCGTATATCGGCCTGGTTTTCATGCTCCTCGTCACTGTTTACAATGGGAGTGGCAGGACAGGGCTGAGCTAAATTCCGCCCCGCCCCCTCCCATTGCAAATAGTGGTGAAGGGTGGAGAGGGGGCGGGAGCTCAGTGCACTGCTCCCAGCCCAGCCCATCTACTCCCCCTGCAGAAAGGGACACCATATATCGGCCTGGCGTGAAAACTTGGCCGATATACGGACTTGTGAATAAGCCCTAAAGCTTACTGTATACGCTCCTTGTAAAAAAAAAATCAAGCGTCTAGAAGGAGTTGTCTGTTGTTTTGTTGCAAAATGTGGATGATATGGAGGCAAGTTTGTTGTGGATAAAAGTTTGCATGATGTGGAGGCTGAGTTACAGCAAATATATATATAACATTTGGTGTCTTCCAATTAATATTTAAAAAATGTGTTTAGTGTAAAAAGATATTTTTCTTTCAATTTACTAACTGCTATTTTTACTTATTTATTTTATCCCATAAAGTAATTTCCTTTCATTGATCTTTTCTTCACTTTGTGATATGAAGGAATACACAGTACATATATTTTAGTATATTACTACATGTAAACACACTGTCAATATAGGGACTGCTTGAAGGAAGTCTGTCAGCTGTTTTGATTATACAAATCTGCTGAAAATACTAGGTAGGGGAAGGAGAGAGCTTTACAGAACATGCTGAACTGGATGGACTGCTTGACAAAATAATATGAATAGCTACCCTGTTTGCCTGAAAATGAGACCTACCCCAAGAATAAATTTTCAGGATTTTGGAGGATGCTTGAAATATATGCCCTACTCTAAAAATACACCCACGTTACAGTTAATAAAAAAGTCAGTTTAAATAGAGTCCAGACAGCTATAGAAAAGTAAAAGCTTGTGGAGCCAAAATTAATATAAGACCCTGTCTTATTTTCAGTGAAACAGGGTAGATGGTTCATGACTTTTTTATTAACAACATGCAGAACCACCTTTTCAGTTAATTCAACCTGAGTTGGATTTAGAATAGACTCATACAAGCGCTGGTGTCTAATGGAATACTAGACCTCTGGTCATGCAATAGTTGTTAAAACCCTGGTGGAAATGTTGGTGGGTGATCACATCACTTTTGTTTCCAAAACAGACCAGAGGAGTTCAATGATGTTCAGGTCTAGCGACTGTGCTGGTCATGGAAGATGCCAAACCTCATGTTCATGATCCTGAAACCACAGTTGGACATAATAAGCTGCATGGGTAGGGGAATCCTCATCCTGGAAAATTGCATCTCCATCAGGAAACAAACACCCTTGGGTGAACCTGATCAACCAAAATGTCAGTATAGTCGTTGGCAGTCACTTTCCCTTTTAAAGATATGATGGGTCCTGCAGAAACCCATGAGATGGCTGCACAAACCATGACAGCTCCACCACCATGCTTGACAATAAGAAGCAAACGTGCAGTGACAAGCTTCATTTGACATTCGCCGCGCATAAACAGATCCTGTGGTGTGAAATACTGCAAAGGAGGATTCGTCAGACCAAACCATGCGTTTCTAGTTACCAGCAGATCAGAGTGAATGCTATCATAATTTTTTTAACCATACTTTTGGACGATGGTTTTGCTGACAGATGCTCCAACTAGCATGTTTTCTCTGCAAGAGCAACATTTCACACAATCCCCAACACAATACGTCCTATGCAGATCAACTTCTGCTTTACTGTAGATCTTCATATACGCTACACATTAGTAGCAAACAGGTTTCACATGCGCATTATTACTGCATGCATTGCCAAGAGTATTATCAATCCTACGGTTTCCATTATTTTGATACCCCCCCCCCCCCCTATGTTACAGTGTTAATATGTTACCTGTGATAACGGTATTAGTGGCAGCATCACTGCAAAAAAAAACATTAATCCTAGTGTGAGCTGCCACTGCAAGAGCCTCAGAGGCAATCCCTCTCCATGAAGTTTTTGTCAGTCTCTGTACTGCGCTGTTCCACAGCTCCTCTACTCTGTTCTAGGTGATGGCTGTATCAGTTTCATGATTGAATGCTACAACCATCACTTATCAATAGGGAGAACCTGTGTAGATCTGGTATTATTATATGGTGACCACATTACTTAGAGGTACATTAGAACTGAGCCGCTATATTTAACTCTGACGTATTAAAAGTTGTTTTATGGATACGCTATCTCCCATGTATATATTATTTGATATGCTGTGTATAGTGCAACTATCTACTGTATAACAAAAAATATTAACATGCTATATGTTAGCAAATTTTTATATACTGCATGGCATGCTACATTGGGAGTATTTCTAATAGCTTTAAAATTAGGAATACATTTTTTTAGATATAGTATGGTGGTATATATTTATATACTATATGGTTGAATTGTTGTATACTGGCAGATATTTATGCAGGTAGTTTTATATATACTGTATTATATTATAAAAAATAAAAAATATTTATGCATTGAAAAACAAAACTACTTACCGTATTTTCTGGCGTATTAGACGACTGGGCGTATAAAGATGACCCCCAACTGTCGACTTATATGCCGGGAATACGCTGTAGAAAAAAAATCAATACTCAACTCCCACGGCGCTGCTGCAGGCTGTCGCTCCCTACTCCGTGCTGGCAGAGCATTGCTGTCTGGATGCAGGACTTGAATGCCCCGCCTCCAGAAAGCTAATGCTCTGATTGGCTAACTCAGCGGGGCGTCAGCCAATGAAAGCCGACACTGGGTTAACCAATCACAACCATTCAATGACATCATCACTCACGCTGCTAAACTCCCTCCCATCTCCCTTCTCTGGCAGCTAGCATAGGCTCCCATAGGAATCTGTGCAGCTGTCGGCATCTGCGTGAAAGTGCACTGTTGGGCGCTTTCACGCACTGATGCATTGTAAGTCAATGCATCAGAGGGGCAGCGTATATTGGCTGGGTGTGAAAACCCGGTTGATATATGCCCCTGTGAATAAGCCCTAAGGCCTCGGTCACACGACCGTTTTTTGGTCCGATCAGCAGACGCGCTTGCGATCTGCAGATCTATAGACCAAATGCATCCCAATGGAATTGGTCACATGTCCGCTTTTTATGCGGATGTGCAATCAATTATTATAGGACATAACGATTCGCAGAACGCGCCTATCTGCGTTCTGCGCATCGCTGTGTTCTATTATGCGCTCAATGGGGCCGGCGGCAGCAGCGCCGACCCCATTGAGAAGATATACTAAAGATCGTTCTCTGAGAGCTGAGTGCTGCCTCTGATTGGTCCCTGCGCTCAGCCAATCAGAGGCAGCACTCACTCACCCATTCATGAATTCATGAATGGGTGAGTGAGAGCTGCCTCTGATTGGTGAGGGCTGTGACCAATCAGAGGCGGCTCATTCAGCAGGCATGGATTTTAAATCCCCAGCTGCTGAATACTACACAGAGCAGTTCAGAAGAACTGCCGGCCAGACGCGGCTGAACTCCGGCTGCTGGGAAAAGGTAAGTATACATTTTTTTTTAATTTTTACACATTTTTAGGATGATTTTCAGGGAAGGGCTTATATTTTTAAGCCCTTCCCGAAAATTCATCCCGCGCTCGCCGGCAGCCCATTGTTTTCAATGGAGCCAGCTGTATTGCCGGCTCCATTGAATTCAATGGACGAACATCGTTCTCTTCTGCCACAGCTGTGGCACAGCTGTGGCAGAGGATAGCGGGCAGTGTGGGGCGGTTTCACTGAAAACGCTGCTAGGTGCAGCTTTTTCAGCAAATTGTCGGCCCCGGTCACGCGATTTGCGGATGCACATCCGTTATGCGATCCGCAAATTGCGGGAAAAAACGCCCGTGTGACCGAGGCCTCGGCTGAAAAAAGAACATGTGTCCATCCAGTTCAGCCTATTACTCCCCCTATGAGGTGGAAGCCAATTTTTCTCATTTAGGGCGCCCACCCACTGGCGCTTGCGATTCTCGCGCGTTTTTTGCCGCGTTTTCGCGGCTTTTCCATTAATTTCCATTGACTTTCATGGGTGCATTAGGAGAAAAATAAGGACACATATGCAACTGACAGTTCCTATGTTAAAAAACGCAACGCAACGCAAAACGCCAGTGGACAGGAGTACATTCAATTCTAATTGCTCTGCAGGAAAAACGCAAAACGCAAAGAAAAAAAAATCGCCAGTGGGTGGGCGCCCTTAAGGGGAAAAAATCCTTCCTAACTTCAATATATTGTATAGAGAAATTACTTTTATACTGCACTGCAGAAATGACATGTGTACTATATAACATAATTATTTATACAGCGTGTGATAAAATTATATAAAGGGTATCTCTTTGCCCAAGGGCTAACATGAACCTGGAGCTAGCTTTGGATCAGAGCTTTCTCTAACTTCTAATGTAGGAGTGGGAGAACTCATATGACTGGAAGCTATATTTAGGGGTGAATTGCAAAGTGGCCCTGCAAGAAAACTACAAGGTAGCCTAATGTTGTGGGTACACCCGAACCAAAAGGAATTCAAATAAGCTCTTTTTCCAGAAAGAAGGAAGGCTGTCTTTTTTGTATCGGCTTTTGGAAGATAGGTATCTTTTACACTGAACAATTATTGCTCAGATACTCGCTGGATTGTAGGAGTCTGAACGATCATTGATCAGTGTAAAAGTTGCCAGCAACTGAATAATAATTCATTCGTCATTCAGTTTCTGCAAGCATCAAAATCAATCAATAATTGGCTTTTATTCATCTATGAACAACTGCTTGTTTAGTTTCAATGAAGACAGGCAGCCTGAAACAGCCTGCCTTCATTGAAATTGCTCCACCTCCATTCACTGTGTCAAAGCACAGGAGCAATTATCTCTGGGACGCCTGTCAGGTGCTTAAGTGGGGGAAAGTTACCTTTTTAAGCTCATATCAAGGTAACTTTGTGGTGTATTGTAATTTTTGCTGAAGGAGAATATGACGTAGGCTCCAGCGTACCTGTCTAGCATCTTCTTCTCTGTACTGTTGATGTGCCGTCCTGCGTTCCAGCACGCATGCATAGTACAGAGGACACTGCGCCGTCGCAAATGGCCGCAGCACGGACGGCTTCCATTAACTTCAATGGAAGCTGGCCGTGCATAGCCCACACAAAATCGCAGCATGCTGCAATTTTTTCTTTACGAGCGGAAGATCGCAATCGATTTCTGCTGTTATGGGAATAATTCCTATTCCAGAAGATTTCACTGATCTGCTCCAGATTGGTGATAATGAGAAGCTTCATGCATGAATATATTTATTTGAACTGACGGATGTTATCCGTCAGCCCTGAATACTCTTCTGATTTATTCAAAGGAAGTACAATACAAATATAATTTTTTTTTTCAAATCAAAGATTTTTATTCATTTTTCAAACATTACATTCGATATGCAGCTATAGTTCACAATGATATAGGAAATTAGTATGGCATCCATTGTAAATCTTTCGATAATAATAGCTATACATGTAGGAACATAACGCTGAACAATAATCCTTACGCACATAAAATTGGTCGTGCTTCACTGTACTTTGGTTTTGTTTGTATGAGTCGACCTTAATAAACATATAGAACATTTTGAAATGGGGGGAGGGTGGGGGGGGGGGGTAAATGGAAGGGAAGGATGAGGAGGGGGGGGTGGTTGTGTGGGGACGGGCGGGGGGAGGGGTGAGGGGGGCAGGGATGGTGTTATTTCAGATTCCATCTTCCACTCTATCCTCCTCCAACTCTCCGTTCTCTGATCAGGGCCCTACTATCACACTCTCGTCCAAGGTCACTCACAATCTCACCCAAATGAAATCTATTGAGATAAGCACTGGTGCTGAATAGAATAATATTCATATGATATGGTAGTGGCACAAGGTCCTCCCCTCCTTTTGTGTTATCATCCCAGGTAACGCCAGGGGCTCCACATTTGCACAAATCCATCATGATCGCCTTTGGACCAACTCGAGAGTTCCTCCAAATTATAAATCATGTCCACTTTTTCTTTCCATTGTGATAATGTGGGGGGATTTTCTGAAGCCATAGTAGAGGGATCAGAGCTTTTGCTGCGTCTATTAAGAGCGCAATCAGTTTATTTTTAATTGGGTGAAAATTTGCAGACGGCCTCCAAAGGAAGACAATGTCAGCTGTAAGCTCTAGGTTTAGGGAGAGTCTTTGTAGAGCCTTCTCCACCTCTTTCCAGAAAGGCACGATGACTGGGCATTCCCACCAGATGTGTAAGTAGGAACCTATGCAAGAGTCGCATCTCCAGCACTTATTATGGGGGGCTAATTTATATGCATGTAGCCACTGCGCGGTTTTATACCATATTACTAACAGCTTATAATGGCTTTCTTGTAATAAGATGCAAGGAGAGAGGCCAAAAGCTGTTTTCATAATGACCTGGGTTTCCTCTGGGGAAAGTGATATGTTTAATTCGCTTTCCCACAAAATTAGGAAAGCTGTTTTTGTAGGGATAGCTGGAGAGATGAAGCGTCTTTTTATGTTTGCTAGTTTCCTTTGTCCCAGTGCTATCTCACCCAGGGCCCCTTCAATTGTTGTCCTAGGTCTAGTTGACCTGAAAGTTTTCAGAAACTTCTCAAGGGTTTTGATACCATGAGCTTTTTGTAGGACGGAAAAAGTATGTTGGAGAAGGAGGATCTGTAATACTTCAGGGGGATTTTTATGTGCTTGGGCCTGGAGATCTCCTAATGAAATTCCATTGAATTTTTTCCAAATACTAGTAGTTGTCAGGTCATAAGGAGTGTCCATTAACTTACATATTGCGCGTAGGGGCATTGCTGGTGATGGGCTCGGGGCTAAGAAATTCTTAAGTTCGCCCCAGGTCTCGCAGAGTCCACGGAGAAGAGGTTCAAATTTGCACTTCTTGGACCTAAACTTGGGGGGGAATCATAGATCTTCCACCAAGGATTCTCCATACGTTCTCTCAGCCAATAGAGATAATGTCGGGTCCCTTATGGGCTGGATAAGTTCCATCCAATAATTTAGTTGCACCGCTTTGTGAAAGTCTTCAATACACGGTAGGTCCATTCCGCCTTCATGTCTCTTTTTTATCATTAAGCCATATGCAAAACGTGCACTCTTATGCCGCCATACATAATCCATGAAGGCTCTCCTGAGGGCTTTGAAAAAGGTTCTTGGGAGGGAAATTGGAAACATGCAAAGTTTGTATAGGATTGTCGGGAGTATATAGGATTTTTGAATATTTTTCTTGCCAAACCACGAAATGGTAGTTAGGTCATAAGAGTGGAGCATATCCTTGACTTTGGCTATCAGGGCGTGGAAGTTATGCATATAGAGATCCTCAGGTCTTTTGGTAAGTTTAATACCAAGATAATCTATGTGGGAGTTGGACCAAGTGAAGGGTGAGCTGGACTTTAGGAGGCCATATTTTGAGTCTGGAATAGAAATATTCAGGATTGTGGATTTCGAAAAATTAACTTTAAAATTTGATAGAGCGCCGAATTCCTCCAGAAGTAGGACTAGTCTAGGGTTTCCATTTTCGGGTTCAGTGATGATGAACATAATGTCGTCTGCGAATGCTGCGGCGGATATGAAGTGGGATCCTATTTTAAGACCATTTACATCTGGATCTTGCCTTACTCTCTGGAGGAAAGGTTCTAGTGCGAGGATAAAGAGGGAGGGGGAGAGTGGGCATCCCTGACGGGTTCCATTGCGTATATCGAATGGGGGAGATAGTATTTCAATAATTTCCAGTCTTGCATACGGTTTGGAATATAGTGAAAAAATTGGCGTAATGAAGGGAGAGGGCAAATTAAACCGCCTGAGGGCTGCTTCCAGATAAGTCCAGCTCAACCTATCAAACGTCTTTTCGGCGTCCGTCCCCAAAAAAGCCAAAGGGATGTTTCGGGATTGGGCATATCTTGCTATATGTAGTAGTCGAAGACAATTGTCCCTACCCTCTCTTCCCTTGACGAATCCTGATTGCTCCCTATTAATCAACATGGGTATAAGATCTTCTAGCCGTTTGGCCAAAAGCTTGGCCCAGATTTTAACGTCTAGATTTATTAACGAAATAGGCCTAGAGCTGCCACATAGTTCAGGGCTTTTTCCCTCCTTATGTAGCAGCGTGATGTGCGCTTCCAATGATTGTTTAGGAAGGGATTTTCCCTGTAAAAGGGCATTGCATAGGTCTCTTAGGCGGGGAATCAGTATTTCTTTGAAGGATTTATAATAGGCTACAGATAGGCCATCTGGGCCGGGACTTTCCCCCGTCAGGCAGAACTAGAGCACGCTCTCTATTTCAGCATCAGTGACCGGGGCCATTAGATTGTTAGCTTCCATTTCATCTAATTTAGGAAGATTAAAAGTGTTTAGGTAATTGTCTAATTCGACTTTTGTTTTTTGTGGGGTAGGATTTTCCCCTCCACCATATAAATCATACAGTTCTGCGTAGAATTTCTGGAATTCATTAGCTATTTCTGCAGTAGAGGATATTACTTTACCTGCTTTTGTCTTTATTGCTGAGATATGATTTCTCACGCAGGTTTTTTTTGATTAGGGCAGTCATAAACCTGCTACCTTTATTGCCGTGTGCGTAAACTGTATATTTAAAGAATAATCGTTTTTTGTTGAATCTAGATTCTAAGCAATTTTTGAGTTCGCGTCTTAGGGCTATTAATTCCTCTAAGTTATTTTTAGATTGGGAAATTTTTACCGTTTGTTCCAGTTTCACTCTTTGGTTGAGCTTATTGTCGATTTCTTTCTGTTGTTGTTTTTTCACCTTCGTCCCTAGTGCTATTAGGAGACCTCTTGAGAAAGCCTTATGGGCTTCCCATATAATGGGTATTTCTGTGTCGTCTTTTGTGTTTAATTGAAAATATTCATCTATTAGCTCGGACAGCCGTGTCCTCTCCTCTACTGAGTCTAATAGTGACTCATTTACCCCCCCCCTTCCATTCTTTTGGAACTATTCCGCCAAAGTTAATATCTATGTGAAGTGGAGCGTGGTCTGAGATGGTCATTGCACCTATATGAGCTTTTTCCACCTGCGATAAAAGGGTATAAGATACGAATAAATAATCGAGCCTCTGATAAGAGGAGTGGACAGAGGAGAAGAACGTAAAATCCTTGGAGGTTGGGTGCAAACACCTCCATGCGTCAGTGACCTCCAGGTTCTGGAGAGCTCGATTTATAGTCTTAAGTTTCCTCTACGAGACCTGGGAGCAACCTGTTGAGGTGTCCCCCCTACAACTATCTGGCCTACGGCAAATTGTTTTAAAATCTCAAATTGTTTCACTAACCAGGGGACTTGATCAGAATTAGGGGCGTATAAGTTTGCGAACGTTACCTTCACATTGTTTATCGTGCCTTTCAGGAAGAGAACCCTCCCTTTCCCGTCTGCATATTGAGCTTTGTATTTGAAGAAGATGGACTTGTGGAAAAGGATGGAGACCCCTTTTGAGGCTGATGTAGGGTGTGGATTATGGTACTCGTGCCGTAAAAGCCTCCCGGGGAGTGTCATATGGTTATTACCCTTAAAATGAGTTTCTTGGAGAAAAAGGACCCTTGTATCATACCTTTTTAGTAGCAATGATAGGTTGTGCCTCTTGAGAGGTGAATTCAGACCCCGGGCATTGAATGTGGTGATGCGAGTGGTTTCCATTTCGAACCTTGAGGATCTAATGTAAAGATGGACTCCGTTCTTCGCTTAAAACTCTGAAAGTAAAAAATTAGAGTGAAATTTCACTATGTTCAAGATTATCAGAGGGGTAGTCCTAACGGATTTCTTTTAGGAGTAGTGGAGAGGGGTGAAAGGGGGGAGAAAAGGGAAAAGGACAACATGAAAGGAAGTTAGACAAAGGTTGGGTAACGGGAAGGGAAATAACTAGCAAAAGTATTATACGTTACTCTCGTTAGGTTTCTTTCCCGTGAGAGTATGTATACGCAAGTGTGGGGCGGATAAGAGAAATACAACACTCTCGACTGTACGTTATCTCTCAACTGAACTTTAGCCTGATTGGTACAGGCACCACAGGGGTCAAGTTTAGCTGTTCCTGCTTAAAGGGAGCAAGAGAACTGAAGATTATTTAGTTAACTACGGTAAAAGGCATGTGACCTTACATAAACACATTAAACTAACTAGGTAATGTGTCCATCTGTGGACTGTCCTGTTGAACAGATTACCACTTCGGTGGCCAACTGGAAGGAACGTCCAGCTGGTCAAGATTGGTTAGGAGTAGAGATGAGCGAATGTACTCGTCCGAGCTTGATACTCGTTCGGGTATTAGCGTATTCGAGATGCTCGTTACTCGTGACGAGTACCACGCGATGTTCGAGTTACTTTCACTTTCATCTCTGAGACGTTAGCGCGCTTTTCTGGCCAATAGAAAGACAGGGAAGGCATTACAACTTCCCCTTGCGACGTTCAAGCCCTATACCACCCCCCTGCAGTGAGTGGCTGACGAGATCAGGTGTCACCCGAGTATAAAAATCGGCCCCTCCCGCGGCTCGCCACAGATTTATTCTGACATAGATGAGGGAAAGTGCTGTTGGTGGAGCTGCTATAGGGAGAGTGTTAGGAGTATTTTAGGCTTCAAGAACCCCAACGGCCCTTCTTAGGGCCACATCTAACCATGTGCAGTAGTGTGGAGGCTGCTTTTTGCAGTGTTGCACTTTTTTTTTTTTTTTGTATATCGGCCGTGCAGAGCATTGCGCCCTGCAGTAATTATACATACTTCAGGGCCAGTAGTAGTGGTGAGGCAGGGACAGAAGACATATATTTATTGAATATAGGCAGTGGGCCTTTCCAAAAACATTTGGGAAAAAAAAATCTTTTTGGGCTGCCTGTGACTGTCCTCAGTGTACTGTGTCTGTGCTGGGTGTAGTTGTCCTCCTAATTCATATGCAGCCAGCTAAGTGTTACAGCAGGCTTGCGCAAAATTATTTCCTGGCTCTGTGTTGGCTGTTACATCACCGCTGTATTCCTGTCCACAGTGCAACAGTCTGCAGTTATTTTACATACTCCAGGGCCAGTAGTGGTGAGGCAGGGACAGAAGACATATATTTATTGAATATAGGCAGTGGGCCTTTCCAAAAACATTTGGGAAAAAAAATCTATTTGGGCTGCCTGTGACTGTCCTCAGTGTACTGGGTCTGTGCTGGGTGTAGTTGTCCTCCTAATTCATACGCAGCCAGCTAAGTGTTACAGCAGGCTTGCACAAAATTATTTCCTGGCTCTTCTGTGCGTTCTGTAAGCGAAGTCAGCCTCCAACCACAGGCCAATAAGTGGCACATTTAATTACAGCGTTCTGTTTCTGCACTACTGGTAATACAGCATGCTGAGGGGTAGGGGTAGGCCTAGAGGACATAGACGCGGGCGAGGACGCGGAGGCCCAAGTCAGGGTGTGGGCACAGGCCGAGCCAGTGCGGTGGCCAGGGGTAGAGGCAGGGCCAGACCGAATAATCCACCAACTGGTTCCCAAAGCGCCCCCTCGCGCCATGCCACCCTGCAGAGGTCAAGGTGCTCTATGGTGTGGCAGTTTTTCACAGAGACGCCTGACGACCGACGAACAGTGGTGTGCAACCTTTGTCGCGCCAAGATCAGCTGGGGAGCCACCACCACCAGCATGCGCAGGCATATGATGGCCAAGCACCCCACAAGGTGGGACGAAGGCCGTTCACCGCCTCCGGTTTGCACCACTGCCTCTCCCCCTGTGCCCCAACCTGCCACTGAGATCCAACCCCCCTCTGAGGACACAGGCAGTACTGTCTCCTGGCCTGCACCCACACCCTCACCTCCGCTGTCCTCGGCCCCATCCAGCAATGTCTCTTAGCGCAGCGTCCAGACGTCGCTAGCGCCACTGTTTGAGCGCAAGCGCAAGTACGCCGCCACGCACCCGCACGCTCAAGCGTTAAACGTGCACATTGCCAAATTGATCAGCCTGGAGATGTTGCCGTATAGGCTTGTGGAAACGGAGGCTTTCAAAAGCATGATGGCGGCGGCGGCCCCCGCGCTACTCGGTTCCCAGTTGCCACTACTTTTCCCGATGTGCTGTCCCAGCCCTGCACGACCACGTCTCCCGCAACATTGTACGCGCCCTCACCAACGCGGTTACTGGCAAGGTCCACTTAACAATGGACACGTGGACAAGCACAGGCGGGCAGGGCCACTATATCTCCCTGACGGCACATTTGGTGAATTTAGTGGAGGCTGGGACAGAGTCAGAGCCTGGAACCGCTCACGTCCTACCCACCCCCAGAATTGCGGGCCCCAGCTCGGTGCTGTTATCTGCGGCGGTGTATGCTTCCTCCACTAAACCACCCTCCTCCTCCTACGCAACCTCTGTCTCGCAATCAAGATGTGTCAGCAGCAGCAGCACGTCGCCAGCAGTCGGTGTCGCGCGGCGTGGCAGCACAGCGGTGGGCAAGCGTCAGCAGGCCGTGCTGAAACTACTCAGCTTAGGAGAGAAGAGGCACACGGCCCACGAACTGCTGCAGGGTCTGACAGAGCAGACCGACCACTGGCTTGCGCCGCTGAGCCTCCAACCGGGCATGGTCGTGTGTGACAACGGCCGTAACCTGGTGGCGGCTCTACAGCTCGGCAGCCTCACGCACGTGCCATGCCTGGCCCATGTCTTTATTTGGTGGTTCAGCGCTTTCTGAAAAGCTACCCACATTTGTCATACCTGCTTGGAAAGGTGCGCCGGGTCAGCGCACATTTCCGCAACTCCAAGACGGACGCTGCCACCCTGTGGACCCTGCAACATCGGTTTAATCTGCCAGTGCACCGACTGCTGTGCGACGTGCCCACACAGTGGAACTCTACGCTCCACATGTTGGCCAGGCTCTATGAGCAGCGTAGAGCTATAGTGGAATACCAACTCCAACATGGGCGGCGTAGTGGGAGTCAGCCTCCTCAATTCTTTACAGAAGAGTGGGACTGGTTGGCAGACATCTGCCAGGTCCTTGGAAACTTTGAAGAGTCTACCCAGATGGTGAGCGGGGATGCTGCAATCATTAGCGTCACCATTCCTCTGCTATGCCTCTTGAGAAGTTCCCTGCAAAGCATAAAGGCAGATGCTTTGCACTCGGAAACGGAGGCGTGGGAAGACAGTATGTCGCTGGATAGTCAGAGCACCCTCATGTCTATATCTCAGCGCGTTGAGGAGGAGGAGAAGGGGGAGGAGCATGAGGAGGAGGGGGAAGAGACAGCTTGGCCCACTGCTGAGGGTACACATGCTGCTTGCCTGTCATCCTTTCAGCGTGTAAGGCCGGAGGAGGAGGATCCTGAAAGTGATCTTCCTAGTGAGGACAGCCATGTGTTGCGTACAGGTACCCTGGCACACATGGCTGACTTCTTGTTAGGATGCCTTTCTCGTGACCCTCGCGTTACACGCATTCTGGCCACTACGGATTACTGGGTGTACACACTGCTCGACCCACGGTATAAGGAGAACCTTTCCACTCTCATTCCCGAAGAGGAAAGGGGTTCCAGAATGATGCTATACCACAGGGCGCTGGTGGACAAACTGATGGTAAACTTTCCATCCGACAGCGCTAGTGGCAGAAGGCGCAGTTCCGAGGGCCAGGTAGCAGGGGAGGCGCAGAGATGAGGCAGCATGTACAGCGCAGGCAGGGGAACATTCTCCAAAGCCTTTGCCAGCTTTATGGCTCCCCAGCAAGACTGTGTTACCGCTCCCCAGTCAAGGCTGAGTTGGCGGGAGCACTGTAAAAGGATGGTGAGGGAGTACGTAGCCGATCGCACGACCATCCTCGGTGACGCCTCTGCCCCCTACAACTACTGGGTGTCGAAGCTGGACACGTGGCCTAAACTCGCGCTGTATGCCCTGGAGGTGCTTGCTTGTCCTGCGGCTAGCGTCTTGTCAGAGAGGGTGTTTAGTGCGGCTGGGGGAATCACCACAGATAAGCATACCCGCCTGTCAACTGACAGTGCCGACAGGCTTACACTCATCAAGATGAACAAAGCCTGGATTTCCCCAGACTTCTCTTCTTCACCAGTGGACAGCAGCGATACCTAAGCAATACGTAGGCTGCACCCGCGGATGGAAGCATCGTTCTCTATCACCATCAAAAATGGGGACATTTTTGCTTTATCAATCTGTGTATAATATTCCTCCTCCTCCTCCTCCTGAAACCTCACATAATCACGCCGAACGGGCAATTTTTCTTAGGCCCACAAGGCTCAGTCATATAATTTTTCTAAACAATTTTTATACGTTTCAATGCTCATTAAAGCGTTGAAACTTTCACCTGAACCAATTTTTATTTTAACTGGGCTGCCTCCAGGCCTAGTTACCAATTAAGCCACATTAACCAAAGCGATTAATGGGTTTCACCTGCCCTCTTGGTTGGGCATGGGCAATTTTTCTGAGGTACATTAGTACTGTTGGTACACCAATTTTTTGGGGCCCTCGCCTACAGTGTAATCCAATTAATTTTTTGCCCACCTGCATTACAGCTGACGTTACATCAGCTGTGTTGGGCACTGCAATGGGATATATTTATGTACCGCCGGTGGGTTCCAGGGAGCCACCCATGCCGTGGGTCCACACAGAGTTGTAACTACATGTGTCCACTTCTAAAGAACCCCAGTCTGACTGGGGCATGCAGTGTGGGCCGAAGCCCACCTGCATTTAATCGGACGTTACCTCAGCTGTGATGGGCACTGCAATGGGATACATTAATGTACAGCCGGTGGGTTCCAGGGAGCCACCCATGCTGTGGGTGCACACGGAATTCCCATTGCGGAGTTGTACCTGCCTGTGACTATTTATAAAAAACCGGGGTCTGACTGGGGCATGCAGACACCTTGACAGAATGAATAGTGTATGGCACATAGGTTCCCCATTGCTATGCCCACGTGTGCAGCTCCTGATGGCGGTGGCACAGGATTATATTTCTCATTGCTTCTGTACAGCATTGTGGGCTATCGCCCTGCCCCTTTTAAAGAGGGTCGCTGCCTAGCCGTGCCAATCCTCTGCAGTGTGTGCCTGCGGTTCCTCCTCATGGCAGACGCACTTATAAATAAACATGAGTGTGGCGTGGCATGAGGGCAGCTGAAGGCTGCGCAGGGACAATTTGGTGTGCGCTGTGGACACTGGGTCATGCAGGGGGGGGGGGGGGGTTGGGCAGCATGTAACCCAGGAGAAGTGGCAGTGGAGTGTCATGCAGGCAGTGATTGTGCTTTGTTGGAGGTATTGGGGTGCTTAGCTAAGGTATGCATTGCTAATGAGGGCTTTTCAGAAGTAAAAGTTGTTGGGGGGGGGGCCCACTCTTGCCGCTATTGTGGCTTAATAGTGGGACCTGGGAACTTGAGATGCAGCCCAACATGTAGCCCCTCGTCTGCCCTATCCGTTGCTGTGTCGTTCCCATCACTTTCTTGAATTGCCCCGATTTTCACAAATGGAAACCTTAGCGAGCATCAGCGATATACAAAAATGCTCGAGTCGCCCATTGACTTCAATAGGGTTCGTTACTCGAAACGAACCCTCAAGCATCGCGATAATTTCGTCCCGAGTAACGAGCACCCGAGCATTTTGGAACTTGAGATGCAGCCCAACATGTAGCCCCTCGTCTGCCCTATCCGTTGCTGTGTCGTTCCCATCACTTTCTTGAATTGCCCCGATTTTCACAAATGGAAACCTTAGCGAGCATCGGCGATATACAAAAATGCTCGAGTCGCCCATTGACTTCAATAGGGTTCGTTACTCGAAACGAACCCTCGAGCATCGCGATAATTTCGTCCCGAGTAACGAGCACCCGAGCATTTTGGTGCTCGCTCATCTCTAGTTAGGAGGGAAAATCAGCGTCCAGAGTTTCAGGTGTTGCTTAGTATGGCTTCCTCTCTGCTCTTCTTCTTTTTGTTCTTTGGTGATTTCTGACCAGTTGCCACATCTCCGGTGTGGGCAGCTGCGTGAAATTTGGTAGATCTGGCAAGTGTAACCAGCAGGGTAAGTCAATTGGTTCGATTCCTAAGTGGTGCCAGCAGCTCTGTAGGTCATCTGGTGAGCGGATATTGAACTGTTTGCCTTTATAGCTGAAACCCAGGCCAAAGGGGAACAGCCAAGCATATTTTATATTTTTTGATTTTAAGGCATCAAGCAGTGGGCGCAATACCCGTTTTTTTTTATCAGTGTAGAGGGGGCCAGGTCTTGATAGATTTGAATGGCGGCACCTCCATATTGTATATCTTGGGAGTTTCTCGCTGCCCTCAGAACTGCCAGCGCATCTGGGAAAGACAATAATTTGCAAATTATGTCCCTGGGAGGTTCGGTATTAGATGGAGCTGGTCTCACCGCTCTGTGAATTCATTTAATGACAATAGAAGTCACTCTGTCTGCTCTTAGTAATGAGGTAAAGATCTCCATAGCTACTTTATCGAGAGCTTCTGTGGCCCAAGACTCAGGAAGTCCTTTCATACACACATTATTGCGTCTATTGCAATATTTTAAGTCCTCTTGTAATATAAGAACTCTGTTTAATTGGCCATGTTGATCTTTCAGAGCTTGCGACAATTCTAGGGAGTGGGTTGTAATAGAAGATGTGGAGGATTCTAAATCATCTATCCTCCTCCCCATGCTTCTGACTTCCTCCTTTATTTCATTGAGATCCGCCATTACAGGGCTTAGGGCAGATGAAAGTAACTCCTTCATGAAGCCCCTTGAAACTCTCTCACCATCCTCCCCATCAGATGAGTCCTCCAACTCTCTGTCAGCCACGAGCGCTGCTGCAGTCTGCTGGGACGGCGCCATCTTGCCTGCTGCATGAGGAGAGTGAGCGGTCTGGTCCTTCAGGAATCTCTGTAAGTCTGATTGTCATCTGACCGGGCGAGGGGTTCCCTGGAGGTCTCCCCCCTTTTCTCTACCTGTCTTGACCATTTTCTTTTCAAGATCGCTGCTGAAAAGGGCCCAGAAGTGCGCAATTGTAACAGAGCTCTGTATTCAAGCGGCCATTACACTCTGCGGTCAGGCTCCACCCCCACAATACAAATATAATTGACCATAACGCACCAATGTCATAACAACTCATGATTGGCCTAGTATGTAATGACGCTAATGATTAACATATGTTTACGCCCCAGGTGTATGTCGCTATGTGAGCATGTAATTCCTATATACCCAAGTAGCACAGACTTTATTAATATTCCTATCTGGACCGAAAGAATGTAGTCAGAGATAAGAAGTTCCTCCCCTTGATAGCTAGCGCTGGGAAGAGGGGTTAGCCTCAACATTGTACTTGTACATACCAGGGTATAATATTGAGCTCAATCATTTAACTGCTAGCTATTTCCTATGAAGGTGGATATATGAATATATATGTATCCCTAGGCTGATATAGGAAACACATTTATATTATTATTACTACAACACTGCTCATGGGCAGGAAATCGCGTTTTGACATTGCATGCTATTAATTGGATTTGCATGCGAAGTCCGGAGGCGGAATCCCCCTTCGGACTCCGCAATGCAAATCCATCCACGGACGGGGTCCTTAAATGATACTTTTATTTGGTTGTTTCAACAATTCATCAGGTTTTCATTATTAAATGCATTATTGTCACATGTAATTCAGTAAAAACTGTATGTTTCGTGTTTCCCTGTGTGTCATGTGTTATTAGTGCAATCATGAGGAGGTATATTTATTTTGGAGAGAGACTTACACACTTAGTCAGAAGGTTTTTAGTTTTGTATCTATAACCTGCTGTGAATCATTTGGGTTTAAGATCACAAGTTCTGAAATCATTGCAAGCATCATATACAAAAAGTCTACACGCTGTTTTCTGTTTTCACTCAAATTGCTTTTATTGTTGATATTTTGGTGTTAGAACACTCCTGATGAGCTCGTACTTAAAAACATACAGTAAAAGGCTACACGGTTTTTTCTTTGTTTGTTTTTATTTTTGGAATATGTAAGATTATATATTTTGGTATTTACTAACAAGTATTAACAATGTTATTAACAAACATTCTTATTTTCAAAATGTACCCATCCTTTTGATTATGTTTTGCAAATATTAACAAAAAGGATAGGTACTTAATAGAGATGAGCGAACGTACTCGTCCAAGCTTGATACTCATTCGAGTATTAGCGTGTTCGAAATGCTCGTTACTAGAGGCGAGCACCACGCGATGTTCGAGTTACTTTCACTTTCATCTCTGAGACGTTAGCGCGCTTTTCTGGCCAATAGAAAGACAGGGAAGGCATTACAACTTCCCCCTGTGACGTTCAAGCCCTATACCACCCCCCTGCAGTGTGTGGCTGGCGAGATCAGGTGTCACCCGAGTATATAAATCGGCCCCTCCCGCGGCTCGCCACGGATGCATTCTGACAGAGATCAGGGAAAGTGCTGCTTATGCCGGAGCTGCTATAGGGAGAGCGTTAGGAGTGATTTTAGGCTTCAAGAACCCCAACAGTCCTTCTTAGGGCCACATCTGACCGTGTGCAGTACTGTTGAGGATGCTTTTAGCAGTGTTGCACAATTTTTTTTTTTGTATATCGGGCGTGCAGTGCATTGCGTCCTCAGTCTGCAGTTATTATACAGAGTATAGGGCCAGTACTGGTGAGGCAGGGAAAGAGATATACAGGCTATATAGGCAGTGGGCTTTTTCAAAAAAATTGGGGAAAAATACTATATTTGGGCTGCCTGTGACCGTCTTCAGTTTACTGCGTGTCTCCTGGGGGTAGTAGTCCTAATTAATACGCAACTAAGCATTACAGCAGGCTTGCGCAAAATTGTTTCCTGGCTCTGCTGTCTCCGTTACATCACCGCCGTCATCCCGGCAGAGGGAATCAGTATATATAATATTATACGCTGCCTACAGTATCTGTCTGCTGGGGGTAGTAGTCCTAATTAATACGCAGCTAAGCGTTACAGCAGGCTTGCGCAAAATTGCTTCCTGGCTCTGCTGTCTCCGTTACATCACCGCCATCATCCCGCCAGAGGGAAACAATATACATAATATTATACGCTGCCTACAGTATCTGTCTGCTGGGGGTAGTAGTCCTAATTAATACGCAGCTAAGCGTTTCAGCAGGCTTGCGCAAAATTGTTTCCTGGCTCTGCTGTCTCCGTTACATCACCGCCGTCATCCCGCCAGAGGGAAACAGTATACATAATATTATACGATGCCTACAGTATCTGTCTGCTGTATCAGCTCAGCATTTTAAAGAAATAGAAGCAAAATACTTAAAGCCTACTACTGGCCTTTGGTCACTTGACTGCTTCTGCGCTGTGAATTCCACTAGCTCAGTCATACGCACCTACGTCTCACTACAGGCGTGCGCAAAATTGTTTCCTGGCTCTGCTGTGCGTTCCGTAAGGGAAGTCAGCCTCCAACCACAGGCTAATAAGCAGCACATTTAATTACAGCGTTCTGTTTCTGCACTACTGGTTATACAGCATGCTGAGGGGTAGGGGTAGGCCTAGAGGACGTGGACGCGGGTGAGGACGCGGAGGCCCAAGTCAGGGTGTGGGCACAGGCCGAGCTCCTGATCCAGGTGTATCGCAGCCGACTGCTGCGGGATTAGGAGAGAGGCACATTTCTGGCGTCCCCAGATTAATCGCACAATTAATGGGTCCACGCGGTAGACCTTTATTAGAAAATGAGCAGTGTGAGCAGGTCCTGTCGTGGATGGCAGAAAGTGCATCCAGCAATCTATCGACCACCCAGAGTTCTACGCCATCCACTGCTGCAACTCTGAATCCTCTGGCTGCTGCTCCTCCTTCCTCCCAGCCTCCTCACTCCATTACAATGACACATTCTGAGGAGCAGGCAGACTCCCAGGAACTGTTCTCGAGCCCCTGCCCAGAATGGGCAGCAATGGTTCCTATCCCACCGGAGGAGTTTGTCGTGACCGATGCCCAACCTTTGGAAAGTTCCCGGGGTCCGGGGGATGAGGCTGGAGACTTCCGGCAACTGTCTCAAGAGCTTTCAGTGGGTGAGGAGGACGATGACGATGAGACACAGTTGTCTATCACTCAGGTAGTAGTAATTGGAGTTAGTCCAAGGGAGGAGCGCACAGAGGATTCGGAGGAAGAGCAGCAGGACTATGAGGTGACTGACCCCACCTGGTTTGCTATGCCTACTGAGGACAGGTCTCAGAGGGAGAGGCAAGTGCAGCAGCAGGGCAGGTTGGAAGAGGCAGTGCGGTGGCCAGGGGTAGAGGCAGGGCCAGACTGAATAATCCACCAACTGTTTCCCAAAGCGCCCCCTCGCGCCATTCCACCCTGCAGAGGCCGAGGTGCTCAAAGGTCTGGCAGTTTTTCAATGAGAGTGCAGACGACCGACGAACAGTGGTGTGCAACCTTTGTCGCGCCAAGATAAGCCGGGGAGCCACCACCACCAGCCTCACCACCACCAGCATGCGCAGACATATGATGGCCAAACACCCCACAAGGTGGGACGAAGGCCGTTCAGCGCCTCTGGTTTGCACCGCTGCCTCTCCCCCTGTGCCCCAACCTGCCACTGAGATCCAACCCCCCTCTCAGGACAGAGGCACTACCGTCTCCTGGCCTGCACCCACAACCTCAACTCCGCGGACCTCGGCCCCATCCACCAATGTCTCTCAGCACACTGTCCAGCCGTCGCTAGCGCAAGTGTTGGAGCGCAAGCGCAAGTACGCCGCCACGCACCCGCACGCTCAAGCGTTAAACGTGCACATAGCCAAATTTATCAGCCTGGAGATGCTGCCGTATAGGGTTGTGGAAACGGAGGCTTTCAAAGGTATGATGGCGGCGGCGGCCCCGTGCTACTCAGTTCCCAGTCGCCACTACTTTTCCCGATGTGCCGTCCCAGCCCTGCACGGCCACGTCTCCCGCAACATTGTACGCACCCTCACCAACGCGGTTACTGCCAAGGTCCACTTAACAACGGACACGTGGACAAGCACAGGCGGGCAGGGCCACTATATCTCCATGACGGCACATTGGGTTAATTTAGTGGAGGCTGAGACAGAGTCAGAGCCTGGGACCGCTCACGTCCTACCCACCCCCAGAATTGCGGGCGCCAGCTCGGTGGTGGTATCTGCGGCGGTATATGCTTCCTCCACTAAATCACCCTCCTCCTCCTCCTCCTACGCAACCTCTGTCTCGCAATCAAGATGTGTCAGCAGCAGCACGTCGCCAGCAGTCGGTGTCGCGCGGCACGGCAGCACAGCGGTGGGCAAGCATCAGCAGGCCGTGCTGAAACTACTCAGCTTAGGAGAGAAGAGGCACACGGCCCACGAACTGCTGCAGAGTCTGACAGAGCAGACCGACCGCTGGCTTGCGCCGCTGAGCCTCCAACCGGGCATGGTCTTGTGTGACAACGGCTGTAACCTGGTGGCGGCTCTGCAGCTCGGCAGCCTCACGCACGTGCCATGCCTGGTCCACGTCTTTAATTTGGTGGTTCAGTGCTTTCTGAAAAGCTACCCACGCTTGTCAGACCTGCTCGGAAAGGTGCGCCGGCTCTGCACACATTTCCGCAAGTCCCACACGGACGCTGCCACCCTGCGCACCCTGTGCACCCTGCAACATCGGTTTCATCTGCCAGTGCACCGACTGCTGTGCGACGTGCCCACACGGTGGAACTCTACGCTCCACATGTTGGCCAGGCTCTATGAGCAGCGTAGAGCTATAGTGGAATACCAACTCCAACATGGGCGGCGCAGTGGGAGTCAGCCTCCTCAATTCTTTACAGAAGAGTGGGCCTGGTTGGCCGACATCTGCCAGGTCCTTGGAAACTTTGAGGAGTCTACCCAGATGGTGAGCGGCGATGCTGCAATCATTAGCATCACCATTCCTCTGCTATGCCTCTTGAGAAGTTCCATGCAAAGCATAAAGGCAGACGCTTTGCGCTCGGAAACAGAGGCGGGGGAAGACAGTATGTCGCTGGATAGTCAGAGCACCCTCCTGTCTATATCTCAGCGCGTTGAGGAGGAGGAGGAGGAGGAGCATGAGGAGGATGAGGAGGAGGGGGAAGAGACAGCTTGGCCCACTGCTGAGGGTACCCATGCTGCTTGCCTGTCATCCTTTCAGCGTGTATGGCCTGAGGAGGAGGAGGATCCTGAAAGTGATCTTCCTTGTGAGGACAACCATGTGTTGAGTACAGGTACCCTGGCACACATGGCTGACTTCATGTTAGGATGCCTTTCTCGTGACCCTCGTGTTACACGCATTCTGGCCACTACGGATTACTGGGTGTACACACTGCTCGACCCATGGTATAAGGAGAACCTTTCCACTCTGATACCCGAAGAGGAAAGGGGTTTGAGAGTGATGCTATACCACAGGACCTTGGCGGACAAACTGATGGTAAAATTCCCATCCGACAGCACTAGTGGCCGAAGGCGCAGTTCCGAGGGCCAGGTAGCAGGGGAGGCGCGGAGATCAGGCAGCATGTACAGCACAGGCAGGGGAACACTCTCTAAGGCCTTTGACAGCTTTCTGGCTCCCCAGCAAGACTGTGTCACCGCTCCCCAGTCAAGGCTGAGTCGGCGGGAGCACTGTAAAAGGATGGTGAGGGAGTACGTAGCCGATCGCACGACCGTCCTCCATGACGCCTCTGCCCCCTACAACTACTGGGTGTCGAAGCTGGACACGTGGCCTGAACTCGCGCTGTATGCCCTGGAGGTGCTTGCTTGTCCTGCGGCTAGCGTCTTGTCAGAGAGGGTGTTTAGTGCGGCTGGGGGAATCATCACAGATAAGCGTACCCGCCTGTCAACCGACAGTGCCGACAGGCTTACACTCATCAAGATGAACAAAGCCTGGATTTCCCCAGACTTCTCTTCTCCACCAGCGGACAGCAGCGATACCTAAGCAATACGTAGGCTGCACCCGCGGATGGAAGCATTGTTCTCTATCACCATCGAAACCGTGGACCTTTTAGCTTCATCAATCTGTGTATAATATTCATCCTCCTGCTCCTCCTCCTGAAACCTCATGTAATCACGCCGAACTGGCAATTTTTCTTAGGCCCACAAGGCTCAGTCATATAATTTTTGTAAACAATTTTTATACGTTTCAATGCTCATTAAAGCGTTGAAACTTGCACCTGAACCAATTTTTATTTTAACTGGGCTGCCTCCAGGACTAGTTACAAATTAAGTCACATTAACCAAAGCGATTAATGGGTTTCACCTGCCCTCTTGGTTGGGCATGGGCAATTTTTCTGACGTACATTAGTACTGTTGGTACACCAATTTTTTGGGGCCCTCGCCTACAGTGTAATCCAATAAATTTTTTGCCCACCTGCATTAAAGCTGACGTTACATCAGCTGTGCTGGGCACTGCAATAGGATATAGTTATGTACCGCCGGTGGCTTCCTGGCACCCACCCATGCTGTCGGTCCACACGGAGTTGTAACTGCATGTGTCCACTTCTAAAAAACCCCAGTCTGACTGGGGTATGCAGTGTGGGCCGAAGCCCACCTGCATTAAACATGACATTACCTCAGCTGTGATGGGCAATGCAATGGGATATATTTATGTACCGCCGGTGGGTTCCAGGGAGCCACCCATGCTGTCGGTCCACGCGGAGTTATAACTGCATGTGTCCACTTCTAAAGAACCTCAGTCTGACTGGGGCATGCAGTGTGGGCCGAAGCCCACCTACATTAAACATGACATTACCTCAGCTGTGCTGGGCACTGCAATGGGATATATTTATGTACCGTCGGTGGGTTCCAGGGAGCCACCCATGCTGTCGGTCCACACGGAGTTGTAACTGCATGTGTCCACTTGTAAAGAACCCCAGTCTGACTGGGGCATACAGTGTGGGCCGAAGCCCACCTGCATTAAACATGATATTACCTCAGCTGTGATGGACAATGCAATGGGATATCTTTATGTACAGCCGGTGGGTTCCAGGGAGCCACCCATGCTGTCGGTCCACACGGAATTGTAACTGCATGTGTCTACTTCTAAAGAACCCCAGTCTGACTGGGGCATGCAGTGTGGGCCGAAGCCCACCTGCATTAAACATGACATTACCTCAGCTGTGCTGGGCAATGCAATGGGATTTATTTATGTACCGCCTGTGGCTTCCTGGGACCCTCCCATGCTGTCGGTCCACACGGACTTCACAATAGGGAGTTGTACCTGCCTGTGTCTACTTATAAAGAACCCCAGTCTGATTGGGGCATGCAGTGTGGGCCGAAGCCCACCTGCATTAAACATGACATTACGTCAGCTGTGATGTGCAATGCAATAGGCTATATTTATGTACCGTCGGTGGGTTGGAGGGAGCCACCCATGCTGTCGGTCCACACGGAGTTGTAACTGCATGTGTCCACTTCTAAAGAACCCCAGTCTAACTGGGGCATGCAGTGTGGGCCGAAGCCCACCTCATTAAACATGACATTACCTCAGCTGTGCTGGGCAATGCAATGGGATTTATTTATGTACCGCCTATGGCTTCCTGGGACCCTCCCATGCTGTCGGTCCACACGGACTTCACAATAGGGAGTTGTACCTGCCTGTGTCTACTTATAAAGAACCCCAGTCTGATTGGGGCATGCAGTGTGGGCCGAAGCCCACCTGCATTAAACATGACATTACGTCAGCTGTGATGTGCAATGCAATAGGCTATATTTATGTACCGTCGGTGGGTTCCAGGGAGCCACCCATGCTGTCGGTCCACACGGAGTTGTAACTGCATGTGTCCACTTCTAAAGAACCCCAGTCTAACTGGGGCATGCAGTGTGGGCCGAAGCCCACCTCATTAAACATGACATTACCTCAGCTGTGCTGGGCAATGCAATGGGATTTATTTATGTACCGCCTATGGCTTCCTGGGACCCTCCCATGCTGTCGGTCCACACGGACTTCACAATAGGGAGTTGTACCTGCCTGTGTCTACTTATAAAGAACCCCAGTCTGATTGGGGCATGCAGTGTGGGCCGAAGCCCACCTGCATTAAACATGACATTACGTCAGCTGTGATGTGCAATGCAATAGGCTATATTTATGTACCGTCGGTGGGTTCCAGGGAGCCACCCATGCTGTCGGTCCACACGGAGTTGTAACTGCATGTGTCCACTTCTAAAGAACCCCAGTCTAACTGGGGCATGCAGTGTGGGCCGAAGCCCACCTCATTAAACATGACATTACCTCAGCTGTGCGGGGCAATGCAATGGGATTTATTTATGTACCGCCTATGGCTTCCTGGGACCCTCCCATGCTGTCGGTCCACACAGACTTCGCAATAGGGAGTTGTACCTGCCTGTGTCTACTTATAAAGAACCCCAGTCTGATTGGGGCATGCAGTGTGGGCCGAAGCCCACCTGCATTAAACATGACATTACGTCAGCTGTGATGTGCAATGCAATAGGCTATATTTATGTACCGTCGGTGGGTTCCAGGGAGCCACCCATGCTGTCGGTCCACACGGAGTTGTAACTGCATGTGTCCACTTCTAAAGAACCCCAGTCTAACTGGGGCATGCAGTGTGGGCCGAAGCCCACCTCATTAAACATGACATTACCTCAGCTGTGCGGGGCAATGCAATGGGATTTATTTATGTACCGCCTATGGCTTCCTGGGACCCTCCCATGCTGTCGGTCCACACGGACTTCACAATAGGGAGTTGTACCTGCCTGTGTCTACTTATAAAGAACCCCAGTCTGACTGGGGCATGCAGTGTGGGCCGAAGCCCACCTGCATTAAACATGACATTACCTCAGCTGTGATGGGCAATGCAATGGGATATATTTATGTACCGCCGGTGGCTTCCTGGCACCCACCCATGCTGTCGGTCCACAGGGACTTCACAATAGGGAGTTGTACCTGCCTGTGTCTATGAATTAAAAACCCCGGTCAGCTGTCCAGGGCACTGCAATGGGATACATTTATGTACAGCCGGTGGGTTCCAGGGAGTCACCCATGCTGTGGGTGCACACGGAATTCCCATTGCGGAGTTGTACCTGCCTGTGACTATTTATAAAAAAACGCGGTCTGACTGGGGCATGCAGACACCTTGACAGAATGAATAGTGTGTGGCACATAGGTTCCCCATTGCTATGCCCACGTGTGCAGCTCTTGATGGCGGTGGCACAGGATTATATTTCTCATTGCTTCTGTACAGCATTGTGGGCTATCGCCCCGCCCCTTTTAAAGAGGGTCGCTGCCTAGCCGTGCCAACCCTCTGCAGTGTGTGCCTGCGGTTCCTCCTCATGGCAGACGCACTTATAAATAGACATGAGGGTGGTGTGGCATGAGTGCAGCTGAAGGCTGCGCAGGGACAGTTTGGTGTGTGCTGTGGACACTGGGTCGTGCGGGGGGGGGGGGGGGGTTGGGCAGCGTGTAACCCAGGAGAAGTGGCAGCGGAGTGTCATGCAGGCAGTGATTGTGCTTTGTTGGAGGTAGTGTGGTGCTTAGCTAAGGTATGCATTGCTAATGAGAGCTTTTCAGAAGTAAAAATTGTTGGGGGGGGGGGGGCACTCTTGCCGCTATTGTGGCTTAATAGTGGGACCTGGGAACTTGAGATGCAGCCCAACATGTAGCCCCTCGCCTGCCCTATCCGTTGCTGTGTCGTTCCCATCACTTTCTTGAATTGCCCAGATTTTCACAAATGGAAACCTTAGCGAGCATCGGCGATATACAAAAATGCTTGGGTCGCCCATTGACTTCAATGGGGTTCGTTACTCGAAACGAACCCTCGAGCATCGCGAAAATTTCGTCCCGAGTAACGAGCACCCGAGCATTTTGGTGCTCGCTCATCTCTAGTACTTAATTAACAGAAAAAGCAAGAGATTTTTTAATGATTATCACACCTTGAAGAAATTATTTTACTAATTAAAATATATAGCCTAGTAGTCTTCTTTTTCTCAGATTTGTTTGCTATATCCTATTTCATTGCTTTAAGGACATGGCCAGTTTTTGTTCCTAGTTTCTTTTACATGTTTTCATCCTCGACTTTCAAAAATCATAACTTTTCCACCAGGATAGCAATATGAGGGCTTTATTTTTTGCAAGACGAGTTATATTATTTCTTGATACCATTCAATTTACCATAAAAAATACCAAAACACATTTTATTCAATATTTTTGAGAAAAAAAGGCACAATTTTAGCAATGTGTTTTTTTTCCTATAGCATTCACTATGTTGAGTAAACAGTGTGGTGTTTTAATATTTCAGACATGATGGTATCAAATATTTTGTTTTATTGTTTTGTTTTTCCTAAGATGAAAACTAAGGGCTTTTACCCA
The DNA here is from genome assembly GCF_035609145.1 of Eleutherodactylus coqui. NCBI lineage: Eukaryota > Metazoa > Chordata > Amphibia > Anura > Eleutherodactylidae > Eleutherodactylus > Eleutherodactylus coqui. Next base: position 61,437,677 of record NC_089838.1, on the reverse strand, counting down.
CTAGTTTTTTTAACGCTGTTATATCACTGTGTTTTTTTTACTGCAAATGTCAATGGAACTTTTTAATGTTAAAATCTAGAGATGAGCGAGCACCAAAATGCTCGGGTGCTGGTTGCTCGAGTCAAATTTTCCGCGATGCTCGAGGGTTCGTTTCGAGTAACGAACCCCATTGAAGTCAATGGGCGACTCGAGCATTTTTGTATATCGCCGATGCTCTCTAAGGTTTTCATTGGTGAAAATCTGCAAAACCCAAGAAAGTGCTGGAAACGACACAGAAACGGACAGGGCAGGCGAGGGGCAACATTCTGGGCTGCATTTCAGGTTCCCAGGTCCCACTATTAAGTCACAATAACGGCAAGAGTGGACCCCCCCCTAACAATTTTTACTTTGGACAAACCCTCATTAGTAAGCCACACCTTAGCTAAGCACCACACTACCTCCAACTAAGCACAAGCACTGCCTGCGGGACACACCGCTACCTCTTCTCCTGGATTACATGCTGCCCAACCCCCCCGCACGACCCTGCATCCACAGCGCACACCAAAGTGTCCCTGCGCAGCCTTCACCTGCCCTCATGCCACACGCTGGCCTCATAGCCACACCACCCTCATGTCTATTTATAAGTGCGTCTGCCATGAGGAGGAACCGCAGGCACACACTGTAGAGGGTTGGCAGGGCCAGGCAGCGACTCTCTATAAAAGGGGCGGGGCGATAGCCCACAATGCTGTACAGAAGCAATGAGAAATCCAATCCTGTGCCACCTCCATCAGGAGCTGCAAATGTGAGCATAGCAATGGGGAATCCATGTGCCACACAGTATTCATTCTGTCAAGGTGTCGCATAGCTCAATCCACACTGCAAGGGGAAAGCCGTCTGTGCTCTGCCCCCTACCCAAGTCAGTCAGTGTCTTTGTGCCAGACAGGTCAAACACCGCGATAGGAACTAAGTTTGCACCAACAGCATAGGTGGTTCCTAGGAAACCCAAGACATGAACAAAAAATTGCAGACTTGCACCGCGCCCACGACATAGGCCTCGGCCCACAGCTTCAGCAATCCTAGGCAGGAAGCGGACTGTCACTGCACCCAGGACATAGGCCTCTGCACAAACCCTCAGCAATCGCGGGCCTACAGCGGACTCCAATGCTAGCGTAGCTGTGCACGCTTCATTAGCGCTGTATTGCTCCTCCAGTTTGTCCCAATGCAGTGCCCCGGATAGCTGAGCTAACGTGAGATAAAGTACAGGTTGGCTTCGGCCCACACTCCGTGCCCTAGTCAGTCTGGCCTTTTTTCATAGTCACAGGCAGGTACAACTCCGCAATGGGAATTCCATGTGCACCCACAGCATGGGTGGCTCCCTGGAAGCCACCGGCGGTACATAAATATATCCCATTGCACTGCCCAGCACAGCAGAGCTAACGTCAGATTAAATGCAGGTGGGCTTCAGCCCACACTGCATGCCCCAGTCAGACTGGGGTTCTTTATAAGTAGACACAGGCAGGTACCACTCCATGTGGACCAACAGCATGGGTGGGTCCCAGGAAGCCACCGGCCGTACATAAATAAACCCCATTGCATTGCCCAGCACAGCTGAGGTAACGTCAGATTAAATGCAGGTGGGCTTCGGCCCACACTGCATGCCCCAGCCTGACCGGGTTTTTAATACATAGACACAGGCAGGTACAAATCTCCTATGTGAAGTCCCTGTGGACTGACAGCATGTGTGGCTCCCTGGAACCCACCGGCGGTACATAAATCTACCCAATTGCAGTGCCCTGGACAGCAGAGCTAACAACAGATTAAATGCAGGTGGGCTTCGGCCCACACTGCAAGCCCCAGTCAGACTGGGGTTCTTTATAAGTAGACACATGCAGTTACAACTCCGTGTGGACCGACAGCATAGGTGAGTCCCAGGAAGCCACCGGCGGTACATAAATAAATCCCATTGCACTGCCCAGCACAGCAGAGCTAACGACAGATTAAATGCAGGTGGGATTCGACCCACACTGCATGCCCCAGTCAGACTGGGGTTCTTTATAAGTAGACACATGCAGTTTAGAGATGAGCGAGCACCAAAATGCTCGGGTGCTCGTTACTCGGGACGAACTTTTCGCGATGCTCGAGGATTCGTTTCGAGTAACGAACCCCATTGAAGTCAATGGGCGACCCGAGCATTTTTGTATTTCGCCGATGCTCGCTAAGGTTTCCTTGTGTGAAAATCTGGGCAATTCAAGAAAGTGATGGGAACGACACAGCAACGGATAGGGCAGACGAGGGGCTACATGTTGGGCTGCATCTCAAGTTCACAGGTCCAACTATTAAGCCACAATAGCGGCAAAGAGTGGGGCCCCCCCTCTCCCAAAAACTTTTCCTTCTGAAAAGCCCTCATTAGCATGGCATACCTTAGCTAAGCACCACACTACCTCCAACAAAGCACAATCACTGCCTGCATGACACTCCACTCCCACTTCTCCTGGGTTACATGCTGCCCAACCGCCCCCCCCTCCCCCCCACAGCGCACACCAAACTGTCCCTGCGCAGCCTTCAGCTGCCCTCATGCCACACCACCCTCATGTCTATTTAGAAGTGCGTCTGCCATGACGAGGAACCGCAGGCACACACTGCAGAGGTTGGCATGGCTAGGCAGCGACCCTCTTTAAAAAGGGGGGGGGGCGATAGCCCACAATGCTGTACAGAAGCAATGAGAAATAGAATCCTGTGCCACCGCCATCAGGAGCTGCACACGTGGGCATAGCAATGGGGAACCTATGTGCCACAAACTATTCATTCTGTCAAGGTGTCTCTGCATGCCCCAGTCAGACCGGGCTTTTTAATTCATAGACACAGGCAGGTACAACTCCCTATTGTGAAGTCCCTGTCGACCGACAGCATGGGTGGCTCCCTGGAACCCACCGGCGATACACAAAAATATCCCATTGCATTGCCCAACACAGCTGAGGTAGTAATGTCGTGCTTAATGCAGGTGGGCTTCGGCCCACACTGCATGCCCCAGTCAGACTGGGGTTCTTTACAAGTGGAAACAGATGCATTTATAATTCCTTGTGGACCCACAGCATGGGTGGGTGCCAGGAAGCCACCGGCGGTACATAGAAATATCCCATTGCATTGCCCAACACAGCTGAGGTAGTAATGTCGTGCTTAATGCAGGTGGGCTTCGGCCCACACTGCATGCCCCAGTCTGACTGGGGTTGTTTACAAGTGGAAACAGATGCATTTATAATTCCCTGTGGACCCACAGCATGGGTGGGTGCCAGGAAGCCACCGGCGGTACATAGAAATATCCCATTGCATTGCCCAACACAGCTGAGGTAGTAATGTCGTGCTTAATGCAGGTGGGCTTCGGCCCACACTGCATGCCCCAGTCAAACTGGGGTTCTTTACAAGTGGAAACAGATGCATTTATAATTCCCTGTGGACCCACAGCATGGGTGGCTCCCTGGAACCCACCGGCGGTACATAGAAATATCCCATTGCATTGCCCAACACAGCTGAGGTAGTAATGTCGTGCTTAATGCAGGTGGGCTTCGGCCCACACTGCATGCCCCAGTCAGACTGGGGTTCTTTACAAGTGGACACATGTAGGTTAAACTCCGTGTGCACCTACAGCATGGGTGGCTCCCTGGAACCCACCGGCGATACACAAAAATATCCCATTGCATTGCCCAACACAGCTGAGGTAGTAATGTCGTGCTTAATGCAGGTGGGCTTCGGCCCACACTGCATGCCCCAGTCAGACTGGGGTTCTTTACAAGTGGAAACAGATGCATTTATAATTCCCTGTGGACCCACAGCATGAGTGGGTGCCAGGAAGCCACCGGCGGTACATAGAAATATCCCATTGCATTGCCCAACACAGCTGAGGTAGTAATGTCGTGCTTAATGCAGATGGGCTTCGGCCCACACTGCATGCCCCAGTCAGACTGGGGTTCTTTACAAGTGGACACATGTAGGTTAATCTCCGTGTGCACCTACAGCATGGGTGGCTCCCTGGAACCCACCGGCGGTACATAAAAATATCCCATTGCATTGCCCAACACAGCGGATGTAACGTCAGCTTTAATACAGGTGGGCTAAAAATTCATTTGATTACACTGTAGGCGAGGGCCCACAAAAATTGCTGTATCAACAGTACTAATGTACATCCAAAAAATTGGCCATGGCCAACCAAGAGGGCAGGTGAAACCCATTAATCGCTTTGGTTAATGTGGCTTAAGTGGTAACTAGGCCTGGAGGCAGCCCAGTTTAACTAAAAATTGGTTCAAGTTAAAGTTTCAACGCTTTTAAGAGCATTGAAACATATAAAAATTGTTTAGAAAAATTATATGAGTGAGCCTTGTGGCCCTAAGAAAAATTGCCCGTTCGGCGTGATTACGTGAGGTTTCAGGAGGAGGAGCAGGAGGAGGAGGAATATTATACACAGATTGATGAAGCAGAAATGTCCCCGTTTTGGATGGTGAGAGAGAACGATCCTTCCATCCGCGGGTGCAGCCTACGTATTGCTTAGGTATCGCTGCTGTCCGCTGGTGGAGAAGAGAAGTCTGGGGAAATCCAGGCTTTGTTCATCTTGATGAGTGTAAGCCTGTCGGCACTGTCGGTTGACAGGTGGGTACGCTTATCCGTGATGATTCCCCCAGCCACACTAAACACACTCTCTGACAAGACGCTAGCCGCAGGACAAGCAAGCACCTCCAGGGCATACAGCGCGATTTCAGGCCACGTGTCCAGCTTCGACACCCAGTAGTTGTAGGGGCAGAGGCGTCACGGAGGACGGTCGTGCGATCGGCTACGTACTCCCTCACCATCCTTTTACAGTGCTCCCGCCGACTCAGCCTTGACTGGGGAGCGGTGACTCAGTCTTGCTGGGGAGCCATAAAGCTGGCAAAGGCCTTGGAGAATGTTCCCCTGCCTGCGCTGTACATGCTGCCTGATCTCTGCGCCTCCCCTGCTACCTGGCCCTCGGAACTGCGCCTTCTGCCACTAGCGCTGTCGGATGGGAAGTTTACCATCAGTTTGTCCACCAGCGCCCTGTGGTATAGCATCATTCTCGAACCCCTTTCCTCTTCGGGAATGAGAGTGCAAAGGCTCTCCTTATAGCGTGGGTCGAGCAGTGTGTACACCCAGTAATCCGTAGTGGCCAGAATGCGTGTAACGCGAGGGTCACGAGAAAGGCATCCTAACATGAAGTCAGCCATGTGTGCCAGGGTACCTGTACGCAACACATGGCTGTCTTCACTAGGAAGATCACTTTCAGGATCCTCCTCCTCCTCCTCTTCCTCCTCCTCAGGCCATACACGCTGAAAGGATGACAGGCAAGCAGCATGGGTACCGTCAGCAGTGGGCCAAGCTGTCTCTTCCCCCTCCTCCTCATCCTCCTCATTCTCCTCCTCCTCCTCCTCCTGAACGCGCTGAGATATAGACAGGAGGGTGCTCTGACTATCCAGTGACATACTGTCTTCCCCCGGCTCTGTTTCCGAGCGCAAAGCGTCTGCCTTTATGCTTTGCAGGGAACTTCTCAAGATGCATAGCAGAGGAATGGTGACGCTAATGATTGCAGCATCGCCGCTCACCACCTGGGTAGACTCCTCAAATTTTCCAAGGACCTGGCAGATGGCTGCCAACCAGGGCCACTCTTCTGTAAATAATTGAGTAGGCTGACTCCCACTGCGCCGCGCAAGTTGGAGTTGGTATTCCACTATAGCTCTACGCTGCTCATAGAGTCTGGCCAACATGTGGAGCGTAGAGTTCCACTGTGTGGGCACGTCGCACAGCAGTCGGTGCACTGGCAGATTAAACCTATGTTGCAGTGTCCGCAGGGTGGCAGCGTGCGTGTGGGATTTGCGGAAATGTGCGCAGAGCTGGCGCACCTTTCCGAGCAGGTATGACAAGTGGGGGTAGCTTTTCAGAAAGCGCTGAACCACCAAATTAAAGACATGGGCCAGGCATGGCACGTGCGTGAGGCTGCCGAGCTGCAGAGCCGCCACCAGGTTACGGCCGTTGTCACACACGATCATGCCCGGTTGGAGGCTCAGCGGCGCAAGCCAGTGGTCGGTCTGCTCTGTCAGACCCTGCAGCAGTTCGTGGGCCGTGTGCCTCTTCTCTCCTAAGCTGAGTAGTTTCAGCACGGCCTGCTGACGCTTGCCCACCGCTGTGCTGCCACGCCGCGTGACACCGACTGCTGGCGACGTGCTGCTGACACATCTTGATTGCGAGACAGAGGTTGCGTTGGAGGAGGAGGAGGAGGAAGGTGCTTTAGTGGAGGAAGCATACACCGCCGCAGATACCACCACCGAGCTGTGGCCCGCAATTCTGGGGGTGGGTAGGACGTGAGCGGTCCCAGGCTCTGACTCTGTCCCAGCCTCCACTAAATTCACCCAATGTGCCGTCAGGGAGATATAGTGGCCCTGCCCGCCTGTGCTTGTCCACGTGTCCGTTGTTAAGTGGACCTTGGCAGTAACCGCGTTGGTGAGGGCGCGTACAATGTTGCGGGAGACGTGGTCGTGCAGGCCTGGGACGGCACATCGGGAAAAGTAGTGGCGACTGGGAGCCGAGTAGCGCGGGGCAGCCGCCGCCATCATGCTTTTGAAAGCCTCCGTTTCCACAAGCCTATACGGCAGCATATCTAGGCTGATCAATTTTGCAATGTGCACGGTTAACGCTTGAGCGTGCGGGTGCGTGGCGTCGTACTTGCGCTTGCGCTCAAACTGTGGCACTAGCGACGTCTGGACGCTACGCTGAGAGACATTGCTGGATGGGGCCGAGGACAGTGGAGGTGATGGTGTGGGTGCAGGCCAGGAGATGGTAGTGCCTGTGTCCTCAGAGGGGGGTTGGATCTCAGTGGCAGGTTGGGGAACAGGGGGAGAGGCAGTGGTGCAAACCGGAGGCGGTGAACGGGCATCGTCCCACCTTGTGGGGTGCTTGGCCATCATATGCCTGCGCATGCTGTTGGTGGTGCCTCCCCAGCTGATCTTGGCGTGACAAAGGTTGCACACCACAGTTCGTCGGTCGTCAGGCGTCTCTGTGAAAAACTGCCACACCGTAGAGCACCTTGACCTGTGCAGGGTGGCATGGCGCAAAGGGGGCGCTTTGGGAAACAGTTGGTGGATTATTCGGTCTGGCCCTGCCTCTACCCCTGGACACCGCACTGGCTCGGCCTGTGCCCACACCCTCACTTGGCCCTCCGCGTCCTCGGCCGCGTCCACGTCCTCTAGGCCTACCCCTACCCCTCAGCATGCTGTATTAGCAGTGATTTGATTTCACAGGCAGGAAAGAAATTGGCGCAAGCCTGCAGGCCAAATATAATTTTTTAACTTTTTTTAAAAAGGAAAGGCCCACTGCCTCTAGTGAATGAATAATAAGTTTAATAACTGTGTTGCGGCCCTGCAAAAGTGTCACAGAACTTTACTGTTGCAGAGTTATTAACTGTGGCAGAGCAGGTATTTCCCAGGCAGGAAAGAAATTGGCACAAGGCTGCACTCAACCGTAGCTGGTTGCGTCTGATTTTTTTACGTTCTCCACGCAGCACACACGTACCCAGAGCCCTTAGGACTGACAGAGGCAGGGCAAATACACTTTCTTCCCTTTTGTTTAAAAGGATAGGCCCACTGCGTCTATTCACTGAATAATAAGTTTAATAACTGACACTGTGTTGCGGCCCTGCAAAAGTGTCACAGAACTTTACTGTTGCAGAGTTATTAACTGTGGCAGAGCAGGTATTTCCCAGGCAGGAAAGAAATTGGCGCAAGGCTGCACTCAACCGTAGCTGGTTGCGTCTGATTTTTTTACGTTCTCCACGCAGCACACACGTACCCAGAGCCCTTAGGACTGACAGAGGCAGGGCAAATATACTTTCTTCCCTTTTGTTTAAAAGGATAGGCCCACTGCGTCTATTCACTGAATAATAAGTTTAATAACTGACACTGTGTTGCGGCCCTGCAAAAGTGTCACAGAACTTTACTGTTGCAGAGTTATTAACTGTGGCAGAGCAGGTATTTCCCAGGCAGGAAAGAAATTGGCGCAAGGCTGCACTCAACCGTAGCTGGTTGCGTCTGATTTTTTTACGTTCTCCACGCAGCACACACGTACCCAGAGCGCTTAGGACTGACAGAGGCAGGGCAAATATACTTTCTTCCCTTTTGTTAAAAAAGAAAAGGCCCACTGCGTCTATTCAATGACTAATATAACTGTGTTGCGGCCCTGCAAAAGTGTCACAGAACTTTACTGTTGCAGAGTTATTAACTGTGGCAGAGCAGGTATTTCCCAGGCAGGAAAGAAATTGGCGCAAGGCTGCACTCAACCGTAGCTGGTTGCGTCTGATTTTTTTACGTTCTCCACGCAGCACACACGTACCCAGAGCCCTTAGGACTGACAGAGGCAGGGCAAATATACTTTCTTCCCTTTTGTTAAAAAAGAAAAGGCCCACTGCGTCTATTCAATGACTAATAACTGTGTTGTGGCCCTGCCTACACAATTCTGTGCCTGTAGTATCAATGGAGGGTGCAATGCTCTGCACCGCCGATTTTGAGAAAAAAAAAAAAAAAGCAACACAGCTAACAGCAGCCTGCACAGTACTCCACACAGTTAAATGTGGCCCTGGAAAGGACCGTTGAGGTTCTTGAAGGCTACACTCACTCCTAACACTCTCCCTGCCTAAGCACCACTTCTGTCCCTAATACCGGGTGCAATGCTCTGCACTGCCGATTTTGAGAAGAAAAAAAAATTAGCAACACAGCTAACAGCAGCCTGCACAGTACTCCACACAGTTAAATGTGGCCCTAGAAAGGACCGTTGAGGTTCTTGAAGGCTACACTCACTCCTAACACTCTCCCTGCCTAAGCACCACTTCTGTCCCTAATACCGGGTGCAATGCTCTGCACTGCCGATTTTGAGAAGAAAAAAAAAATTTCTCCACTGCTAACAGCAGCCTGCACACACGTAGATGTGGCCCTAAGAAGGACCGTTGGGGTTCTTGAAGCCTACACTCACTACAAACACTCTCCCTACAGCAACTCCAATAGAACAGCACTTTCCCTCAGCTAACTCACAAGACATCTGAGGCGAGCCGCGGGAGGGGCCGACTTTTATACTCGGGTGACATCTGATCGCCCCAGCCACTCACAGCAGGGGGGTGGTATAGGGCTTGAACGTCACAGGGGGAAGTTGTAATGCCTTCCCTGTCTTTCAATTGGCCAGAAAAGCGCGCTAACGTCTCAGAGAGGAAACTGAAAGTAACCGGAACACCGCGTGGTACTCGTTACGAGTAACGAGCATCCGAACACCGTAATATTCGCACGAATATCAAGCTCGGACGAGTACGTTCGCTCATCTCTAATGCAGTTACAACTCTGTGTGGACCGACAGCATGGGTGGGTCACAGGAAGCCACCGGCGGTACCTAAATAAATCCCATTGCATTGCCCAGCACAGCTGAGGTAATGTCAGATTAAATGCAGGTGGGCTTTGGCCCACACTGCATGCCCCAGCCTGGCCTGGGTTTTTAATGCATAGACACAGGCAGGTGCAAATCCCCTATGTGAAGTCCTGTGGACCGACAGCATGGGTGGCTCCCTGGAACCCACCGGCGGTACATAAATGTATCCCATTGCAGTGCCCTGGACAGCAGAGCTAACGACAGATTAAATGCAGGTGGGATTCGTCCCACACTGCAAGCCCCAGTCAGACTGGGGTTCTTTATAAGTAGACACATGCAGTTACTACTCCGTGTGGACCGACAGCATGGGTGGGTCCCAGGAAGCCACCGGCGGTACATAAATAAATCCTATTGCAGTGCACAGCACAGCAGAGCTAACGACAGATTAAATGCAGGTGGGATTAGGCCCACACTGCAAGCCCCAGTCAGACTGGAGTTCTTAATAAGTAGACACATGCAGTTACAACTCCGTGTGGACCGACAGCATGGGTGGGTCCCAAGAAGCCACCGGCGGTACATAAATAAATCCCATTGCAGTGCCCAGCACAGCTGAGGTAACGTCAGATTAAATGCAGGTGGGCTTCGGCCCACACTGCATGCCCCAGTCTGACCGGGGTTTTTAATACATAGACACAGGCAGGTACAAATCCCTAATGTGAAGTCCCTGTGGACCCACAGCATGGAAGGCTCCCTGGAACCCACCGGCGGTACATAAATAGATCCCATTGCAGTGCCCTGGACTGCAGAGCTAACGACAGATTAAATGCAGGTGGGATTCGGGCCCCCCTCAAGCCCCAGTCAGACTGGTGTTCTTTATAAGTAGACACATGCAGTTACAACTCCGTGTGGACTGACAGCATGGGTGGGTCCCAGGAAGCCACCGGTGGTACATAAATAAATCCCATTGCAGTGCCCAGCACAGCTGAGGTAACGTCAGATTAAATGCAGGTGGGCTTCGGCCCACACTGCATGCCCCAGTCTGACCGGGGTTTTTAATACATAGACACAGGCAGGTACAAATCCCTAATATGAAGTCCCTGTGGAGCCACAGCATGGGTGGCTCCCTGGAACCCACCGGCGGTACATAAATAGATCCCATTGGAGTGCCCTGGACAGCAGAGCTAACGTCAGGTTAAATACAGGTAGGCTTCGCCCAAGAATGCTTTCATTGTTGAAGGAGAAGGACGGGGATGTTTTTGAGGCAGTACGTGTCCTGTCCCCGTGTCCGTGGTTATATGCACCTTACCAGTAACTGCGTTGGTGGGATAGTGGTCGCGACTGTGGACCTATTAGCGCGGTTTTATTCAGTTTGTTTTCGGAATGTAGCCAGGATTAAGTGGGCCGTGGTGGGGGGCTTTCTTATTGTGTCGTTTCAGGGGAAATTCTTGGACTGCCGCCAGACGGACCACTGTGAAAGCATTTGCCAAGAATGTTTTCATTGTTGGAGGAGGAGGACGGGGATGTTTTTGAGGCAGTACGTGTCCTGTCCCCGTGTCCGTGGTTATATGCACCTTACCAGTGACCACGTCGCTGAAAAGTTGTCGCGCCTGGGGAACCTAGTAGCGCGGCCTCGCCACCAACAGGTCTTTGGGAAGCCTCCGTTTCCACTACCCTGTAACATTGCAGTATAGGCAGAGCCGAGAATTAGTAACATTTCAGCGGTAAGAGTATGCACAAACCCCTGTAACATTTCATTGGCAGCAGTGGCGACAGACCCTAGTAACATTTCATTTGCAGCAGTATACACAGACCCCAGTAACATTTCAGTAGTATCTGTATAGACAGACCCAAGTAACTGTTCAGTAGTATGAGTCTAGACAGACCCCAGTAACATTTCAGTTCCAGCAGTATTGACAGACCCCAGTAACATTTCAGTAGTATCAGTTGCGACATGCCCCAGTCACATTTCAGTTCCAGCAGTGCAGACAGACCCCAGTAACAGTAACGTTGAAGCAGTATGGGCAAAGCAGCAGATAAACATTTCCCTGGCAGCAGTGTAGGGAGACCAAAGTATTTGTAACATTTCAGTAGTAGCAGTATAGTCAGACTCCAGTAACAGTAACGTTGAAGCAGTATGGGCAGAGCCCACTATTAGTTACATTTCTGTTATAGCAGTATAGACCTGCCCCAGTAACATTTCCGTCGAAGCATTATGGGCAGAGCCCAGTATTAGTAAAATTACAGTAGTAACAGTATACACCAACCAAGGTAACATTTCAGGAGCAGAAGTATCGGCAGACCGAAGTAACATTTCTGTTGCTGAAGTATAGTCAGACCCCTGTAGCATTACTGTGGCAGATGTATAGGTAGGCAGAACAGAGTTACATTTCTGTAGCAAAAGTGTAGGCCAACCCCAGACACAGTGGTGTAGCATGAGTGCAGGCGAAGCCCATAAAAAGTACTTAGATTACATTGTAGGCGAGAGCCCGAAAAATTGGTGTACCGACAGTACAAATGTACCCCAAAAAAATTGCCCATACCCAACCCAGAGGGCAGGTGAAACCCATTAATCGCTTAGCGTACTGTCTGTGGCTTAATTTTTAACTAGGCCTGGAGGCAGCCCAGTCAAAATAAAAATTGGTTCAGGTGGAAGTTTCAATGCTTTAATGAGAATTGAAACAGATAAATATTATTTAGAAAAGTTATATGAGCCTTTTGGCCTACAGAAAAATTGCCCATTTGCGGTGATTACGAGGGGTTTCAGGAGGAGGAGCCGGAGGAGGAGGACGAATATCATACACAGATTGACAAAGGTCTTTAGGTAGCGCTGCTGTCCGCTGGTGGAGAAGAGAAGTCTGGGGAAATCCAAGCTTTGTTCATCTTTATGATTGTAAGCCTGTCGGCGCTGTCCGTTGACAGGCGGGTATGCTTGTCCGTGATGATTCTCCCAGCTGCACTAAACACCCTCTCTGACAAGACGGTGGCCACAGGGCAAGCCAACACCTCCAGGGCATACAGCACGAGTTCGGGCCACGTGTCCAGCTTTGACACCCAGTAGTTGTACGGAGCAGAGGCGTCACGGAGGACGGTGGTACGATCGGCTACGTACTCCCTCACCATCTTCTTACAGTGCTCCCTCCAACTCAACCTTGACTGGGAAGGTGTGAGACAGTCTTGCTGGGGAGCCTTAAGCTGGCAAAGGCCTTGGAGAGTGTTCCCCTGCCTGCGCTGAACATGCAGCCTGATCTCCGCGCCTCCCCTTCTACTTGTCCCTCGGAACTGCGCCTTCTGCCACTAGCGCTGTCATATGGGAAGTTTACCATCAGTTTGTCCACCAGGGCCCTGTGGTATTGCATCACTCTCAAACCCTTTTCGTCTTCGGGAATGAGAGAGGAAAGGTTATCCTTATACCGTGGGTCAACCAGTGTGTACACCCAGTAATCCGTAGTGGCCAGTATGCGTCTAACGCGAGGGTCACGAGAAAGGCATGCTAACATAAAGTTAGCCATGTGTTCCAGGGTACCTGTACGCAACATATGGCTGTCCTCACTAGGAAGATCACTTTGAGTATCTTCCTCCTCCTCCTCCTCCTCAGGCCATACACGCTGAATGGATGAGAGGCAAGCAGCATGGGTACCCCCTGCAGGGGGCCCAACTGTCTCTTCCTCCTGAGGCTCCTCCCCCTCCTCATCCTCCTCCCCCTACTCCTCCTCCTCCATGCGCTGAGATATAGACATGAGGGTGCTCTGACTATCCAGCGACATACTGTCTTCCCCCGCCTCCGTTTCCGCCGGCAAAGCATCAGCCTTTATGCTTTTCAGGGAACTTCTCAACAGGCATAGCAGGGGAATGGTGACGCTAATGATTGCAGCATCGCCGTTCCCCATCAGGGTGGACTCCTCAAAGTTTCCGAGAACCTGGCAGATATCTGCCATCCAGGCCCACTCCTCTGTAAAAAATTGAGGGGGCTGACTCCCACTTCACCGCCCATGTTGGAGTTAGTATTCCACTGTAGCTCTACGCTGCTTATACAGCCGGGACAACATGTGAAGCGTAGAGTTCCACCGTGTGGGCACGTCGCAAAGCAGTCGGTGAACTGGCAAATTAAACCGATGATGCAGGGTGCGCAGGGTGGCAGCGTCCGTGTTGGACTTGCGGAAATGTGCGCTGACCCGGCGCACTTTGCCGAGGAGGTCTGACAAGTGTGGGTAGCCTTTCAGAAACCGCTGAACCACCAAATTAGAAACGTGGGCCAGGCATGGCACATGCGTGAGGCTGCCGAGCTGCAGAGCCGCCACCAGGTTACGGCCGTTGTCACACACGACCATGCCCGGTTGGAGGCTCAGTGGTGAAAGCCAGCGGTCGGTCTGCTCTGTCAGACCGTGCAACAGTTCGTGGGCCATGTGCCTCTTCTCTCCTAAGCTGAGTAGTTTCAGCACGGCCTGCTAACGCTTGCCCACCGCTGTGCTGCCGTGCCGCGCGACACCGACTGCTGGCGATGTGCTGCTGCTGACAAGTCTTGATTGCGAGGTAGAGGTTGCGTTGGAGGAGGAGGGTGGTTTAGTGGAGGTGGCATACACCGCCGCAGATACCAGCACCGATCTGGGGCCCGCAATTCTGGGGGTGGGTAGTACATGAGCGGTCCCAGGCTCTGACTCTGTCCCAGCCTCCACTAAATTCACCCAATGTGCCGTCAGGGAGATATAGTGGCCCTGCCCGCCTGTGCTTGTCCACGTGTCCGTTGTTAAGTGGACCTTGGCAGTAACCGAGTTGGTGAGGGCGCGTACGATGTTGCGTGAGACGTGGTCGTGCAGGGCTGGGACGACACACCGTGAAAAATAGTGGCGACCGGGGACAGAGTAGCGCTGGGCTGCCGCCGCCATCATGTTTTTGAGCGCCTCAGTTTCCACCAGCCTGTAGGGGAGCATCTCCAGGCTGATCAATTTGGCTATGGGGACATTTAAAGCTTGAGCGTGCAGGTGCGTGGCGGCGTATTTGCGCTTTCGCTCCAACGATTCTCTTAGTGACAGCTGGATGCTGCGCTGAGAGACATTGCTGGATGGGGCCGAGGACAGCGGAGGTGAGGGTGTGGGTCCAGACCAGGAGACGGTTGTGCCTGTGTCGTGAGAGGTGGGTTGGATCTCAGTGGCAGGTTGGGACCCAGGGGGAGAGGCAGTGGCGCAAGCTGGAGGCGGTGAACGGCCTTTGTCCCACCTTGTGGGGTGTTTGGCCATCATATGCCTGCGCATACTGGTGGTGGCTCCCCGGCTGATCTTGGCGCCACAAAGGTTGCACACCACTGTTCGTCGGTCGTCCGCCCTCTCAGTGAAAAACTGCCACACCTTAGAGCACCTTCGCCTCTGCACGGTGGCTTGGCGCGAGGGGGTGCTTTGGGAAACAGCTGGTGGATTATTCACTCTTGCCCTGCCTCTACCCCTGGCCACCGCACTGCCTCTTCCAACCTGTCCTGCGGCTGCAATTGCCTCCCCCTCTGAAGACCTGTCCTCAGTTGGCTTAGCAACCCAGGTGGGGTCAGTCACCTCATCGTCCAGCGACCCTTCCTCCGAATCCTCTGTGTGCTCCTTCCTCGGACTTACTGCCCTCACTACTACCTCACTGATAGACAACTGTGTCTCATCGTCATCATCCTCCTCACCTACTGAAAGCTCTTGAGACAGTTGCCGGAAGTCCCCAGCCTCATCACCCGGACCCTGGGAACTTTCCAAAGGTTGGGCATTGGTCACGACAAACTCCTCTGGTGGGAGAGGAACCATTGTTGCCAAATCTGGGCAGGGCCCAAGAACAGTTCCTGGGAGTCTGCCTGCTCCTCAGAATGTGTCATTTTCATGGAGTGAGGAGGCTGGGAGGAAGGAGGAGCAGCAGCCAGAGGATTCAGAGTTGCAGCAGTGGACAGCGTAGAAGACTGGGTGGTCGATAGATTGCTGGATGCACTTTCTGCCATCCACGGCAGGACCTGCTCACACTGCTCATTTTTTAATAAAGGTCTACGACGTGGACCCAAAAATTGTGATATGAAGCTGGGGACCGCAGAAACTGCCCTCTCTCCTACTCCCGCAGCAGTCAGCTGCGATTCAACTGGACCAGGAACTCGTCCTTTGCCCACACCCTCACTTGAGACTCTGCATCCTCGACCGCGACCACGTCCACGTCCTCTGCCCTTACCTCTACCCCTCAGCATGCTGGATTAAGAATCGAGCAGAGACAGAGCGGTGTAAAAATGTTTGTGAATTATTGCCGCGCAGTTGGTGGCTGCCAGGGGTAATATAACGCTAAATGAAGCCAGAGATAAATTATAAGTAGAGATGAGCGAACGCGTTCGTCCGAGCTTGATATTCGTGCGAATATTAGGGTGTTCGGGATGTTCGTTATTCGTAACGAACACCATGCGGTGTTCTGGTTACTTTCACTTCCTTCCCTGAGACGTTTGCGCGCTTTTCTGGCCAATTGAAAGACAGGGAAGGCATTACAACTTCCCCCTGCGTCGTTTAAGCCCTATACCACCCCCCTGCTGTGAGTGGCTGGCGAGATCAGGTGTCCGCCTAATATAAAAGTCGGCCCCTCCCGCGGCTCGCCTCAGATGCCTGGTGAGTTAGATGAGGGACAGTGCTGCTGGTACCGAAGCTGCTGTAGGGAAAGAATTGGTAGTTAGTGTAGGCTTCAAGACCCCCAAAGGTCCTTATTAGGGCCACTGATAGCTGTGTGTTGGCTGCTGTTAGCAGTGGCAATTTTTTTTTCTTCTCAAAATCGCCTCTGCAGAGCGTTGCACCCGGCATTAGGGACAGAAGTGTTGCATAGGCAGGGAGAGTGTTAGGAGTGAGTGTAGCCTTCAAGAACCTCAACGGTCCTTTCTAGGGCCATATTTAACCGTGTGCAGTACTGTGCTGGCTGCTGTTAGCTGTGCTGCATATTTTTTTTCTTCTCAAAATCGCCTCTGCAGAGCATTGCACCCTCCATTGATACTGCAGGGAAAGAATTGTATAGGCAGGGCCACAACACAGTTATTATTCATTGAATATACGCAGTGCTGCCTTTTGGTGTAAAAAAACTGAAAACAAATCTATTTGTCCAGCCTCTGTCCGTCCTAAGGGCGGTGGACACGTGTGAGCTGCGTGTACAACGTTAAAAAATCAGACGCACCCAGCTACGCTTTACTGCTGGCTTCGCCATTTGCTTTCCTTAATTGGGAAAAAAATACCTGCTCTGCCAGAGTTATAATAACTCTGCTACCCTCACGTTCTGTGACACATTAGCAGGGACACAGCACAGTTATTAAACTTCTCATGTTCATTGAATATACGCAGTGCTGCCTTTTGGTTGAAAAAAACTGAAAACAAATCTATTTGTCCAGCCTCTGTCCGTCCTAAGGGCTGTGGACACGTGTGAGCTGCGTGTACAACGTTAAAAAATCAGACGCACCCAGCTACGCTTTACTGCTGGCTTCGCCATTTGCTTTCCTTAATTGGGAAAAAAATACCTGCTCTGCCAGAGTTATAATAACTCTGCTACCCTCACGTTCTGTGACACATTAGCAGGGACACAGCACAGTTATTAAACTTCTCATGTTCATTGAATATACGCAGTGCTGCCTTTTGGTGGAAAAAAACTGAAAACAAATCTATTTGTCCAGCCTCTGTCCGTCCTAAGGGCTGTGGACACGTGTGAGCTGCGTGTACAACGTTAAAAAATCAGACGCACCCAGCTACGCTTTACTGCTGGCTTCGCCATTTGCTTTCCTTAATTGGGAAAAAAATACCTGCTCTGCCAGAGTTATAATAACTCTGCTACCCTCACGTTCTGTGACACATTAGCAGGGACACAGCACAGTTATTAAACTTCTCATGTTCATTGAATATACGCAGTGCTGCCTTTTGGTTGAAAAAAACTGAAAACAAATCTATTTGTCCAGCCTCTGTCCGTCCTAAGGGCTGTGGACACGTGTGAGCTGCGTGTACAACGTTAAAAAATCAGACGCACCCAGCTACGCTTTACTGCTGGCTTCGCCATTTGCTTTCCTTAATTGGGAAAAAAATACCTGCTCTGCCAGAGTTATAATAACTCTGCTACCCTCACGTTCTGTGACACATTAGCAGGGACACAGCACAGTTATTAAACTTCTCATGTTCATTGAATATACGCAGTGCTGCCTTTTGGTTGAAAAAAACTGA
Source organism: Eleutherodactylus coqui (assembly GCF_035609145.1). Lineage (NCBI taxonomy): Eukaryota > Metazoa > Chordata > Amphibia > Anura > Eleutherodactylidae > Eleutherodactylus > Eleutherodactylus coqui. The sequence continues at coordinate 61,420,107 of NC_089838.1, read as the reverse complement.
AAACAAATCTATTTGTCCAGCCTCTGTCCGTCCTAAGGGCTGTGGACACGTGTGAGCTGCGTGTACAACGTTAAAAAATCAGACGCACCCAGCTACGCTTTACTGCTGGCTTCGCCATTTGCTTTCCTTAATTGGGAAAAAAATACCTGCTCTGCCAGAGTTATAATAACTCTGCTACCCTCACGTTCTGTGACACATTAGCAGGGACACAGCACAGTTATTAAACTTAGATTATTCATTCACTAGAGGCAGTGGGGCCTTTCGTTTTCCAAAAAGGGAAAAAATTATATTTGGCCTGCAGTCTTGCGCCAATTTATTTCCTGCCTGTGAAATCAAATCACTGGTAATACAGCATGCTGAGGGGTAGGGGTAGGCCTAGAGGACGTGGACGCGGGCGAGGACGCGGACGCCCAAGTCAGGGTGTGGGCACAGGCCGAGCTCCTGATCCAGGTGTGTCGCAGCCGACTGCTGCGCGATTAGGAGAGAGGCACGTTTCTGGCGTCCCCACATTCATCGCCCAATTAATGGGTCCACGCGGGAGACGGTTATTAGAAAATGAGCAGTGTGAGCAGGTCCTGTCCTGGATGGCAGAAAGTGCTTCGAGCAACCTATCGTCAACACGCAGTTCTGCGCCGTCCACTGCTGCAAATCCGAATCCTCTGTCTGCTGCTCCTCCTTCCTCCCAGCCTCCTCACTCCACTACAATGACACCTGCTCAGGAGCGGGAACACTCCCAGGAACTGTTCTCGGGCCCCTGCTTAGATTGGGCAGCAGCGGTTCCTCTCCCACCAGAGGAGTTTATCGTCACTGATGCCCAACCATTGGAAAGTTCCCGGGGTCCGGGGGATGAGGCTGGGGACTTCCGCCAACTGTCTCAACAACTTTCTGTGGGTGAGGAGGACGATGACGATCAGACACAGTTGTCTTGCAGTGAGGTAGTAGTAAGGGCAGTAAGTCCGAGGGAGCAGCGCACAGAGGATTCGGAGGAAGAGCAGCAGGACGATGAGGTGACTGACCCCACCTGGTGTGCAACGCTTACTCAGGAGGACAGGTCTTCAGAGGGGGAGTCAAGGGCATCAGCAGGGCAGGTTGGAAGAGGCAGTGCGGTGGCCAGGGGTAGAGGCAGGGCCAGACCGAATAATCCACCAAGTGTTTCCCAAAGCGCCCCCTCGCGCCATGCCACCCTGCAGAGGCCGAGGTGCTCTAAGGTCTGGCAGTTTTTCACAGAGACGCCTGACGACCGACGAACAGTGGTGTGCAACCTTTGTCGCGCAAAGCTCAGCCGGGGAGCCAACACCAACAGCCTCACCACCACCACCATGCGCAGACATATGATGGCCAAGCACCCCACAAGGTGGGACGAAGGCTGTTCAGCGCCTCCGGTTTGCACCCCTGCCTCTCCCCCTGTGCCCCAACCTGCCACTGAGATGCAACCCCCCTCTCAGGACACAGGCACTACCGCCTCATGGCCTGCACCCACACCCTCATCTCCGCTGTCCTCGGCCCCATCCAGCAGTGTAGTTCAGCGCACCGTCCAGCCGTCGCTTGCGCAAGTGTTCGAGCGCAAGCGCAAGTACGCCGCCACGCACCCGCACGCTCAAACGTTAACCGTCCGCATAGCAAAATTCATCAGCCTTGAGATGCTGCCGTATAGGGTTGTGGAAACTGAGTCCTTCAAAAGTATCATGGAGGCGGCGGCCCCGCGCTACTCAGTTCCCAGTCGCCACTACTTTTCCCGATGTGCCGTCCCAGCCCTGCACGACCACGTCTCCCGCAACATTGTACGCGCCCTCACCAACGCGGTTACTGCCACGGTCCACTTAACTACGGACACGTGGACAAGCACAGGCGGGCAGGGCCACTACATCTCCCTGACGGCACATTGGGTGAATTTAGTGGAGGCTGGGACAGAGTCAGAGCCTGGGACCGCTCACGTCCTACCCACCCCCAGAATTGCGGGCCCCAGCTCGGTGCTGGTATCTGCGGAGGTGTATGCTTCCTCCACTAAAGCACCCTCCTCCTCCTCCTCCTCCTCTGTCTCGCAATCAAGATGTGTTAGCAGCAGCATGTCGCCAGCAGTCGGTGTCGCGCGGTGTGGCAGCACAGCGGTGGGCAAGCGTCAGCAGGCCGTGCTGAAACTACTCAGCTTAGGCGATAAGAGGCACACGGCCCACGAACTGCTGCAGGGTCTGACACAGCAGACCGACCGCTGGCTTGCGCCGCTGAGCCTCCAACCGGGCATGGTTGTGTGTGACAACGGCCGTAACCTGGTGGCGGCTCTGCAGCTCGGCAGCCTCACGCACGTGCCATGCCTGGCCCACGTCTTTAATTTGGTGGTTCAGCGCTTTCTGAAAAGCTACCCACGCTTGTCAGACCTGCTCGTAAAGGCGCGCCGGCTCTGCACACATTTCCGCAAGTCCCACACGGATGCTGCCACCCTGCGCACCCTGCAACATCACTTTAAGCTGCCAGTGCACCGACTGCTGTGCGACGTGCCCACACGGTGGAACTCTACGCTCCACATGTTGGCCAGGCTCTATGAACAGCGTAGAGCTATAGTCGAATACCAACTCCAACATGGGCGGCGCAGTGGGAGTCAGCCTCCTCAATTCCTTTCAGAAGAGTGGGCCTGGTTGGCAGACATCTGCCATGTCCTTGGTAATTTTGAGGAGTCTACCCAGGTGGTGAGCGGCGATGCTACAATCATTAGCGTCACCATTCCTCTGCTATGCATCTTGAGAAATTCCCTGCAAACCATAAAGGCAGCTGCTTTGCGCTCGGAAACGGGGGCGGTGGAAGACAGTATGCCGCTGAATAGTCAGGGCACCCTCCTGTCTATTTCTCAGCGCGTACAGGAGGAGGAGGAGGAGGAGCATGAGGAGGATGAGGAGGAGGAGGGGGAAGAGACAGCTTGGCCCGCTGCTGACGGTACACCGGCTGATTGCCTGTCATCCTTCCAGCGTGTATGGCCTGAGGAGGAGGAGGAGGAGGAGGATCCTGAAAGTGATCTTCCTAGTGAAGACAGCCATGTGTTGCGTACTGGTACCCTGGCACACATGGCTGACTTCATGTTAGGATGCCTTTCTCGTGACCCTCGCGTTGCACGCATTCTGGCCACAACGGATTACTGGGTGTACACACTGCTCGACCTACGCTATAAGGAGAACCTGCCCGCTCTCATTCCCGAAGAGGAAAGGGGTTCGAGAGTGTTGCTATACCACAGGACCCTTGCGGACAAGCTGATGGTAAAATTCCCAGCCGACAGCGCTGGTGGCAGAAGGCGCAGTACCGAGGGCAAGGTAGCAGGGGAGGTGCGGAGATCGAGCAGCATGTACATCCCAGGCAGTGCAACAGTCTTTAAGGGCCTGGACAGCTTTATGGCTCCCCACCAAGACTGTGTCACCGCTCCCCAGTCAAGGCTGAGTCGGCGGGAGCACTGTAAAAGGATGGTGAGGTAGTACGTAGCCGATCGCACGACCGTCCTCCGTGACGCCTCTGCCACCTACAACTACTGGGTGTCGAAGCTGGACACATGGCCTGAACTAGCGCTGTATGCCCTGGAGGTGCTTGCTTGTCCTTCGGCTAGCGTGTTGTCGGAGAGGGTGTTTAGTGCGGCTGGGGGAATCATCACAGATAAGCGTACCCGCCTGTCAACCGACAGTGCCGACAGGCTAACACTCATCAAGATGAACAAAGCCTGGATTTCCCCAGACTTCTCTTCTCCACCAGCGGACAGCAGCGATACGTAAGCAATACGTAGGCTGCACCCGCGGATGGTAGCTACGTTCTCTCTCACCATCCAAAACGGGGACATTTCTGCTTCATCAATCTGTGTCTAATATTCCTCCTCCTCCTCCTCCTCCTGCTACTCCTCCTGAAACCTCACGTAATCACGCTGAACGGGCAATTTTTCTTAGGGCCACAAGGCTCACTCAAATAATTTTTCTAAACAATTTTTAAAAGTTTCAATGCTCTTAAAAGCGTTGGAACTGTAACTTGAACCAATTTTTCGTTACACTGGGCTGCCTCCAGGCCTAGTTACCACTTAAGCCACATTAACCAAAGCGATTAATGGGTTTCACCTGCCCTCTTGGCTGGCCATGGCCAATTTTTGGGATGTACATTAGTACTGTTGATACAGAAATTTTTGTGGGCCCTCGCCTACAGTGTAATCAAATAAATTTTTAGCCCACCTGCATTAAGCACGACATTACTACCTCAGCTGTGTTGGGCAATGCAATGGGATATTTCTATGTACCGCCGGTGGGTTCCAGGGAGCCACCCATGCTGTAGGTGCACACGGAGTGTAACCTACATGTGTCCACTTGTAAAGAACCCCAGTCTGACTGGGGCATGCAGTGTGGGCCGAAGCCCACCTGTATTACGCACGACATTACTACCTCAGCTGTGTTGGGCAATGCAATGGGATATTTCTATGTACCGCCGGTGGCTTCCTGGCACCCACCCAGGCAGTGGGTCCACAGGGAGTGTAACCTACATGTGTCCACTTCTAAAGAACCCCAGTCAGACTGGGGCATGCAGTGTGGGCCGAAGCCCACCTGTATTACGCACGACATTACTACCTCAGCTGTGTTGGGCAATGCAATGGGATATTTCTATGTACCGCCGGTGGGTTCCAGGGAGCCACCCATGCTGTAGGTGCACACGGAGTGTAACCTACATGTGTCCACTTGTAAAGAACCCCAGTCTGACTGGGGCATGCAGTGTGGGCCGAAGCCCACCTGTATTACGCACGACATTACTACCTCAGCTGTGTTGGGCAATGCAATGGGATATTTCTATGTACCGCCGGTGGCTTCCTGGCACCCACCCAGGCAGTGGGTCCACAGGGAGTGTAACCTACATGTGTCCACTTCTAAGGGCTCATGTCCACGGGCAAAATATGATTTAAGATCCGCAGCGGATCTCCCGCATGCGGATCCGCATCCCATAGGGATGCATTGACCACCCGCGGGTAGATAAATACCCGCGGATCGTCAATAAAAGGGATTTTAAAAAAAATGGAGCATGGAAAAATCCGGACCATGCTCCATTTTCGTGCGGGTCTCCCGCGGGGACGGCTCCCGCGGGCTTCTATTGAAGCCTATGGAAGCCGTCCGGATCCGCGGGAGACCTAAAATAGGAATTTAAAGTATTTACCATCCGGCGCGGGCGGGGAAGGTCAGCTGTTCCTCACGGCCGCATCTTCCTTGCTTCGGCTCGGCGGATGTGCCCGGCGCATGCGCGCGGCACGTCGGCGACGTGCCGGCGACGTGCCGCCGGCGTCAGGAATTCATCCGCCGGCCGAAAATGAAGATCCGGCCGTGAGGAACAGCTGATCTTCTCCGCCCGCGCCGGATAGGTAAATGCTTTTAAATTCTTATTTTCGGCGCTCATGTCCGCGGGGCAGGAGGGACCCGCTGCAGATTCTACATGGAGAATCTGCAGCGGATCTGATTTTCCCCGTGGACATGAGGCCTTAAGAACCCCAGTCAGACTGGGGCATGCAGTGTGGGCCGAAGCCCACCTGTATTACGCACGACATTACTACCTCAGCTGTGTTGGGCAATGCAATGGGATATTTCTATGTACCGCCGGTGGGTTCCAGGGAGCCACCCATGCTGTAGGTGCACACGGAGTGTAACCTACATGTGTCCACTTGTAAAGAACCCCAGTCTGACTGGGGCATGCAGTGTGGGCCGAAGCCCACCTGTATTACGCACGACATTACTACCTCAGCTGTGTTGGGCAATGCAATGGGATATTTCTATGTACCGCCGGTGGCTTCCTGGCACCCACCCAGGCAGTGGGTCCACAGGGAGTGTAACCTACATGTGTCCACTTCTAAAGAACCCCAGTCAGACTGGGGCATGCAGTGTGGGCCGAAGCCCACCTGTATTACGCACGACATTACTACCTCAGCTGTGTTGGGCAATGCAATGGGATATTTCTATGTACCGCCGGTGGGTTCCAGGGAGCCACCCATGCTGTAGGTGCACACGGAGTGTAACCTACATGTGTCCACTTGTAAAGAACCCCAGTCTGACTGGGGCATGCAGTGTGGGCCGAAGCCCACCTGTATTACGCACGACATTACTACCTCAGCTGTGTTGGGCAATGCAATGGGATATTTCTATGTACCGCCGGTGGCTTCCTGGCACCCACCCAGGCAGTGGGTCCACAGGGAGTGTAACCTACATGTGTCCACTTCTAAAGAACCCCAGTCAGACTGGGGCATGCAGTGTGGGCCGAAGCCCACCTGTATTACGCACGACATTACTACCTCAGCTGTGTTGGGCAATGCAATGGGATATTTCTATGTACCGCCGGTGGGTTCCAGGGAGCCACCCATGCTGTAGGTGCACACGGAGTGTAACCTACATGTGTCCACTTGTAAAGAACCCCAGTCTGACTGGGGCATGCAGTGTGGGCCGAAGCCCACCTGTATTACGCACGACATTACTACCTCAGCTGTGTTGGGCAATGCAATGGGATATTTCTATGTACCGCCGGTGGCTTCCTGGCACCCACCCAGGCAGTGGGTCCACAGGGAGTGTAACCTACATGTGTCCACTTCTAAAGAACCCCAGTCAGACTGGGGCATGCAGTGTGGGCCGAAGCCCACCTCTATTACGCACGACATTACTACCTCAGCTGTGTTGGGCAATGCAATGGGATATTTTTGTGTACCGCCGGTGGGTTCCAGGGAGCCACCCATGCTGTCGGTCGACAGGGACTTCACAATAGGGAGTTGTACCTGCCTGTGTCTATGAATTAAAAAGCCCGGTCTAACTGGGGCATGCAGACACCTTGACAGAATGAATAGTGTGTGGCACATAGGTTCCCCATTGCTATGCCCATGTGTGCAGCTCCTGATGGCGGTGGCACAGGATTCTATTTCTCATTGCTTCTGTACAGCATTGTGGGCTATCGCCCCGCCCCTTTTAAAGAGGGTCGCTGCCTAGCCGTGCCAACCCTGTGCAGTGTGTGCCTGCGGCCCCTCGTCATGGCAGACGCACTTCTAAATAGACATGAGGGTGGTGTGGCATGAGGGCAGCTGAAGGCTGCGCAGGGACACTTTGGTGTGCGCTGTGGGGGGGGAGGGGGGGGGGGCGGTTGGGCAGCATGTAACCCAGTAGAAGTGGCAGTGGAGTGTCATGCAGGCGGTGATTGTGCTTTGTTGGAGGTAGTGTGGTGCTTAGCAAAGGTATGCCATGCTAATGATGGCTTTTCAGAAGTAAAAGTTGTTGGGAGGGGGGGGGGCCCACTCTTGCCGGTATTCTGGCTTAATAGTGGGACCTATGAACTTGAGATGCAGCCCAACATGTAGCCCCTCGTCTGCCCTATCCATTGCTGTGTCGTTCCCATCACTTTCTTGAATTGCCCAGATTTTCACACATGAAAACCTTAGCGAGCATCGGCGAAATACAAAAATGTTCTGGTCGCCCATTGACTTCAATGGGGTTCGTTGTTCGAAACGAACCCTCGAACATCGCGGGAAGTTCGTTCCGAATAACGAACACCCGAACATTTTGGTGTTCGCTCATCTCTAATTATAAGGAGGGCTGCACTTAGGCCTAGCTGTGAACTATGCAGTTTGGATGGACGTGAAGTCCCACAGGCCACGCAGGCAAATGCACTGGCTCTCCGGTAGCCGTAATAAAGGAATTTTTAAAAAAATATCCTTATTTTTCTATGCAATGCAGGCTGAGGCTATGCAGTGTGTATTGCACTTTCAATCTATGGGCGTTGGGCAGACCGTAAACTTCTGAGACAGCACAGGTATAACACAGAGCGTTGTAGAAAATGTGTGGTTTCTCGGCGTATATTTAGAGGCAGAATGCAGTGAGGCAACCTAAAGTGCGGACAGAAATATGTTTAAATGAAGGCTGCACGCAGGCCTATCTGTGAACTATGCAGTTTGGATGGACGTGAAGTCCCACAGGCCACGCAGGCAAATGCACTGGCTCTCCGGTAGCCGTAAAAAGGAATTTTTTTTTAAATCTCCTTATTTTTCTATGCAATGAAGGCTGAGGCTAGGCAATGTGTATTGCACTTTCAATCTATGGGCGTCGGGCAGACCGTGAACTTCTGAGACAGCACGCGTATAACACAGAGCGTTGTAGAAAATGTGTGGTTTCTTGGCGTACACTTAGAGGCAGACTGCAGTGAGGCTACGCGAAGTGCGGACAGAAATATGTTTAAATGAAGGCTGCACGCAGGCTCTGCTGTGCAATAAAGAGGTACTACAACTCCCAGCAACCACGGAGTTAAATGCATACGGTCACAGGTTGACCTAAGAAGAACCGTTGGAGTTCTTGTAGACAGGATTCTACAGTACCACTGTCCCTGCCTGACCAATATTGCTCCTATACTCAAGTACAGACTGCAGCCTGAGAACGCTACAGCCTGCACGCCCGATATACATAAAAAAAAAATTGTGCAAAAGGGCTCACAGCAGCCACTACAGGTACTACAACTCCCAGCAACCACTGAGTTAAATGCACACGGTCACAGGTTGCCCTAAGAAGAACCGTTGGGGTACTTGTAGACAGGATTCTACACTACCACTGTCCCTGCCTGACCAATACTGCCCCTATACTCAAGTACAGACTGCAGCCTGAGAACGCTACAGCCTGCACGCCCGATATACATTAAAAAAAAATTGTGCAAAAGGGCTCACAGCAGCCACTACAGGTACTACAACTCCCAGCAACCACTGAGTTAAATGCACACGGTCACAGGTTGCCCTAAGAAGAACCGTTGGGGTACTTGTAGACAGGATTCTACACTACCACTGTCCCTGCCTGACCAATACTGCCCCTATACTCAAGTACAGACTGCAGCCTGAGAACGCTACAGCCTGCACGCCCGATATACATTAAAAAAAAATTGTGCAAAAGGGCTCACAGCAGCCACTACAGGTACTACAACTCCCAGCAACCACTGAGTTAAATGCACACGGTCACAGGTTGCCCTAAGAAGAACCGTTGGGGTACTTGTAGACAGGATTCTACACTACCACTGTCCCTGCCTGACCAATACTGCCCCTATACTCAAGTACAGACTGCAGCCTGAGAACGCTACAGCCTGCACGCCCAATATAGATTTAAAAAAATTGTGCAAAACTGCTCACAGCAACCACAACAGTAATGCACTAGGTGAGCTGTGGCCCTAAGAAGCACTGTTGTGGTTCTTGAAGACGCTAACACTGTCCCTATAGCAGCAGCAGCATCAGCAGCAGCATCAGCAGCAGCACTGTCCCTGATCTCTCTTAGCGTGTGTCTGTGGTGAGCCGCGGGCGGGGCTGATTTAAATACTCGGGGGTCACTTGATCTCGCCAGCCACTCACTGCAGGGGGGTGGGATAGGGCTGGAACGTCACAGGAGGATGTTGTAATGCCTTCCCTGTGTTTCTATTGGCCAGAAAAGGGCGCACATTTCTCAGAGGAGGAAATGTAATGGAGTCGAGTGCCGCGTGGTGCTCGTCTCAAGTAACGAGCATCTCGAACACCCTAATGCTCGAACGAGTATCAAGCTCGGACGAATGCGCTCGCTCATCTCTATTAACCCCTTAGTGACCAAGCCTGTTTGCGCCTTAATGACCAGACCAAATTTTGGAAATCTGACATGTGTCACTTTGACATAGCATAACTCCGTAAAGATTTTTCTTATCCAGGTGATTCTGACATTGTTTTTTGCCACATGTTGTACTTCATTTAGGTGGTGAAAATAGAATAGATAGAATTTGTGTATATTTATTAAAAGCGCCAAAATTGGGAAAATTTTGAAAACAATTTCATTTTTTCACATTTTCAACTGCGATATCTCAAATATGTGCAAACATACTGTACAAATTCTTGATAAGATATATATTTCCATCTGTTTACTTTATTCTGGGCGCAGATTAGAAAAAGTTCAGTTTTTTTTTAACCATTTAGGAGACGTGCAAATTTAACATTGATTTTCAGCATTTTGAGGAACACTTTATTTTCCGGCACCAAACCAAGATTACAAAGGCTCATAGGTGTCAGAATGATAGATAACTCCACAAATGACCCCATTTTAAAAACTACACCCCTTAATGTATTCACTGAGGGGGGTCGTGAGTATTTTTACCTCACAGATTTTTTTCAGGAATTACTGCAATTTAGAGGAGAAAAAATAAAATTTCATGTTTTTGCAAATATGCTATTTAAAAGATTGGATTTTTTTTCTATAATGCACATGAAAATGCGTATTTGCACGCAAAATGGATCCCCCAGTTGTCCTGTGTTCAGAAACATGCCCACTGTTGCCCTAATCTTCTGTCCATATGCACAACGGGGCCCAAACCGAAAAGAGCAGACGGTGACGTTCAGAAGTCATTTTGCTTGAAGGCGATTTCAGCTCCATTGCCCAATTGTAGAGCCCTTGATGTACCAAAACGATATAGAACCCTCACAAATGACCCCATTTTGAAAACTAGACCCCTTAACGAATTTATCTAGGGGTGTGCTGCGCATTTTGACCCCACGGTTTTTGAATGAATCTAAGCAAAGCAGAAGGAAAAAATTAAGATTTTCATTTTTTTGGCCATCATGTCACTTTTAAACCCGTTTTTTTTGTACAGCACACATAGGGATGAAGACTTTCACCCCAAAATAGATCCCCCTGTTTGTCCCGTGTTCAGAAACATACCCATTGTGGCCCTAAAATTATGTCCGTATTCACAACGGGGCCCAAAACAAAAGGAGCAACCGGTGGCTTTTAGAACAGACATTTTGCGTGAAGGCGTTTTAGGTCCCATTGCCCACTTGTAGAACCCTTGAGCGGCCAAAACGACAGAGGACCCCCACAAATGACCCCATTTTGAAAACTAGACCACTTAACGCATACACATAGGGGTGTACTGTATATTTTAACCCCACAGTTTTTGAATGAATCTGAGCAAAGCAGAAGGAAAAAATAACGATTTTAATTTTTTTGGCAGTTGTGTCATTTTAAAAACACTTTTTTTGTACAGCGTACATAAGAATGAAAAAGTTCACCCCAAAATGGATACCCCCTTTTGTCCCATTTTCAGAGACATACCCATTGTGGCCTTAATATTATGTCTGTATGCACAACGGGGCTCAAAAGGAAAGGCGCATCAAATTTCAACTGTGTCTTAAATTTTACGTAATCGCCATTATCTATTGGATAACGGCGATCACGTGACCGGGGACCGCTCACTGCAGCCCTCGGTCACTGCTCCAGGCTCTTGGCTACATTTAGTAGCCAGGAGCAAGGAGACTTTGAATTTCCAGGGCCCTCAACAGCTTTTGCGCTTGCGTCCGCCATTTTGCTAATGGGCACATGCGCCAAAGTTGGGGAAAGGTCCATGGATAAAGATCCCGTCGGGGGACATCGCCGGAGGTCTTAGGTAAGTAATTTCACCTCCCGTCACGAATCGGATCTGTGATTGGAGGTGAAATTTTCACTTTTTTTACTTTTATGTGATCCCCGTTTTCAATTGGAAAACGGAGATCACGTGACCAGGAACCGCGTTTTGCGGGCCCCAGTGAAATCTCCAGGCTTTCGGCTATATTTGGTAGCCAGGAGCAGGGAGATTTTAAATTACCCTGGCAATCTGCGCCTTTTGCACATGCGTCCGCCATCTTGGCGGCGGGTGCGTGCGCAGAAGCCGTGGTGAAGTCCACGGATAAATGCGGTGCCTTAGGTACGTTATTTCATCTCCCCTCACGGATATGATCTGTGAGGGGAGATGAAACTTAAACTTTTTTTTCTTTTTTTAAAAACTTTTTTAAAACTTTTTTTTACTTTACATGATCGCTGTTATTCATTGGATAGCAGCGATCATGTGACCGGGAACCGCACACAGTGGCTCCCGGTGACATCCCTCTGCTCTCGGCTACACATGGGAGCCGGGAGCAGAAGGATTTTTAAATTACCTGGGCCACGCGCGCCTTCTGAGCGCGCGCCCGACGCATGACGTCTGGCGTGCATGCGCAGAAGGCGCCGACGGGACCTGGAGGCTGGGACACCGTCGATCATCGGGGCGAAGGCGGGTGAGTACTTTCAGCTGCCCCGATGGATCCGATCCACCGGGGCAGCTGAATCTTTAACTTTTTAAAACTTTTTATTAACTTTTATATGATCGCCGGCATTCATGTGACCGTGGAGGGGATCCGCGGCCCAGAATGGCAGCTCCAGGTTGCCGGCTACCTCCGGGAGCCGGCAGCATGGAGCTGTCACGTCCTCAGCTTGCAGGGCCTTAATCCCTGCAGGAAACGTATTTCTACGTCCTCAGGCCGGTCGTTAAGGTGTTAAAATCGCATCGCACAAAAATCGCAAGTTTGCACTTCTGTGATTTTTGTGCAATGCAATTTTAACATTAGAAAGTTCCATTGACAGTTGCAGTAAAAAAAAAGAGAGCGATATTGCAGCGTTAAAAAAATGCTAGTGGGTAAAAGCCCTAAGAGAGAAATTTTTAATTTTTATTTCTTTTATTTTTTTTGTAACATTTAAACACATTTTTACTTTTACCTTAAGGCCTCATATCCACAGGGAAAATCAGGTCCATGGAGAATCCGTAGCGGGTCCCTCCTGCCCCACAGACATGAGCGCTTAAAATAAGAATTAACTTACCCGCAGCGGACATGGTAGATCTTCTCTTCCTCACGGCCGGATCTTCTTTCTTTGGCCGGTGGATGTACTCGGCACGGCGGCTGCGTGCCGCGCGCATGCGCCGTGCACATCCGCCCAGCCGAAGAAAGAAGATCCGGCCCTGAAGAAGAGAAGAACTGCCCGGTCCGCTGCGGGTAAGTTATTCTTATTTTAGGTCTCCGGGAGGGTTCCATAGGCTTCAATAGAAGCCTGCGGGAGCCGTCCCCGCAGGAGACCCGCACGAAAATGGAGCACGTTACGTTTTTTTTATGCTCCATTTTTTTAAAATTCCCTTTTATTGACCATCCGCGGGTATTTATCTACCCGCGGGTGGTCAATGCATCCCTATGGGATGCGGATCCGCATGCGGGTGATCCGCTGCGGATTTTAAATCCTATTTTAGTCCGTGGACATGAGGCCTAAGTCCTCATAGGACTTGGACTCGCAATCATCTGATTGCTTGTACAATCTATTACAATACACCGGTAATGTTTTATAGTGTATATATATATATATATATATATATATATATATACACATATATATATATATATATACACATATATATACATATATATATATATATATATATATATATATTTATATATATATATATATATATATATATATGTATATATATATATATATGTGTATATATATATATATATATATATATATATATATATATATATATATATATATATGCTATAAAACATTACCGGTGTATTGTAATAGATTGTACAAGCAATCAGATGATTGCGAGTCCAAGTCCTATAGTGGCCCTGACTTCTGAATCACCCCATATATATATATATATATATATATATATTTATTTATATATATATATATATATATATATATATATATATATATATATATATATATATATATATATATATATATATATATATGGGGTGATTCAGAAGTCAGGGCCACTATACTCAAATCAATAATCCCTAATCCTTTTTCCATTAAAGTTTCTTAGACTGAATACACGATGGGTGCCATCAAGTTGGCCAACACGCAACACGATAGTGCCAAAATGTTTTTTCGCACACATGTAAATGTTCAACAAAGGTTCCTATTCTGAACTCTTTTTGTGTGGAAGGTATTCCAGGTGGACATGACTTTTGATTCACTCTGTGATACTCACATATAATGTACTAATATATTTAGCTCATTCCATCTTTACATTTTTTTTTTTTGTTTACTATACCCATGTAGGGCTCAGCCACACAAGCAATTCTTTGACGCATGTATAGGTGCGATTTTAAATCGCATCTATATAGAACCAATGGTTTCCAAAGGTAGCAGTCACATGGGCGATTTTTTACATGCGCTTACAATTTGCATCTCCAAAAAATAGAGCATATGGGTGTCAATGGACGCGGTCGCACGATTTTCTCATGCGCAAAGTGTGATTTTTTTTTTTCACACGCCTACACATACAAGTAAAAATCGCTTGTGTGACTGAACCCTTATATACATCCTAAATATTTTTTTTGTGACATCATTGAGCTTCCATTTTTTTTGGAATAAGAAAGGGATCAAGCAAACAAAAAATGCTACTGCTGTAACTGCTATATGAGTTGCCTTCCAGTAATTCATTTATCCTGATCTCTTTATTACATCTGAAATATTTTAACATAAGTCATGTTGTTAAGTAAAGAATAGACTGCTTTGACAAAAGTAACTTTATAATTTGCAATACATTGCACAAAAGAGCTAAAAAAGTGTGATAGAACATCGCTATTCACAAGATGTTATGGGAAAAAAATCAATACTGCAGTCCTGTTTTAATATAACAAACTCAATCATACATAATTTTAACATTGTGGGGGATAGTTCTCAAGTTGTTGCTCATGTTGTTAAAACAGAGGCAAAATATTTAATAATAAAAGAACAACATGTATGTTTTCAAGAAAAGATGTGCAGAACTTTCTATCCTGGAAGTAGTAATAATCTTCAATGCAGGTCCCCCTCGCAGATTCCGCAATTCAAATTTGCCCATGGACATGAGGCCAGTTGTGTTTTAACAGTTTGTCTACCAATTGTAAATTATAGATGTTGGAAACAAAATCAGTTTAACGATCTGTATTATTACAGAAAAGTCAAAAATAATTTTATTTTAATGGGCGTAATACTTGTCTGTGTGCCGTCCATGTGTGCAACTGACTGGACCTAAACTCATTAGTCAGTAAGGCTATTCAGTCCTGTTCTGGTCTAATTTCTTAGATCTCAGGTGACACTCATTTACGTCAATAAGTACACAAGGAAAAAAATTAAGTACTCTGTTTTTCACTGTTTAATACTTAGCCACATTAGATAAAAATCAGGCCTCCTGTTTTTTTTTATTTTGCATGAATGAAAAATGGATGATACACAGATAAAGCAAGGATGTAAAAAAGAGTCATGCAATGCATATGGATGTCACACAGACATAAACACGAATTCCAATCCGTCATTGCAGAACAAAATCTGATTTAATCTGAATTAGGTCTATAGATATTGGGGGGAAAGTTCTGCTCAAGTTGTTGCATACTTTTTGAAGACAGTTAAAATACTTAATAAGAGAACAACAAAAATATGTTTCTTAGAAAATATGTGTAGTACTTTCCTGGAACAAGTATATGTACTTGAATTCTAAATACATTAATGTATTTGCTAAGTGTAAATGAAAATGGTATAATATTCTCAGATTCCATTCATGTAACATGGCTTCTCTCTCCTGAAAGGTAAATACTTCATGCATTTCTTGCAGTTTAATGATTAGATAACAAATACCATCAGCAAAAATTGTATTTTAGACTATATCCTAACAACTTTAGATTTAGTTGCCTCAATATTTCAGTATTTCCCTGGTCTGATCAAAATTAGGCCAGTTTCACATGAACGTGTTATGGGGGGCAATACTTAGAAAAATGTTCGGTTGTCAGCAGCACTCACGCTCTCACACAGCTAGAAAAGCTTACTAGTGCACGCCTTTAAACAGGGGACTGGATCCAAATAGTCCCATATCAACCAGAGTATATACAATGAAAGGCAGCACTCCTTGCAGCGATAAAGTAGAAAAAGATACAACCTTTATTCAGTCCATGGTCTAAAAAAGCCCCAGCAACGTTTCAACCCCGATGTGGGTCTTTGTCAAGCTGACTGCTCACGAACAAGACACCTCAATAAAAATACATAAACACACCCCCCATCACCACAGTGACCAATAAAACAATAGGAGTAATTACTGATAGGTATAGAGATAGTATACTTTTTTCCTGTGCGAGGATGGAAAAATGTGTTACCCTTAATTAAGCTATTGCAGCAAGAGCATCCCATGCAAGCAAAATTACCCATTTTTGGTGTTGTAAGGGTCTGTTGATCACCCATCCCTTCTCTAACCTGGGCACTCACTAGCTTGTCCCTCAGATTAGGTCCACGTTTATAGACCATGAGAGGTACCTGTGAAAATTCAATAACATGTGAACAATTTTTTTGGAGGATAGGCCAATACCGCTTAATAATTCCAGCTAAGGATAATTTAAATAGGATCCCTTTCATTTCCACATTTGGACCCTTGAGCAAACGGATAGCCGGAATATATGTCCCAGCCACATATAATGCTCTGAGTTTCGGTCAGTAGATCCGGGGTCGGGCCAGGACACTTGTGATAATAATAATCTTTATTTGTATAGTGCCAACTTATTTTGCAGGACTTTTGAGGCACATGGGGAACACAAACAATACAAAATCTAGAGAAATTACAAGAGTTATATGTGGTATTCAATTATTTGGAAACAAAGGGGGTAGGGTGATACAGAAGGTGCAGGGATAGGAAGGGAAGCAAAGGGGAACACAGCAATGCAACAATAACATGTGATATGCAGTTTTTAGGACACAAATGGGGTGGGGGTAGTACAGGAGGTATAGGGTAGGATGTTACATGATAGGAAAAAGTGGAAAGCCATAGGGAGGGGCAAGGGGCATATTGCGGGGGTGTGGGACTAGATCAGGAGGTTTGGTATGCTATTTTGAATAGGTGGGTCTTTAAGGCGCGTCAGAAGTTCTGTACTGTGCATCCGGAATGTTTGGGCCAGAAATTGGATATGGGGGGGGGGGGGGGGGGGTAAAGGAGAGGTCCAAATCCAGTGTGATCCCAGGGTAGTGGGCATGCTGTCTGGGGGTTATGATGCTGCCAGATACTGATATTGAGATGTTGGAGGGAGGTCGGCTGGTTGATGGCAGTTGGCAGCGTCAATCGGGTCAAGGGTCTGTTTCTTTAGCAGAAGAGATATGATGGAGTGTTTGAATGATGAGGGGAAATGTCAGGGAGAGGTTGAAGATGGTGGTGAGGTGAGTAATGACTGCTGGGGAAAGGGTCCAGAGGAGACAGAGGGAAGAGGGTCTCTAGCACAGGTGGTTGGGCAGGCAGCAGAATTCAGTCTGGAGACTTCTTCCTCTGTCATTGGTTCTCGTATAGATAGTGAGTGAGTGATGGATGCAGTGCTGAAGAGACTGGGATCAGAGATTTCTTTGCGGATGTTTTCGATATTGTCCTTGAAGTGGCTAGCTCTCCAGCACTGAGATCCCTCACGGGGCCTGTTCTTTGGGCTTGAGGAGGGAGTGGAAGGTATTGAAGAGTTGTTTGGGGTTGTGGGATAGTAAGGGCATGAGGGAGATTAAATAAACTTGTTTGGCATGGTGGAGAGAGAGAGAGGTTGTATGTTTTGACCATAAATTTAAAGGGGGTGAAGCCTGCGGGCTTTTTGAATTTGCACAACAGGCGTTAAGCACACCTAGAGCATCGCAAGATGAAACACGTTTGGGGCATGAGCCATGGTTGTCATGGTCTGTGGTGGGTGGCTTGGGTCAGGGGGGTGCCGGTTCATCCAGGGCACATCTGAGAGGGGTGGAGTAGTGTTCAGCAGCCAGGTTGGGGCATGAGAGGAGAGAGATGGGAGACAGGGAAGACTGTAAGGTCTCAGCAAACTGCTGGGTGTGGATGGTTTGGAGATACCTAGAGGTGCGATAGGTGGGAGGGTCTGGGGAGATGTTAGGGTGCCTAATGGAAAAGGAGAGGAGATTGTGGTCAGAGAGTGGAAGGGGGGAGTTAGTGAAGTGGAAAAGCAGAGCAGAGGCATAGGAAAATTAGGTTGAGAGTGTTGTCATCTCTGTGAGTGGGGTAGTGTGAGAGTTGTGATTGGCCAAGGGAAGAGGTGAGCGTTAAAAGCTTGGAGGCAGATGGGTAGATGGGGTTGTTAGTGGGGATGTTTAAGTCACTGAAGATAAGGATAGGGAGTTTGCAAGATATGAAATGGGAGAGCCAGGTGGCGAAATTGTCCAGAAACAGGCAAGTGGGATCCGAGGGCTGGTAGATGACTGCGACACGTAGGGACAGTGGACAGAAGAGTCGTATGGTATGGACTTCAAACAATGAGAAATTGAGGGAGGGGGCCAGTTGGATGACCAGGAAGGTGCAATTTGGTGAGAGGAGAACACCTACTTGATCTAGGAGTGTGGGAGAAATGCAGGCCATCAAATCACAATGCGGAGGGGGAGGCTGAATTGAACTACTATATCCACGTCTCAGTAAAGGCGAGCAGGTTGTGATGAAGAGGTCATAGATGATTGGGAGTTTGTTGCAAACGGATTGAGAATTCCAAAGAGTTCAATTAAACGGGAGGGGGAGCACGTGGGCTAATGGTCTTGGGGGGTGTTTTGCTGTGATTGGGGGGAGGTTTTGGCAGGGAGCAGTGTGGGGTGGGCCGCGGTTGGGAGAGATGTCCCCCGCAGATAAAAGTAGTGGGGTAGCTAGGGGGATTGGGGAATTTGTGAGGGTAGCTATGGTGTTTCTTGGCAGTGGTAAGAGAGGGATGGAAGCATTTTAGGAAGGTGAGGAGTGTGTGAGAGCTGTGCATGGGTGAGGAGAGCAGGGAGGGGCTGATGTGGATGGAATGTGTTGGGGCTGGGTATTGGAAGAAAGTGTTAAGGGTTGAAGTTAGAATAGCAGTGGTAGTTAGTGCAAAGACAGGTGTTAATGTGCAGACAGTGGGTGAATGTGGAGTTTACTCTGTCTCCTGCCCTGTCGAACTGAGCTGTTTAACTGCATAATTTGACTGCATAAGACACGTGATCCAGGACACTTATTACTGGACACCCATAGGTGCCAGCCACATGTGTGCCAATGAGGCTACCACTAGATATATAGATCAAGCTACAAGGCTACAGCTGGGAGTGGCTAGTTAAATTACTCTAGTTAACCAGGTGAGCCTATCCTTGCAAGGCTAGTGAACAGAAAGAGCGGGTGATGAAGAGGTTTATTTTGATAAACAAAATGTGCTCAGCAACACTAAAATGAGACAAAATTGCATAAATGTGCCTGTAAAACTGTTCATTTGTATGAAACTGGCCTTAACCCCTTAGGCATATTTTGTGCCTTAATAACCAAACAATTTTCTTAGTTTTTTCATGGTGGTACTGAAAGTGCCATAGCCTTTTTGGTTTTTCATTGACAAAGCTATTTGATGGTTTGCTTTTTGCAGGACAAGATGTATTTTTTAATTGCACAACTTTGGAATACATATAAGATCTTGTAAAAATTCTATTAACTTTTTTATTTTTTGGTAGGTGGGGGTAGCAATTCTAGAATAGTTGTTTTAGTTTTTTCTATTTTTTATGGTTTTAAATGCGTGGCATAAGTTACCTTTTCCCTTCATTCAGCGGGTCCATACCATTACAGCGATACCAAATTTATCAACTTCTTTTTTTACTACTTTTACACGATAAAAACACTTTTTTAAAGAAATAAAAATAGAATTTGCTATTAAGTAAGATATTCTGACTGTTTTTGTAGCATAGCCATTTAATCCAAGTCTCCAGATATCTATCCAGATTCTCATCTCGGAGGCATCTAGTTTTTTCATAGCTGCTCATGGTATCCAGCTCATTGTACCACTCTTGAATGACGGGGGGATCTGTACCTTTCCAATGTCTGGGAATTAATACTTTGGCGGCGTTTATGAGGAATGGAAGCAAGTTTGTCTTTCCCATGTTGCCATTAGCTGGATTCAAATTTAATAGTAGTAGTTTTGGGGTGATAGTAATTTTGGTTCCTAAAATAGAAGTGATCCAAGTTTGCAAGTCATACCAAAAGGGTTGAAGTAAAGGGCGGGAGAACCAAATATGTATATATGTGCCTTTTGCTTTGAGACATCGCCAACAGAGTGAAGAATAGTTTTCATCTATTTTGTTAAGAAGTTCGGGGGTTTTGTACCATCTTGATATGATCTTGATCTTGATATGTTCCTGAAAGCGCATGGATACTAATCACAAACCACTCTCTCGATTGTAAGGAAAAGGGGGAGGAAGGAGGGGGGAAAAAAAAAAGAGGGAATTTTTGCTACCTGACTACATTCAGCATAGATATACTTTCTATTACAATTTAAATATTGTATGCCATTTGGATAATTAAACAGAATCGTCCACTTTTAATTTGTTATTCTAATAATGCTCTGCATGTTCGCAGAGAAACTGTTTCTGGTTTTTCTTTCCCACATGCTTTCCGGGTTTCAAACCGGATAAGTGGATTTCCCTTTTTTCTTTCTGTACCCACCCCAAAAATTATAAATAAAGAATTTATACAAAAAAAAATAGAATTTGCATCGCCACATTCCAAGGCCCATACCTTTTTTATTTTCCCAACTATGGACTTATGTCACATCTTATTTTTTGTGGGAAGAGTTCTAGTTTTTATTGATACAATTTTCAGGAACATGCAACTTTTTGATTGCTTTTTATTAAACTTATAAAATAGTTATGACATTTTTAAAATTATTTTTTTTGTCATTTACTGTGTGGCAAAAATACTACCGGAGGCAGAGTATAACAGACTGAGATATGTGGCAGACACGAAGGCCTTGGTCAGGCCTCCTGCTGTCATGGTACCCAACTGATTGCATCCTCTCCCTGCCACCGGCTTACATGCTGTGATTGCTATTGATGACAGCATGAATGGGGTTAAATGGTCAGGAACGGAGGTTTCTCTACTCCCAGCCATTACACTAGGAGCCAGGCTGTCAGTATACAGATGACGAACTGACTTCCTCCTTCTAGATTGCAGGCTCTGGAGCTTTAAACCCATGCCATACATTAACAGGTTTAAAGCCTAGCACCAAGTGTCATTTATTTATGGCACTTGCTCGCTAAAGGATTAAAAAGGATAAAATCCTCTTCCTTTTAAATCATTAGTTAAAGTGTTTAAGAACTAGTTAATCAATTAGAATTATTCCTGCGTGTTCAATTATCCTTGTGCATCATTTCTACGTTGTAAGAATGTCAAGTAGTCCCTCTGTTGCGGTCCAGCAGATTAGAAAATGGGTTGGTTTGTTCTTCTGCACTTTTACCATGAGCTGCCTCTCACCCTCTCTTGTTTCCTGGTCGTTAGTGTGTATCAGTGCTGATGCAAGGCTCAGACTACTACATGTCCTGCTGTGAAATAAGTCTGATGAAACCAACATGTATCTTATATAACACTAGCCTACCCGTCGCGCGTTGCTGCGAAGACAGACAGACATACATTCATTCGTTTTTATATATCTAGATAACAACCAATCACAGCGCAGCTTTCATGTTACCTCAGTGGTATAATATATAACAACCAATCACAGCGCAGCTTTCATGTTACCTTAGCAGTATAAAATATAACAACCGATCACAGCGCAGCTTTCATGTTACCTCAGCAGTAAGAGAAATAACAACCAATCACAGCGCAACTTTTATTCTGCCTCAGCAATATAAAAAATAGCAACCAATCACAGTGCAGCTTTCATGTTACCTCTGCGGTATTATATATAGCAACCAATCACAGCGCAACTTTCATGTTACCTCAGTGGTATAATATATAACAACGAATCGCAGCACAGCTTTCATGCAACCTCAGTAGTATAAAAAGTAGCCACTACAGATGAGCGAACGTACTCGGATAGGCACTACTCGTCCGAGTAATGTGCCTTATCCGAGTACCTCCCCGCTCGTGCTGAAAGATTCGGGACGCGCTGCGGAGCGGGGAGCTGCAGGGGAGAGCGGGGAGGAACGGAGGGGAGATCTTTCTCTCCTTCTCTCTCGCCCGCTCTGCCCAGCTCCCCGCCGCAACTCACCTGTCAGCAGCGGAGCGCCCCGAATCTTTCAGCACGAGTAGAGCGGTACTCGGATAAGGCACATTACTCGGACGAGTAGTGCCTATCCGAGTACGTTCGCTCATCTCTAGTAGTCACCAATCACAGCACAGCTTTCATGCTACCTCAGCAGTATAAGAAATAGCAACCAATCACAGCGCAGCATTCATTTTACCTCAGCATTCTCAATATCCAGCAATTGTCTTGCGAAACGTTCGGCGGATGCATCATTTTCTGGTTGAACACTCATCCTGTTGCTCGTAATGCCTTTTGCTTTCGTGCTTGAGATGGAAATCAAACGATCTTTGTCTGGGGGGCATAACTGTCGACGATGCTCGCACGCGCGCCACCTATCGTAGGATAGTTGTACTATGCCAGTAACCTTCCCAGGAGTGTACTCAACAACCTCTCAAAGTCTCGTGGCAATTGGATGAATGGTGTAGTAATGCATAAAGAACAGACAGACAGACAGACATTCATTTATATATATCAGGAAGTGAGAGAATTAGATTCCGTACGTAAAATTTGGACGCTAATTGTTTTGCGCTTAGAATTGAATAATCGACTTGGGACCCATTAGCTTTTCCTATTTATGACATATTCAATGCCCGTGCCAAATTTAATGTTTCTATGTGAGAAAATTACATTCCGTACGTAAAATTTGGACGCTAATTCTTTTGCGCATAGAATTGAATAATCGAGTTGGGACCCATTAGCGTTTCCTATTTATGACATAATCAATGCCCGTGCCAAATTTCAAGTTTCTATGTGAGAAAATTACATTCCGTACGTAAAATTTGGACGCTAATTCTTTTGCACATAGAATTGAATAATCGAGTTGGAACCCATTAGCTTTTCCTATTTATGGCATATTCAATGCCCGTGCCAAATTTAATGTTTCTATGTGAGAAAATTTATCGTAGCATAAATGTACTATGCCTATAATCTTCCCAGGAGTGTACTCAACAACTTCCCAAAGTTTCATGGCGATCGGATGAATGGTGTAGTAGCGTATAAAGGACAAACAGACAGACAGACACGCACGCAGACAGACACGCATACATTCAATTTTATATATATAGAAGAGAAGTGTTAGAGCAAAAACACATGGAGCTATGAAGCGTATTAGCGCATGACCTTTTTTTTAAAATCGGATTATTCAAACTCCGCACTAGTATGTGGGGTTTGAAAAAAGATGTAGGAAGGTTCTGCCCTATTAGTAATAACACGTGGGAATCCCACTTGTGGAAGCCAATTGTTTTGTCTCGTCCCATTATGCAGCCGTGATTTACATGGCTGCATAACGAGGATAAAGCATTCCCATTTGTTTAAGCCCTTAAAACTATGTATAATATAGATAAATTTACATATTAGTTCTTGTTATCAGTGCTGATACAAGCTGACAGGGATTGAGAGTAAGGGCTGCTTCACACGGACGTATTTGTGCATTTTTGTAATAATCTGTGAAAAGGAGAGTGCCCAGGGATGTCAATAGGCATGTGCCACAATGTTTTATGCACCCATGAACTTCAATGTGGTAATGTCATCTGAGAGATTGAACAAGAATATGACATGCTATATTTTTTTCACATAGACCATCAACCTGTGTAAAGTAAGGCATGTCTGTGTAGCCCTTTTGACTGCAATGGGTCCGTGTTGTTTGAATATACAGTCTATTGCTCACACGGACGGCACACAGACAACATAGCAGTACAGGTTTTGCCCATTTGAAAATAATACCAACTAATACAAGTATGGGTGCAAATATATGTGTGAACTCCCCCTTACACTTGATGTGTCCTAAACGTCTGTATGCAGTACTGTGTAAAAGTTTGAGGCGGGTGTGGAAAAAATGCAGCAAAGGAAGATTTGTTTTTCAAAAGAAGTAGGCGCCTGACCCCAAATTTATTCTACACTAAGACGACAACCCCAAACATACCGCCAGTGTCATGAACAAAGAGTCCTGGAAGTAATGATATGCCCCGACATAGCCCTGATCTCAACATCGAATCTGTCTGAGATTACATGAAAATAGGGAAGATGGAACATGCTCCATTTTTCTTATTTGCATAAATTACTCAGAGGAGCATGCATGGCCGTATAAATCTTCTCACGTACTTCTTAGGTGTCTTCTCACACCCCTTCTGGGTGCTCTCCTTGGGGAGAGACGATGCCATCCCTCGATCCACTCACCCCCAAGGTGTCTCCACACATGTTTTGGGTGCTCTCCTTAAAGAGAGACCACACCCCTCTTGACCCAGAGCACACAAATACGCATAAAATAGAGGAGCTCTGATTTTATTGCTCCATATCATTGAATGGTTGTGATTGGTTCATCAAGTGCAGGGTCTGATTGGCTGAGCCAGTGCTCGAGGAACTAATCACAGCAATCTCTTGCTGGAAGTGGGGTATTTAAACCCCGTTACCAGCAAAGGATGCTCTGTCAGTGCTGACAAGTGCCCGGAAGCCTGTCTGGAGCTCCGGATAGCAGCGGGAGGGACCTGGCTGGTGCCTGGTATGTGAGTACTGCTTTTTTTTTTAGGTAGTGTAGCTAGGGCTTGTGTTTAGCAGTGTCAAAAATGCGGTACCAAGTTGTGCCGCATTTTCAGCAGTGCTGAAACCGCTGCCCATTCATATCAATGGGAGACACATAGCAAAAATAGAACATATATCGCTTTCAAAGTGCAGTATTGAAAATGCTATGTTTTGACGCTTGTGCGAGCAGCCCCATTGGAATGAATGGGAGCGTTGTACGGCGTTTAGCACAGCACGGAAAAGGCAGCACTAAACGCTGTACAAAAACACACTCATGTGAGGGCGGCCTAAGTGTGTGCAAATAGTGGACACAAATATTTAGTGTGGCCACGGAGGAAGCTCAATTACTTTGTGTGGAGGACACAGATGGTGTGCAATTACTTGGTGGAGGGGCCAAAGAGGTGGCAAAGTTACCTAATAGGGGAGCACAGGGGTGATATAATTACTTTGTAGGGGGCACAAATAGGCTAGAATTACTTTATAGGGCCACTATTATTTTGTCAGAGGCAACAGGGGATATTATTCTGTTGTGGAAGAGAGAGAAAAAAGGGTGAATTATTACTATTTGGGGAATATAGGGATGTTACTCTGGAAGGCATTATTATTGGGCACTATTGTTATTACTATTATTAGGCAGAAATGAGCATAGGACATACTTTTATTCATTGGGCACTATATGTGACAGTGGTATTTTCAAGGGCACAATATGGAGAGGTGCTTCAAAATCATTGGAACAGAAGACATCTGCATACCAAAGTCTGCAAAGATAAGTAATGACTGGGAGAAGTCATCATGGTGAACGAAGAAGAAAAGGAGGATGACTCCACTCAGATAAGTTCTGCAGTCAGCCATATGGCTAAAGTGATGGGTTGACACTTTTTGTTTGCGAAAGAGAAACTCCCAGTATTCCCTTATCATTGTTATGATTATTAATGGGGTTGTCCAGTTGTAAACTAGTGATAGCCTGTCCTTAGGGTAGGCCATCAATAGTATATCAGTGAGAGTCTGCCATTCAATACCCTTACCAATTAGTTATTTTCCAGGACAGTGTGTTAGTGTACTGAGATGATTTTTGCAGGAAGCAGACAGCTTTGTTCTAACTGTAGTGACCACATTTGTTATTACAGGCAAAGCTTCCATTGAAGTGAATGCGAACTTGGACTGCAATACCAAGCCTCATCAAAGGAGTGGGAACAGAGCTGTTCTCTTCCTGCAGAAATGGGCTCAGTGGTTGAACACATTGGCCCACCAAAACCTGATGAGCAGGCGTCCTTGAAAGGAGATCCCTGCTGAACTGCTGTTGATATATATTCTAAATGCAGGTCATCAGTACTTTGCAACTAGGTATGTTCACATGGTGGAATTAACTGCATATTTTTTGCAACAAATTCTGACTCTAAAAACTGCTTTAAAATCCATGGCTTTCTGTGGTAGTTTTTTGCGCAGATCTGCACATAGATTTAGCCTTCTCAACGGGCAAAATCCTTGTGCAACTTTCCGATGCAGAAAGGACATTTCAATGTCAAGAAATTACTTGTCATTTCTTGATGCGGAAACGCTTGTTCCCACATCGGACATCTGCGCACAGATTTTGCCCATTAACAAGGCTAAATCTGTGAGTGGCAAAATCTGCATATTTTGAAGCTATTTTAGGAGGTGGAAAATTGCACAGCAAATGCTGCCATGTTAACATGCCCCTGAGGTTATACTGGGAGTTGTAGTTTCACACATTACAAACTCATATGCCAGTGGTTAACCTGACTTTGCAATTGCTCTCTCTACTATGCTTGTTACTATGTGCAATTTTTCTTGCACACGTATTTCATGCAATTCGTGTGAGTGGCAATATGGCAGCCTATGGGAGATTGCTACAGTGTATTATGCATGTAGAACGTGCGTGCGTAATACACTGTCGGCGCGGCTTTACATAGAGTTAGTGTACTTAATGTACTTAGTCGAGAAAAAATAAGAAAAGTTATGATGTAAAGATTGTGGAAAGGCAAAAAGTCTGTGATTTCATTAGAAAAAGCACAAGGTCCTAAGGGGAATTAAGTTAAAGGGTTATTTGAGATTTATACTGTTGACCTATCCCCAGGATAGGCCTTTAGTATCTGATCAGTGGTGGGTCTGACTCCAGGCACTCCCACCAATCACCTGTTTGAAGAAGCTGCAGTACTCATGAGTGCTGTGGCCTCTTTAGTGATTACTAGAGATGAGCGAGCACCAAAATGCTCGGGTGCTCGTTACTCGGGACGAAGTTATCGCGATGCTCGAGGGTTCGTTTCGAATAACAAACCCCATTGAAGTCAATGGGCAACCCGAGCATTTTTGTATTTCGCCGATGCTCGCTAAGGTTTTCATGTGTGAAAATCTGGGCAATTCAAGAAAGTGATGGGAACGACACAGCAATGGATAGGGCAGGCGAGGGGCTACATGTTGGGCTGCATCTCAAGTTCACAGGTCCCACTATTAAGCCACAATAGCGGCAAGAGTGGGCCCCCCCCCCCTCCCAAAAACTTTTACTTCTGAAAAGCCCTCATTAGCATGGCATACCTTTGCTAAGCACCACACTACCTCCAACAAAGCACAATCACTGCCTGCATGACACTCCACTGCCACTTCTCCTGGGTTACATGCTGCCCAACCGCCCCCCCTCCCCCCCACAGCGCACACCAAAGTGTCCCTGCGCAGCCTTCAGCTGCCCTCATGCCACACCACCCTCATGTCTATTTAGAAGTGCGTCTGCCATGACGAGGAACCGCAGGCACACACTGCAGAGGGTTGGCACAGCTAGGCAGCGACCCTCTTTAAAAGGGGCGGGGCGATAGCCCACAATGCTGTACAGAAGCAATGAGAAATAGAATCCTGTGCCACCGCCATCAGGAGCTGCACACGTGGGCATAGCAATGGGGAACCTATGTGCCACACACTATTCATTCTGTCAAGGTGTCTCTGCATGCCCCAGTCAGACCGGGCTTTTTAATTCATAGACACAGGCAGGTACAACTCCCTATTGTGAAGTCCCTGTCGACCGACAGCATGGGTGGCTCCCTGGAACCCACCGGCGATACAAAAAAAATCCCATTGCATTGCCCAACACAGCTGAGGTAGTAATGTCGTGCTTAATGCAGGTGGGCTTCGGCCCACACTGCATGCCCCAGTCAGACTGGGGTTCTTTACAAGTGGACACATGTAGGTTAAACTCCGTGTGCACCTACAGCATGGGTGGCTCCCTGGAACCCACCGGCGGTACACAAAAATATCCCATTGCATTGCCCAACACAGCTGAGGTAGTAATGTCGTGCTTAATGCAGGTGGGCTTCGGCCCACACTGCATGCCCCAGTCAGACTGGGGTTCTTTACAAGTGGAATCAGATGCATTTATAATTCCCTGTGGACCCACAGCATGGGTGGGTGCCAGGAAGCCACCGGCGGTACATAGAAATATCCCATTGCATTGCCCAACACAGCTGAGGTAGTAATGTCGTGCTTAATGCAGGTGGGCTTCGGCCCACACTGCATGCCCCAGTCAGACTGGGGTTCTTTACAAGTGGAAACAGATGCATTTATAATTCCCTGTGGACCCACAGCATGGGTGTGTGCCAGGAAGCCACCGGCGGTACATAGAAATATCCCATTGCATTGCCCAACACAGCTGAGGTAGTAATGTCGTGCTTAATGCAGGTGGGCTTCGGCCCACACTGCATGCCCCAGTCAGACTGGGGTTCTTTACAAGTGGACACATGTAGGTTAAACTCCGTGTGCACCTACAGCATGGGTGGCTCCCTGGAACCCACCGGCGGTACACAAAAATATCCCATTGCATTGCCCAACACAGCTGAGGTAGTAATGTCGTGCTTAATGCAGGTGGGCTTCGGCCCACACTGCATGCCCCAGTCAGACTGGGGTTCTTTACAAGTGGAAACAGATGCATTTATAATTCCCTGTGGACCCACAGCATGGGTGGGTGCCAGGAAGCCACCGGCGGTACACAGAAATATCACATTGCATTGCCCAACACAGCGGATGTAACGTCAGCTGTAATGCAGGTGGGCTAAAAATTCATTTGATTACACTGTAGGCGAGGGCCCACAAAAATTGCTGTATCAACAGTACTAATGTACATCAAAAAAATTGGCCATGGCCAACCAAGAGGGCAGGTGAAACCCATTAATCGCTTTGGTTAATGTGGCTTAAGTGGTAACTAGGCCTGGAGGCAGCCCAGTTTAACTAAAAATTGGTTCAAGTTAAAGTTTCAACGCTTTTAAGAGCATTGAAACATATAAAAATTATTTAGAAAAATTATGAGTGAGCCTTGTGGTCCTAAGAAAAATTGCCCGTTCAGCGTGATTACGTGAGGTTTCAGGAGGAGGAGCAGGAGGAGGAGGAGGAATATTAGACACAGATTGATGAAGCAGAAATGTCCCCGTTTTGGATGGTGAGAGAGAACGTAGCTTCCATCCGCGGGTGCAGCCTACGTATTGCTTACGTATCGCTGCTGTCCGCTGGTGGAGAAGAGAAGTTTGGGGAAATCCAGGCTTTGTTCATCTTGATGAGTGTTAGCCTGTCGGCACTGTCGGTTGACAGGCGGGTACGCTTATCTGTGATGATTCCCCCAGCCGCACTAAACACCCTTTCCGACAAGACGCTAGCCGCAGGACAAGCAAGCACCTCCAGGGCATACAGCGCTAGTTCAGGCCACGTGTCCAGCTTCGACACCCAGTAGTTGTAGGGGGCAGAGGCGTCACCGAGGACGGTCGTGCGATCGGCTACGTACTCCCTCACCATCCTTTTACAGTGCTCCCGCCGACTCAGCCTTGACTGGGGAGCGGTGACACAGTCTTGCTGGGGAGCCAGAAAGCTGGCCAGGCCCTTAAAGACTGTTGCACTGCCTGGGTTGTACATGCTGCTCGATCTACGCACCTCCCCTGCTACCTGGCCCTCAGAACTGCGCCTTCTGCCACTACCGCTGTCGGATGGGAATTTTACCATCAGCTTGTCCGCCAGGGTCCTGTGGTATAGCAACACTCTCGAACCCCTTTCCTCTTCGGGAATGAGACTGGGAAGGTTCTCCTTATAGCGTGGGTCGAGCAGTGTGTACACCCAGTAGTCTGTAGTGGCCAGAATGCGTTGAATGCGAGGGTCACGAGAAAGGCATCCTAACATGTAGTCAGCCATGTGTGCCAGGGTACCTGTACGCAACACATGGCTGTCCGCAATAGGAAGATCACTTTCAGGATCCTCCTCCTCCTCCTCAGGCCATACACGCTGAAATGATGACAGGCAAGCAGCATGGGTACCGTCAGCAGTGGGCCAAGCTGTCTCTTCCCCCTCCTCCTCATCCTCCTCATGCTCCTCCTCCTCCTCCTGAACACGCTGAGATATAGACAGGAGGGTGCTCTGACTATCCAGCGACATACTGTCTTCCCCCGGCTCGGTTTCCGAGCGCAAAGCGTCTGCCTTTATGCTTTGCAGGGAACTTCTCAAGATGCATAGCAGAGGAATGGTGACGCTAATGATTGCAGCATCGCCGCTCACCACCTGGGTAGACTGCTCAAAGTTTCGAAGGACCTGGCAGATGTCTGCCAACCAGGCCCACTCTTCTGAAAAGAATTGAGGAGGCTGACTCCCACTGCGCCGCCCATGTTAGAGTTGGTATTCCACTATAGCTCTACGCTGCTCATAGAGCCTAGCCAACATGTGGAGCGTAGAGTTCCACCGTGTGGGCACGTCGCACAGCAGTCGGTGCACTGGCAGATTAAAGCGATGTTGCAGGGTGCGCAGGGTGGCAGCGTCCGTGTGGGACTTGCGGAAATGTGCGCAGAGCCGGCGCACCTTTACGAGCAGGTCTGACAAGCGTGGGTAGCTTTTCAGAAAGCGCTGAAACACCAAATTAAAGACGTGGGCCAGGCATGGCACGTGCGTGAGGCTGCCGAGCTGCAGAGCCGCCACCAGGTTACGGCCGTTGTCACACACGACCATGCCCGGTAGGAGGCTCAGCGGCGCAAGCCAACGGTCGGTCTGCTCTGTCAGACCCTGCAGCAGTTCGTGGGCCGTGTGCCTCCTATCTCCTAAGCTGAGTAGTTTCAGCACGGCCTGCTGACGCTTGCCCACCGCTGTGCTGCCACGCCGCGCGACACGGACTGTTGGCGACGTCCTGCTGCTGCTGACACATCTAGATTGCGAGACAGAGGTTGAGGAGGAGGAGGAGGGTGCTTTAGTGGAAGAAGCATACACCGCCGAACATACCACCACCGAGCTGGGGCCCGCAATTCTGGGGGTGGGTAGGACGTGAGCGGTCCCAGGCTCTGACTCTGTCCCAGCCTCCACTAAATTCACCCAATGTGCCGTCAGGGAGATATAGTGGCCCTGCCCGCCTGTGCTTGTCCACGTGTCCGTTGTTAAGTGGACCTTGGCAGTAACCGAGTTGGTGAGGGCGCGTACAATGTTGCGGGAGACGTGGTCGTGCAGGGCTGGGACGGCACATCGGGAAAAGTAGTGGCGACTGGGAACTGAGTAGCGCGGGGCCGCCGCCGCCATCATAGCTTTGAAGGACTCCGTTTCCACAACCCTATACGGCAGCATCTCAAGGCTGATAAATTTGGCTATGTGGACGGTTAACGATTGAGCGTGCGGGTGCGTGGCGGCGTACTTGCGCTTGCGCTCCAACACTTGCTCTAGCGACGGCTGGACTGTGCGGTGCGAGACATTGCTGGATGGGGCCGAGGACAGCGGAGGTGAGGGTGTGGGTGCAGGCCAGGAGACGGTAGTGCCTGTCTCCTGAGAGGGGGGTTGGATCTCAGTGTCAGGTTGGGGCACAGGGGGAGAGGCAGCGGTGCAAACCGGAGGCGCTGAATAGCCTTCGTCCCACCTTGTGGGGTGCTTGGCCATCATATGTCTGCGCATGCTGGTGGTGGTGAGGCTGGTGGTGGTGGCTCCCCGGCTGATCTTGGTGCGACAAAGGTTGCACACCACTGTTCGTCGGTCGGCTGCACTCTCAGTGAAAAACTGCCAGACCTTAGAGCACCTCGGCCTCTGCAGGGTGGCATGGCGCGAGGGGGCGCTTTGGGAAACACTTGGTGGATTATTCGGTCTGGCCCTGCCTCTACCCCTGGCCACCGCACTGCCTCTTGCAACCTGCCCTGCTGCTGCCCGTGCCTCCCCCTCTGAAGACCCGTCCTGTGTAGGCGTTGCACACCAGGTGGGGTCAGTCACCTCATCGTCCTGCTGCTCTTCCTCCGAATCCTCTGTGCGCTGCTCCCTCGGACTTACTGCCCTTACTACAACCTCACTGCAAGACAACTGTGTCTCATCGTCATTGTCCTCCTCACCCACTGAAAGGTCTTGAGACAGTTGCCGGAAGTCCCCAGCCTCATCCCCCGGACCCCGGGAACTTTCCAATGGTTGGGCATCAGTGACGATAAACTCCTCTGGTGGTAGAGGAACCACTGCTGCCCAATCTGAGCAGGGGCCCGAGAAAAGTTCCTGGGAGTGTTCCCGCTCCTGAGCATGTGTCATTGTAGTGGAGTGAGGAGGCTGGGAGGAAGGAGGAGCAACAGACAGAGGATTCGGATTAGCAGCAGTGGACGGCGCAGAACTGTGGCTGGACGATAGGTTGCTCGAAGCACTTTCTGCCATCCAGGACAGGACCTGCTCACACTGCTCATTTTCTAATAAAGGTCTCCCGTGTGGACCCATTAATTGGGCGATGAATGTGGGGACGACAGAAACGTGCCTCTCTCCTAATCGCGCAGCAGTCGGCTGCGACACACCTGGATCAGGAGCTCGGCCTGTGCCCACACCCTCACTTGGCCCTCCGCGTCCTCGGCCGCGTCCACGTCCTCTAGGCCAACCCCTACCCCTCAGCATGCTGTATTACCAGTGATTTGATTTCCCAGGCAGGAAAGAAATTTGCGCAAGGCTGCACTCAACCGTAGCTGGTTGCGTCTGATTTTTTTACGTTCTCCACGCAGCACACACGTACCCAGAGCCCTTAGGACTGACACAGGCAGGGCAAATATACTTTCTTCCCTTTTGTTTAAAAGGATAGGCCCACTGCGTCTATTCACTGAATAATAATTTTAATAACTGTGTTGCGGCCCTGCAAAACTGTCACAGAACTTTACTGTTGCAGAGTTACTAACTGCGGCAGAGCAGGTATTTCCCAGGCAGGAAAGAAATTGGCGCAAGGCTGCACTCAACCGTAGCTGGTTGCGTCTGATTTTTTTGCGTTCTCCACGCAGCACACACGTACCCAGAGCCCTTAGGACTGACACAGGCAGGCCAAATAGAATTTTTTCCCTGCTTTTTACAAGGAACACCCACACTGCGTCTATTCAATGAATAATGTATGTCTTCTGGCCCTGCCTACACAATTCTATCCCTGTAGTATTAATGCTGGGTGCAATGCTCTGCACAGCCGGTTTTGAGAAGAAAAAAAAAATATGCAACACTGCTAACAGCAGCCTGGACAGTACTGCACACGGATAGATGTGGCCCTAGAAAGGACCGTTGGGGTTCTTGAAGCCTACACTAACTCCTAACACTCTCCCTGCCTAACCCCCACTTCTGTCCCTATTGCAGGGCGCAATGCTCTGCAGATCCAATTTTGGAAAAAAATAAAAATAAATACTGTGCTAACACAGTACTGCACACTAGTAGATGTGGCCCTAAGAAGGGCCGTTGGGGTTCTTGAAGCCTACACTAACTCCTAACGCTCTCCCTACAGCAGCTCCAGCACGATAGTACTTTCCCTCAGCTAAGTCACAAGGCATGTGTGGCGAGCCGCGGGAGGGGCCGATTTTTATACTCGGGTGACATCTGATCTTTCCAGCCACTCACAGCAGGGGGGTGGTATAGGGCTTGAACGTCACAGGGGGAAGTTGTAATGCCTTCCCTGTCTTTCAATTGGCCAGAAAAGCGTGCTAACGTCTCAGAGAGGAAACTGAAAGTAACCGGAACACCGCGTGGTACTCGTTATGAGTAACGAGCATCCCGAACACCCTAATATTCGCACGAATATCAAGCTCGGACGAGTACGTTCGCTCATCTCTAGTGTTTACATTTTTCTGGTGAGCTGCAGTTCTGAGTATTGCAGTGTTGTCCCATTCACTTTAATTAGAAAACTCGGCAATACTCAGAACGGACACTACTAAAAGTACAGACTTCATTTGTCAGCAAGTGCTCTTCATCTATTGATTTGCAGTAATTATACTTTCCACATGCATAATACTGTAAAGATGTATTTTAAAATCATTAAATTCAGAGATGCACCTTAAATAGCACTTTAGCTTAGCATGTGTCTCTCCCCATCTTTATATGCCCATTTCATGCTGTGTTGCACAAACCTGTGTCAAGTGTTTTATCTTATAACTACAATATAATCTTTTAGTCTCATGTAGTAATCTGTCTGCATTATCACAGGTCTAAGCATAAATCACACATATAACAGTCAGCTAATTGACCTATATCATGGAGAACGTTTTCTAGTTGAATAACAAGAATAACAAAATAAGTCAAAATGCCTCATTCGATTTTCTTTAGCTATTTTAACCTTTGAAAATGTCACATGATTCATAAGTGGGGCAGTCACATTGGAAAATTGTAAAAAATGATGTATTGTGGCTAGTTGTCATCTCCGTAGACATACACTTCACTGAAGAGAAAAACAAGATTAAGGGGATGTATGTTATTCTGCTCCAAAAATATCCAAGAGAGCTCATATGACGTTAGTATTATAAATGCTCAGTTTTGGTGCTTATACGTGTGACCTGGCAAATTACCCCTCAGGCATAAACATTCATGAGTGGAGGTTGGTAAATCAAAGAAATGAGAGATGTCTAATATTATAGAAAATATACTAGTATTAGTTACACAAAATAGAAACATTTTAAATACATAATATATTAGTTGAGGTTCATAGGGGCATTCATCTGTGAAAACTTTAAAGGAGCCCTAAGTTATAGACAACTTAGACTCATCTGTTAGGTTGTGTTAGTTCCATCATTTCTATAATATACTTACATTAAAAATTGGGATAATTTACTGTGAAGATAACTTTTTTAAGTGGCTGCCACTAGGAATCTCCATTCTAGCTTCTTTGCAATCCACTCTGTCATTAGATACAGAACTTCTGTAGTAACAAAGACACAGGCACCTTTCCTTAGCAAGAGAGTGAGGGGCTATCTTCACAGGTAGCTCCCATGCACTCAGAGGCTGCAGGCTGATAGATCTGCAGACCCTGTTATAAAGATCCACAAAGTCTCTGCCTTTCCTGTTGTTACAGCATCTGTGTCTGTGTGCACATTATAGTGGGTTTACTAATAATTTGGCCAAAATGTCTCTGAATTCCTGAATCATCCTGGAAAAGCAGAGTAGCAGACATTCCGATATTGTGTCCCTGCTGGTTGAACCAGAAACTATGCAATGCAGCATGGGAAGTAAGGGCAAGGAAGTGAAGAACAGTGAACTACTGTCAGAATTGTAGGCTTGCAACACGCCCCCTTCCTGAAAATGGATTGCAAACAGCAGAACAGAAGAAAAATGGGGAAAGCACCTGAAAATCAGAACTTACAGACATGAAACAGGGTGCAACAGAAGCAAATGAAAGGGTAAGGAGAACCTGTTATGTTTTAGAAAACTTGTTGGAAACTCAAACACGCTTTAATTTTAAAAGGTTTTAAAGGCCACTTTCCATCTCCTAGATATATGGTTATTGCTATTTCCCTTAGAGTATTCAATAGGAATAATATTGCTGCAGAAAACTAAATTACTGCAAGCAATTTAGTAGACAAAAGCTGAATTTGAAAATTCACATAAACAAGTTACATTTATTAAGGGAAATGGAATAGTAGTAGAGTTAGGTTTGCAGTTAACATTTCATTGATAAAGTTTGTATTCACTTTTAAAAGTTCAGTTTAGGTGTAGAATCACTTTAGTGACTACATTAGGAAACTAGATAATAAGCAGATTCCTAATACAGTATTTATTCTAGAATATGTATCTGCCGAAGAAGAGTCATCTGAAAACCTTGCAGGGTTACAGTAATTCAAAATCTATTCCAATGTGTTGCAAACGACATTAAGGCTGGGGTCACACAGGGCGGATTTGCTGCGATTTTGCCGCGGATTGCCGTTGCATATCCGCACTGCGGCAAAACCGCTGCGTTTGCAGTGCAATGCAGCACAAATGAGATTTGCCAAAAAGCTGTTCTCACAGGACGGATTTTTTCCGCACAGCCGCAGTGCGGAAATGCAACTGCGTCGTGGTTTTAAAAGATGCAGCATGTTCATTCTTTGGTCGTTTCCGCAGCGCTTTTTTGTCCATAGACCTCTATGGATGCAGCCAAAACCGCACCAAATACGCGACAAATACGCGACAAAAGTAAAAAAGCGCTGCGGAAAAAAACGCTTGCGGATTTTTCCGCACGAAAATCCGCAGCAAAATCCGCAAGCCCAAATTAACCTTTGAAGCGGTTTTGCCGCAGAAGCAGTTCTTCTGCGTCAAAACCGCAACGGAAAAACCGCAGCAAAACCGCAACAAATCCGCCCTGTGTGACCCTAGCCTAAAGTTGTCTGGGAAATAGCATTGAGCGATTATTGAAATAATCTGGTTAAACGAGACTCCCAATTCCGACTCCAATTAAAATCAATTGGAGTAAAAATTGGGTTCTTTAATTTGGCCACCAAAATGGCTCTTGAACAGCAGTGGAAGTGGTGATGGCGACAGCCCAGTGGTCAGCACTTTTCCCCTGCAGTAGTGGGGCCCTAGGCTCAAATCCTCATAAAGGTCAGATAGAAACCTAGAACCCCAGCACTGCAAGGCAGCAGTGCTAAGTCAACACACCTGTCCTTTCTTGTCCAAGCAGAAAGCTGATATTTTGGTGATTTTTCCGAAAAATTGGATTGGATTATCCGATGTAGCAAAAATCAGTCAGATTTAACACTCAGTTGACAACGACAAACAACACTACAGGGGAATGCAGACTGAATATTGCTCTTTTTGGTTATAAAATGTAGAGCATTACCAAAACCGAGTTATGGTGATAATGCTGTTTTTAATGTAACCATGCCATTACTGTCAAGTATGAATGGAGCTTAATGGGAGGGTTCTAAGCATTTATGGAAATGCATACTTAATTATTATTTTTGAGTTAATAAAGTTATTACACATTACATTTAGACATTTTTAAAGATTGTTATCACTTTCGTCACCCTTTTTAATAGAATGTTCACTTGAACTTTGGAATTGCATTCTTTAATGCTATCTGTTTTTATAATCCTTAGACTTTGGCAGTATTAATGATCATACTTCTGTTGCAGTGCCTCTTCTTTTCATTTGTAACTCTGACATATTAGTGATCAAACACGGGCAAAATGGTCCTATTTTAGTTGGTGAGATGCAGTTGAGGAAGTTTAGTTTCAATGAGAGTGGAATTGCTATATTTCATGAAATAGTTGTTTGCTTGGATGATTTCAAAACAGCTGACATTAGTAGAAGGATGTGGGGGATGATTACATGTTGAAGTCTGTGCAGAAATGCATATTTCTCATTGACAAATCTCCAAATATTATTCAAGACACCATGTACTGTAATAAAAAAAACACAATTGCGCCTCTGTGAGATTTGCTTTTATAGAGTTCATGGTGCAGTAAAAATGACATTCTCTTTATTCTAAGGATCAATTAAAGTGATACCAAATGCATATTTTTTTCTGCATTACTACTTGAAAAAATAAACAAAAATTATTAAATTGCTTTCATTGGCATATACTAAGACTAATCACAAAAAACAAAGAGTCAGACATGCACTGCTTGCAAGAATTAGGAAAAATGATATTTTTTATTAACATGCATGCTCCAAACATATTTAAAAAATATTTAAAATGGCTTACAAGACGAGCCACTGCATAACACTTAGAGTGGTTTCACACGAGCGTGTGCGTACATAGGTGCGCACCCCTGTACGCGAAAAAACACGCATGTACGAAAGTCCATGCATTGCCTTCAATGTAGCCGCGGCTGCTGCCGGCGGCTCCATTGAAGGCAATGGTCTGCGCCGGCACCCGGTAATTGTTTTTCAGGCAAGGGCTTTAAATATAAGCTCTTCCCTGAAAAGCAACAATTTTAGTGTAAAAAAAAAATAAAATCTTACCTGTCCGCCGCTGCCGTGTCTCCGCAGGAATGAAGAACACATCCTTCAGCCCACGAGGGAAAAGAATTCCCTGCTGCACCTGCCACATCTGTGACAGATGCAGCAAAGAAATTCTTCATCCTGCGGGAAATAAAGAATTCCCTACCACAGCTGTCAAAGATGACAGCTGCAGTAGGGGATCCAGCTGCTGGCATCCTGCAATTGTTTTTCAGGGAAGGACTTTAACCCCTTCCCGCTTCAGGATGTACATTTACGTCCTGAAGCATCAGGGTATGTAGGAAGAGAGGGGCGACTTCACTTCATACAGCGCGGGCGTCAGCTGTTTATTACAGCTGACACCCGCGGGCAATAGCCGCGATCGGCCGATCGCGGCTATTAACCCTTTAAATGCCACTGTCAGTTCTGACAGCGGCATTTAAATCCCCCGAACGACGTTCGGGGGTCCCGCACGGCCCCCTGCGGTAAGATCGGGGGAGCCGTGTAGGTGTCATAATAGCCTGCCTGTCAAATTGCAGTATGACGTAATGCTGTAGCATTACGTCATACTGCAGGAGCGATCAAAGCATCGCATATTGTAGTCCCCCAGGGGGACTTGAATGTAAAGTAAAAAAAAGATCAATAAAGTTTTTTGTAAAAAAAAAAAAAGTTATAAAAGTTTAAATCACCCCCCCTTTTGCCATATCTATAATTAAAAAATGTAAATAATAAAATAAAGATACATATCTGGTATCGCTGCATCCGTAAAAGTCCGATCTATCAAAGTAGCACAATATTTACCCCGCATGGTGAACGTCGCCCGAAAAAAAAAAAAAGAACGCCAGAAATGCACTTTTTCCGTCACCCTGTCTCCCAGAAAAAACGCAATAAACAGCGATCAAAAAGTCATATGTATTCCAAATACTAAGGGAAACTACAGGACATCCCACACAAAAAATACAAGTTTGGTATTGTAGCAATCGTACTGATCCATAGAATAAAGTTATCATGTCGTTGTTGTTGCAGTTTGTGCGCCGTAGAAACAAGATGCACTGAAAGATGGCGGAATGTC
Source organism: Eleutherodactylus coqui (assembly GCF_035609145.1). Lineage (NCBI taxonomy): Eukaryota > Metazoa > Chordata > Amphibia > Anura > Eleutherodactylidae > Eleutherodactylus > Eleutherodactylus coqui. The sequence continues at coordinate 61,381,561 of NC_089838.1, read as the reverse complement.
GGGTTTTTTTTTCATTTTACTCCACTTAGAATTTTTTAAAAGTTTTTTAGTACATTATATGGTACTTTAAGTAGCACCATTGAAAAATACAAATCGTCCCGCAAAAAACAAGCTCTCAAACAGCAACATCGATGGATAAATAAAGGAGTTTTTTTAAAAGGGGGAGAAAAAAACGAAAATGGAAAAAAAGGGCCGCGTCATGAAGGGGTTAAATAAAAGCCCTTCCATGAAACATTAGGAAAAGTGGTGTAAAAAATAATAAACACCACATACTCACCTTCCTTCAGTTGCCGGAGCTCAGCGGCGTCCTCTCAGAACTGTCTCCATCTCTCCAATGCAGCCGGGGACACACGGATGTGCACACGGATTTGCTCTTCCTCCCTGCTGGGACACGGCAGCCGCGGACAGGTAATTTTTTTTTTACACTGAAATTCTCATTTTTCAGGGAAGAGCTTATATTTAAAGCTCTTCTCTGAAAAACAATTACGGGGCGTCGGCAGACAATTGTCTTCAATGGAGCCGCTGGCAGCAGCCGCGGCTCCATTGAAGACACTGCGTGCATTCCCTATGGTGCACGCATTTCCTACCTTTGTGTGCACACATGCCTGTAAAGCACGGACATGTGCACGCACCATAGGGAATGCATTAGTTCTAATGGAAGCGTGTTTTTGTGCGTGTGTATGCATGCACAAAAACACGCTCGTGTGAAGCCACCCTTAAGGGTGCATATCAATAAGAAACCAGTCACACCTATTCTGGATTCCCTAAAAGGAACATTTATAGACCAATGGTTAGAGATCCCATGTTGGGGATTTTTCTACTTGTACCTTTTTCCCGTTTTTTTTATTTTATTAAGAGTAATGTGTACAAAAAGTAAATAAAAAAAATTAGTTTTTTAGTTTTAAAATGATTATATTTACATTGAAATAAAGTATGGGAATGGGTTTGCGATTTTTTTTTGGACATTTTAATATATAATTGATGCAATCTTAGGATTACAGGACGGATACAGAAATGTTTTAGGTAGGCATCAGCAGTGAGTCATTTTCTGTTTTTAATATATTCTGCACCTTTTTTAAACAGTTTTTTGTAACTTTTTTTAACATCTGCCTCACATGACGTCATATAAGAGGACGTTCAACCTTTTTTTTTTATTTCATGCTTTTCCACTGTAACTAGAGCATACATAGAAGCCCCAGCAACAGAGGAAAGCATGGGCTTAAAGTGACAGTAGTCATTGTCAGAGCTGGTCAGGAGTCTGGTATGACCCTTCAGCTCTGACATACTAGGAGACACCGCCAATCTCCATTGCCGGGTCCCATGCAGGGAACGTCATTACCACTCTCTCTTTTCTCTACATAGTTCTCATTGAGCGCTATGTAGTCTGCAAAAGAGAAGGCCGAAGTGGTTAAAAACTGCTACTGTCTACTCTTTCAGTCCTCAGATGTGTCTGAGAACTCAACCTGCAGATTGCAGGAGCTTTAATCCTATGCCATTTATTCACTTTTGCCTGGGATTAAAGCCCAGGACCAAGCACTGTATATTCAATTCATATCAATTATGCATATTTTATTGATGTAAAGTTGAAATTTGATGACCATTCCTTAGGTTCTAAATAGAAAAAGTAAAGGGGTCACAACTCGATTATTCAAAGCTAATTGCAAAAGTAAGTGCACCACTATGTAATTTACCTAATCTAATTCTCTAACTTCCTGGTGTTGTACAAAGTTTAAATTTGGCACGAGCATTCCTTAGGTCCTAAATAGGAAAAGTATAGGGGTCACAACTAGAGATGAGCGAGCGTACTCGTCCGAGCTTGATACTCGTTCGAGTATTAGGGTGTTCGAGATGCTTGTTACTCGAGACGAGTACCACGCGATGTTCGAGTTACTTTCACTTTCATCTCTGAGACGGTAGCGCACTTTTCTGGCCAATAGAAAGACAGGGAAGGCATTACAACTTCCCCCCTGCGACGTTCAAGCCCTATACCACCCCCCTGCGGTGAGTGGCTGGCGAGATCAGGTGTCACCCGAGTATTAAAATCTGCCCGCCCGCAGCTCGCCACAGATGCATTCTGACATAGCTCAGGGAAAGTGCTGTTGATGTCGGAGCTGCTATAGGGAGAGCGTTAGGAGTGATTTTAGGCTTCAAGAACCCCAACGGTCCTTCTTAGGCCATAGAAATCGCAGATCGCACCTATCTGCGATCTGCGATTCCTGTTCTCTTCTCTATATGCGCTCAATGGGGCCGGCGGCAGCAGCGCCGACCCCATTGAGAACATATAGAAGACAAATCATTCTTCTCTGCCACAGCTGTAACAGCTGTGGCAGAGAAGAACGATGTTTGCCCATTGAATTCAATGGAGCCGGCAATACAGCAGGTTCCACTGAAAGCAATGGGCTGCCGGCGTGCGCGGGATGAATTGTCGGGAAGGGCTTAAATATATAAGCCCTTCCCTGCAATTCATCCAGAAATGTGTTAAAATAAAAATATATATATATATACTTACCTTGTCACGGCAGACGGAGTTCAGCCGCGGCGGCCGGCAGTGGGTGTGAAGGGGGTGTGAGTCAGACTCAGCGCTGAGCCAATCAGGGGGCAGGTCTGACTCACACCCCCTTCACACCCACTGTCAAGCCCTGCGTCCAGAAAGCAATGCTCTGCCGGGGACCAGGAGGGAGCGACATCCTGCAGCAGCGCCGCAGAACGCCGGGGGAAGTGAGTAATGATTTTTATTTTTTGCTCCGCTGTATTCCCGGCGTATAAGGTGACAGTTGGGGGGTCGTCTTCTACGCCCCGTCGCCTTATACGCCGGTATATACGGTATATTTTTTTTATTTTTACACATTTTTGGATGAATTGCAGGGAAGGGCTTCTATATTTAAGCCCTTCCCGACAATTCATCCCGCGCACGCCGGCAGCCCATTGCTTTCAGTGGAACCTGCTGTATTGCCGGCTCCATTGAATTCAATGGGCTAACATCATTCTTCTCTGCCACAGCTGTTACTGCTGTGGCAGAGGAGAACGAACTTTATGCTGACAGTGCGGGGGGGGGGGGGCACTCTTGCCGCTATTGTGGCTTAATAGTGGGATCTGGGAACTTGAGATGCAGCCCAACGTGGAGCCCCTCGCCTGCCCTATCCGTTGCTGTGTCGTTCCCATCGCTTTCTTGAAGCATCGGCGATATACAAAAATGCTCGGGTCGCCCATTGACTTCAATGGGGTTCGTTACTCGAAACGAACCCTCGAGCATCGTGATAATTTTGTCCCGAGTAACGAGCACCCGAGCATTTTGGTGCTCGCTCATCTCTAGTCACAACTCGATTATTCAGTGCTAAGTTCAAAAGTCAGTGCACCAATATGTAATGTACCTGATCTTACTTCCCGGTGTCATACAAACATTTCATTTGACACGACCATTCTTTAGATCCTAAACAGGAAAAGTAAAGGGGTCACAACTCGAATATTCAATGCTAATTGCAAAAGTAAGTGCACCCCGTGTAATGTACCTAATCTAATTCTCTAACTTTACGGTGTTGTACTAATATGAAATTTGGCACAACAATTCTTTAGGTTCTAAATAGGAAAAATAAAGGGGTCACAACTAGAGATGAGCGAGCACCAAAATGCTCGGGTGCTCGTTACTCGGAACGAAATTCCCGCGATGCTCGAGGGTTCGTTTTGAGTAACGAACCCCATTGAAGTCAATGGGCGACCCGAGCATTTTTGTATTTCGCCGATGCTCGCTAAGGTTTTCATGTGTGAAAATCTGGGCAATTCTACAAAGTGATGGGAACGACACAGTGACGGATAGGGCAGGCGAGGGGCTACATGGTGGGCTGCATCTCAAGTTCCTAGGTCCCACTATTAAGCCACAATAGCGGCAAGAGTGGCCCCCCCCCCCCCCCGCACTGTCAGCGTAAAGATCGTTCTCCTCTGCCATAGCTGTAACAGCTGTAGCAGAGAAGAATGATGTTTGCCCATTGAATTCAATGGAGCGGCAATACAGCCGCTCCATTGAAAGCAATGGGCTGCCGGCGTGCGCGGGGTGAATTGTCGGGAAGGGGTTAAATATATAACCCCTTCCCTGCAATTCATCCAGAAATGTGTAAAAATAAAAATATATACCGGCGTATAAGGCGACGGGGCGTATAAGACGACCCCCCAACTGTCACCTTATAGGCCGGCAATACAGTGGAGCAAAGAATAAAAAGCATTACTTACTTCTTCAGACGATCTGCGGCGCTCCTGCAGGCTGTCACTCCCTCCTTGTGTTTGCAGGCTCTTGCTCCCTCCTGGTTCCCGGCAGACTATTGCTTTCTCTACGAAAGGCTTGAAATCCCCGCCTCCAGAACCACAGCCAATCACAGCCATTCAATGACATCATTGTCATTGGCTGTGATTGGCTGAAGGCACATGTGTTTCTGGAGGCAGGGATTTAAAGCCTATCGTAGAGAAACCAATAGTCTGCCGGGAACCAGGAGGGAGCAAGAGCCTGCAAACACCAGGAGGGAGTGACAGCCTGCAGGAGCGCCGCAGATCGTCTGAAGAAGTAAGTAATGCTTTTTATTCTTTGCTCCACTGTATTGCCGGCGTATAAGGTGACAGTTGGGGGGTCGTCTTACACGCCCCGTCGCCTTATACGCCGGTATATATTTTTATTTTTACACATTTCTGGATGAATTGCAGGGAAGGGGTTATATATTTAACCCCTTCCCGACAATTCACCCAGCGCACGCCGGCAGCCCATTGCTTTCAATGGAGCGGCTGTATTGCCGCTCCATTGAATTCAATGGGCAAACATCGTTCTTCTCTGTCACAGCTGTTACAGCTGTGGCAGAAAAGAAGGATTTGTCTTCTATATGTTCTCAATGGGGTCGGCGCTGCTGTCGCCGGCCCCATTGAGCGCATATACAGAAGATTTATGGCCTTTAGAAGGACCGTTGGGGTTCTTGAAGCCTATAATAACTCCTAACACTCTCCCTATAGCAGCTCCAACACGATAGCACTTTCCCTGAACTAATGTCAGAATGCATCCGTAGCGAGCCGCGGGAGGGGCAGATTTCAATACTCGGGTGACACCTAATCTCGCCAGCCACTCACTGCAGGGGGGTGGTATAGGGCTTGAACGTTGCAGGGGGAAGTTGTAATGCCTTCCCTGTCTTTCTATTGGCCAGAAAAGCGCGCTAACGTCTCAGAGATGAAAGTGAAAGTAACCCGAACACCGCGTGGTACTCGTTAAGAATAACGAGCATCCCGAACACCCTAATATTCGCCCGAGCATCAAGCTCGGACGAGTACGTTCGCTCATCTCTAGTCACAACCCGATTATTCAATGCTAAGTGCAAAAGTAAGTGCACCCCTATGTAATATACCTAATCTAATTCTCTAAGTTCTTGGTGTCGTACAAACTTGAAATTTGGCACAGCAATTCCTTAGGTCCTAAATAGGAAAAGCATAGAGGTCACAACTTGATTATTCAATGCTAATTGCAAAAGTAAGTGCACCCATATGTAATGTACCTGATCTACTTTTCTAACTTCCCGGTGTCATACAAACTTGAAATTTGACAAGACCATCCCTTAGGTCCTATAGAGGAAAAGTACAGGGGTCACAAGTTGATTACTCAATGCTAATTGCAAAAGTAAGTGCACTCCTATTTAATGTGTCTAACCTAATTCTCTAACTTCCCGGTGTCATACAAGCATAAAATTTGGCACAACTATTTTTTAGGAACTAAATAGGAAAGGGGTCACAACTTGATTATCCAATGCTAAGTGCAAAAGTAAGTGTACCCTCTATGTTATGCAAGTTCCTGGTGTCGTACAAATTTGAAATTTGGCTTGAGCATTTTTTAGGTCCTACATAAGAAAAGTGAAGGGGTTACAACTAGAGTTGAGTGAGAGTACTCGCTAAGGCAAATTACTCGAGTGAGTATCGCCATTTTCGAGTACATGCCTGCTTGCCTGAAAAGATTCGGGGGGCGGTGTGCGGTGGGGGGCTGCAGCGGAGAACAGGGGGGCGGGGGAGGAGATCTCTTTCTCTCTCTCCTCCCCCCTCCTCACTCCTGCAACTCACCACTCACCCCCGTCGGCCCCGAATCTTTTCGGATGAGCAGGCATGTACTCGAAAATGGCGATACTCGCTCGAGTAATTTGCCTTAACGAGTATGCTCGCTCATCTCTAGTTACAACTTGACTATTTAATGCTGAATGCACAAGTAGGTTCACCCCTATGTTATGAAACTTATGAATTTTTACACATTTTAGGATGATTTTCAGATAAGGGCTTATATTTTTAAGCCCTTCCCGAAAATTCATCCCTCGCTAGCCGGCAGCCCATTGCTTTCAATGGAGCCGGCTGTATTGCCGGCTCCATTGAATTCAATGGTCAGTGCTCGTTTAATCGAGACGAGTACCGTGTGGTGCTCGTCTCGAGTAACGAGCATCTCGAGCACCCTAATACTCGAACGAGCATCAAGCTCGGACGAGTATGCTCGCTCATCTCTATTGATAAACTTGACCTTTTGAATTGTGCTATTAGACTTTGGTACATGCTAAATCATCTGAACCAAGATATTTTGCATAATATGTACAATATATTTCTGTTAACCACAGAATATGTATTGGCATTTTTCTATTGCATATTTACATCCATGGTTGTTGTATTGTGAGGAAGGACCCTGAATAGGTTTGAAAGCTCACTATAGCATCATGTATTTTTGTTAGCCATTAAAATATATCATATCTACAAGATTAATTGGTTTCTCTTACTGAGAACAGTCACTTTTTACTCTACTGGCTAACACGGTACTAAACTTTTTTCGTTAAACTTAAAGGGGTTGTCTCGCGAAAGCAAGTGGGGGTATACACTTCTGTATGGCCATATTAATGCACTTTGTAATATACATCGTGCATTAAATATGAGCCATACAGAAGTTATTCACTTACCTGCTCCGTTGCTAGCGTCCTCGTCTCCATGGTTCCGTCTAAATTCGCTGGCAGCTTGCTTTTTTAGACGCGCTTGCGCAGTCCGTTCTTCTCCTTTCAGCACGAGCCGCTTCAGTGTGCTCCCCGCTACAGCTCTTCTGCGCATGCGCAGACGAGCTGTCACTGCTCGGGAGCGCGCTGGAGCGGCCATTCTGTACCATCCTCTGTTAGAGGAAGGTGCAGAGCCGCCGAGCTGTCCCAAGAAGCCGCCGAGCTGTCTCGCCGTCCTGCCGCCCAGGTAAGTGATGGGCCGGGGGGGCTGCGCCGGGGGGGCTGCCGCTGCGATGGGGGGGCTGTCACTGTGCCGGGGGGGCTGTCGCTGTGCCGGGGGGACTGTCGCTGCGATGGGGGGGCTGTCGCTGCGATGGGGGGGCTGTCGCTGCGATGGGGGGGCTGTCACTGTGCCGGGGGGACTGTCGCTGCGATGGGGGGACTGTCGCTGCGATGGGGGGGCTGTCGCTGCAATGGGGGGGCTGTCACTGTGCCGGGGGGGGGCTGTCGCTGTGCCGGGGGGACTGTCGCTGCGATGGGGGGACTGTCGCTGCGATGGGGGGGCTGTCGCTGTGCCGGGGGGGGGGGCTGTCGCTGTGCCGGGGGAACTTTCGCTGCGATGGGGGGACTGTCGCTGCGATGGGGGGGCTGTCGCTGTGCCGGGGGGGGGGGCTGTCGCTGCGATGGGGGGGCTGTCGCTGCGATGGGGGGGCTGTCGCTGTGCCGGGGGGGGGGGGGGGCTGCGCCTGTTACCTGCTGCCTGGCGGTGGGTGACTGGTCGGCCGTGTTCAATCCAGGGGTCCGGTCGGCGGCTGCGGGGCGTCTGGTTGTCAGGGAGACACAGCTGGTAGCGTCTCGGGAGCGCGCACGTCGGGCTACAGCAAGGGACAGGAAAAGAGCCGGCGGCCATCTTGGGGAAACTTTTATAAGTTGCTGAAACGCTGGAACTGTAAGTAGAAACCAGCCAGAAAAGTCATTTACAGGGGGGCTTAGTAATGTATGCTTAATTAGGGGGACTGGGCAAAAAAAAAAATTCACTGCTTCCTCGAGACATCTCCTTTAATGGTAATGGTGGCGCTGTAGAGGCATTGTTCCATCTTCGAATTTGCATATTTCCCATAAGAGTATATATGGCCTTATAAGTCTCCTCACAACTTCTGGGTGTTCTCCCTAGGGAAAAACCATACCCTTCCTGAGCATCAAAGTCAGATGTAAGATGTTTTCAAATATTTTAAAAAATGTACAGGGTGAAGATAACAGTGTAAAAGAATGCTTATTATTTAAATCTCACTTCCCAATCCAGTGCCACTTTTTTGGTCCTGAAAACTACTGCAGCGGTCACATGCCATTCATAATTCACATAATCACTCTGCCAATCATTGACCTGAATGATTCACAAGCCATTCATGCACAAATGCCTGTTAAGACCAGCGATTGGCTGAGCCATCATGTAAATAATGAACAACATATCACAGCATTATTAGCTTCCGGGACCAGTCTGATGGGAACTAGATTGTCAGTTCTGAATCAGGAGCTCATATAAAAAGTGAGTATTGTTATTTCTTTATTTTAGTATTATCGGACCCCTCTAAACATTTTTCAATCTGGAAAAAGCACTTATAGTTACATTCCAAAATCCTGGTAGTATTCTAAAGATATATGACCAACTCAAATTCAGTGTAATTTTAATTACACGTATGAAGGCCTCATTAATCCCATGATTATTCAGTGAGTGCAGAGGGGTAATGTTTCTCCTTCTGGAAAGCACCACAGAAGAAAGCAACACAAGGATCCCTGAGTAAGCCGAAAACAATAAAGTTTACAATTTGAGTAAAAGCTGTACACAAGATTTGTACATATTATGTATAGATAGGTGGTAAACCCTCAAAATAATTTATTATGATACTGCTAATTTATCACTGAGTAGAAGAAAAACTTGAATCTCTTTGTCTGTAATAGAAAATTGTGTATATAATACGTGTGTGTTATTATGTAATACAGGTGCCAATTGCAACCTTTACACTCCCTATAGCTATCTTGTGTACATCTGTTAGCAGTGCAAGTTCCTACAGTCTGGTAGGATTATTAGTAAACCACAACAGTTTGTAGGTGCATAAATTCTAATGACAAAAGTATATTAGATGTTTTCTGCTTAGTAACTCTATAGATTTACATCAAACTGTTGACCTACAATATATTGTTTAATAGAAACAAAAAAGTACCTTTTTTACCATTGAGAATTACAGTACTTTGGTTACGAGTTAAGTAGTCATTGATATCCTCCAAGAGTTAACCTCATGTACTATGCAGGCAATTCTAGCATCTCAAGTTTTGAAAAGCAGATGTAATGACAATTGATATGCAGTCTACAGAATTCATGTGACAGCCAGTGGTATAACTCAAGTCCTATGGGCCCCAGTGCAATCCTTTGACCAGGCCTCTCCCTTACACATTGTACCCCAAAATATTATGCCCTCCATTGCACTTGTGACATAAATATGTTATTTCTGACGCAGAGAGGAGGAGATTAAATAAGCATTCAGAGATTTAAAAATAACAAAAAAAACATTGCAATATCACCGACCTCAGCTGTGAAGAACCCAGTTCTATAGTTCTTCTCCTCCAGGCTGTATATTCTTCCCCTTTCTTCCAGCCTCCAGGTCACCTGACCAGCACTCTGACAACACCTTGTGCCCTGCAGTTAATGGAGCAGATTTGTGAAAACTGCCATAAAGAAAAACTGTCTTCCTTGACCATAACAACCAATCACAGTGCAGCCTTCATTTTATATTCCGCTCTCGTACAGCAACAATAGCATAGTATTGTGTGAGCCAGAAAAATCTATGTGATATTAAATTTTCTTATATGAAAAAGACAAAAGTATAATAGAGGTCAAAGCTTTACTGGTTAATCTGAAAAATTGTGTTTGCAAGTTCCCTTTATCAAGAGGCCCCTGTGCTAATTTTTCTGGTTAGCAAATAAACATATCCCCTCTAAAACACTTTTGTCTTTTTTATACGAGAGAATATAATATCACATACTATTCTGCTCTTGAAAATGAAAGCTGCTTGGTGAGTGCTTGCTATGGACAGTTTTTGTTTATGACAGGTGACATATACATATTACTGCAAAGGGAAAAATCAACTCAAATATCACTGCCGTGGCCATATTTACCTACATGCCAATACAAAGACATGCAAGGTCAGGTAGAAACATTACTTCCCAACAGAATGTAGAGGCACATACCACACTTTGGAGGAGTAGCTGCTTTGCACTATACCTGCACATAGATAAGGCATACAACGGGTGTCTAGTCCAAATGACCCATGTGCTGCATAGGTTTACAACCTATGAATGATACCACATATGATTCAACCTGGCCAGTGAACTACACTGGACTGATACCCTGGGCTCCCCCAGCATCTAAAGCCAGACAATTCATTGCAAAAAACAATGACAAATACCGATAAATGAGGTATTAGTTCTTATTTTGACCAAAATAAGTAAGCTCATAAACCAGAACAATCTTTATTTGGCAGTCACTTTAACTGGGGCACCGTTTCAGAACTTTATATAACAGCTTCAAATGGTTTGTCAATTTAATCAGTTGTGTTAAACAATACTCCAACCTCTTCTCAAAGGCTTCCAGGGTTCCCCTCATAGCTCACAAATAGGCTACACTCAAGTCTGCACTGCCCTCATGTACTTGCTGTTCATGTTGCTGGTAGTAGTACGAGAGGCAAGTTTAAGAATATAATGGAGCCAACAAAGTTACCAAAAATATACAAGGTTTATTTAAGAAGACAGATGTAAAATGTTAATGATATCTGCACTGAGGGTGGCTTCACACGAGCGTGTTTTTGTGCGTGCATACGTGCGCACAAAAACACATGTCTATTAGAACCAATGCATTCCCTATGGTGTGTTTACATGTCCTTGCTTCACAGGCATGCGCCTGCAAAGATAGGACATGCATGCACCATAGGGAATGCACGCATTGTCTTCAATGGAGCTGCGGCTGCTGCCGGTGGCTCCATTGAAGACAATGGTCTGCCGGCACCCCGTAATTGTTTTTCAGGGAAGAGTTGTTACCATGCAGGGCGGCACTGGGTCCCGCGGCCGGCGCGCGCCGCTCCGATGTCGGCTCTGGCGTCCCGGAGCTCTGCTGTCGGGGCTCTCCCGGCGGCGTGGAGCAGCCAGCGTGCAGCGGCGTGGGCGTGTCCGCCCGTAGGGTGCCTCCCGCTCTCCTCCACCTTCCATATGCAACAGTGGGAGAGTCGGCTCCTCCCACTCTCCGCCCCTGGGCGGAGGCTTTAAGTTAAAAGGCTGGCAGTGACCTGAGCTCACTGCCAGTTATTGGTTCTGTTAGCCTCTAGTCAGGTCTGTCTCAGTCTGCTCTAGTTGCTAGTCAGTGTCCTTTCAGTCTGCCTGTGAGCTCCATCTCCAGCCTTACCTCTGCCTTGTAAGTTCTGTTGGTCTGTTCCACCTGCCTCTTCTGTCGGCACTCTGTCCCCTGTTAGTAGTTCCATCTAGGTAGTCGCCAGGTCCCTAGCCAGAGCAGGGACCGCCGCCCAGTTGTCCGCCTGGGGTTAGCCAGGGCCGAGGCAAGTAGGCAGGGACAGTGGGGTGCGGGAAGTTCAGGGCACCCCACCTGGCGCTCGGGGGGCAGAGTGCCGTAACAAGAGCTTTAAATATACGCTCTTCCCTGAAAAACATCAATTTCAGTGTAAAAAAATAAAATTAAATTAAAATATACTTACCTGTCCGCCGCTGCCATGTTCCCTGCTGGGATGAAGAACACATCTGTCACATGCGGCAGTTCCTCCTGCCTGCAGTCCGTGGACTCCTTTTTCCAGGATCTCGGGGGTATCTTCAACGAACCGGACCGAGCGGGGTTGGCGGCTTCGCGGTTGTTGGCGCTGCGGCAGGGGTCGTCTTGTGTGGAGGATTATTGCTCCAACTTCAGACGCTATGCGGGGGATACGACATGGAATGATAGCGCTCTGAAAGACGTTTTTCTGCAGGGCCTCTCGGACACAGTTAAAGACCTGTTAATTTCCCATCCCATTCCCGGGTCCTTAAGGGAGGCTATGGAGCTAGCGGTGAAGGCAGATAGGAGGCTCAGGTCTAGGAAGCAGGACAGGCAGACCCGTAGAGTCAGGGAGGTTGGTTGCCCTGGTCCCTCTTCCTCCTTACCAGTCTCTATGCCCGAGCCGATGGAGGTGGATCCGCTGGACCCCAAAGAGCGATGCCGGATCCGTTTGTTGCATCGTCTCTGCCTCTACTGCGGGAAAGCTGGACATAGGGTGATAACCTGCCCACTGAGGTCTCAACGCTCGCAGCCGGAACCGGCGGAAAACTCTGAGTCCTAGGCGATTGTAGGGAGGATCGCCTAGGACTTCAGGTACTTCCTAAACGTTTGGTACCGTGTCATGTTAGATTCCGGGATTTTTCCCGATCAGGGCGGGCGTTTATTGATTCCGGAGCAGCCGCTAACTTGATAAGTCTGTGTTTTGTCCGTTCTCTGATGGCGGAATTTGTGGCGCTGAAGACGCCAATTCATTTTACCAGTATTGATGCTACCCCTCTCTCTACAGGCCTGCTACAATGGAGGACCCCAAGATTACAGTTCACGGTGGGGATCCTCCACTCGGAAGAACTGTCTTTCCTGGTTATGGAAAAAATGTCGGTTGATGTGGTGCTTGGTATGCCCTGGTTGGCACTGCACAATCCCCAATTTTATTGGTCCACCCAGGAATTGACTCATTGGGGATCATCCTGTCATAATCACTTGTCTACCATATCTGTGTGCTCCGCAGATATGGTGCTCATTCCGGAGTATTTGTCAGACTTTCAGGATGTATTCTCCAAAAACTGTCTAAGGCTCTGCCTCCTCATAGGGAGTGGGACTGTGGTATTGATCTGATTCCCAACAGTCCCATCCCTAAGGGAGCCATTTTCAATTTGTCAGGCCGTGAGCATGAAGCCCTCAAGTCCTATGTCTCGGAGGCTCTGGCCAACCGACATATCCGGCCGTCCAGGTCCCCTGCCGGGGCAGGTCTCTTCTTTGTAGAGAAGAAGGACGGGACACTAAGGCCTTGTGTGGATTATCGGGCCTTGAATAAAATCCCTGTGAAGAACCAGTGTTCCTTGCCCCTAATTCCTGACTTGTTGAATCAGGTGGTAGGGGCCCACTTGTTCTCCAAACTGGACTTGCGGGGGGCTTACAATTTAATTCGCATTAGAGAGGGAGATGAATGGAAGACGGCGTTCAACACCCTGTTAGGACATTTTGAATGTCTGGTCATGCCTTTTGGACTTTGTAACGCCCCCGCTGTGTTTCAGGGTTTTATGAACGCGGTCTTCCACGACTTCCTGGGGGTATTTCTGGTCATCTATCTTGACGACATTCTGGTGTACTCGCCTGACTGGGACTCGCATGTGCGGCACCCGAGGTTGGTCCTGACCCGTTTGCGCGAGTATCAACTTTTTGTCAAGTTAGAGAAATGTACATTTGGTTCTAAACAAGTATCCTTCCTTGGTTATGTAATCTCACCCACGGAGATTCAGATGGAGTCTGATAAAGTAGCAGCAATCTCCCAATGGGTCAGACCAGACAACCTCAAGGCTCTCCAGCGGTTCTTAGGTTTTGCAAATTTTTACCGCAAATTCATTAGGAATTACTCAGTTATTGCTCAACCTCTGACCGACCTGACTAAGAAGGGGGCCGACTTGGGTAAGTGGTCGCCTGCAGCCCCTGAGGCCTTTAGCCGTCTAAAAAGGGCATTCACGACTGCCCCGGTGCTAATACAGCCGGACGCACGACTACCCTTTTTTATTGAGGTAGACGCATCTGAAGTGGGGACAGGAGCAGTATTGTTGCAGGAAGTCAGTGGGAGGTCTGGGTATAGCCCACGTGCGTTCTTTTCGCGGAAGTTCAATTCAGCAGAGCGCAACTATGACGTGGGTAACCGTGAATTATTGGCTATCAAATGGGCTCTGGAAGAGTGGCGACACCATCTTGAGGGTGCTAGACACCCAAATACCATATATACTGATCACAAGAATCTGGTATATCTCGCCAATGCGAAAAGACTCACAGCTCGTCAAGCCAGATGGGCGTTGTTCTTCGCCAGGTTTAATTTCATCGTGACATATATCCCAGGAGAGAAGAACGTGAAGGCGGACGCCCTGTCACAGAGTTTCGGGGTACCGGATAGTGAGACCATGACTCCCGAGAATATCTTAGCCCCCGGCATGGTGGTGGCAGCTGTAGAGTCTAACTTCGTCCCTCAACTACAGGATGCTCAGCAGGATGCTCCTTTGGGGGTGCCGGAGGACAGATGGTTTGTGCCAGAGACCCTACGCCCTAGAGTCATGGATGAGTCTCACTCGTTGGTTCTCGCCAGGCATCCAGGGTACCAGGGGACCCTGGAGCTTTGTTCCAGACACTTCTGGTGGCCAGGCATGTCTCAGGAGATCCGAAACTTTGTGAGGGGTTGCTCGGTCTGTGCTCACAATAAGAGTCGGCGGCGTCCTCCGGAGGGTCCTCTGAGACCGCTACTGGTTCCTTGCAGTCCATGGTCGCACGTATCAGTAGATTTCATCACTGACCTACCAGAATCCCAGAAGTGCACCACTATCTTAGTGGTGGTCGACCGGCTCTCAAAGATGGCACATTTTGTGGCGTTAAAAAAGCTACCCTCGGCAAAAGAATTCACCACGATTTTTGTAAAGGAAATAATTCGCCTACATGGGGTTCCCCAAAATATTGTATCTGATCGCGGGGTTCAGTTTGTGTCGCAGTTTTGGCGTGCCTTCTGCAGAAACCTGGGAACGTCGCTTTCCTTCTCTTCAGCGTTCCACCCGCAGACTAATGGTCAGACTGAGCGGAAGAACTAAGATTTAGTGCAATATTTACGGTTGTTTGCTAGCGAAAAGGCTCATCAGTGGGCAGAGTTCCTGCCATTGGCAGAGTTTGCACTAAACAACTGCCTTTGTTCTTCCACTGGGGTGTCTCCATTTTTTTGTGTATACGGTCAGCATCCTCGCCTCCTTACAGCAATCCCTACTCCGTCGGTCTGTCCTGCAGCTGATGTCGCCACAGATACGCTTCGGGAAGTATGGAAAGAGGTACAGAGAAACTTGGAGGCAGCGGGGACCCGTATGCAATTGCGTAGTGGGAAGAGTCTGTCTGTGTCTGAACCTTACAGGGTGGGACAGAAGGTATACCTGTCTTCTAAAAATCTCAAATTGCGGGTCCCATCCTTGAAGCTGGTGCCATGTTACGTGGGGCCGTTTGCCATCACACGTGTGGTGAACCCACTCGCCTAGGAGCTGGGGTTGCCAGCCACATGGAGGGTTCACAGGGTATTCCATAAGTCGCTATTGAAACCTTTTGTCCCTTCGGCTCCTCCCACTCTCCGCCCCTGGGCGGAGGCTTTAAGTTAAAAGGCTGGCAGTGACCTGAGCTCACTGCCAGTTATTGCTTCTGTTAGCCTCTGGTCAAGTCTGTCTCAGTCTGCTCTAGTTGCTAGTCAGTGTCCTTTCAGTCTGCCTGTGAGCTCCATCTCCAGCCTTACCTCTGCCTTGTAAGTTCTGTTGGTCTGTTCCACCTGCCTCTTCTGTCGGCACTCTGTCCCCTGTTAGTAGTTCCATCTAGGTAGTCGCCAGGTCCCTAGCCAGAGCAGGGACCGCCGCCCAGTTGTCCGCCTGGGGTTAGCCAGGGCCGAGGCAAGTAGGCAGGGACAGTGGGGTGCGGGAAGTTCAGGGCACCCCACCTGGCGCTCGGGGGGCAGAGTGCCGTAACAAGAGCTTTAAATATACGCTCTTCCCTGAAAAACATCAATTTCAGTGTAAAAAAATAAAATTAAATTAAAATATACTTACCTGTCCGCCGCTGCCATGTTCCCTGCTGGGATGAAGAACACATCTGTCACATGCGGCAGATGTTTTCCTCATCCCCGCAGTGAAAAGGCATTCCCTGCTGCACCTGCCAGATCTGTGACAGATGCAGCAAAGGAATCCTTCATCCCTGCTGGGAATAAAGAATTCCCTACCACAGCTATCACAGATGACAGCTGCGGTAGAGGATCCACCTCTACCGCAGTGAAGCCACCCTAACTCAATACAAACAAAAAAGATAATGATATTTAGCAAGAACAGTATTAATGACACTTCATGAAAGGTAATCCTGTCACATTGAAATACAGTTCACAAGATACAATACAGAATTTCTGAGAAAGGTTATCACTTATGTTATGGACCGCTGCACGGTCACATAACCTTTCAGTCCAAATTGAGGTCCAAATTAGAACCGTATCTGGATGCATCCCAGAAACCAAGAACTAGACACTGAGACAGTTATTAGTTTCCTCAGATACGTAGAGAAAGCCACGGCAGGTAACAGGTGACTCTCTCTGTAAGGAGGCGCGCCGTACTCTGAGTGTTTATCAATACTTAGAGTTTTTTATACCGGAAAGGAATGGTTGATTAGTCACAGCGTTAATCTCATTGGGTTAGACAGAAATTATGAGTCATGCATTGTTCAGCAATCGCATAGCGTGAGAGTCTATAAAATGTCCTTCAAAATATCTGTTTATCTGTCTGGTGCTTCCGTTGTGATTCAAACGGCTGTAGTATCTTGTTAGCACAGTCAGTTCTTTTGTCCAAATCTCCGAATGGAGGCGTGTGGGAGCTTCTTCTGATAACAGCTACACATCAGACATCCACACTTGTTTTCTCGGAAGAATAGAAACAAATCATTAGACACTATACCGTACCTCCTGCTCTAAACTTATTTCTGCTTTGAATTATTGTTTACTACACACAAGCTTATTTACATCTTATATTGCTCCATTTTGTATCTAGCGGCCATTTTGAGACAGATTCTTCCATGTTATGAGCCTGTACCTTCTCACTTACATCTATCAAAACTGAACACAGCGTATAGGTGAACACAGCATCTATACTCCAAGAGCTTGCATTTGTGTATGACTTTTGTTTCAGTCCGTATCCTGAGAGCAATGTTCCCTTTGTTAAATGCCTGCTGCTGCATTTCCCCTATTTAATAGGCCTGTTGTATAGTTACTCTAGTCCCTGTGTGCATATCTATTACTTATATTGAGGTCGACCTCACTTACAGTGTTTCGTTGGGAAGCAGAAAATTCACTGTCCAGATACTTTCCTTAGCTGGTCTCAGTAGCTCTGTCCAGTGACACAATGACCTTTTAGAGCAGCACTTGCAACTGTTATTCTTGTTGCAGATCGTTGTCTACTTCGAACTGTTTACATACAGCCTCACATGTAAAATGACCTACAGTACCAGTAAGATCTCAAATATAGTGTACTACTGTACTTCTTATACCCATAGAAGAATACCATAAAGGATGTAGTTACTAAATTTGGGTCACTTTTGGTGGCTGCACAATATTAATATCTCATGAGCCCTGTAAATGCGACATGGTGTCTGAAAATCATCCCAACAAAATCTGCGCTCCTTCCTTTCTGAGCCATGTTGTGCCTAGAAATTAGCAAATTTTGCGGTGCTTTTTCTCAAACTATTCCTCGGGAAAAAAATGTGGGTCTGAACCTGTGTTTTTGAAAAAAGTTGTAAGTTTTCATTTTCATTACCCAATATTAAAAACTAGCATAAAATATCTGTAGGATCAAACACTCAACTCTACCCTTTGATGATTTTTTGATGGGTCACTTTTGAAAATAACTTAATTCTGCCAGCAATTCTGAATCAAACTGCACACGTAGCAATGTGGATTTTGGTGTGGAATTCCACAGTGACAGCTTCAGCTATGTTTTAAGGTATATCCTATGGCTAAATTCCTGCTTGTGGAAAAGGTCCTTTAGTAGAGATTTAGTGACACACATCTCTTATCCTACCCCAGATTCCCATATACTGTAGTCCTTTTGAATTCCAAAGAGCAGAAGAAAAGGTTCAGCACTAGTGGATAACATTTTTAGGCTTTATTAGTCCATTTAAGGGCTCATTCACATGAGTATAGGGATTTTCGGTTGGCTGTGTCATGGCTGTGTCAGTGAGTCCTTGTGTGTGAGTGCCCGTCAGTAAGTCCTTGTGTGTGAGTGCCCGTCAGTGAGTCCCTGTGTGTGAGTGCTTTAAAAAAAAAAATTGTGAGCGGTTCCGCACAGGTGGAGGCACGTTTGGAGTGTGATCTAGTCTATCTTCACTACTTCAAAGTAATTGTGGATCCCCGTTAGGATAAGCTCCATGCCTGACAATGCCATCCAGTGTCCTACTTGTGCAATGTATGTGGTCCTTGATCAGCTGATCGAGGGTGCATACTGTTGCGCAAGATGCGTGCTCGTCACACATTTGGAAGCCCAAATCGTGGATCTACTGAGAGCCACTGACAACATGGAAAAGAGTTTGCTGCTCACTGAGCAGGCACTCGCTGGGGTAGAGGCGGGGGCGGACAGTAGTACAGAAGAGCAGTGGAAGCAGACAGCTAGCTGGCTGACAGATAAAAGGAGGGTTGGAGAGAAGAGAACCAGGGAGGCTAGTCCTGAACTGGCACAACCCAACAAGTTTGCAAAGTTGGCAGATGAGGTCGATGCCATTGCAGAGCCAGCACCACTGTAGCATGACATGCCCTCTGAACACCAGGGAGATGACTGCTCCTATGAGAAGGGGACAGGGAGAGCAGGGCAGGCTAGACAGGTCCTAGTGGTGGGGGACTCAATTATAAGGGGGATAAATAGGGCAATCTGCCATAAAAGCCAGGATTGTCGAACAGTGTGTTGTCTTCCTGGCGCTTGAGTTCAACACATCACAGTTCGGGTTGACAGATTACTGGGAGGGGCTGGTGAGGATCCAGCGTTCATGGTGCACATTGGCACCAATAAACAAATTAGAGGTCAATGGAGAGCCCTCAAAAATGATTTCAGGGACCTAGGATCCAAGCTTAGGGCTAGGACCTCCAAAGTGGTTCTCTCAGAAATACTACCTGTACCAAGAGCCACACTAGAAAGGCAGCAGGATCTTAGGGAGGTAAAGAAGTGGCTCCAGAGTTGGTGTAAGAAGGAGGGGGTTGGGTTCCTGGAGAACTGGGCTACAGGCTCTACCGTAGGGACAGGCGACATCTTAATTGGGAGGGTGCAGCTGTGCTGGAGGAGAAGATGGCTAGAAGGCTGGAGGAGTGCTTAAGCTAGGGACTGCAGGGGGGAAAAGAGAATCAGGAGGGCAGACACTATAGATAGCAACCTGAGACCAAGTGATGGGAATGGGGGACGAGCAGGGGGTGGGGGTAGAATAGTTAGAACTGACAGAACAGCCAATAGTACCATTAGTAGCACAATGAATATAAAGAACAACAACCATATAAATTGTATGGCAACGAATGCAAGAAGTCTGATCGGTAAAGTGGGTGAGCTTTAAGTGAGAATGACTGATGCAAATTACGACATAGTGGGAATAACGAAAACATGGCTTGATGATAAGTATAATTGGGCTGTGAATTTATAGGGTTACAATCTCCGTGGAAAACAGAAAGGGGGAGGGGGGTGTCTGTACATTAAATCCTACTTAATGCCAAGGCTACAGGAACATGTAGGTGTAGGAGATGAACATGTGAAATCTCCGCAAGTAGAAATACAAGAAGAAGAAAAAAATAACAAAATTCTGATAGGAGTTTTCTATAGGCCACCAAAAGCAACAGAAAAAACTGAAATATTATTATTAAGGCAAATAGAAGAGGTGTCAAACCGCAATGAAGTAATTATTATGGGGGACTTTAACCCTTTCCAATCCAATTTGTATCCTGGTTTTCCTAGGGGGTTTACTCTATTTCTGATGTTATACAATAGCGCTATATGCTGGCTAAAGCCAGTACTGCATGAGGTGACACGTTGGATAGGCTCCGACAGCAGAGTGGCTGGCAATATACAGTAAGAGAACCCCGACGGATTTCTTCCAACATCGGAGCTGTACAGCCTTAAATCATTATGTCTTTAGACGTCAGACAGTGGATTGGAGAGGGTTAATTATCCGAATATTATATAGGAAGACAAAACCTGCAAATCTCACAGGAGTGATAAGTTCTTGAGAACAACTAAAGATAACTACTAGAGATGAGCGAGCATACTCGCCAGTCGCCAGTCAGCTGCTGCAAAGGCAAATAAAGTCTTGGGATGCATAAAAAGAGGTATAGGGGCGAAAGACGAGAACATTATCCTTCCATTATATAAGGCACTAGTCAGGCCCCACATGGAATACTGTGTACATTTCTGGTCACCGATGCTCAGGAAAGATGTTACAGTATTGGAGGGAGGTCAAAGAAGAGCAACTAAACTAATACATGGAATGATGGGACTGGAATACCCAGAGAGGCTATGCAAATTGGGATTATTTACTCTAGAAAAAAGAAGGTTAAGGGGCGACCAAATATCTATGTATAAATACATGAGGGGACAATACAAGGATCTCTCCCAGGATCTGTTTATACCCAGGACTACGACGGTAACAAGAGGGCATCCGCTACTTTTAGAGGAAAGCAGGTTTCATCACCAACATAGAAAAGGGTTCTTTACAGTAAGAGCAGTTAGACTGTGGAACTCTCTGTCTGAGGAAGTAGTGATGGCAAAATCCATAGAGAAGTTTAAAAGGGGACTAGATGTTTATCTGGAGAGGAAGGATATTATAGGTTATAAATCTAAGGCTAATTGTTAGTCCAGGTATACAGGCAGGTAGGATCTATTAGGGGTTGATCCAGGGAACAGTCTGATTGCCATTAGGGAGTCGGGAAGGAATTTTTTCCCCAAAAGGGCTAATTGGCTTCTGCTCTTGGGTTTTTTTTGCCTTCCTCTGGATCAACAACACAGGAGGATAGACAGGCTGGACTAGATGGACATTGTCTTCATTTGGCCTTACAAATTATGTTACTATGTTACTCGTCAGAGCTTGATGCTCGTTTGAGTATTAGGGTACTCGAGATGCTTGTTACTTGAGGCGAGCACCATGGGATGTTCAAGTCAATTCCATTTCCTTCCCTGAAAGTTTTGCGCCATTTTCTAGCCAATAGAAATGCAAGGAAGGCATTACAACTTCCTCCTGTGACGTTCCAGTCCTATCCCACCCCCCTGCAGTGAGTGGCTGGTGAGATTAAGTGACCCCCGAGTATTTAAAGTGGGGCCGCCCGCGGCTTGCCATAGTCACATACTGGGAGAGATCAGGGACAGTGCTGGTGCTGCTATAGGGAGAGTGTTAGTGTAGGATCCTGTGTACAAGAACCCCAACGGTCCTTCTTAGGGCCACATCTGACCATGTGCATTACTGTTGTGGCTGCTGGTAGCAGTTTTGCAAATTTTTTATTTTTTTTGTATATCGGGCATGCAGCCCCATTACAGCTATAGCGTACCCCAGCTGCAGTCTGTACTACATAGTATAGGGACAGCGTTGCTGAGATAGGGAGAGTGGTAGTGTAGGATCCTGTGTACAAGAAACCCAACGGTCCTTCTTAGGGCTACCTGTGACCGTGTGCATTTTACAGGTTGTCTGATGGGAGTTGTAGCCCATCACTATTGCACAGCTAGGCCTGTTTGCAGCCTTCCGTATATTTTTTTTCTGGCTGCAGTTAGCATTACATAGCTGCTGTCAGCCTCCAACTGTACGCCAATAATTCCAAATTTTTTTACACCGCTCTGTGTCTGCCGTAAACTTCACGCACAGCATACGGCAACAGCCCCTGATAGAGGGGAAGTCATATACACGCTATATAGCCGGTATAATTTTTCAAAAATGTTTTTTAAATAAAAGCTCCTTCTTAGGGCTACCTGTGACCGTGTGCATTTTACAGGTTGTCTGATGGGAGTTGTAGTCCATCGCTATTGAATTTAGGCCTGTTTGCGGCCTTCCTGACTATTTTTTTCTGCCTGGAGTTTGCCTTACTAGACTGCTCTCAGCGACAAAGTCTACGCACATAATTCCAAGATTATTTACACCGGGCTATGTCTGCAGTGAATTAGAGACGCACAGCATACGGCCATAGCGACTGATAGAGGGAAAGTGATATATACACAGTATATAGCCTGTATTCTTTGACCAAAAAAAAAACAAAAAAGTTCCGCAGTTGGGCAACCTTTGACTGTTTAAATTTTACTGGGTTTCTGATGGGAGTTGTAGTCCATCACTATTGCACTTAGGCCTGTTTGCAGCCTTCCTGACTATTTTTTTCTGCCTGGAGTTTGCCTTACTATACTGCTCTCAGCGATAAACTCTACGCACATAATTCCAAGATTATTTACACCGGCCTGTGTCTGCAGTGAATTTGACGCTCAGCGTATGGCCAACACTTATAGAGGGAAAGTGATATATACAGTAGCCTGTCTTTTTAAAAAAAAAAAAAAAAAAGCTCCTTCGTTGGGCTACCTCTGACCGTCTGCATTTTACTGGGTGCCTGGTGGGAGTTTTGGTGCATCACTATTGCACTGCTAGGCCTGTTTGCGGCCTTTCTTCCATTTTTTTTTTTTTTTGCCTGGAGTTAGCATTACGATTCCGCTCTCTGCCTGAAAGTGTACGCATATAATTGCATAATTATTTACAGCGGTCTGTGTCTGCTCTATTTGTAATCCACCATGCTGAGGGGTAGGGGTCAAGGATGTGGACGCGGGTGAGGATGCGGAGTGAGGGTGTGGGCACAGGCCGAGTTCCTGGCCCAGGTGTATCCCAGCCGGCTGCTGCGGGATTAGGAGAGAGGCAAGTTTCTGGGGTCCCCAGCTTCATATCACAATTTATGGGTCCACGTGGTAGACCTTTATTGCAAACAGAGCAGTGTGAGCAGGTCCTGTCGTGGATGGCAGAAAATGCATCCAGCAATGTATTGGGCACCCAATCTTCTACACAGTCCACTGCTGAAACTTTGAATCCTCTGGCTGCTGCTCCTCCTTCCTCACAGCCTATACTGCTGCTACAAAAATGGTACTGGGGTCTGCATATGCTTCTGCTACATAAATGTTACAGGGGTCTGCTGATACTGCTGCTACAGAAATGTTACAGGGGTCTGCATATACTGCTGCTAGAGAAATATTCTTGGGGTCTGCCTATACTTCCAATACAGAAATGGTACTGGGGTGTGCCTATACTGCAGCTACAAAAATGTTACAGGGGTCTGCCTATACTGCTGCTACAGAAATGTTCCTGGGGTCTGTTTATACCTTTGCTACAGGAATGTTACAGCGGTCTGTCTATACTATGGGTGCACTAAGTCTTCCCATCGCAGTGTTTTACATTGGTGGCACAAATAATACAGTGCCTGACTAGGCCAGAATTGCTGGCCGAGGCCAAGTTTCTTGGCGGGGCGAAACTCTCCCATGGTTGGGCACTCCAATATCTTCCTGTGTAATACTATCTTTGTGTACTTACAGCATAGGCTAGGCCAAGGAACTCAAAGACTGCCCCTTCCAGTGTTCAGCTATCTATGTTGCGACACATGGATTTCCCGTTGCTATGTAACTCAGGGCACCTTGGGTCACAAAGTTGGAGGCTTGGAACCGAGCCTGACCCTGGGCCCGCTAACGTGCTTCCCACACAGACTATAGAGGGTCCTGGTCATGGTGTCTTGGGCTTGTAATGCCACCTCCTCCTCCTGCTTGGGGTCAGGGGATCAGCACTGGGCATCATGTATTTTCTCCCGTGTTACCACAGTTATCTGAGACACTGGTTTGGGCCAAAGAAGAGGAGCATTACTGCATTGATGAGACCTTCACAGCTGTACTAGCATCGGAGTCTGCTCTATGCCCACGATTGCTGAGGGTGTGTGCAGAGGCCTATGTACTCGGCACAGTGAAAGTCTGGCATGCTTGGACACTATCATTTCTTCTTGTTTATTACTGTCTTTGGGTTCCTTTACGCTGTGGGTGCACAAAGACTTCCCATAGCGGTGATCTACCTGTCCGGCACAAAGTCACTGACTGACTTGGGTAGGGTGCATAGTTCAGATGGCTTTCCCCTTGCGGTGTGGATAGAGCTCTCCGACACCTAGACAGAATGAATACCGTGTGGGCACATGGACTTCCCATTGCTATGTCAGTCGCGGCACCTTGGGTCTCACAAGGTGTTTGCTTGGACCGAGCCTGGCCAAGGGCCCGCTCACATCCTTCCCGCACAGGCTACAGCGGGCCCTGGTTTATTGGCCTTGTAAGGCCACCTCCTCCTCCTGCTTGGGGTCAGGGGATCAGCAATGCGCATCATGAATTTTCTCTTGTGTTACCACAGTTATCTGAGAGACTCGTTTGGGCCAAAGGAGAGGAGCGTAACGGCATTAATGAGACGTTCACTGCTGTACTAGCATCGGAGTCCGCTTTATGCCAGTGATTGCTAAGGGTGTGGGCAGGCGCACTTTAAGTCTGCCATGTTTGAGCAGTCTGATTCCTTCATATTTAATGTTGTTTTTGGGTTCCTTCGACTCGCCTATGCTGTGGGTACACACAGACTTCCCATAGCGGTGATCTCCCTGTCCTGCACAAAGTGACTGACTGACTGACTTGGGTAGGGTGCATAGTGCAGAAGCATTTCCCCTTGCGGTGTTGCTAGAGCTATACGACACCTAGACAGAATGAATACTGTGTGGGCACATGGACTGCCCATTGTTATGTCAGTCGCAGCACCTTGGGTCTCACAAGGTATTTGCTGGGACCGAGCCTGGCCAAGGGCCCGCTCACATCCTTTCAACACGGGCTACAGCAGGTCCTGGTCATGGTTTCTTGGCCTTGTAAGGCCACCTCCTCCTCCTGCTTGGGGTCAGGTGATCAGCAATGCGCATCATGCATTTTCTTTCATGTTACCACAGTTATCTGAGAAACTTGTTTGGGCCAAAGGAGAGGAGAGTAACTGCATTAACATTACAGGGGTCTGCCTATACTTCAGCTGCAGAAATGTTACCGGGGGCTGCCTATACTTCAGCTGCAGAAATGTTACGGGGGTCTGCCTATACTGGTGCTACACAAATGTTATAGGGGTCTGCCTATACTGCTGCTACACAAATGTTACTGGGGTCTGCCTATACTGTTACTACAGAAATGTTACTGGGGTCTGTCTATACTGTTACTACTAAAATGCTACTGCGGTCTCCCTAGTCTTCTGCAACATAACTGTTACTGGGGTCAGCTTATACCTTTGCTACAGGAATATTACAGGGGTCTGTACATACTATGGGTGCACAAAATTTTTCCCATCGCGGTGTTCTACCTATCTGGCCCCCCAAAAAACACTGACTGACTAGGGCATGGAGTGTGGGCCGAAGCCAACATGTATTTTCTCTCACGTTACCACAGCTATCCGGGGCACTGCAATGGGATTTCTTTATGTACCTTCTCTGGGTTCCTGGGACCCACCCATGCTGTGGGTGCACACAGACTTCCCATAGCGGAGTTGTACCTGCCTGGCACTTAAAAAAAAAACCCAGACTGACTAGGGCATGGAGTGTGGGCCGAAGCCAACATGCATTTTCTCTCACGTTACCACAGCTATCCGGGGCACTGCATTGGGACAAACAAGAGGAGCGATACAACGTTAATGAGACGTTCACAGCTACGCTAGCATCGGAGTCCGCTCTATGCCCGTGATTGCTGAGGGTTTGTGCAGAGGCCCATGTCCTGGGCGCAGTGAAAGTCTGCCATGTTTGAGCACTCTCATTTCTTTATGTGTACTGTCTTTAAGTTCCTTGGGCCCACCCATGCTGTGGCTGCACACAAACTTCCCATAGAGGTGTTTTACCTGTCTGTCCTCAAAAGACTGACAGACTCGGGTAGGGTGCAGAGTGCAGATGGTTTACCCCTTGCGTGGTCAATGTGGTATCCGACACCCAAACAGAATAAGTAGTGTGTGGACACATAGATTTCCCATTGCTATGTCACTCGCAGCACCTTGGGCCACACAAGGTGTTTGCTGGGACCGAGCCTGGCCAAGGGCCCGCTCATATCCTTTCAGCACAGGCTGCAGCAGGTCCTGGTCATGGTTTCTTGGCCTTGTGAGGCCACCTCCTCCTCCTGCTTGTGGTCAGGGGGTCAGCATTGCGCACCATGCATTTTCTCTTTTGTTACCACAGTTATCTGAGAGACTCGTTTGGGCCACAGGAGAGGAGCGTAACGGCATTAATGAGACCTTCACAGGTGTGCTAGCATCGAAGTCCGCTTCCTGCCTACGATTGCTGAAGCTGTTGGCCGAGGCCCATGTCCTGGGGGAACTGCAATGGCACTAGGTTGGGCCTGTGGAACTTTTTTCTGGCTAATCCAGTCTTTGGAGCGGTGAAAGAAAACGTAACGGATTTACTGAGACCTTCACAGGTGTACTAGCATCGAAGTCCGCTTCATGCCTACGATTGCTGAAGCTGTGGCCCGAGGCCTATGTCGTCAGCGCAGTGTAAGTCTGCCATGTTTGGCCACTCTGATTTCTTTATTGTTCATATCTTGGGTTGCATTGGACCCACCTATGCTGTTGGTGCACACAGACTTCCCATCGCGGTGTTTGACCTGTCTGGCACAAAAACACTGACTGACTTGGGTAGGGGGCAGAGTGCAGAGGGCTTTCCCCTTGCGGTGTCGATTGAGCTATCTGACACCTAGACAGAATGAATACTGTGTGGGCACAGGGATTCCCCATAGCTATGTAACGCATGCCCACGTTTGCAGCTCCTGATGGAAGTTGGCACTTTATTGGAATGAAGATCGAACGTCAATTTTTCATCGATTCTCAACTGCATTGTGGGCTATCGCCCCGCCCCTTTTAAAGAGGGTCGCTTCCTGGCCCTGCCAACCCTCTGCAGTGTGTGCCTCCGGTTCCTCCTCATCGCAGATGCACTTAGAAATAGACATGAGGGTTGTGTGGCTATGAAGTGAGCGTGTGGCATGAAGGCAGCTGAAGGCTGCGCAGGGACACTTTTGTGTGCGCTGTGCACGCAGGGTCATGTGGGGGGTGGGGGGGCAGCATGTAACCCAGGAGAAGAGGCAGCTGTGTGTCCCGCAGGCAGTGATTGTGCTTGGTTGGAGGTAGTGTGGAACTTAGCTAAGGTGTGCCTTGCTAATGAGGGTTTGTCCGAAGTAAAAATTGTTAGGGGGGGGCACTCTTGCCGCTATTGTGGCTTAATAGTGGGACCTCGGAACCTGAGATACAGCCCAGCATGTTGCCCCTCGCCTGCTCTATCCGTTTCTGTGTCGTTTCCATCACTTTCTTGGGTTTTCCAGATTTTCCCAAATGAAAACTTTAGCGGAGCATGAGTCATATACAAAAATGCTCGAGTCGCCCATTGACTTCAATGGGGTTTGTTACTCGAAACGAACTCTCGAGCATCGTGAAAAGTTCGACTCGAGTAACGAGCACCCGAGCATTTTGGTGCTCGCTCATCTCTAATAACTACCTTACTCAACTTGTGTGGGAGCCAACTAGAGGGAGAGCTACTCTGGACTTACAGTATTAACCTAGTTGTAACTACAGGCCGGTAAGTCTCACTTCAATAATTGGAAAAATATTTGAGGGGTTTATGAGAGATGCCATCCTAGAATACGTCAAAGAAAACAACACTATAATCCCTCAGCAGCAAGGGTTCATGAGGGGTCGATCAAGTCAGACCAATTTGATCAGCTTCTACAATGAAGTAAGTTCTAGGCTGGACCTGGGAGAGTCTATTGATTTTGTATATCAGGATTTCTCTAAAGCATTTGACACAATGTTGTATAATAGGCTGATATTAGAGATGAGCGAGCACCAAAATGCTCGGGTGCTCGTTACTCGGGACGAATTTATCGCGATGCTCGAGGGTTCGTTTCGAGTAACGAACCCCATTGAAGTCAATGGGCGACCGGAGCATTTTTGTATTTCGCCGATGCTCGCTAAGGTTTTCATGTGTGAAAATCTAGGCAATTCAAGAAAGTGATGGGAACGGCACAGAAACGGATAGGGCAGGCGAGGGACTACATGTTGGGCTGAATCTCAAGTTCACAGGTCCCACTATTAAGCCACAATACCGGCAAGAGTGGGCCCCCCCCCCTCCCAACAACTTTTACTTCTGAAAAGCCCTCATTAGCATGTCATACCTTAGCTAAGCACCACACTAGCTACAACAAAGCACAATCACTGCCTGCATGACACTCCGCTGCCACTTCTCCTGGGTAACATGCTGCCCAACCCCCCTCCCCCCTGCACGACACAGTGTCCACAGCGCACACCAAACTGTCCCTGCGCAGCCTTCAGCTGCCCTCATGCCACACCACCCTCATGTCTATTTATAAGTGCGTCTGCCATGAGGAGGAACTGCAGGCACACACTGCAGAGGGTTGGCACGGCTAGGCAGCGACCCTCTTTAAAAGTGGTGGGGCGATAGCCCACAATGCTGTACAGAAGCAATGAGAAATCCAATCCTGTGCCACCTCCATCAGGAGCTGCACACGTGGGCATAGCAATGGGGAACCTATGTGCCACACACTATTCATTCTGTCAAGGTGTCTGTATGCCCCAGTCAGACTGGTAATATGTACCTTAACAGTAACCGCGTTGGTGGTAATGTGGTGGTGACTGCGGACCTAGTAGCACGGTTGTATTTTGTTGGTTTTCGGAATGTGGCCAGGATTAAGTGGGCCGTGGCGGGGGGATGGTGGGGGGGCTCTCTTGTTGTGTCGGTAAAGGTGAAATTCTTGGACTGCCACCAGACGAACCAATGCAAAGGCATTTGCCAAGAATGTTTTCATTGTTGGAGGAGGAGGGGGATGTTTTTGAGGCACTACGTGTCCTCTCCACGTGTCCGTGGTTATATGCACCTTAACAGTAACCGCGTTGGTGGTAATGTGGTGGTGACTGCGGACCTAGTAGCACGGTTGTATTTTGTTGGTTTTCGGAATGTGGCCAGGATTAAGTGGGCCGTGGCGGGGGGATGGTGGGGGGGCTCTCTTGTTGTGTCGGTAAAGGTGAAATTCTTGGACTGCCACCAGACGAACCAATGCAAAGGCATTTGCCAAGAATGTTTTCATTGTTGGAGGAGGAGGGGGATGTTTTTGAGGCATTACGTGTCCTCTCCACGTGTCCGTGGTTATATGCACCTTAACAGTAACCGCGTTGGTGGTAATGTGGTGGTGACTGCGGACCTAGTAGCACGGTTGTATTTTGTTGGTTTTCGGAATGTGGCCAGGATTAAGTGGGCCGTGGCGGGGGGATGGTGGGGGGGGGCTCTCTTGTTGTGTCGGTAAAGGTGAAATTCTTGGACTGCCACCAGACGAACCAATGCAAAGGCATTTGCCAAGAATGTTTTCATTGTTGGAGGAGGAGGGGGATGTTTTTGAGGCACTACGTGTCCTCTCCACGTGTCCGTGGTTATATGCACCTTAACAGTAACCGCGTTGGTGGGAAATGGCCTCGCCGCCATCATGTCTTTGGGAAGCCTCTGTTTCCACACCCCAGAGACATACCATTAGCAGCGGTATAGGCAGAGCCCAGAATTCGTAACATTTCAGCCGTAGCATTAGGACAGGCCCCACTAACATATCACTAGCAGCATTATAGGGGGAGCACAGTATTAGTTCCATTTCAGTAATAGTAGCACTCAAGACAGGCGCCAGTAACAATTCCGAAGCAGCAGTATAGGAGGAGCATAGTCTAAGTTCCATTTAAGTAATAGTAGCAGCCTACACAGGCCCCAGGAACAATTCCGAAGCAGCAGTATAGTGGGAGCGCAGTCTTAGTTCCATTTCAGTAGCTGCAGTATAGCCAAGGCCCAAGTTACATTTATGTAGCTAAAGTGTAGGCCAACCCCACACACCTTTCTGTACCATGAGTGCAGGCGAAGAACATAGAAATTGCTATGATTACACCGTAGGTGAGGGCCCAAAAAAATTGGTGTACCAACAGTACTAATGTACCTCAGTAAAAATTGGCCATGCCCAACCAAGATGGCAGGTGAAACCCATTAATCGCTTTGGTTAATGTGGCTTAAGTGGTAACTAGGCCTGGAGGCAGCCCAGTTTAACGAAAAATTGGTTCAAGTTAAAGTTCCAATGCTTTTAAGAGCATTGAAACGTATAAAAAATTTTTAGAAAAATTATATGAGTGAGCCTTGTGGCCCTAAGAAAAATTGCCCGTTCAGCGTGATTACGTGAGGTTTCAGGAGGAGGAGCAGCAGGAGGAGGAGGAATATTATACACAGATTGATGAAGCAGAAATGTCCCCGTTTTGGATGGTGAGAGAGAACGATGCTTCCATCCGCGGGTGCAGCCTACGTATTGCTTACGTATCGCTGCTGTCCGCTGGTGGAGAAGAGAAGTCTGGGGAAATCCAGGCTTTGTTCATCTTGATGAGTGTTAGCCTGTCGGCACTGTCGGTTGACAGGCGGGTACGCTTATCTGTGATGATTCCCCCAGCCGCACTAAACACCCTCTCCGACAAGACGCTAGCCGCAGGACAAGCAAGCACCTCCAGCGCATACAGCGCGAGTTCAGGCCACGTGTCCAGCTTCGACACCCAGTAGTTGTAGGGGGCAGAGGCGTCACGGAGGACGGTCGTGCGATCGGCTACGTACTCCCTCACCATCCTTTTACAGTGCTCCCGCCGACTCAGCCGTGACTGGGGAGCGGTGACACAGTCTTGCTGGGGAGCCATAAAGCTGTCCAGGCCCTTAAAGACTGTTGCACTGCCTGGGCTGTACATGCTGCTCGATCTCCGCACCTCCCCTGCTACCTGGCGCTCGGAACTGCGCCTTCTGCCACTAGCGCTGTCGGATGGGAATTTTACCATCAGCTTGTCCACCAGGGTCCTGTGGTATAGCAACACTCTCGAACCCCTTTCCTCTTCAGGAATGAGAGTGGGAAGGTTCTCCTTATAGCGTGGGTCGAGCAGTGTGTACACCCAGTAATCCGTAGTGGCCAGAATGCGTGTAACGCGAGGGTCACGAGAAAGGCATCCTAACATGAAGTCAGCCATGTGTGCCAGGGTACCTGTACGCAACACATGGCTGTCCGCACTAGGAAGATCACTTTCAGGATCCTCCTCCTCCTCCTCCTCCGTCTCCTCAGGCCATACACGCTGAAATGATGACAGGCAAGCAGCATGGGTACCGTCAGCAGTGGGCCAAGCTGTCTCTTCCCCCTCCTCCTCATCCTCCTCATGCTCCTCCTCCTCCTCCTGAACGCGCTGAGATATAGACAGGAGGGTGCTCTGACTATCCAGCGACATACTGTCTTCCCCCGGCTCTGTTTCCGAGCGCAAAGCGGCTGCCTTTATGGTTTGCAGGGAACTTCTCAAGATGCATAGCAGAGGAATGGTGATGCTAATGATTGCAGCATCGCCACTCACCACCTGGGTAGACTGCTCAAAGTTTCGAAGGACCTGGCAGATGTCTGCCAACCAGGCCCACTCTTCTGAAAAGAATTGAGGAGGCTGACTCCCACTGCGCCGCCCATGTTGGAGTTGGTATTCCACTATAGCTCTACGCTGCTCATAGAGCCTAGCCAACATGTGGAGCGTAGAGTTCCACCGTGTGGGCACGTCGCACAGCAGTCGGTGCACTGGCAGATTAAACCGATGTTGCAGGGTGCGCAGGGTGGCAGCGTCCGTGTGGGACTTGCGGAAATGTGCGCAGAGCCGGCGCACCTTTACGAGCAGGTCTGACAAGCGTGGGTAGCTTTTCAGAAAGCGCTGAACCACCAA
Organism: Eleutherodactylus coqui; assembly: GCF_035609145.1. NCBI lineage: Eukaryota > Metazoa > Chordata > Amphibia > Anura > Eleutherodactylidae > Eleutherodactylus > Eleutherodactylus coqui. Next base: position 61,349,926 of record NC_089838.1, on the reverse strand, counting down.
ATTAAAGACGTGGGCCAGGCATGGCACGTGCGTGAGGCTGCCGAGCTGCAGAGCCGCCACCAGGTTACGGCCGTTGTCACACACGACCATGCCCGGTTGGAGGCTCAGCGGCGCAAGCCAACGGTCGGTCTGCTCTGTCAGACCCTGCAGCAGTTCGTGGGCCGTGTGCCTCCTATCTCCTAAGCTGAGTAGTTTCAGCACAGCCTGCTGACGCTTGCCCACCGCTGTGCTGCCACGCCGCGCGACACCGACTGCTGGCAACGTCCTGCTGCTGCTGACACATCTAGATTGCGAGACAGAGGTTGAGGAGGAGGAGGAGGGTGCTTTAGTGGAAGAAGCATACACCGCCGAACATACCACCACCGAGCTGTGGCCCGCAATTCTGGGGGTGGGTAGGACGTGAGCGGTCCCAGGCTCTGACTCTGTCCCAGCCTCCACTAAATTCACCCAATGTGCCGTCAGGGAGATGTAGTGGCCCTGCCCGCCTGTGCTTGTCCACGTGTCCGTAGTTAAGTGGACCTTGCCACTAACCGCATTGGTGAGGGCGCGTACAATGTTGCGGGAGACGTGGTCGTGCAGGGCTGGGACAGCACATCGGGAAAAGTAGTGGCGACTGGGAACTGAGTAGCGCGGGGCCGCCATCATAGCTTTGAAAGCCTCCGTTTCCACAATCCTATACGGCAGCATCTCAAGGCTGATAAATTTGGCTATGTGGACGGTTAACGATTGAGCGTGCGGGTGCGTGGCGGCGTACTTGCGCTTGCGCTCCAACACTTGCGCTAGCGACGGCTGGACTGTGCGGTGCGAGACATTGGTGGATGGGGCCGAGGACAGCGGAGGTGAGGGTGTGGGTGCAGGCCAGGAGACGGTAGTGCCTGTGTCCTGAGAGGGGGGTTGGATCTCAGTGGCAGGTTGGGGCACAGGGGGAGAGGCAGCGGTGCAAACCGGAGGCGGTGAACGGCCTTCGTCCCACCTTGTGGGGTGCTTGGCCATCATATGTCTGCGCATGCTGGTGGTGGTGAGGCTGTTGGTGGTGGCTCCCCGGCTGATCTTGGCGCGACAAAGTTTGCACACCACTGTTCGTCGGTCGTCAGGCGTCTCTGTGAAAAACTGCCAGACCTTAGAGCACCTCGGCCTCTGCAGGGTGGCATGGCGCGAGGGTGCGCTTTGGGAAACAGTTGGTGGATTATTCGGTCTGGCCCTGCCTCCACCCCTGGCCACCGCACTGCCTCTTGCAACCTGCCCTGCTGCTGCCCTTGCCTGCCCCTCTGAAGACCTGTCCTGAGTAGGCGTTGCACACCAGGTGGGGTCAGTCACCTCATCGTCCTGCTGCTCTTCCTCCGAATCCTCTGTGCGCTCCTCCCTCGGACTTACTGCCCTTACTACTACCTCACTGCAAGACAACTGTGTCTAATCGTCATCGTCCTCCTCACCCACTGAAAGGTCTTGAGACAGTTGCCGGAAGTCCCCAGCCTCATCCCCCGGACCCCGGGAACTTTCCAATGGTTGTGCATCAGTGACGATAAACTCCTCTGGTGGGAGAGGAACCACTGCTGCCCAATCTGAGCAGGGGCCCGAGAACAGTTCCTGGGAGTCTTCCCGCTCCTGAGCATGTGTCATTGTAGTGGAGTGAGGAGGCTGGGAGGAAGGAGGAGCAGCAGACAGAGGATTCGGATTTGCAGCACTGGACGGCGCAGAACTCTGGGTGGATGATAGCTTGCTCGAAGCACTTTCTGCCATCCACGACAGGACCTGCTCACACTGCTCATTTTCTAATAAAGATCTCCCGCGTGGACCCATTAATTGGGCGATGAATGTGGGGACGCCAGAAACGTGCCTCTCTCCTAATCGCGCAGCAGTCGGCTGCGACAAACCTGGATCAGGAGCTCGGCCTGTGCCCACACCCTCACTTGGGCCTCCGCGTCCTCGGCCGCGTCCACGTCCTCTAGGCCTACCCCTACCCCTCAGCATGCTGTATTACCAGTGATTTCCAAGCCAGGAAAGAAATTGGCGCAAGCCTGCAGCCAAAATAGAATTTTTTCCCTTGCTTTTCAAAGGACAAGCCACACTGCGTGTATTCAATGAATACTACTAAGTTTAATAACTGTGTTGTGGCCCTGCAAATGTGTCAGAGAACTGCAGTGATGCAAAGTTATTCGCTACAGCAGATCAGGGATTTCCCATGCAGGAAAAAAATTGGCGCAAGCCTGCAGCCAAAATAGAATTTTTTCCCTTGTTTTTCAAAGGACAAGCCACACTGCGTGTATTCAATGAATACTACTAAGTTTAATAACTGTGTTGTGGCCCTGCAAATGTGTCAGAGAACTGCAGTGATGCAAAGTTATTCGCTACAGCAGATCAGGGATTTCTCATGCAGGAAAAAAATTGGCGCAAGCCTGCAGCCAAAATAGAATTTTTTCCCTTGTTTTTCAAAGGACAAGCCACACTGCGTGTATTCAATGAATACTACTAAGTTTAATAACTGTGTTGTGGCCCTGCAAATGTGTCAGAGAACTGCAGTGATGCAAAGTTATTCGCTACAGCAGATCAGGGATTTCCCATGCAGGAAAAAAATTGGCGCAAGCCTGCAGCCAAAATAGAATTTTTTCCCTTGTTTTTCAAAGGACAAGCCACACTGCGTGTATTCAATGAATACTACTAAGTTTAATAACTGTGTTGTGGCCCTGCAAATGTGTCAGAGAACTGCAGTGATGCAAAGTTATTCGCTACAGCAGATCAGGGATTTCCCATGCAGGAAAAAAAATTGGCGCAAGCCTGCAGCCAAAATAGAATTTTTTCCCTTGTTTTTCAAAGGACAAGCCACACTGCGTGTATTCAATGAATACTACTAAGTTTAATAACTGTGTTGTGGCCCTGCAAATGTGTCAGAGAACTGCAGTGATGCAAAGTTATTCGCTACAGCAGATCAGGGATTTCCAAGCCAGGAAAGAAATTGGCACAAGCCTGCAGCCAAAATAGAATTTTTTCCCTTGTTTTTCAAAGGACAAGCCACACTGCGTGTATTCAATGAATACTACTAAGTTTAATAACTGTGTTGTGGCCCTGCAAATGTGTCAGAGAACTGCAGTGATGCAAAGTTATTCGCTACAGCAGATCAGGGATTTCCCATGCAGGAAAAAAATTGGCGCAAGCCTGCAGCCAAAATAGAATTTTTTCCCTTGTTTTTCAAAGGACAAGCCACACTGCGTGTATTCAATGAATACTACTAAGTTTAATAACTATGTTGTGGCCCTGCAAATGTGTCAGAGAACTGCAGTGATGCAAAGTTATTCGCTACAGCAGATCAGGGATTTCCCATGCAGGAAAAAAATTGGCGCAAGCCTGCAGCCAAAATAGAATTTTTTCCCTTGTTTTTCAAAGGACAAGCCACACTGCGTGTATTCAATGGATACTACTAAGTTTAATAACTGTGTTGTGGCCCTGCAAATGTGTCAGAGAACTGCAGTGATGCAAAGTTATTCGCTACAGCAGATCAGGGATTTCCCATGCAGGAAAAAAATTGGCGCAAGCCTGCAGCCAAAATAGAATTTTTTTCCCTTTTTTTCAAAGGACAAGCCACACTGCGTGTATTCAATGAATACTACTAAGTTTAATAACTGTGTTGTGGCCCTGCAAATGTGTCAGAGAACTGCAGTGATGCAAAGTTATTCGCTACAGCAGATCAGGGATTTCCCATGCAGGAAAAAAATTGGCGCAAGCCTGCAGTAAAACGTAGCTGGCTGCGTCTGATTTTTTTTAACGTTCTGCACGCAGCACACACGTACCCAGAGCCCTGAGGACTGTCAGAGGCAGGCGAAATAGAATTTTTTCCCTTGCTTTTCAAAGGACAAGCCACACTGCGTGTATTCAATGAATACTACCAAGTTTAATAACTGTGTTGTGGCCCTGCAAATGTGTCAGAGAACTGCAGTGATGCAAAGTTATTCGCTACAGCAGATCAGGGATTTCCCATGCAGGAAAAAAATTGGCGCAAGCCTGCAGCCAAAATAGAATTTTTTCCCTTGTTTTTCAAAGGACAAGCCACACTGCGTGTATTCAATGAATACTACTAAGTTTAATAACTGTGTTGTGGCCCTGCAAATGTGTCAGAGAACTGCAGTGATGCAAAGTTATTCGCTACAGCAGATCAGGGATTTCCCATGCAGGAAAAAAATTGGCGCAAGCCTGCAGCCAAAATAGAATTTTTTCCCTTGTTTTTCAAAGGACAAGCCACACTGCGTGTATTCAATGAATACTACTAAGTTTAATAACTGTGTTGTGGCCCTGCAAATGTGTCAGAGAACTGCAGTGATGCAAAGTTATTCGCTACAGCAGATCAGTGATTTCCAAGCCAGGAAAGAAATTGGCGCAAGCCTGCAGCCAAAATAGAATTTTTTCCCTTGTTTTTCAAAGGACAAGCCACACTGCGTGTATTCAATGAATACTACTAAGTTTAATAACTGTGTTGTGGCCCTGCAAATGTGTCAGAGAACTGCAGTGATGCAAAGTTATTCGCTACAGCAGATCAGGGATTTCCCATGCAGGAAAAAAATTGGCGCAAGCCTGCAGCCAAAATAGAATTTTTTCCCTTGTTTTTCAAAGGACAAGCCACACTGCGTGTATTCAATGAATACTACTAAGTTTAATAACTGTGTTGTGGCCCTGCAAATGTGTCAGATAACTGCAGTGATGCAAAGTTATTCGCTACAGCAGATCAGGGATTTCCCATGCAGGAAAAAAATTGGCGCAAGCCTGCAGCCAAAATAGAATTTTTTCCCTTGTTTTTCAAAGGACAAGCCACACTGCGTGTATTCAATGAATACTACTAAGTTTAATAACTGTGTTGTGGCCCTGCAAATGTGTCAGAGAACTGCAGTGATGCAAAGTTATTCGCTACAGCAGATCAGTGATTTCCAAGCCAGGAAAGAAATTGGCGCAAGCCTGCAGCCAAAATAGAATTTTTTCCCTTGTTTTTCAAAGGACAAGCCACACTGCGTGTATTCAATGAATACTACTAAGTTTAATAACTGTGTTGTGGCCCTGCAAATGTGTCAGAGAACTGCAGTGATGCAAAGTTATTCGCTACAGCAGATCAGGGATTTCCCATGCAGGAAAAAAATTGGCGCAAGCCTGCAGCCAAAATAGAATTTTTTCCCTTGTTTTTCAAAGGACAAGCCACACTGCGTGTATTCAATGAATACTACTAAGTTTAATAACTGTGTTGTGGCCCTGCAAATGTGTCAGAGAACTGCAGTGATGCAAAGTTATTCGCTACAGCAGATCAGGGATTTCCCATGCAGGAAAAAAATTGGCGCAAGCCTGCAGTAAAACGTAGCTGGCTGCGTCTGATTTTTTTTAACGTTCTGCACGCAGCACACACGTACCCAGAGCCCTGAGGACTGTCAGAGGCAGGCGAAATAGAATTTTTTCCCTTGTTTTTCAAAGGAAAAGCCACACTGCGTCTATTCAATGAATAATGTATGTCTTCTGGCCCTGCCTACACAATTCTATCCCTGTAGTATTAATGCCGGGTGCAATGGTCTGCACAGCCGGTTTTGAGAAAAAAAAAAAAATATGTGGCCCTAGAAAGGACCGTTGGGGTTCTTGAAGCCTACACTCACTGCTAACACTCTCCCTGCCTAACCACCACTTCTGTCCCTATTGCAGGGCGCAATGCTCTGCAGATCCAATTTTGAAAAAAAAAAAATATATATACAGTGCTAACACAGTACTGCACACTATTAGATGTGGCCCTGAGAAGGACCGTTGGGGTTCTTGAAGCCTACAGTAACTCCTAACGCTCTCCCTATAGCAGCTCCACCAAGATAGCACTTTCCCTCAGCTAACTCACAAGGCATCTGAGCCGAGCCGCGGGAGGGGCCGATTTTTATACTCAGGTGACATCAGATCTCCCCAGCCACTCACAGCAGGGGGGTGGTATAGGGCTTGAACGTCACAGGGGGAAGTTGTAATGCCTTCCCTGTCTTTCAATTGGCCAGAAAAGCGCGCTAACGTCTCAGAGAGGAAACTGAAAGTAACCAGAACATCGCGTGGTACTCGTTACGAGTACCGAGCATCCCGAACACGCTAATATTTGCCCGAGTATCAAGCTCGGACGAGTATGTTCGCTCATCTCTAGCTGATATATAAAATGAATCAGGTCGGACTGGGCAAAAACGTGCGTATCTGGGTAAAGAACAGGCTCAGAGATAGAAAGTAGAGGATGGTAATAAATGGTTCGTACTCTGATTTGGCCACCATTGCTAGTGGGTTGCCACAGGGTTCAGTATTAGGCCCCATTCTGTTCGATATATTTAACAATGACTTGATAGAGGGACTACACAATAAAATATCAATATTTGCAGATGATACAAGATTATACAAGGCAATTAATACAACGGAGGACAATGTATGGCTACAAAAGGACCTAGATAAACTGGGGGGCTTGGGTAGAAAAATAGTAAATGAAGTTCAATGTTAATAAATGTAAGGTTATGCACATGGGCAGGAGAAACGGATGTCACCAATATACACTAAATGGCATACTGATAGGGAAAAGTGATATGGTAAAAGTACCTGGGGGTACTAGTAGACTGTAGATTTAAGTGCAGCAATCAATGCCATTTAGCTGCCACAAAAGCAAATAAAGTCTTGGGGTGCATTAAAAGAGGTATAGGGGCGAGGGACGAGAACATTATTCTTCCACTATATAAGGTACTTGTCAGGCCCCACATGGAATACTGTGTACAGTTCTGGACACCGGTGCTCAGGAAAGATGTTGCAGTGCTTGAGGGGGTTCAAAGAAGGGTGACTAAATTAATGAACGGAATGAGAGGAATGAAATACCCAGAGATTATTTACCCTGGAAAAAAGACGGCTAAGGGGCGATCAAATAACTATGTATAAATACATGAGGAGACAATACAAGGACCTTTCTCATGATCTGTTTATACCCAGGACTGCGACGGTAACAAGAAAGCAGCCGCTATGTCTAGAAGAAAGCATGTTTCATCACCAAAATAGAAAAGGGCTCTTTACTGTAAGAGACTGAGGAACTCTCTGCCTGAGGACTGGTAATGGCAAAATCAATAGAGGAATTTAAGAGGGGACTCGATGTCTTTCTAGAACGCTATGATATTACAGGATACAGACATTAGGTGACCAGCCGGGTTGTTGATCTCCAATGTTGATCCAGGGATTACTCTGGCTGCCATTATGGAGTCAGGAAGGAATTTCTTTCTCCAAATGAGCTAATTGGCTGTATGAGGTTTTTTTCGCCTTCCTCTGTACCAACAAGTGGGAAGGGGGGGGGGGGGGGGGGTTGAAATGGCTGAACTAGATGGACATTGTCTTCATTCAGCCTAACATACTATGTTACTATAGCCACAGTGCGACTGAAAATCGCATGCATGGGCACACAAATCTGCGCTTTGTGTGCCCATTCAGATGGTGCAGGTCTGGTGCATATACGCTGAGCCCAGATTGCCGTTGGGCAGAAAGAGACAGTTTAGCTCTGCTAAACTGCCTCCCCCTTGCCGGATCTCGGCAAGGGAAGGGGGTGGGATTGGGCGGGAGCTAGTGTGCTAGGCACCCGCCGCCTCTCCACCCCTTGTCGGTTGCCAGCAATAGGAGGGGGTGAAGAGAAGGAGGTAAGGGGGTGGAAGTTTAGCAGACATGCTGCTAAACTCCCTCCCACCTCCTTTCTCCAGCAGCTACCATAGGTTCCCATAGGAGTCTTTGGAGCCGCTGCAATCTTCCAGCCAGGAAGATAGTTCCTGAACTATCTTTCTTGGCCGACGTAAAAGCGGACAGCCAAAATACACTTGTATGCACTATCTTGGTCTGCCTGGTGCTTTTACAATGTGGGGAAAACGCCCATGTAAACTGATGTATTTTTAAACCAATGCATCAGATGGGCAGAGTATATCGGCCAGGCGTGAAAGCATGGCTGATATACGCTCATGTGAATAAAGCCTTAGACTCTATTCAGACAGCTAGGAAACTCATCCGGAACTCGCAATCACAATGCACATGGACACCCATCTGTGTGCAGTACAAGAGGCATAGGACACTGCATGTGCTAAACCCACCTGAGACTCAGACAATGATAGGAAAAAAAAGTCACACATGTCAATGAACACATTCACAACAATGTATCTGAGTTCTGTCAGTTGCAAAAAGCCTTGGGTGTGAATGCCTAACATAGCCTAACATAGCTAGATCGGGATTGGTGGGGAAAGGAATAGGATATGTGCACTGGATCTTTAAGACAAGGAGCAGGCTCACACATGCACCCGGCAGGCAGACAAGAGCTGAGACTGACTGGAGGCAGCATGGATGCAGAAGACACAGCACGTGAATGCTGGCAGAGCACAGCAGAAGCAGGTGGAGAACATGGTGGCTGTGATGGCCATAACAGCTATGATTTTCTCCAGATTCCTGAAGAGGCAAGTGGTCAAAAGACCTCAAGTGACTGCAAAAAACCAGAAGCAAGATTTGGTGGCAAACAACCTACCAAAAAATATGCAGACCACAAAGTAATAACATACATCCACTTTATTGAGTATTCATTAAAAATGTATTTAAAATAGGGGCACTTTTTGGGGGGGTGGGGGGTATGAGGTTCATCGATGACATTTTCATGAACTATTGATGAATTACAGCAATTTATTAAGACTTTGAATTCTAATCAAATGAATATTCACTTAACAGTCAAATGGAATAAGATTGATTGATTTCCTGGATATCTTGATAGTGAGATTTAGGTGGAGATATTCAGACAGACCTGTCTAGGGAACATCAGTGAACTCTATTTTACATGCGACTTTTTCCCACCCCATGCAGACCATAAGCTATTCTAACAGGTCAGTTTCTTAATGTGAGGAGGGTTTCCTCTACCTGTACGGGCTTTAATTGGGAAAAAATTGTAACCAGCATCTAGAGATGAGCGAGCACCAAAATGCTCGGGTGCTCGTTACTCGGGACGAACTTTTCGCGATGCTCGAGGGTTCGTTTCGAGTAACGAACCCCATTGAAGTCAATGGGCGACCCGAGCATTTTTGTATTTCGCCGATGCTCGCTAAGGTTTCCTTGTGTGGAAATCTGGGCAATTCAAGAAAGTGATGGGAACGACACAGCAACGGATAGGGCAGGCGAGGGGCTACATGTTGGGCTGCATCTCAAGTTCACAGGTCCCACTATTAAGCCACAATAGCGGCAAGAGTGGGCCCCCCCCCCTCCCAAAAACTTTTACTTCTGAAAAGCCCTCATTAGCAATGCATACCTTAGCTAAGCACCACACTACCTCCAACAAAGCACAATCACTGCCTGCATGACACTCCACTGCCACTTCTCCTGGCTTACATGCTGCCCAACCGCCCCCCCTCCCCCCCACAGCGCACACCAAAGTGTCCCTGCGCAGCCTTCAGCTGCCCTAATGCCACACCACCCTCATGTCTATTTAGAAGTGCGTCTGCCATGAGGAGGAACCGCAGGCACACACTGCAGAGGGTTGGCACGGCTAGGCAGCGACCCTCTTTAAAAGGGGCGGGGCGATAGCCCACAATGCTGTACAGAAGCAATGAGAAATAGAATCCTGTGCCACCGCCATCAGGAGCTGCACACGTGGGCATAGCAATGGGGAACCTATGTGCCACACACTATTCATTCTGTCAAGGTGTCTCTGCATGCCCCAGTCAGACCGGGCTTTTTAATTCATAGACACAGGCAGGTACAACTCCCTATTGTGAAGTCCCTGTCGACCGACAGCATGGGTGGCTCCCTGGAACCTACCGGCGATACACAAAAATATCCCATTGCATTGCCCAACACAGCTGAGGTAGTAATGTCGTGCTTAATGCAGGTGGGCTTCGGCCCACACTGCATGCCCCAGTCAGACTGGGGTTCTTTACAAGTGGAAACAGATGCATTTATAATTCCCTGTGGACCCACAGCATGGGTGGGTGCCAGGAAGCCACCGGCGGTACATAGAAATATCCCATTGCATTGCCCAACACAGCTGAGGTAGTAATGTCGTGCTTAATGCAGGTGGGCTTCGGCCCACACTGCATGCCCCAGTCAGACTGGGGTTCTTTACAAGTGGAAACAGATGCATTTATAATTCCCTGTGGACCCACAGCATGGGTGGGTGCCAGGAAGCCACCGGCGGTACATAGAAATATCCCATTGCATTGCCCAACACAGCTGAGGTAGTAATGTCGTGCTTAATGCAGGTGGGCTCCGGCCAACACTGCATGCCCCAGTCAGACTGGTAATATGTACCTTAACAGTAACCGCGTTGGTGGTAATGTGGTGGTGACTGCGGACCTAGTAGCGCGGTTTTATTTTGTTGGTTTTCGGAATGTGGCCAGGATTAAGTGGGCCGTGGCGGGGGATGTTTTGGAGGCACTACGTGTCCTCTCCACGTGTCCGTGGTTATATGCACCTTAACAGTAACAGCGTTGGTGGGAAATGGCCTCGCCGCCATCATGTCTTTGGGAAGCCTCTGTTTCCACACCCCAGAGACATACCATTAGCAGCGGTATAGGCAGAGCCCAGAATTAGTAACATTTCAGCCGTAGCATTAGCGACAGGCCCCACTAACATATCACTAGCAGCATTATAGGGGGAGCACAGTCTTAGTTCCATTTCAGTAATAGTAGCAGCCTACACAGGCCCCAGGAACAATTCCGAAGCAGCAGTATAGTGGGAGCGCAGTCTTAGTTCCATTTCAGTAGCTGCAGTATAGCCAAGGCCCAAGTTACATTTATGTAGCTAAAGTGTAGGCCAACCCCACACACACTTCTGTACCATGAGTGCAGGCGAAGAACATAGAAATTGCTATGATTACACTGTAGGTGAGGCCCCCAAAACATTGGTGTACCAACAGTACTAATGTACCTCAGTAAAAATTGGCCATGCCCAACCAAGATGGCAGGTGAAACCCATTAATCGCTTTGGTTAATGTGGCTTAAGTGGTAACTAGGCCTGGAGGCAGCCCAATTTAACGAAAAATTGGTTCAAGTTAAAGTTTCAACGCTTTTAAGAGCATTGAAACATATAAAAATTGTTTAGAAAAATTAGATGAGTGAGCCTTGTGGCCCTAAGAAAAATTGCCCGTTCGGCGTGATTACGTGAGGTTTCAGGAGGAGGAGCAGGAGGAGGAGGAATATTATACACAGATTGATGAAGCAGAAATGTCCCCGTTTTGGATGGTGAGAGAGAACGATGCTTCCATCCGCGGGTGCAGCCTACGTATTGCTTAGGTATCGCTGCTGTCCGCTGGTGGAGAAGAGAAGTCTGGGGAAATGCAGGCTTTGTTCATCTTGATGAGTGTAAGCCTGTCGGCACTGTCGGTTTACAGGTGGGTACGCTTATCCGTGATGATTCCCCCAGCCACACTAAACACACTCTCTGACAAGACGCTAGCCGCAGGACAAGCAAGCACCTCCAGGGCATACAGCGCGAGTTCAGGCCACGTGTCCAGCTTCGACACCCAGTAGTTGTAGGGGGCAGAGGCGTCACGGAGGACGGTCGTGCGATTGGCTACGTACTCCCTCACCATCCTTTTACAGTGCTCCCGCCGACTCAGCCTTGACTGGGGAGCGGTGACACAGTCTTGCTGGGGAGCCATAAAGCTGGCAAAGGCCTTGGAGAATGTTCCCCTGCCTGCGCTGTACATGCTGCCTGATCTCTGCGCCTCCCCTGCTACCTGGCCCTCGGAACTGCGCCTTCTGCCACTAGCGCTGTCGGATGGGAAGTTTACCATCAGTTTGTCCACCAGCGCCCTGTGGTATAGCATCATTCTCGAACCCCTTTCCTCTTCGGGAATGAGAGTGCAAAGGCTCTCCTTATAGCGTGGGTCGAGCAGTGTGTACACCCAGTAATCCGTAGTGGCCAGAATGCGTGTAACGCGAGGGTCACAAGAAAGGCATCCTAACATGAAGTCAGCCATGTGTGCCAGGGTACCTGTACGCAACACATGGCTGTCTTCACTAGGAAGATCACTTTCAGGATCCTCCTCCTCTTCCTCCTCCTCAGGCCATACACGCTGAAAGGATGACAGGCAAGCAGCATGGGTACCGTCAGCAGTGGGCCAAGCTGTCTCTTCCCCCTCCTCCTCATCCTCCTCATGCTCCTCCTCCTCCTCCTCCTGAACGCGCTGAGATATAGACAGGAGGGTGCTCTGACTATCCAGCGACATACTGTCTTCCCCTGGCTCTGTTTCCGAGCGCAAAGCGTCTGCCTTTATGCTTTGCAGGGAACTTCTCAAGATGCATAGCAGAGGAAAGGTGACGCTAATGATTGCAGCATCGCCACTCACCACCTGGTTAGACTCCTCAAATTTTCCAAGGACCTGGCAGATGGCTGCCAACCAGGCCCACTCTTCTGTAAATAATTGAGGAGGCTGACTCCCACTGCGCCGCGCAAGTTGGAGTTGGTATTCCACTATAGCTCTACGCTGCTCATAGAGTCTGGCCAACATGTGGAGCGTAGAGTTCCACTGTGTGGGCACGTCGCACAGCAGTCGGTGCACTGGCAGATTAAACCTATGTTGCAGTGTCCGCAGGGTGGCAGCGTGCGTGTGGGATTTGCGGAAATGTGCGCAGAGCTGGCGCACCTTTCCGAGCAGGTATGACAAGTGGGGGTAGCTTTTCAGAAAGCGCTGAACCACCAAATTAAAGACATGGGCCAGGCATGGCACGTGCGTGAGGCTGCCGAGCTGCAGAGCCGCCACCAGCTTACGGCCGTTGTCACACACGACCATGCCCGGTTGGAGGCTCAGCGGCGCAAGCCAGTGGTCGGTCTGCTCTGTCAGACCCTGCAGCAGTTCGTGGGCCGTGTGCCTTATCTCTCCTAAGCTGAGTAGTTTCAGCACGGCCTGCTGACGCTTGCCCACCGCTGTGCTGCCACGCCGCGTGACACCGACTGCTGGCGACGTGCTGCTGACACATCTTGATTGCGAGACAGACATTGCGTTGGAGGAGGAGGAGGAGGAAGGTGCTTTAGTGGAGGAAGCATACACCGCCGCAGATACCACCACCGAGCTGTGGCCCGCAATTCTGGGGGTGGGTAGGATGTGAGCGGTCCCAGGCTCTGACTCTGTCCCAGCCTCCACTAAATTCACCCAATGTGCCGTCAGGGAGATATAGTGGCCCTGCCCGCCTGTGCTTGTCCACGTGTCCGTTGTTAAGTGGACCTTGGCAGTAACCGCGTTGGTGAGGGCGCGTACAATGTTGCGGGAGACGTGGTCGTGCAGGCCTGGGACGGCACATCGGGAAAAGTAGTGGCGACTGGGAACCGAGTAGCGCGGGGCAGCCGCCGCCATCATGCTTTTGAAAGCCTCCGTTTCCACAAGCCTATATGGCAGCATCTCTAGGCTGATCAATTTTGCAATGTGCACGTTTAACGCTTGAGCGTGCGGGTGCGTGGCGTCGTACTTGCGCTTGCGCTCAAACTGTGGCACTAGCGACGTCTGGACGCTACACTGAGAGACATTGCTGGATGGGGCCGAGGACAGCGGAGGTGAGGGTGTGGGTGCAGGCCAGGAGACGGTAGTGCCTGTGTCCTGAGAGGGGGTTTGGATCTCAGTGGCAGGTTGGGGCACAGGGGGAGAGGCAGTGGTGCAAACCGGAGGCGGTGAACGGGCATTGTCCCACCTTGTGGGGTGCTTGGCCATCATATGCCTGCGCATGCTGTTGGTGGTGCCTCCCCAGCTGATCTTGGCGCGACAAAGGTTGCACACCACTGTTCGTCGGTCGTCAGGCGTCTCTGTGAAAAACTGCCACACCGTAGAGCACCTTGACCTGTGCAGGGTGGCATGGCGCGAGGAGGCGCTTTGGGAAACAGTTGGTGGATTATTCGGTCTGGCCCTGCCTCTACCCCTGGCCACCGCACTGGCTCGGCCTGTGCCCACACTCTCACTTGGCCCTCCGCGTCCTCGGCCGCGTCCATGTCCTCTAGGCCTACCCCTACCCCTCAGCATGCTGTGTTACCAGTGATTTGATTTCACAGGCAGGAAAGAAATTGGCGCAAGCCTGCAGGCCAAATATAATTTTTTAACTTTTTTTAAAAAGGAAAGGCCCACTGCCTCTAGTGAATGAATAATAAGTTTAATAACTGTGTTGCGGCCCTGCAAAAGTGTCACAGAACTTTACTGTTGCAGAGTTATTAACTGTGGCAGAGCAGGTATTTCCCAGGCAGGAAAGAAATTGGCGCAAAGCTGCACTCAACCGTAGCTGGTTGCGTCTGATTTTTTTACGTTCTCCACGCAGCACATACGTACCCAGAGCCCTTAGGACTGACAGAGGCAGGGCAAATATACTTTTTTCCCTTTTGTTAAAAAAGAAAAGGCCCACTGCGTCTATTCAATGACTAATATAACTGTGTTGCGGCCCTGCAAAAGTGTCACAGAACTTTACTGTTGCAGTTATTAACTGTGGCAGAGCAGGTATTTCCCAGGCAGGAAAGAAATTGGCGCAAGGCTGCACTCAACCGTAGCTGGTTGCGTCTGATTTTTTTACGTTCTCCACGCAGCACACATGTACCCAGAGCCCTTAGGACTGACAGAGGCAGGGCAAATATACTTTTTTCCCTTTTGTTAAAAAAGAAAAGGCCCACTGCGTCTATTCAATGACTAATATAACTGTGTTGCGGCCCTGCAAAAGTGTCACAGAACTTTACTGTTGCAGAGTTATTAACTGTGGCAGAGCAGGTATTTCCCAGGCAGGAAAGAAATTGGCGCAAGGCTGCACTCAACCGTAGCTGGTTGCGTCTGATTTTTTTTACGTTCTCCACGCAGCACACACGTACCCAGAGCCCTTAGGACTGACAGAGGAAGGGCAAATATACTTTTTTCCCTTTTGTTAAAAAAGAAAAGGCCCACTGCGTCTATTCAATGACTAATAACTATGTTGTGGCCCTGCCTACACAATTCTGTGCCTGTAGTATCAATGCAGGGTGCAATGCTCTGCACCGCCGATTTTGAGAAGAAAAAAAAAAGCAACACAGCTAACAGCAGCCTGCACAGTACTCCACACAGTTAAATGTGGCCCTAGAAAGGACCGTTGAGGTTCTTGAAGGCTACACTCACTCCTAACACTCTCCCTGCCTAAGCACCACTTCTGTCCCTAATACCGGGTGCAATGCTCTGCACTGCCGATTTTGAGAAAAAATTTCTCCACTGCTAACAGCAGCCTGCACACACGTAGATGTGGCCCTAAGAAGGACCGTTGGGGTTCTTGAAGCCTACACTCACTACAAACACTCTCCCTACAGCAACTCCAATAGAACAGCACTTTCCCTCAGCTAACTCACAAGACATCTGAGCCGAGCCGCGGGAGGGGCCGACTTTTATACTCGGGTGACATCTGATCGCCCCAGCCACTCACAGCAGGGGGGTGGTATAGGGCTTGAACGTCACAGGGGGAAGTTGTAATGCCTTCCCTGTCTTTCAATTGGCCAGAAAAGCGCGCTAACGTCTCAGAGAGGAAACTGAAAGTAACCGGAACACCGCGTGGTACTCGTTACGAGTAACGAGCATCCCGAACACCCTGATATTCGCACAAATATCAAGCTCGGACGAGTACGTTCGCTCATCTCTACCAGCATCCAAAGAATAAGATAAAACTTGACGTTTATTGCATCATATTAAAAAGCGCAGCCTGTGTGCACACAGTTTCCTCAAACTCGCTGACGCTAACAGTTTTTTGCCAATTACCTTCTCTTGTGGGTTTAAACACCCTTTTTATACCGATCACCTGAAAGTGTGTAATATCAGCAGCGTGATCTATGACAAAATGCCGGGCAGCGCCCAATAGGGGCCTGCCCCCTCTGTCTAGGTTATTACTGGTTATAGAGGAAATATGTTCTGCAATTCTAGTTGTAAGTTTCCTGGACGTGCACCACACAGGTGGAGTTACAGTTGATAAACGAGTGTACGTCATATTTGGGATTAGTCATTGTAAAGCTTTTTGTTTGTCCTATCCTTTTACATAGGCTACACACTCTATTTCCACAGAGAAGGAACAGCCCTTTAGATTTAACCAATTTAGATTTGATATATTCTGTGTATTGTGTGTAAGTTTATTGTTAATTGTGGGCACCGTCCTTGTCACAAATTTGACGCCACCATCCTGAATGTGTGCAAGGGAGTCATTTTGTCTCAAAATAGGTAAATTATTGCATGCTAACTTAATGATAGCAGAGAAGTTTCTAGAGTAAGGGGTAAAAAAGCCCAAGGATGGATCATCCCTCAATGTGGCTCTGTTATGTGATCGATAGAAATCCCTAGATTTGTTATCCACACTGAGGTGTGCATTCTGAATGGTGTGTGCTGGGTAACCCCATTGGAGGAACCTGCTGGTGATGCTTTTGACTTCTTGCGAATAATGAGCTTGTTGTGAACAGGCCCTTCTGGCTCTAATGAATTCCGCAGTTGGTAAATTGGAAGTCACATGTGTAGGATGTCAGCTTTTGGCATGTAACATGGAGTTGCCGGAAACCGGTTTTCGAAACAACTTAGTTTCTGCTCTCCCACTAATTGAATTTTCCATTAAACATAGATCTAAAAACTCTGTCTGCTTCTCATGTTGTGCGCTATGCCCTTGATGAAGACTAGATCGAAATATATGTTGGGGCTAACGGCATCTTCAAATACAGGTTAGTATTTGTAATGATGAATTTTAGTTGTCACATTGGTACAACTAGTTTACTTTTGAACTTTTTGCACAATGTTCTGCCCAGCAGAAATCGAAGTAACACAGCAGCCCATTTTAGGTGTAGAGTGGTTACAGCACCATCTAGCAGTGTTTAAAATGTATTACACCTTGTTTTTCTGTCATAAAGACTAAAGTATTATGGGTAGTTTCCAAGGTATTGTGGGAAGGAGGAACTTCCAGCTTTAAGACAAAGTTCAGACCTGCTTTCTGCACCCTCCTCTTCAAATTCCACTATCCTTGTAAAAGTATATCTGGTAAGAAAACTACCTTTGTTTCTGAGACAGTATGTTATGCAGAGCTGTTCAGTGGTCAGTTGTATTGTTACTCAGGGAGTTATAACTGTTTAGTTAGCTATGCAATACTATGTATAGCAGACATTTTACCATGTAACTTCATGTTACTGTTATGTAATGTTATGCGTGCTTCCAATGCATCATACTTATGTCAATTATCTGTATTCTTATAGTTTTACCATTATCACACAATCAATCAATCGCATCGAATGCACACTCGTATGCTACGATCTGTTAACCAATAAACCTGTCAGATTAAGAAGAACAGTTTGTTCATTTGGAAGACAGAAATGGTTAAACTGAATGTCAGACTGCACACCTTGTGAACGTGTAAGAAGGCAGAACACACAATATATTTCTATCTATAACATTTTTTAGTATATTGTACAATGTATTTTGTTAGGTAATTTGATTTATAGTAGAACAGATGGTGTTTTTTAGTGCTGGGATACCCAATTTTTAATACATTTTTATGAGTACTCAATAAAGTGGTTAACTTTATTACTTTGTGGTCTACATATTTTTGGTAGGTTGTTGGTTAGTTGTATACGGAGTAGTTATAATATTAGGTAATGTGCAAAGTATTGATTACAGATAATGTTGATCTGTTTTTGCACATTTTTGTTGGTGGCAGCACTGAAATATCCATTTGCATGGTAAGGAGCATATTAACTGCAAAAGGTCAGTGTACTGTAACTGAATAAAGACACCATACAAACAGCAACATTACCCCAACAGTAACTGTATATTGGTAGATACCAGATCTACACAGGAGCTCTGTAGCTCGTATAATTGATTATAGTGCAGGTATGTCAAGTGATCACAGATGATATCCTCTCAGACTGAAGTACCTCACATTCACATTTCTCTTTCTAGCCCACACCGCCATGCAGATTTCTTCTAACCATGACTCGTATCTGCATGCCAAGCTGCCAGCACAGGCAGCAATAACATCATCATGCCACCTGACATCCTCTGAGTACTGCAGCCATCATACCATCAGATATCATGCATCCATAGTAATAAGAATATGTGATTGGAGATCACATGAGAATAATAATTTGTCTAAATAACATCATCCTCAACCAGGATTCAAACTCAGTTACTCAACATGGTAGACAGAGAAACTACCACTAAGCTAACATCAGCAAAATATGTGGTTTTGCCAATGCAGTTTTTCATATAGTTATTACTGTACCTAAACTGCCCAATGAGTCTTACTGTCTCTTCAGGAGTGTCTTAGACATTCCAAGAAAGTTGGCAAGCATGTGAAATAATCTCAATACCCTTGGTCTTAAACAATCATTTTCTCACCAGAGACTCAGAGATTGTGCCTCTGACAGCTTGTTAACAGCCAGACAATACAAATTAAGAACATCTGGTCAAAATTAAGAAGGATGGAAATGAGCAATTTCAGCTGAATCCTGCTATTGTGTTAACAGAATGGTGTTACAATGGATTCAGAAAGTACAAGAAGGGTTGGGGCTACCACTATGAGGGTGTAGAGGTCAAAAGGATACACACAGGAGTAGGGCTAGCTCCAGGTCTATGTGGGCCCTTGGGTGACAGAGTCACAGTGGGCCCCCTAGTATAATTCCATCATCCATCAATAAATACAGTAATTCTATATAGTAAGTAAATAAATGCTCCAATGCAGAATAAAAGTAATTCTGCTATACAATATATAAATGATTAAAAGTATATTAAAGGTGCAATACAATATATAAATGCCACCAGATCTATGGCACTATATATTATGTCTGGTAAGTAATCTATAAATATTAGCCACTTTACTGTGTATGAATAATTGCTACCATACCATATATACTCTAAATACTTTTTCTGTATAACATAAAAGTAATTGTGTCATACAGTATATAAATGTTTGATATCATAATATATAAATTGTCTCCATAAAGTGCATAATAATTGCCACTATACAGTATATTAAATACATGTCACCATACTACTATCGCTATAAATAATCATTTTTTTATCTTTATTTAGATATCTTTATTTATATAGTGTCAACTTTCTCTGCAACACTTTACATACAAGAGGAAGCAGGGGAAGACAAAATATGATATTACATATAGTATTACAGCAATATATATTTGGAACAATAAGAAAGAGGGCCCTGCTTGCAAGAGCTTACGAACTATTAGGAAATAGGGGTGAGACAAGAGATAAAAGTGCTTGTTATGGGCTTGTTGAAGCACTTAAATAAACAGGGTAGTATACATGAAGTTATATGAGCCGGTCACCAGCCAGCATCTGGGTGTGTACAGATATGAAGTGCATTAGGGTGTATGGATATGGCAGATACAGTGGGATGAAGAAAGTTGGGTTCTGAGAGGGAATGTAAAAGAGGGGTAAATGAATAAATGTTAGATTAGGGAATGTAGTAGGCCTCTCTAAAGAGATGTGTTGCTAGGGCACACCTAAAACTGTTGGTATTGGGGATTAATCTGACTGCCTATGATAGGACATTCCAAAGAACTGCTGCAGCTTGGGAAAAATCTTGTAGATAGGAGTTGGAGTTTCGGATTAAGAAGGAACTTGTGTAAGGTCATAAGCAGGATAGAGAGCATGGGTGGGATAATAGTCAGAGATGCAGAAGGAGATATAGAGTAGTGCAGGACTGTGGAGAGGTTTATGGATGAAAGTGATAAGTTTAAATTACTGCACTGGTTTCCTGTCATTTATAGTGGACAGGAAACCAGTGCAGTAACTGGAACAGAGTGCATCAGTGCAGTGGTTAGACAAAAAATGAGCCTGGATGCTACATTCAGGATAGACTGGATAGGGGAGAGTTTAAGAATTAAGGATGCTTTCACATGGCCTACAAAATCGTGCGATTTTCTGATGATGCAACAGCTCTATAGAATGCATATTTGTGAAACCCATGCTTTTCAATGGGTTCCTTCACATTAGAGCTGTTTTCACCGATGCTATGTTGCTAGAAAAACATAATGGTGGCATGCTCTATATTGTTGTGATTTGCCGGGTCTTTTTGTAACCCATGTTTCCCTATAGAGTCTTCGCTTTTGTCGCATCACAATGCACCAAATTGCAGTTTTTGTGCCATGCAATGCAACTTTAACATTACAAAAAAAGCCCTACTGTTAAAATAAACCTTAGCTGCACTCCAAAAAAAAAAAAAAAAAGCAATACTTACCTAAAAGGCTTGGGCTGGATCCTCCTGCTGCTCTCCGGAGCTCTGCCACACGTCCTGCAGTCCTTGTTCACCCACAGAAGATTACTTCCTGGTTTCGGGATTCATAAATCCCACCTCCAGGAAGCGATTCATTCTCGAGCGCTGCTCAGCCAACCAATGCAGCGCTGGATAAACCAAAGTGATGGCTCTGATTGGTTCATCCAGTGACGCATTGATTGGCTGAGCAGTGGCCGAAGAACCAATGAACGACCATCACATTGTGAAGACAGGATATATGAATTGGCTGGATGCTATGCCAGATTTAAAAAAAACAAAAACACATTGCTGACACTACAAAATCACAGGGACAAGGCTGCGATATTGCCACGATTTTGTAGCGGCTCTATCGCTGTCTCCCATGTTAAAGAGGACTAGTACTGAGGGTGGGTTCACACGAGCGTGTTTTTGTGCGTACTTAGGTGCGTACATACTGTATGTGCGCACTTAGAGACGAGCAAAAACACGCGTGAACACAGCTGCGTGCTTGTTGCCAATGGAGCCGCGGCTCCATTTAAAACAATGTTCTGCTGGCCCCCTGCATTCTTTTTCAGGGAAGGGCTTTACATATAAGCTCTTCCCTCAAAAAGAAACATTTTAGTGTAAAAAAAAAAATGCAGGCATCCTCGTCAATGGAGCCGCTGCTGACGGCAGCTCCATTGAAGACAATGGTCTGCCAGCCCCACCGAACTGTTTTTCAGGGAAGGGCTTTACATATAAGCTCTGCCCTGAAAAAAAAGAATATATATATATATATATATATATATATATTTACCTGTCCGCCGCTGCTGTGTCCCCTGCGGGGATGAAGAACTCATCTGCTGCATGCTGCAGATGTTTCCTTCATCCTAGCTAGTTAAAAGAATTCCCTGCTGCTACATCTGCCACATCTGTTACAGATGCAGCAGAGGAATTCTTCAATTCTCAACCCCAGCTGTCACACATGTCAGCTGCGGTAGAGGATTCTGCTGCCGGCAATTGAATTCAGGGAAGGGCTTTAAATATAAGCCCTTCCCTGAAAATCAAGTAAAGGTGGTTCAAAAAACAAAAAAAATAGATACTCACCTCCCTTCAGCTGCCAGGGCTCAGCCGTGTCTTCTCCTGCTGTCCCCTGCACTGTGGTGCTGATCTATCAGCAGCCGGGGATATATTAGTTGTGTCCTTAAAGGGGTTGTCCCGCGCCGAAACGGGTTTTTTTTTTTTTCAACCCCCCCCCCCGTTCGGCGCGAGACAACCCCGATGCAGGGAAGTAAAGAAAGTTTACCGGAGCGCTTACCTTAATCCCCGCGCTCCGGTGACTTCAATACTTACCGCTGAAGATGGCCGCCGGGATCCTCTGTCTCCGTGGACCGCAGCTCTTCTGTGCGGTCCATTGCCGATTCCAGCCTCCTGATTGGCTGGAATCGGCACGTGACGGGGCGGAGCTACACGGAGCCGCTCTCTGGCACGAGCGGCTCCATAGAAGACTGCAGAAGACCCGGACTGCGCAAGCGCGGCTAATTTGGCCATCGGAGGGCGAAAATTAGTCGGCTCCATGGGAACGAGGACGCTAGCAACGGAGCAGGTAAGTAAAAAACTTTTTATAACTTCTGTATGGCTCATAATTAATGCACAATGTATATTACAAAGTGCATTATTATGGCCATACAGAAGTGTATAGACCCACTTGCTGCCGCGGGACAACCCCTTTAAAGGACAAGAATATACACTTAGTATAAATGCAGATAACACAAAAATACATATGGAAGCATGAAACTGGGAATATGAGGGAACTGACCCTAAACCCTCTGATACAGGAAGACCCTACTTATAAGCAGAATACTTACCCTGATGAGGGCTATCCTAGATCAGGTGTCTATGGCAAACTGGACTTTCCCTTGATGGTGAGGGAAGACTACACAAAATAAATAATGAACCACCAGAGTATAGGGAACTAGATGTCAAACACCTTAGATACAAATGTAACACCGCTAACATACCCATCAATATAAACTACATTTTCAGTGAATCTGTCATTAGAATATTCTGCTTTATGTAGGGGCAGCATATTATCGTGACAAGTCCCCTGTTATTAGACTAAATGGCACAAACAATTGTGCAGTTTGTATAACAGCATTCAGTGAACCTATAGTTAAGAGTCTGCTATATTCATGATTCCAATGATTAAAGGCCATTACAATGGGTATTAAGGACATGAAATAGGTAGGTTCCAGTGGACTCATAACTAAGGATCTACTAGACTCTTTCTTGAAGTGGTTTCCAATGTTTTTTTTCTTTTTAAACCAGCAGGCAATGGGTAAAATAATAAAAGTGCCTACATGAACTGGACCCTTTCAGCTCCAATTTTTTAAATAGAACTTTTATTCCATGAAGGGAACTTGAATATGCAATTATTCAATCACTAGGATAGTACACTGCATTACTTACTGTATGCAGTGCATTCTACTAAGTCAATGACAGTAGTCTATTAGCCTCTGTAGGAGGCAGGGCCTAATAGGCTGTGTTACATGGCAGATATAGAGGCCTTTGTCAGGCTCGCGGCTCCCATGGAAACCCATTGGTTCACTGCGATCACACTGCAGTGTACCGATGGCTGACAAAAAGAGCATCCACTCCCTGTTATCTGCTTACATACTGCAGTTGCTATTGATTGTGTTATGTTAGGGGTTAAACTGTCAGGATCTGAGGTTGCTCTATTCTTGTCAGTTAGAGCAGGAGCCTGGCTGTCAGTAGTCAGCAAAGACACCACCTTAAAAGATGTATGGGCAGGTTTAAAGCCTATTAGTGAGGTCAGTACAAAGGCATTTTGCAGCCACTAAGGGGTTAATAACGCAGAAAACCCCTAACTGCACAAAATGAAATTATTAGTGCAATATGGGGGAATAGTTAGACCCTTCACAATTTTCTAATGACAGATACACTTTAAATATTTCTTTATACTGCATACACCCATACAATCATACTCATATACACTTACTAGCTGATATACCTGGCTTCGCCCAAGTTAATTTGGTACTGGTGTTTATCTGGTGTTCACACGGAAAATCTTATGAAGTCGTGGTTACTTTAGAGATACTGAGTAAAAACATATGTTCACCATTTTGCATGATTCTTTGTGTTACCCCGGAAACACCACATGGAGGTAACCATGCGACGTTTCCTTTATATAAAATGACATTAGGAAGTGAGAGAATTAGATTCTGTACGTAAAATTTGGACACTAGTTCTTTTGCGCTTAGAATTGAATAATCGAGTTAGGACCCATTAACTTTTCCTATTTATGACATAATCAATGCTCGTGCCAAATTTCAAGTTTCTATGACATCGGGAAAGAAGAGAATTAGATTCCATGCATAAAATTTGGACGCTAATGCTTTTGTGCTTAGAATTGAATTAATCGAGTTGGGACCCATTAGCTTTCCTATTTATGACACAATCAATGCTCGTGCCAAATTTCAAGTTTTTATGACATCAGGAAGTGAGAGAATTAGATTACATATGTAAAATTCAGACGCTAATTCTTTTGCACTTAGAATTGAATAATCGAGTTGGGACCCATTCGCTTTTCCTATTTATGACATAATTAATGCTTGTGCCAAATTTCAAGTTTCTACGACATCGGGAAGTGAGAGAATTAGATTACGTACGTAAAATTTGGACGCTTATTCTTTTGCACTTAGAATTGAATAATCCAGTTGGGACCCATTAGCCTTTTTTATTTAGGACATAATCAATGCTTGTGCCAATTTCAAATATCTATGACATTCGGAAGTGAGAGAATTAGTGTACGTACGTAAAATTTAGACGCTAATTCTTTTGCACTTAGAATTGAATAATCGAGTTGAGATCCATTTACTTTTCTTTTTTATGACATATTCAATGCTCTTGCCAAATTTCATGTTTCTGCGACATCGGTAAGTGAGAGAATTAGATTACGTACGTAAAATTTGGACGCTAATTCTTTTGTGCTAGAATTGAATAATGGAGTTGGGACCCATAAGCTTTTCCTATTTATGACATAATAATCAATGCTCATGCCAAATTTCATGTTTCTACGACATCGGGAAGTGAGAGAATTAGATCACGTATGTAAAATTTGGATGCTAATTCTTTTGCGCTTAGAATTGAATAATTGAGTTGGGACCCATTAGCTTTTCCTATTTATGACATAATCAATGCTCGTGCCAAATTTCATGTTTCTACGACATCGGTAAGTGAGAGAATTAGATTCCGTACATAAAATTCGAACGCTAATTCTTTTGTGCTTAGAATTGAATAATCGAGTTGGGACCCCTTTACTTTTCCTATTTTGGACATAATCTATGCTTGTGCCAAATTTCATGTTTCTACGACTTCGGGAAGTTGGAGAATTAGTGGCGAGTCAGTCAGTCAGTGAATCAGTCAGTGAGTCAGTGAGGGCTTTCTTCTTTATATATATAGATAGCACTTGTTTGTGTGTGCACGGCGCAATCTACTGACCGCCAGGTGCTGTCAACTTTCTGAGGCTGAGCTGCATACGGTCTCACGCTGGATGCTGTGGCAGCATTATTGATGCTTCTAAAAGACACTTAGTATCCCCTGTGTCTTTTAAAAACAAGCTTGTTCTGGTAGAGACCCCTTCCTTTCCTGTCCTGCTTGCCTCAAACATGGGGCTTTACTGGAGACAGCAGCAAAAGGTCATGCAAACGAGCAAGGTAGGAGTTTAACTGCTGATTGATTAGTTATGGAGTGTGGTGACTGAGTGTTCCCCCAACCCTTCCCAGCTACAGTTCCACTCTCTGCGACCACGATCATTGAGATCAGTGCACATAAGTGAATTCAATACAATTATAAATCAGTGTAATAATTCTAAAACAATGCAGTAGATTGGTCTGTAGTCCTGTGAACCATCATAATTATTACATCTTGCTAGCATAATATACCAAATGACATTTACAGTGGATATAAAAAAAGGTCTACGCACCCCTGTTAAAATACCAGGTTTTTGTCAGGTAAAAAATCTGCCGAAGATGAATCATTTCAGATTTATTTCCACCTTCAATGTAGCCTGTTATCTGTACAACTCCATTGGAAAACAAACTAAAATCTTTCAGGGTGGAAAATAACAAAACTAAAGTAATATGGTCACTTAAGTGTGAACACGCTCTTATATTTGGGGATGTGGTTGTGTTCAAAACTAGCCAATCACATTTAAACTCATTTTCTTAGTTGCATTTTTTAGCACAAATCGTAAAGAGCTTACAACACATTAATGGGATCTGAAAGGTATCAGTCAGGAGAAGGGGTCCAAAATATTCCCAAGACATTACATATACCATGGAAAACAGTGAAGAAGGTCATCAAGAAGTGGATTAAATTTGGTACAACATTAAAAAATTGATGAAAAGACCAGAAGAAAATTGATCTGGGAGGCTGCCAAGAGGCCGACAGCAACATTAAAGAGCTGGAGGGATTTCTGGCTATTGATGGTTGTATAGTGCATGTGTCAATCATTTCCTATATTCTTCATATGTCTGGGTTTTGGGGTAGGGCAGCAAGACGGAAGCCTTTTCTAACTGAAAAACACCCAAGCCCAGCTATGTTTTGCCAAAACCTACATCAAGTCTGCCAAAAGTATGTGGGGGAATGTGTTATTTCTGATGAGCTCAAGGTTGAACTTTTTGGCCATAATTCTAAAAAATATGTTTGGTACAAAGCCAACACTGCACATCACCAAAAAAACCACCATTCCCGCTTTGAAGATGGTGGGGGCAGCATTATGCTTTGGGCTGCTGCTTGAACTGGGGCTTTAGTAAAGGGGGAAGGAATTATAACAGTTTCAAATATCAATGTACATTGGCACAAAACCTTCAAGCCTCTACTAAAAAACTGAAGATAAAGAGGAAATTCACATTTCAGCATGACAATGACTTAAAGCATACCTTCAAAATCAACCAAAGAATGGCTTTCCCAGAGGAATATTAAAGTTTTAGAATGGCCCAGCCAGAACCCAGACCTGAATCCCATTGAAAATCTGTGGGTTGACCTGAAAAGGGCGGTACATATGAGATGCCCTTGCAGTCTGACAATCTTGGGTCACTATTGCATGGAAGAGTGGGCAAAGATTGCCAAGTCAAGAAGTGCCATATTGATAGACACGTACCAAAAAATGACTGTATACTGCCATAAAGTCAAACGGTACATCAACAAAGTATTAGTTTTAGGGTGTGTATATTTATATAACCTGTTATTTTTTTAAAATTTTCCACCCTAAAAGAATTCAGTTTGTTTTTCAGTCTCACTGTACAGATAGCGGGTCACATTGAAGGTAAAGATAAATCTGAAAAGATTCATCCTTGTCAGATTTTTTAACATTACAAAAACATGACATTAACAGGGGTGTGTAAACTTTTTGTGTTCTACAGAACTCTATTCCACTAAGGGCAAAAACAGACAGCTGTATGCTCAACTACACTCGCTGATGCAGAATGTAGTTGTGCATGAACAGGGTTTTTTTCTGCCCTGAGTATTTAAACTCTGTGATATAGCGCTTGAGTTTGAATAAAACAGTGGGAAGATAGGTCCTGCCCTATCTTTCCAGCATGCAATATCAACTATGTGCCAGAAAGATAGGGCAAGTCCTATCATTTTTCGCCTTTACTATAAGGGCTTAGTCAGACGGGCGTTTTTTGCCGCGATTTGCGGATCGCATGACGGATGCGCATCTGCAAATCGCGTGACCGGTGCGCGCAAGTCGCCCGCAAATCGCCCGAAAATCTGCTCCTAGCCGCGTTTCATTAGAAACGGGCCGGAGCTGTCCAGCGCATTGCATTCAATGGAGACGGCAATACAGCCGTCTCCATTGAAAGCAATGCGCTGCGGGCGAGCCCGGGATGAATTGTCGGTAAGGGCTTAAATATATAAGCCCTTCCCTGCAATTCATCCTAAAATGTGTAAAAATAAAAAAAAATTGTATACTCACCATCTGTATACTCCACCTTCAGCCGGAGCTCCGAGCGGCCGTCCTGCAGTGGGTGTGAAGGGGGTGTGAGTCAGACCTGCCCCCTGATTGGCTCAGCGCTGAGCCAATCAGAGGCATGCCTCACTCACACCCATTCAGGAATTCATGAATGGATGTGAGTCAGACCTGCCCCTGATTGGCTCAGCGCTGAGAGGCAGCAGTCACTCACCCATTCATGAATTCATGAATGGGTGTGTGAGTGAAACTGGCCTCTGATTGGTCAGGCTGTGACCAATCAGAGGCAGATCATTCAGCAGGCGGGGATTTTAAAGCCCCGCCGGCTGAATAGTGCCGAGAAGCAGTTCAGGAGTACTGACAGCGGCCGCGGCTGGACTCCGGCTGCAGCGGAAAGGTGAGTATACAATTTTTTTTTATTTTAACACATTTTAGGATGAATTGCAGGGAAGGGTTTATATATTTAACCCCTTCCCGACAATTCACCCCGCGCATGCCGGCAGCCCATTGCTTTCAATGGAGCGGCTGTATTGCCGCTCCATTGAATTCAATGGGCAAACATCGTTCTTCTCTGCCACAGCTGTTACAGCTGTGGCAGAGAAGAATGATTTGTCTTCTATATGTTCTCAATGGGGTCGGCACTGCTGCCGCCGGCCCCATTGAGCGCATATACAGAAGCGAACAGGAATCGCAGATCGCAGATAGGTGCGATCTGCGATTTTTTGTTCTATAATTTATCGGACGAGCGCATAAAAAGCGCTCATGTGTCCGATACCATTGCAAAGCAATGGTTTTAAAAAATCGCCGGACGCATGCGCATGCGCAAATCGCGGCAAAAAACGCCCGTCTGACTAAGCCCTTAGGGCGCCCACCCACTGGCGATTTTTTTCCCTGCGAAATTCGCAGCATTTTTTTCTCTCCAGGGGTCTATGGGACTTGTAATGTTAAAATCGCGATCGCGCAAAATCGCCAGTGGGTGGGCGCCCTTAATGAGTGAGAATACCACTAGTGAAAACAAAACCATTAAAATCTATTGTTTCATTTCATCCCATTATGCTGCCGAGACAAATATACACCCATGTGTTTAAGCCCTCAATGTTTCAATTTTGCTGCTGTATGAATTAAAAAATACAGGTGAAAACAAAGATACGCCCTTGGGAGCTGAATATGATATTGAAGTGCTATTGTTAGCATCGGTCAGCAAATATGTTCAGGAACACGTGCAAGTTGAATTATAATGGAGTGATTAATTTCCACCTATTTCAAATTTAACTTGCTGGCAAAATATGCAAAAAAAAAACAACTTTGGTTTCATTTTAAGTTTTAACTGTGTCACTAAGGGTTTTGTAGTTGGTATTTTTATTATAGAACTAGGCTGCTTTTCTAGATTTCAGCCTTGATGTTTTGACCAAATACTTCCAATTCCGATATGATCCCCGTAATTCTACTGCTATTCCTGTCTTTTGTCTATTAAGTCATCCCTTCTCCCAATTCCAATAAAGCATGGTCCCTTTTCTTCAGATTTTTGCTGTCCTATATACAGTAGATAGAATAGCATAGTTTGCTTTTGCAGTCGAGCAAAAAACAGACAATCGAATGACCAATTGTAAGTCAATGATAATCTTTATGATCTGTTACAAAATGAATACAAATTATCCAATATTGCTGGCAACGTAACCAGTGTGAGTCTAGAAACATTGAGAAAATCAGTGTTTTGTCATTTTAGATGTAATGCTCATAAAGAAATTTTGATTTGTGCTGATAAAATTACTTTTGCTAGCCTATGATTTGCTAAATAAAGTGTGGTATAGTTGACAAAGGCTTTGAAATACTATAGAAAAATAGCTTTGTCTTACAGCTGAACAGTAGCATTTGCTTAAATAAAATTGAACTTAAGGTGTTTTCTTACTAATTCAAAAAGACTTCATTAGCTATTTTCTCCCTAGTGTTTAAAGTCTTGTGGGTATTGTAATACAGTCACTTTATTTCAATCACTAATGTAGCATGAAACATATAGTAACAGGTATTTTGAATAGTTGTTAGGTGATGGCCTCATAAGGCGAATGCCACATTGGTAATGGCATTGAAAAGGGTTTAAACGGAAAATGGTTAAATATTAGTAATTTAGAGGATGCTGAATTTGAATTAGGTACTTAGGGACTAATAGTAAATCTGTTATTGATACAATAACAAATATGTAATCACAATTTACCATCAGTTTCTTAGAATCTGCTCGGACCAGTATGCAGTTACCCGAGAAGAGCGATGCCTTAACCAAGCGTGCTCGCTCATCTCTAATGATAACGAATACAGCTGTGCTTCACTATAAAAACTACCACTGTAGCAATAGAAAAGTAAGTAAAACAAACATAATTATAAAAATTACTATACCATCTATAGCACCCCAGAATATAACACAACCACAGTTGCAAGAAAAAGTAAGTGAACCCTTTAGAATTACCTGGATTTCTGCATTGATGACTAATAAAATGTGGTCTGATTGTTATCCAAGTCACAATTATAGACAAAGATAATCTAACTCAATTAATAACACACAAACAGTTCATGCCTCATTTAGTTCCTGGGAAATTGAAACCTGGGTATACCTGGGATATCTTGATAGTTAAATATCGCTATAATAAAGACCTCATTGTGATATGGCACCTCATCTACTTGCCTTAGTAATTTTTTTCTGTAGATTATGTTATATTTAGTGGTTTACAGCAGACCCCTATTAGGATTTTATTATTTTTCTCTCCATGTATTTCTACCGATAGAGACTCTACATTTGCATTTCCCTCACATATAAATTCCCATATATCTTGCATGGGCTTTAAACAGGACTTAATATAAAAACAAACCCCTCCTGTTCTCTGTTTTTTTATCCTTTCCGAACAAACAATAACTGTGTAAATTAACCCCACCAGTCATATATATCATCCAACCAGGTTTCAGTTATTCATAGAATGGTAGAATTGGGAGTGAACTCCAGGGTCATCTGGTCCAACCCCCTGCTCAGTGCAGGATTCCCTAAATCATCTCAGAAAGATATTTGTCCAGCCTTTATTGGAACACTTCAATTGAAGGATAACTCTACCTCCCATGGTAACCAGTTCCACTCATTGATCACACTCACTGTCAGAAAGTTTTTTTCTAATATCTAATTTGTGTCTCCTCCCTTTTAGTTTCATCTGATTCAGTTTCATCTCATCATTCTGTATGTGCTTTTTTTATTTTTCTAGCCCAGATGTAGGACTTTGCATTTCTCCTTGTTAAATACCATTCTGTTAGTCGCCGCCCACTGTTCAAGCTTTTCTAGATATTTTTGAATACTCTCTCTCTTCTCCCTAGTGTTAGCTATCCCTCCTAGCTTTGTGTCATCGGCAAATTTGATCAGGACAGAGCCTTGTGCTACCCCACTTAATGCATTCTTCCACTTGGATGTGCAGCCATTTATGACCACTCTTCGAGTACGATCACTCAACCAGTTGTGAATCCATCTAACAGTTGTCTTGTCAATCCCATATTTGGTCATTTTTTTAATAAGGATGGTATGAGATACTTTGTCAAATGCTTTACTAAAATCAAGATATACTATATACACCGCATTTCCCTGATCAACCCATTCGGTGATTCTGTCATAGAAGGAAATTAGATTTGTCTGGCAGGACTTGTTTGTTACAAACCCATGCTTGTGTTGATTAATTACTCCATGACGTTGCATACATGCTGTTTAATAATTTGTTCAAAAATCTTTCCCGGTATAGAAGTCAGGCTCACAGGCCTGTAGTTTCCTGAATCCACCTTCTTCCCCTTTTTGAAGATAGGGACAACATTTGCCCTTTTAAATCTTCTGGATCTTCTCCAGTTCTTCAGGAATTTTTAAAGATTATGGCGAGTGGTTCAGCAATTATGTTATGTAATTCATCTGGATCTTGGGACTTGAATTCATTTAAGTTAGCTAAGTGTTCCCTCACCATCTCGCTGCTTATAGATAGCATGCATTCCCCCAATAGCACAGGGAAGATCAGATCTCTACCTTCTGAGAGAAAACAGATACAAAATAAGAATTTAAAAGTTAGGCCTTCTCAACATCATTCTTAACTATTAGGAATTAGGTCCAAGATAGCAGATCCCCTTGTTTTCTCTTCTACCTTTTGGAAGATAAAGCTGTCAGCAAGAGCGGATAAGAATTTCTTGGATCCATTACTTTTACCTGAGAGAGATTCCCAACAAATGTCTAGATAGTTAAAATCTCCCATAATCACTATGTCATGCTTTTTTGAGAGCTTGGCCGTCTGATGTAGAAAGAGTTCCTCAATATCTTCTGCTTGTCCAGATAGCTAATAGTAAATACCTACAACAGTGTCCTTTCTGTTGTTCTTTCCTTGTATTCTTAGCCAAACGTTTTCTACAGAACTACCATGCTCTGAAGCTTGAATCTCTGTGGAGATGAATGTTTTCCTAACATACATCCTCCCACTTTTTAAGTCTGTTTCTTATAGATAAGTTGTATCCTTCAAGCCTCGTATCCCAATCATGTGTATCATTCCACCAAGTTTCCGTGATGCCTATGACATCATATTTCTCTTCCTGTTTTAGGAGCTCCAATTCTCCTTAAATCCCCACTATGCAATACTTTTCCTCAGACATTATTAATTCAAGTTTGTTTTAGTTTGTCAATTCTATTGGTCAGACATGTAGAAATAGTCCTAATACAGTTTAGAAGTTTTTAATTATTGTTTTTTTCTAAATATGTCCTTATTAACTATTTTAACTCTTTCCACTGTTACACCCCCAGTTTTGTTCCTTAGCCCTAGGTCACTATCTTCCCTCTATCTCTGTGGTTGCACTCTCATCCTTTTCCTTAGTTTAAACACTTGTCCAACCTTCTAGCCATCTTCTACCCAACAATAGCTATATCCTCCCTATTGAGATGCAGTTCCTCGCTACCTGTAGCCAACACAAAACTCAACCCTGTTCTCCAGGAACCCTATACTTCCTAATCCAGCTCTTGAGCCACGTATTTATCTTCCTGATCTAATGCCTTTCTGGTGTGGTACATGGTATAGATAGTATTTCAGAAAATACTAATTTGGAGATCTTTGCTCTAAGCTTAGGCCCTAAGTTGCTGAAAATATTTTAAGACCCTTTCATCTACCTCTAACTTTTTACACATTTCATCTAGCTGACATGCAATGCCTCATCATTGACTATTCGTCGGACGCAAAGACATTGACTCCAGGGCAAACATTTAAGCATGTTCATTGTGTAGCAGTTATTGAAATGCAAAAGATTATTTTTATCTGTAGATTTACAGAATAAATCCATGCTGAGGGTAGTACCCCTTTTCATTATCAGCACATCCTGGGACTGGATCTTTTCCCTTGAGCAGTTCAATGTGAATTTCAATTCTAAATACTAAGGGAATTTACATCAGTAGCCCAGTCTTACATCAGGGATACGAGAGACCTACTTCTCAAATTGAAGGATGTACCAAACTCAGAAAATACATATCTAGTAACCCTTGATGTGCTGTCCCTCTATACTAATATCACCTATGATATGGGCTTACATGCAGTCCAAGAGAGACTGATTGGATTCCAATAGTCCAATGGATGTGTGCAGCTGGTTATGAGCCTACTCAAATTCATACTTCAACATAATTTTTTCATATTTGAATGTACATTCTATCAGAAGAACCAGGGTACTGCCATCGGGTCAAATGTGGCCCTATGTATGCCAACATCTACATGGATGACATAGAAAGAAATCATATCTATACCTCTCCATCTTGGGACAAAGTGATCAGATGTTGGAGGTATATAGATGACATTATATTAATTTAGAATGACTCCCATGCTGAATTACTTAACTTTCACCATCAATTGAATAATATTCTTCCCGAATTGAAATTCACATTGAATTGCTCAAGTGAAAAGATCCAGTTCCTGGATGTCCTGAATATGGAAATGGGTACTACCCTCAGCATGGATTTATTCTGTAAATCTACAGATAAAAATAATCTTTGGCATTTCAATAGCTGCCACCCAAAGAACATGCTTAAAGCTTTGCGTCTGACGAATAGTCAATGATGAGGCATTGGATGGCAGACTAGATGAAATGTGTAAGAAGTTTATGAAGAGAGGATACCCCTTGGTGTGGTTACTGTGGCATCAAAAAAAGCACAGCACACTGCACAAATTGATCTTTTGACACCTAAAAACAAATCAATGGAGGATGCACATTTACCTTTTGTTTCCACCTTTGGTCCATATAGTAAACGAATAGCAAATATTGTTAAAAAATACTGGCCAATCTTTGGAAAAAATTGCCCCTATGTCAAAGAATTTTGTGTTCCACTAATTGTGGCATATAGGCGGGGCCCTAATTTAAGGGATAGTATAATAAATGCATATCACTAACCACCAGTTGCATCTGGACAGTCGGCACTTAAACAAGTGAAAAGAGGGAATTTCCCATGTATGAGCTGCACGTGTTGCAATAATCTGGCTAGAGCGGACAAATTTGATCATCCACATACTGGAGAAACATATCATATACGTAATAGATACACTTGTAGGTCCTCCTATGTTATCTATGTTATTTTTTGCCCATGTGGCCTGTATTACATAGGTGAGACAATTATGGAATTAAGAATGTGAATCACTAATCACAGAAGTACTATTCACACTGCAAAAAATGATTTACAATTCCTCAACATTTCCATAAGATGGGCCACACAATTAGTCAGCTTTAAATTTCACATTATTGACCATGTACCCAGAAATATCAGAGGTGGCAATAGGGAAGCCATGTTGAAAAAAAAAGGAGTTTCATTGGATTTTCCAACTAGACACATTATCACCTAATGGGTTAACTCTGGAATATAATGTTAATCCATTTCTTTGAACAATGATCTTGATATGCTTATCTTTGTTTGACTTTATTTTTGTATGGATTCTTAAGATACATTTCTGTTTTAATATAATTGTTTTATTTTTTTAGATTGCTAATGACCATGAGTCCGACTGGGGTTCCTGTTTTCCAGCACGTCCTATATATCCTGATGGAAGCAACAAAGTTATATATTTCTACTTATGAATGATTTGCTTTGATTTAATCTAAATAGTGATTTATTCAAGTCTGGAGTAGCTATGACACCTCACGGCGATTTGCTACAGAGTTGCATTGACGTGTGTATATATAAAAAAATTTCCACTGAGAATGAGTTATTATGATGCACCATCTTACTTTGGAAAATAAATATTTCACAAGCAGTCACAAAGTTGTGGTATCAGATCATTAATATCTTTCATATAATTTCCTGTAGAGTTACATTCTGCTTGGCGTTAATCCAGAGACTGTGGGTTTTATTTATGCGAGTAACATGAAATAACTTGGTTGGACATAGCCATCTTTACCCAGACTGAGCCAGTAGGTAGACATGGCAGTGATAGACATGGGAGAGATAGACTTGACAATTACTCGCAATACAATCAAGTGACGAGAGGGATACGGGAAGATGAAAGAATAGTTACACAGTTGTGTCTCCATAGCAACGCATCACTTAACACAGGGGTAGGAAAGGCGGTGCCTAAATCACCTGACATACACATGACACAGTGTAGGATCACGCTCTGAACTCGCAAAACTAACGAGAGAGTGCACTCATGGCACTCATCAGACATGCGCAGTGGATTCCAGACATGCGCAATAGCACCCATAGGATGCCGTCAGTCTATGCCTGGGGAAGAGAACCTATAAAGGACTACAATACCCTGTAAACCATAATGTAAACCATTGATATAGTTATGGATCTGTGTGGTCATTCATGTTTTTTACTCAAATGCTTTTTATGTAAATTGTATGTCATTTGTGTACAGCACTAGCTTGACAAAGACTCATGTAGAGTCGAAACGTCACAGCTGTCTGCTGGTTTATACATGGATAATGGAATAAAGGTGTCCTGCTGGGGACAAAAGTGCATCATATATGCTATCAGTTCTTAACTATTTTATCCTTTAGAATAGGGCTTGGATCAGGACCTTCATCTGACCTGCATACTTCCACCACCCTGCCGCATTTGTTTTTTGGGAGTGTTGCTGATACCGTTCTACCTCTAACTTTGTCATTGGTGCTAATGTGCACCATAATGTTAAGACCTCAACAGCTCCTCCCGGTAAACTGTCAGCTCAATCCGGGCTATGTCAAATTTGAGTGTGAGAAAGGCAACACCTAGTCTTTAGGACAGATTACTCTGACTATCCCCCTAATAATTGAGTCCCTCACTATCACGGCCTATCTAGTCTGCCCTCCACTCCTATTCCCCTCCTTATTTAATGACTTAAGCACCAGGCTGTTTTGTACCTAAGGGACCAGACACTTTTTAGGGATTTTACCCATGTAGTGATTTAACTGCCCTATTTTTTTCTTTCAGATGTCAAAATTATTTTTGCTGCATTTTTTTTTCGGTGACATAAAGGACTATATTATAAATATATTTTTCACTGACTTTTTTTCGTTTTTTAGTTTAATTGGGGGTAAAAAATCTAAGAAAAAATTATTTTTTTAACATTTGTAGTTATTTTAAAAAAAATAGTACATTTACACTAAAATAAAGTATAGGAATGGGTTCCTCATTTTGTTTCGGACGTTTTAATATATAATATGTATGGTTTTGGATTACAGAGCGCATAAGGCGACAGTTTCGGTTGGCGTCGGCTTTGGGTTATTTTCTTTCTTATGTATATATTTTTATTTATTCTGTGATTTTTTTTTCTTATGTATGTAATTATTTTTTTTTACTATCTATGTCCCCCCATGGCACCATATAAGACCTCTGGGGGACATTCACATGTTTTTTTTTTCTATTTGACACTTTTCCACTGTAGCTGAGGCATCCATAGGGAAAACATCCCCTGTAGTGATAATAGTTACTGACAGAGCTAATCAGGGTCTGCTGGGACCCTGTAGCTCTGCTGTTGCAGGGAATCCCAGCGATCACGTGATTGCTGGCTCGTGTAGTGGAAGTTATACTTTCACTTCTTAGTACATAGCACTCATTGAGCGCTGTGTACTAAAGAAAGGTGGAGACAGGAAGGATTGAAGACCCCTTCTGCCTTCTCCTCCTGGTTATCAGCTGTGTCTAACATGCTCCTGCTTGATTGTAGAAGCAGGCCCTTTACACCTGCGCAGTATTTTTACAATTCGCTGGGTTTAAAGCCCAGGATCAAGTGCCGTAAATTTACAGTGCTTGGTCCTAAATGGGTTAGGCATACAACTCCTTGGTTGTCAGAGGAAGTGTCTTGCTAATTCTGAACTGACATCTCCCTCAACCACCAGCAGGTGGAGAGAGGAGAAAGAGGCAGAGTGTCACCCCTTTTGCCACACAGTAAGCAGTACTCAGTACCTGGATTCAGTGCCAGCATAGGAGATATACTCGGCTGGGGAACATTAAGACAGGTAGAATGGAGGAGCTCTAACATAGGGGGTGAGGTCAACCCAGTGCTATGATTCATGCAAGCTCAAAGGGCAATTTTTCTACTAAACTTACCTACTTACTTTTGTAAAACATTTTACTGAAATAGTCATTTCAAACTAAGAAATTAGTTAGTACAAACTATTACACTTATCAGCATAGTTTTATTTTCCAGGAATAGTGTTTGGATTTTTTGCTTAACAAATATATTTTCTCCAAAGCTAAAATATAAACTAAAAAGAAACTGAAGGAATAAAAGACAAGTGAAACAAAAATCAGATCTCTGGATACATCTTCTTGCCAGCAATATACAGATAATCAATTTATAACATTTAGATGTGCACCCTTAAAAGAATAAAAGAATTTTATTGCCTTGCTTGTTATTTTCAATATGATTCATAGGTTTGCTGTGAATGTAGCAAATTACCAAGTACATTTTCTTACTTTAAGTTACAGGGACATGCTTTCAAATTGGTGAAAAATGCAATACAGCAAGAATTGTAATAACAGAAGCTTTAAAAACTATGTTTGGATCCTTTCCCAGAAAAAGATAGCTCCAATACCTCAAAATATCATGTTTCATTAACTACTGGTTTATTCAAATTTGCTCTGTTTTTTTTTTTAATGTTGCACTCAATAAATAAAGTGAATGTTTAGGACCCCGTTAAGTAAACAGTGTGATGACAGTTCATCTCCTTTGTTTGTTAATTTTTTTATTATATAGAAGTGCTTAATTTTGGGTAAGCACATTGACAGTTTAAAACTTTTTAAATAGAACTTCTGATTTCTATCTGCCAATGACTGCTTTAGATTGGGGTTTCTAGGACCTAGCAGATGAAATGATTCTGAGAGTCCTCCTTCCATCTATTCCAAACATGTGAATACACTTTTAATTGCATTGTAAACCTTGTTATCATTGCACACAAATGATATTGCATTAATTTGGTTCTTTGTAAAGAAATTTATAAGAAAAGTAACTACAGGCAAGTAGTGATTATCACAACAGCAAATATGGATTCATTGTGCCTTTAAACTGATTAGACTTCAGGCGAGGTCTGAAGGTTGCACCTGGAGATCCTTGCATATTTCCCTTTAACCCCTTGAGTGGCGGGTTTCCTACCACCCTGTCATGCCCACCAGGGCAGGTTTTTAAAAATGGTCTAATCATTGAATTTCAACTAATTTTGCAGTTGCGTCTCAAGAGTCATAACTTTTTCATTTTTCCATTGACATGGCCATATAAGGGCTTGTTTTTTGCGGGACAAGTTGTGATTTTTTTTAAACAAGGGGGAGGAAAAAAAGAAATGGGGAAAAAAGAAAAAAAGGGGCCATGTCATTAAGGGGTTAAATAATGTATTAACTTCCTTCTCTGGGTCATTACGACACACACGGATACCACATGTGTGATTGTATTTTTGATTTTTTACAAAGTAAAGGGAGACAAGTGTTTTTATTATTCTTTTTATAATTTTTTAACTTTTTTTTTTAAATTTATTTATTTATTTTTTTGTCCCTTTAGGGGACTTCCACAGGGACCCATCTGGACCCCCTGATCACATTGTGGGGGTCCGATGGTGACAGCCCTTTACATGCTGCAGTCACATAGACTGCCGCATGTAAAGGGTTAACACAGCAGAGATCGGAGGTTTTTTCTGATCTCTGCTGTAAGAGCAGGTACCTAGCTGTCCTCTCACAGCCAAGCACCAAGCTCTCCCTGCCACAGAGACCATCGGCTTGCTTCTGACAAGCCGATGGTCTCTATGGCAACCTGTAAACAAAGCAGGAGATTGCCGGCATATCGGCAATATCTTCTGCTGGTTTTTCAAAGCCCTTGCTTTGTTCTCTGTGGGACTGGGCAGGCAGAGCACACTGTCACAGCTTGTGGCATTGTGCTCTGCAGCTCCCAAAGTGATAAATAGCCCGGAAATCTTCCGTGCTATGTCGCTATGAGCAGTGAAGCTCGTCCCGGAAAATTTCCGGGCGTGCCACTCAAGGGGTTAAAGCCACCAATCAGGATCTGGTCTTCGCTGCAGGAAACCCTACACCACTAACCCAAAAATAGTCTTGGTTAACAGGCAGCTGACACAACTTGGTCAGGCATACCATAACACAGTATCAGAGGCAGGGGCGTACCTACAGGCTTGTGGGCCCGGGTGCAAGAGTTTAGTTTGGGTCCCCCCTCCACAGCTGCACACCCATCACAGTAAGGCCTAGTGCCCACAGCTGTGACGGGCGCCGCAAGCAGAATACCGTAGCGGAGCCTGTCACGGCGACCCCCCCAGAGACCCCATACTTACCTCCAGATCCGCTGCCCGACGTCCAGCATGACGCTCCAGTGCACATGCGCAGTAGAGCGCGTGATGCGCCGACAGCATCATATGACATGCCCACAGCGTCATGTGACGCATCCAAGGCGTCATATGACGCAGCTGGCGGGAAGCGGGGAAGTGTTTTCACGCTATCTTCCGCTCTGCTGCAGCGGAAGCTAGCGTGACAGACGGCTTCTATTGACTGCAATGGAAGCCATCTGCGCGTACGTGTGATTTCAAGGTATGGAATTCCACGGTTCAATTCCGCATTGTGAGCATTGCGCTATTAGGTTCAACAGAACGTAATAGCTGCAGGGCAACACGGCGTATTTCCGCTGCATAATACGTGGTGGAAATCCACCTGTGGGAATTAGGCCTAGTAATAGGGAAAAAGCTTACAGATATAAACTTATTTTATTTTCATTAAGAGTGAAATGATGCTAGAGAGGTCTGTTTACTTGTAGTGCACACCTAGAAACAGGAAAAATGTTTGTAGTTAGGAGCACTATTAGTAGTATGGTTTTGATACTAAAACAACAATGATACTTCTGCTGCAACAATGGGGTGCATCGGAAATGCGCCCCCCCGCTGTTAACCCCTTCCCTGCCGCGATCTATGTAGATCGCGGCATGGGAAGGGTTCACAGAGGGAGCGCGCTCTCCCTTTGTGAAGTTGCCGGGCTCTCGCAATATAATCGCAGAGTGCCCGGCTGATTGCCATAGCAACAGGATGCCAGATACCGGCGTCCTGTATTGTCATAGCCTGTGATCGCTGTATAAGTAGCCCTGCCATGCCTTATCACAGCGATCATCAGTGGTACGGTGTAAGTCCCCCAGAGGGACACAAATGGTGTAAAAAAAAGATAATAAAAATGAACAAAAAAGAAAAATGTAAAAAAACCTTCTTTTTGCTTTTTCTCATATTACCATAACAAAAGTTAGAAAAAAAATTGAAATCCCACATATTTGATATTGTCACGTCCGTAACGACACGTACAATAAGTTGCACATGCTTTTGACTCTGCACAGAAAAAAGCGTTAAAAAAAAGGCTAAAAAACTGAGGCAAAATGCTAATTTTTAGTGTTTCACCTCCCTAAAAACGCTATTAAAGTAATCAAAAAAGCAGTATGTACCCCAAAATAGTACAAATAAAAACTACAGCTCATCTCACAAAAATGGAAAAATAAAAAAGTTACAGGACTTTGAATGCAGTGATTTAGAAAAAAAAAGATAAAAAAGGGGTTTTTATTGCAGAAAAGTGAAAAAAAAAGATTGAATTTTGGTATTGTTGTAACCGTACTGACCCGCAGAAAAAATATATTGTGTCATTTAGGCCTTAGTCAGACGGGCGTTTTTTCGCTCGATTTGCGCATGCGTCCGGCGATTTTTTAAAACCATTGCTTTGCAATGGTATCGGACACATGAGCGCTTTTTATGCGCTCGTCCGATAAATTATAGAACAGAAATCGCAGATCGCACCTATCTGCGATTCCTGTTCTCTTCTCTATATGCGCTTAATGGGGCCGGCGGCAGCAGCGCCGACCCCATTGAGAACATATAGAAGACAAATCATTCTTCTCTGCCACAGCTGTAACAGCTGTGGCAGAGAAGAACGATGTTTGCCCATTGAATTCAATGGAGCCGGCAATACAGCCGACTCCATTGAAAGCAATGGGCTGCCGGCGTGCGCGGGATGAATTGTCTGGAAGGGCTTAAATATATAAGCCCTTCCCTGCAATTAATCCAGAAAAGTGTTAAAATGAAAAATATATATATACTCACCTGCTCCAGGCAGCCGGAGTTCCGCGCGGCCGGCCTGCAGTGGGTGTGAAGGGGGTGTGAGTCAGACCTGCCCCCTGATTGGCTCAGCGCTGAGCCAATCAGAGGCAGGTCTGACTCACACCCATTCATGAATTCATGAATGGGTGTGAGTCAGACCTGCCTCTGCAGCTTCCCCTGACTATAAATATTGATAGTGGTGGGTTTCTGAAGGTGGAACAGCTGATCAGTGGGTCCGTTTCAATTTAAAAAGGGGTTCAGGACAAATGGGATACTTGAAATTGGTTTTCTAAACTAGACGTCCCATTTATTGAATGCATAGACTTGATATGAACCTACATTGATATCCCAGGCAAGCACATGGGCAGATCATTTAGTCCAAAATTCTCTAGAAGCATTCAGTCGACCAAGTGGAAAATTTTATGTTACTGGAGGGAAGGCTGATGAGAAAACGAACACACGCCTGTCAATTAAAATGAACCCCCCCCCCCCAACCTTTCCTCTTCCTTCCGGCACAAGCCAACCCTGAAACCAAGACATGAAAAATGGATTCTTTTGCTGGGAGGGTAAGCCTGGGTTCACACACAGCGGAATCCCGACGGAAATCTCGCGGTTGGCTGCAGCGAAAAACAGCGAGATTTCCACCTGGGAGAAGGGAAGGGCTGCTTTAAAACCCGCGGCACTTAGCTGTGGGTTTTGAAGCAGCCTGGCTGCTCGCTCTTCCGCTGCGGATGGTGCTCCCATAGAGGAGAGCGCAGCCGCAGCGGAAGAAGAAAAAAAATAACATGCTGCGGCCGGCGAATCCGCGCTGCAGCGCTGGCTTCTGGCAAATTCGCCGTCCCATGTGGACGAGATTTCTGAGAAATCTCGTCCACATGGCTGGCTAATCCCGGGATTAGCGGCCGCAGGCGGAATTGCTGCTGGGAAATTCTGGACGGAATTTCTGCAGCCAATCCACTCCGTGTGAACCCAGCCTTATGGTTGCAGCATTTATTCAAACATAATAAACTGTGTCCACCTTCTCCAATCCCAAATTTATATATATATATATATATATTATCATATAAAAAAAAGAAGTTGTCCCCTTCCCTTCCCCACTAGCCCACTCTGTCCAATAGCAGCATTCAGGTAGCAGAGCAGCAGAACTTTAACCCTTGCTGCCCTCAGTCCAAGAGCACTCCCCACTAAGCAGATGATCCACCTAACCACCATATAGTTCTAGTATTCAGGTATTACCTGCTGACCCTGCAGGGTACATTGCACATCTACACTGTGGCCTCATAGCAGGATAATTATGCACATAGTAAGGCTGCTCTTCTGGGACGGCACACATACCTCAATCAATTGCAGTTCGTGACCCCTGTCACTTCTCAGCAGGAGGGCACATACGGAGCCGACGTGCACAGTGTCAGCAGGGGGATGACGACATCATCCTGCTACACAGCGCTGTGCCGTGCATCCCCCCTTCCCCCGGAGCCCCTCCTTCTCCTCACCTCTCCCCAGCTACCTCTCTGCCTCATCCTGTCGGCTGGAGCGCATGGCTGACAGCGTGACATGGTAATGGTGGAGGGCAGCTTCTGGGCCCCCTTAAGCTCAAGGGCCGGGTCGCAGTTGCGACCTTAGCACCCCCTGACGCTCCGCCTATGATCAGAGGGTATAGACAGAGACATAGCCAAACAGCAGAGCCAAGATCAGTACTGGGGGAACTCTAAAGTAACACAGTATTGGAGAGAGTAAACAGAGATAATCAAGGAATGGAGCCAAGGTTAGAACATATAGATTTTTTGCATAGTCAAAAAACAGGCCAAAGGTCAGGGCAAGTATGGAAACCATGGAAGCTGAGTAGGATAGAATCAGGTCAAAAACCAGGAGATCAGACAGAAAAGCTATAGGAGACTACTTGCTGAGCCATCTTTCAATCGGGGAGAGTCTCAGAAATAGACTTGAGCCTATCTTGATTGGCTGGTGGCTGGAAAACTGGATGCATACTCTGGCCATTTAAGAGGCAGGCTGAGCATGCAGGTCGATTATGCACACCGTTTGGGCAGTGATGACAGCCAAAGTATATGGCATCTGCGGCAGGTAATATGGGGAATATGGTGCTGGCGATGACCGAGAGCAGGAGGTAAGAGATGATGTCAGCCATGAATAGTGGCCACAACAATGAAAGTTTATTTTGCTGGCTCTTTGTGGCTCATTATTGTGTCAATCTCTTCTGCAAGTTATAGACTTTTACTGTATAATGTAAATTTTCTTTGCAAAGTAAGCATATTTTGATAGCAGATCAGATGATTCTAGTAGTAGTAACATGGGCAGAATTATTCCACCAGGGTGCAGCAGAATTTAGCGCTGCAAAAATCTTCACCAAAGTCTGCATAGATAAATGCAGATTTTGATGCAGAATTGTAGGCAGATTTAAGCCATTTTCAATTCCTCATCAAAATGCACACTAGCAGTGCAGATTTTGATTTAGAATTTCTGTTGGATGAAAAATTGCACCTTTGTGAAGACACCCTATTTGTCTTTTTTTTTGTTTTAATGCATTTCTTATGAATTTTTGTTTCTCC
Organism: Eleutherodactylus coqui; assembly: GCF_035609145.1. Classification (NCBI taxonomy): domain Eukaryota; kingdom Metazoa; phylum Chordata; class Amphibia; order Anura; family Eleutherodactylidae; genus Eleutherodactylus; species Eleutherodactylus coqui. Next base: position 61,306,610 of record NC_089838.1, on the reverse strand, counting down.
CTCTGTGACATTTTACACCCACTTCTCTACAGCACGCATACACCACTTTGCTGCATATACAGAATATACACACAGCTCTGTAGGGAAAATAAAATTTACACACAAGGTTCGACTGAATATGCAGTACATAAACACATAGCCCAGTGGCACGCACAACTTTATACACACACTCCACAGACAGCTTAAAAATACATACGCACACATACACTTCATACACACATAGTGTATATGTAGACATTTTGGCTCCAATAAATCATAATCAGCACTTGTGCATACTAACAGTTAAAAACCCTCTTAGTGATCTGGCAGGAGCCAGGGGAATCCAACAATTGGACTATAGAATGCACATGCTTTTTAGCAAGATTATTTTTGCTCCACGGTGCGTCTTATGCCTTAGTCACATGGTGGCAATATTTTTGTTGCAAACTGAACCAGCAAAAGATTATATATATATATATATATATATATATATATATATATATATATATATATATATATATATATATATATATATATATATATATATATATATAAATTAGGAATGCAATATATAGAATGGACTGTAGAGGGCGATAGCCAGGCATTCTGGCACTAGAGAGTTGGGAAATTAGTAAGTGAGATAAAAGGATCAGTTCCTGCCACACACAAAGTACCAGCGCAGTAGAGCTGAAGTGCTGCAAGCTGGAGGTCCAGTGTGGACCAGAGAGAGCCCCGAGTCATACAGGGACGACAACTCTCGAATCATACCCTGGTGGGATTCAAATAATGGACTATGCTTTCTGTACATGATTGCTGTGATGTACTGTATGAATAATTGCTGGCAGACATCAGAGTTAAAGAATTCGCAGTCTCCTGAGCCTTTGTACACATGTGGTGTCCATTCCGTACCAGCAGATTGGCGACCCACAGGCAAGTGACCTCAGCGTGCCACAATATATATATATATATATATATATATATATATATATATATATATATATATATATACATATTTGAAATACAGTCCTAGAGTTTTATTTTTTAACATAAAAATACACATTATTTTATATTTGTATTCATACCAATATGTTGGGGGCGGACCTGCTATGTTGTGATAGTTTTTTGTGAGATTTCTTCACTGTTTGTTGTGTGCTATTTGAAGTATATTAACTCTATTATACTAGTTGGAATGAATACAAATATATAATTGTATGTATTTTTAATGTTAAAAAATACAGTTCAGCCAATCACAATCAGAGCTACCAGCAGGCGGGAATTTGGAAAGTCTTTGAGTTCCTTGAGCTTGCCTATGCTGTCGGTGTACAAAGATGGTATTCAGAAGAAATCAGAGCGCCTAAACATGGCAGAGTTTCACCCCGCCAAGGACCTCGGTCCGCATTTCTGCCCTAGTCAGTCAGTGTATTTGTGCCAGATAGGTAAAACAACGCGATAGGAAGTCTTTCTGCATCCATAGTATAGGCAGACCCCAGTAACATTCCTGTAGCAAAGATATAGGCGGACCACAGTAACATTTCTGTAGCAAAGATATAGGCAGACGCCAGTAACATTTCTGTTGCAAAGGTATAGGCAGACCCCAGTAACATTTCTGTAGTAAAAGTATAGGCAGACCCCTGTAACATTTCTGTAGCAGAAGTATAGGCAGACCCAAGTAACATTTCTATAGTAAAAGTATAGGCAGACCCCTGTAACATTCCTGTAGCAAAGGTATAGGCAGACCCCAGTAACATTTCTGTAGCAGAAGTATAGGCAGACCCCAGTAACATTTCTGCTACAGAAGTATAGGCAGACCCCTGTAACAGTTCTGTAGCAGAAGTATAGGCAGACCCCAGTAACATTTCAGTAGTAAAAGTAGAGGCAGGCCCCTGTAACATTCCTGTAGCAAAGGTATAGGCAGACCCCTGTAACATTTCTATAGTAAAAGTATAGACAGACCCCAGTAACATTTCTGTAACAAAGGTATAGGCAGACCCCAGTAACATTTCTGTAGCAAAGGTATAGGCAGACCGCAGTAACATTTCTGTAGCAAAGGTATATGCAGACCCCAGTAACATTTCTGTAGTAAAAGTATAGGCAGACCCCTGTAACATTCCTGTAGCAAAGGTATAGGCAGACCCCAGTAACATTTCTATAGCAGAAGTATAGGCAGACCCCTGTAACATTCCTGTAGCAAAGGTATAGGCGGAACTCAGTAACATTTTTGTAGCAGAAGTATAGGCAGACCCCTGTAACATTTCTGTAGCAAGAGTATAGGCGAACCCCTGAAACATTGGTGTACCATGAGTGTAGCCGAAGGTCTGAAAAATTAGATAACAGTATAGGCGAGGGCCAGAAAAATTTGTGTATCAAGAGTACCAGTGTACCCCTGAAAAATTGCTCAACCGCGAGGGCAGGTGAAACCCATAAACATTTTTTAAAGATACAGCTCACTGTTGCTTAATTTGTAACAGAGCCTGGAGGCAGCCCTGTGAAAACATTGGTTTCGGACTGTTAAAGTATCAATACAATACGTTTGAAACTTTGAAAAATTGTAAAAAAAATTGTAAGCAGAGCCTTTTGGGACGCAGAAAAATTGGCAGTTCAGCGTGATGACATGCTGTTTTAGGAGGAGGAGTAGGAGGAGGTGGAGTAATAATATCCGAGAGTGATTGACAAAGCTAATTCCCCCTTTTTTCCGGTGATAGAGAATGCTTTTTTCTCCGGTTGCAGTGAAAATAATCATTAGGTACCGCTGCTCTCCGCCGGTGGAGAAGAGAAGTCTGGGGAAATCAAGCCTTTGTTCATCTTTGAGTGTAAGCATGTTGGCACTGGCAGTTGACAGGCGGGTACGCATATCTGTGATGATTCCCCCAACTGCACTAAACACCCTCTCTGACAAGATGCTAGTGGCAGGGCAGGCCAGCACCTCCAGGGCATACCGCGCAAGTTCGTGCCACGTGTCTAGCTTTGAAACCCAATAGTTGTATGGAGCAGAGGCATCACAGAGGACGGTGGTACGATTGGCTACATACTCCCTCACCATAATTTTACAGTGCTCTCTCCGACTCAGCCTTGACTGGGGAGTGGTGACACAGTCTTGCTGGGGAGCCATAAAGCTGGCAAAGGCCGTGGAGAGTGTTCCCCTGCCTGCGCTGGACATACTGCCTGATCCCCGCACTTCCCTTGCTAGTTGCCCTCGGAACTCTGTCTTCTGCCACTAGCGCTGTCAGATAGGACGTTTAGCATCACTTTTTCCACCAGGGCCCTGTGGTATTGCATCACTCTCGTACCCCTTTCCTCTTCGGGAATGAGAGTGGAAAGGTTCTCCTTATACCGTGGGTCGAGAAGGGTGTACACCCAGTAATCCAGTGTTGGCCAGAATGCATCTAACGTGAGGGTCACGAGAAAGGCAGCTCAACATGAAGTCAGCCATGTGTGCCAGGGTACCTGTACGCACTAAGAAGATGACTTTCAGGATCCTACTCCTCCTCTTCAGCCCATACACACTGAACAGATGACAGGCAAGCAGCATGAGTACCCTCTGCAGTGTGCCCAGCTGTCTCTTCCCCCTCCTCCCCCTCCAAAACGCGCTGAGATATAGACATGAGGGTGGTCTGGCTATCAAGCGACATATTGTCATACCTCGTCTCCTGTTCCAACTGCAAAGCGTCAGCCTTTATGCTTTGCAGCGAACTTCTCAGCAGGCAAAGCAGCGGGATGGTAATGCTAATAATTGCCGCATCGCCGCTCACCATCTGGGTTGACTCCTCAAAGTTTCCGAGGACCTGGCAGATATCTACCATTCATGCCCACTCCTCAGTAAAGAATTGGGGAGGTTGACTACCACTCCGCCACCCATGTTGCAGCTGATATTCCACTATTGCTCTACGCTGCTCGTACAGCCTGGCCAACATGTGCAGCGTAAAATTCCAGCGTGTGGGCACGTCGCACAGCAGTCGGTGCTCTGGCAGCTGAAACCAATGTTGCAGGGTCCTCAGGGTGGCAGCATCCATGGTGGACTTGCGGAAATGTGCGCAGACGCGGCGCACCTTGCCGAGCAGGTCAGACAAGTGGGGGTAGTTTTTCAGAAACCGCTGAACCACCAGATTAAAGACGTGGGCCAGGCATGGCACGTGTGTGAGGCTGCCGAGCTGCAGAGCCGCCACCAGGTTACGGCCATTGTCACACATGACCATGCCCAGTTGGAGGCTCAGCGGCGAAAGCCAGAGGTCAGTCTGCTCTGTCAGACCCTGCAACAGTTCGGGGACCATGTGCCTCTTGTCACCTAAGCTGATTAGTTTCAGCACGGCCTGCTGACGCTTGCCCACCGCTGTGCTGCCGCGCTGCGCGATACCGACTGCTGGCGACGTGCTCACACTTCTTAATTGAGAGGTAGAGGTGGTGGAGGAGGAGGAGGGGCATGGTTTGGAGGAGGTGGCATAAAACGCCGCAGATACCAGCACCGAGGTAGGACCGGCTATTCTGGGTGTGGGTAGGACATGAGCGGTCCCAGGCTTTGACTCGGTCCCAGCCTCCACCAAATTCACCCAATGTGCTGCCAGGGAGATATAGTGGCCCTGCCTGCCAGTACTTGTCCACGTGTCCGAAGTTAAGTAGACCTTCCCAGTAACCGCGTTGGTGAGGGCATGATTAATGTTGCGGGAGACGTGCTGGTGTAGGGCTGAGACGGTACACTGGGAAAAGTACTGTCGACTGGGGACCAAGTAGCGCGGGACCACCGCAGCCATCATGTTTTTGAAAGCCTCCGTTTCCACAAGCCTGTACGGCAGCATCTCCAGGCTGATTAACTTGGCAATGTGCACGTTTAAAGCTTGTGCGTGCGGGTGCGTGGCGGCGTATTTGCACTTTCGCTCCAACGTTTGTGTTAGCGATGGCTGAACGCTGCGCTGAGAGACATTGCTGGATGGGGTGGAGGACAGTGGAGGTGAGGGTATGGGTGCAGGCCGCGAGGCGCTCGTGCCTGTGTCCTGAGAGGGGGATTGGATCTGTGTGGCAGGTTGGGGCACAGGGGAAGAGGCAGTGGTGTGACTCGTAGGCAGTGAATGGCCTTCGTCCCACCTTGGGGGGTGCTTGGCCATCATAAGGCATATGATGCGGTGCGCTGAGAGACATTGGTGGATGGGGCCGAGCACAGCAGAGGTGAGGGTGTGGGTGCAGGCCAGGAGACGGTAGTGCCTGTGTCCTGAGAGGGGGGTTGGATCTCAGTGGCAGGTTGGGGCACAGGGGGAGAGGCAGCGGTGCAAACCGGAGGCAGTGAACGGCCTTCGTCCCACCTTGTGGGGTGCTTGGCCATCATATGTCTGCGCATGCTGGTGGTGGTGAGGCTGGTAGGGGTGGCTGCCCGGCTTATCTTGGTGCGACATAGGTTGCACACCACTGTTCGTCGGTCGTCCGCGCTCTCACTGAAAAACATCCACACTTTTGAACACCTAGTCCTCTGCACGGAATGTTTGTAATAAAGGTCTACCACGCGGACCCATAAATTGTGATATGAAGCTGGGGACCCCAGAAACTTGCCTCTCTCCTAATCCCGCAGCAGCCGGCTGTGATTCACCTGGACCAGGAACTCGGCCTGTGCCCACACCCTCACTTGGACGTCCGCATCCGCGCCCACGTCCACAGGGGGAGAGGCAGCGGTGCAAACCGGAGGCAGTGAACGGCCTTCGTCCCACCTTGTGGGGTGCTTGGCCATCATATGTCTGCGCATGCTGGTGGTGGTGAGGCTGGTAGGGGTGGCTGCCCGGCTTATCTTGGTGCGACATAAGTTGCACACCACTGTTCGTCGGTCGTCCGCGCTCTCACTGAAAAACATCCACACTTTTGAACACCTAGTCCTCTGCACGGAATGTTTGTAATAAAGGTCTACCACGCGGACCCATAAATTGTGATATGAAGCTGGGGACCCCAGAAACTTGCCTCTCTCCTAATCCCGCAGCAGCCGGCTGTGATTCACCTGGACCAGGAACTCGGCCTGTGCCCACACCCTCACTTGGACGTCCGCATCCGCGCCCACGTCCACGTGCTCGACCCTTACCCCTAATCCTCATCATAGCGGATTAAGAATAGAGCAGGGCCCAAATAAATTACCCCACTGTACAGCACTGACAACTTTGGCTTAATTCACCGCACACAGAGACTTGTAGATAGCGGAGGCTCTATGCTGTGACTTGAAAAAAGTAACCCGCTGTCTTGCGCTGATACCTAGGGGTAATTTACTGACTTGTAGATAATAGAGGCTGTGTGGAGTGGGAGAAGACTCTAAAGCCAATGGATAGTGCTCGTAACTGCGGCTATCTCAACCCCACCAAGGAAAGGGTATTGTGAGACGCTCTGCACAGCGGCAGAGCTGAAATACGTTGCAGTGGCCCCGGTAATATTACAGTACTATTTAGCGGTGAGACCTCTGTCTAATGCACTGCAGACACAGAACGGTATAAACAAAGTCATTCGCAGTAGGCTAGGAAATATTTGAGTGCAGTTTCACGGTAAGAGCTGGTTGTACGGCACAGCAGCCTGAAAACGCTATTACTGGCAGGCTGCAAACAGGCCTAGGCCCTGCATGCGTAATACAAAAGTGGATGCACTACAACTCCCAGCAGGCCACAAGTATTTTGCACATGGTCAGATGTAGCCCTAAGAAGGAGCTTTGGGGTTTTTGCACGGAGGACTTAGAGAACTGTATAGTGTATATAGCTTTCCCTATAGAAGTGCCTGTGCCCCAACACTCTGTTTTGCACTGCAAACAGAGAACGGTATAAATGAAGTCGTTCGCAGCTGGCTAGGAAATATTTGAGTGCAGATACACGGTGAGAGCGGGATTGTACGGCACTGCAGCCTGAAAAAACTATTACTGAAAAGGCTGCGAACAGGCCTAGATGCGTAATACAAAAATGGATGCACTACAACTCCCAACAAGCCACAACTGAAATGCACACGGTCAGATGTAGCCCAACGAAGGAGCTTTGGGGTGTTTGAAGTCAGGATCCTACTCTAACACCTTCCCTATATCAGCAGCAGCACTTTCCCTATACTCTGTATAATACACTGCAGACTGAGAACGCTATAAATGAAATGGCCTGCACAGCCCGAGATGAAAAAAAAAAAATGGTGCACTACTGTTCCCAGCCAGCCACAACAGTAATGCACACGGTCAGATGTAGCACTAAGAAGGACCGTTGGGGTTCTTGAAGACAGGACCTATGCTAACACTTTCCCTATATCAGCAGCAGTACTTTCCCTAACCTCTGCCAGAATGTGTCTGAGGCGAGCCGCGGGCGGGACCGCTTCAAGTACTCGGCGGTCACTTGATCTCGCCAGCCACTCACTGCTGGGGGGTGGAATAGGGCTGGCACGACACAGGAGGAAGTGGTAATGCCTTCGCCGAATGTCTATTGGCTAGAAAATGGCGCTAAACATGTGGGGAAGGAAATGGAATTGACTCGAGTATCGCGTGGTGTTCGACTTGAGTAACAAGCATCTCGAGTACCCTAATGCTCGAACGAGCATCAAGCTCGGACGAGTGTGCTCGCTCATCTCTAATATCTGTCTGTCTCATATCTATCTATCTATCTATCTATCTATCTATTTGAAATGTGTTAGTGTTTTATTATTTCTGAATTTTTTACTTTGGACATGCTTGCATTGAACTAAATGATTAACACGTAAATAATGCTGGCAAGCATAATACATAAAATTCTAAAATACTACACTAAGAATCATTTACTACTGAGCTTGACAGCCTGGGAAATGAGCCGAGAACAGTCATGGGATACCTATGCCCATTCTCAGAACATTAAACCTCGCAGTGCTAAGCATCAGTACAAAACTGTGTCTAATGTTCATGCAGCATCTTGTAACATCTGCCAAGGTTTCTAAGGCCAAATGTATTAACAGACAGTTTATACTGATATTAGCACACTATGAATCAAGATTTTGAAACATCTTTCCACAAGGCGAGGCACTGAAACCATGTTCTGATTTGTCTGACAATTATTCATTACATTTTTAGTGAACATAATAATATGCTCAATTAGTTCTTCTATAGCATTTTTCTTGGACTGTTTAACCCTTTATAAAAACACACTTTCCATTTTTGGCAAATGTGGATTTTAGGTTCAAAAATATTTTATTAGACAGCAAATTAGTTGAAATAAACATGATCAATACAGGGTAATGGTCTCAACCTGTAGAGCATATTATGTGTCCTCCAGGCCCTGCTCAGATCAGGGGTCTATAGATATCTCCACTGTCAGTTTTACACAGAATCTTTGTTGTTATTTTATGAGACAAACTCAACTTAACGTAAATGTAGATAATATGTAGATTATAATAAATTTGTTTTAACTATTTTTGACATTATTGTAATTCAGAAATACCTCCAGGTAATTTTTACATGTTTGTTCTTCTTATTGCTATCCGTTTTATTTTCCATTTTTCTTTTTTGTATACCATCAGCATATTCTACAAAAAATACAATGATAGTCAGTCAACAGTGATACCACCTCCAACTTGCACAACCGGGTCCAATTCTTAGGTGACATATGATGGATATGGCAGAAGGAAGAACCTTTCGACATTTGGCAAGCAATACACAGCTCTGAGAGTGATTACTCCTTCCACCTGAATGTCCATAATAGTTACTCGAGGAACCATATGTTTATATCAGACAGGGATTTACTATTGCTATCTCAAGAATTAACGATTAAATTGATCACCTAGTCCGATCATGCCACAATCTCATTAACTTTAGCTAAACAATATAATCAACCTTTAACATATATCTGACGTAATAATGACTCTTTATTATCGCAAGTGGAAGCTTAAAAAATTTTGAGAGAGACTTAGAAAACTACTTCACTCAAAATACATTCCCTGTTGTAAACCCACAAATCTTATGGAACGCCCACAAAGCATTTATAAGTAGCTCTTTTATGAAAATAGGTCAACATTTGAGATGAGCGAGCACCAAAATGCTCGGGTGCTCGTTACTCGAGACGAACTTTTCGCGATGCTCGAGGGTTCGTTTCGAGTAACGAACCCCATTGAAGTCAATGGGCGACCCGAGCATTTTTTTATATCGCCGATGCTCGCTAAGGTTTTCATTTGTGAAAATCAGCAAAACCCAAGAAAGTGCTGAAAACGACACAGAAACGGATAGGGCAGGCGAGGGGCTACATGTTGGGCTGCATTTCAGGTTTCCAGGTCCCACTATTAAGCCACAATAGCAGCAAGAGTTACCCCCCCCTCACAACAATTTTTACTTCTGAAAAACCCTCATAAGCAAGGCATACCTTAGCTAAGCACCACACTACCTCCAACAAAGCACAATCACTGCCTGCATGACACTCCGCTGCCACTTCTCCTGGGTTACATGCTGCCCAACCCCCCCCCCCCCCGCACGACCCAGTGTCCACAGCGCACACCAAAGTGTCCTTGCGCAGCCTTCAGCTGCCCTCATGCCAGACGCTGGCCTCATAGCCACACCACCCTCATGTCTATTTATAAGTGCGTCTGCCATGAGGAGGAACCGGAGGCACACACTGCAGAGGGTTGGCAGGGCCAGGCAGCGACCCTCTTTAAAAGGTACGGGGCAATAGCCCACAATGCTGTACAGAAGCAATGAGAAATCCAATCCTGTGCCACCTCCATCAGGAGCTGCACACGTGGGCATAGCAATGGGGAACCCATGTGCCACACACTATTCATTCTGTCAAGGGGTCTGCATGCCCCAGTCAGACCAGGGTTTTTTATAAATAGTCACTGGCAGGTACAACTCTGCAATGGGAATTCCGTGTGCACCCACAGCATGGGTGGCTCCCTGGAACCCACCGGCGGTACATAAACAAATCCCATTTCAGTGCCCTGGACAGCAGAGCTAACGTCGGATTAAATGCAGGTGGGCTTCGGCCCACACTGCATGCCCCAGTCAGACTGGGGTTCTTTATAAGTAGACACATGCAATTACAACTCTGTGTGGACCGACAGCATGGGTGGGTCCCAGGAAGCCACCGGCGGTACATAAATATATCCCATTGCATTGCCCATCACAGCTGAGGTAACGTCCGATTAAATGCAGGCAGTCTTCAGCCCACACTGCATGCCCCAGTCTGACCAGGGTTTTTAATACATAGACACTGGCAGGTACAAATCCCTAATGTGAAGTCCCTGTGGACCCACAGCATGGGTGGCTTCCTGGAACCCACCGGCGGTACATAAATAAATCCCATTGCAGTGCCCAGCACAGCTGAGGTAGTGTGAGGTTTAATGCAGGTGGGCTTCAGCCCACACTACATGCCCCAGTCAGACTGGGGTTCTTTATAAGTAGACACATGCAGTTACAACTCCGTGTGGACCGACAGCATGGGTGGGTCCCAGGAAGCCACTGGCGGTACATAAATATATCCCATTGCATTGCCCATCACAGCTGAGGTAACGTCCGATTAAATGCAGGTGGTCTTCGGCCCACACTGCATGCCCCAGTCTGACCAGGGTTTTTAATACATAGACACTGACAGGTAGAACTCCCTAATGTGAAGTCCCTGTGGACCCACAGCATGGGTGGCTCCTTGGAACCCACCGGTGGTACATAAATAAATCCCATTGCAGTGCCCAGCACACGTGAGGTAACATCAGGTTTAATGCAGATGGTCTTCGGCCCACACTGCATGCCCCAGTCTGACCGGGGTTTTTAATACATAGACACTGGCAGGTACAAATCCCTAAAGTGAAGTCCCTGTGGACCCACAGCATGGGTGGCTCCCTGGAACCCACCGGCGGTACATAAACGTATCCCATTGCAGTGCCCTGCTCAGCAGAGCTAACGTCACATACAATACAGGTGTGCTTCGGCCCACAGTGCATGCCCCAGTCAGAGAGGTAATATGTACCTTAACAGTAACCGCATTGGTGGGAATGTGGTGGCGACTGCGGACCTAGTAGCGTGCTTTTATTTAGTTGGTTTTCGGAATATTACCAGGATTAAGTGGGCCGTGGCGGGGGGATGGTGGGTGGGCTCTCTTGTTGTGTCGGTAAAGGTGAAATTCTTGGACTGCCACCAGACGGACCAATGCAAAGGTATTTGGCAAGAATGTTTTCATTGTTGGAGGAGGAAGGGGATGGTTTTGAGGCACTACGTGTCCTCTCCACGTGTCCGTGCTTATATGCAGCCTCCCAGCCTCCTCACTCCATGAAAATGACACATTCTGAGGAGCAGGCAGACTCCCAGGAACTGTTCTCGGGCCCCTGCCCAGAATGGGCAGCAATGGTTCCTCTCCCACCGGAGGAGTTTGTCGAGACAGTGAGGTAGTAGTAAGGGCAGTAAGTCCGAGGGAGGAGCGCACAGAGGATTCGGAGGAAGAGCAGCTGGACGATGAGGTGACTGACCCCACCTGGTTTGCTAAGCCTACTGAGGACAGGTCTTCAGAGGGGGAGGCAAGTGTAGCAGCAGGGCAGGTTGGAAGAGGCAGTGCGGTGGCCAGGGGTAGAGGCAGGGCCAGACCGAATAATCCACCAACTGTTTCCCAAAGCGCCCCCTCGCGCCATGCCACCCTGCAGAGGCCGAGGTGCTCAAAGGTCTGGCAGTTTTTCACTGAGAGTGCAGATGACCAACGAACTGTGGTGTGCAAGGTTTATCGCGCCAATACCCGCCGGGGAGCCACCACCACCAGCCTCACCACCACCAGCATGCGCAGGCATATGCTGGCTAAGCACCCCACGAGGTGGGACGAAGGCCGTTCACCACCTCCGGTTTGCACCACTGCCCCTCCCCCTGTGCCCCAACCTGCCACTGAGATCCAACCCCCCTCTCAGGACACAGGCACGACCGTCTCCCAGCCTGCACCCACACCCTCACCTCCGCTGTCCTCGGCCCCATCCAGCAATGTCTCTCAGCGCAGCGTCCAGACGTTGCTAGCGCAACTGTTTAAGCGCAAGCGCAAGTATGCCGCCACGCACCCGCACGCTCAAGCTTTAAACGTGCACATAGCCAAATTGATCAGCCTTGAGATGCTGCCGTATAGGCTTGTGGAAACGGAGGCTTTCAAAAACATGATGGCGGCGGCGGCCCAGCGCTACTCAGTTCCCAGTCGCCACTACTTTTCCCGATGTGCCATCCCAGCCCTGCACGACCACGTCTCCCGCAACATTGTACGCGCCCTCACCAACGCGGTTACTGCCAAGGTCCACTTAACAACGGACACGTGGACAAGCACAGGCGGGCAGGGCCACTATATCTCCCTGACGGCACATTGGGTGAATTTAGTGAAGGCTGGGACCGAGTCAGAGCCTGGGACCGCTCACGTCCTACCCACCCCCAGAATTGCGGGCCCCAGCTCGGTGCTGGTATCTGCGGCGGTGTATGCTTCCTCCACTAAACCACCCTCCTCCTCCTACGCAACCTCTGTCTCACAATCAAGATGTGTCGGCAGCAGCACATCGCCAGCAGTCGGTGTCGCGCGGGGTGGCAGCGCAGCGGTGGGCAAGCGTCAGCAGGCCGTGCTGAAACTACTCAGCTTAGGAGATAAGAGGCACACGGCCCACGAACTGCTGCAGGGTCTGACAGAGCAGAACGACCGCTGGCTTTCGCCGCTGAGCCTCCAACCGGGCATGGTCGTGTGTGACAACGGCCATAACCTGGTGGCGGCTCTGCAGCTCGGCAGCCTCATGCACGTGCCATGCCTGGCCCACATCTTTAATTTGGTGGTTCAGCGGTTTCTGAAAAGCTACCCGTGCTTGTCAGACCTGCTCAAAAAGGTGCGCCGCCTCAACGCACATTTCCGCAAGTCCAAGACGGACGCTGCCACCCTGCGGACCCTGCAACATCGGTTTAATCTGCCAGTGCACCGACTACTGTGCGACATGCCCACATGGTGGAACTCTACGCTCCACATGTTGGCCAGGCTCTATGAGCAGCGTAGAGCTATAGTGGAATACCAATTCCAACATGGGCGGCGTAGTGGGAGTCAGCCTCCTCAATTCTTTACAGAAGAGTGGGCCTGGTTGGCAGACATCTGCCAGGTCCTTGGAAACTTTGAGGAGTCTACCCAGATGGTGAGCGGCGATGCTGCAATCATTAGCGTCACCATTCCTCTGCTATGCTTCTTGAGAAGTTCCCTGCAAAGCATTTGCGCTCGGAAATGGAGGCGGGGGAAGACAGTATGTCGCTGGATAGTCAGAGCCACCTCATGTCTATATCTCAGCGCGTTGAGGAGGAGGAGGAGGAGGGGGAAGAGACAGTTTGGCCCACTGCTGAGGGTACCCAGGCTGCTTGCCTGTCATCCTTTCAGCGTGTATGGCCTGAGGAGGAGGAGGAGCAGGAGGATCCTGAAAGTGATCTTCCTAGTGAGGACTGCCATGTGTTGCGTACAGGTACCCTGGCACACATGGCGGACTTCATGTTAGGATGCCTTTCTTGTGACCCTCGCGTTACACGCATTCTGGCCACTGCGGATTACTGGGTGTACACACTGCTCGACCCACGCTATAAGGAGAACCTTCCCACTCTCATTCCCGAAGAGGAAAGGGGTTCGAGAGTGATGCTATACCACAGGACCCTGGCAGACAAACTGATGGTAAAATTCCCATCCGACAGCGCTAGTGGCAGAAGGCGCAGTTCCGAGGGCCAGGTAGCAGGGGAGGCGCAGAGATCAGGCAGCATGTACAGCGCAGGCAGAGGAACACTCTCCAAGGCCTTTGCCAGCTTTATGGCTCCCCAGCAAGACTGTGTCACCGCTCCCCAGTCAAGGCTGAGTCGGCGGGAGCACTGTAAAAGGATGGTGAGGGAGTACGTAGCCGATCGCATGACCATCCTCCGTGACGCCTCTGCCCCCTACAACTACTGGGTGTCGAAGCTGGACACGTGGCCTGAACTCGCGCTGTATGCCCTGGAGGTGCTTGCTTGTCCTGCGGCTAGCGTCTTGTCAGAGAGGGTGTTTAGTGCGGCTGGGGGAATCATCACGGATAAGCGTACCCGCCTGTCAACTGACAGTGCCGACAGGCTTACACTCATAAAGATGAACAAAGCCTGGATTTCCCCAGACTTCTCTTCTCCACCAGCGGACAGCAGCGGTACCTAAACAATACGTAGGCTGCACCCGCGGATGGAAGCATCGTTCTCTCTCACCATCATAAACGGGGACCTTTTAGCTTCATCAATCTGTGTATTATATTCATCCTCCTCCTCCTGCTCCTCCTCCTGAAACCTCACGTAATCACGCCGAACAGACAATTTTTCTTAGGCCCACAAGGCTCAGTCATATGACTTTAGTAAACAATGTTTATTCGTTTCAATTCTCATTAAAGCGTTGAAACTTGCACCTGAACCAATTTTTATTTTAACTGGGCTGCCTACAGGCCTAGGTACAAATTAAGCCACATTAACCAAAGCGATTAATGGGTTTCACCTGCCCTCTTGGTTGGGCATGGGCAATTTTTCTGAGGTACATTAGTACTGTTGGTACACCAATTTTTTGGGGGCCCTCGCCTACAGTGTAATCCTAGTAATTTTTATGGGCTTCGCCTGCACTCATGGTACAGCAAGTTGTGTGGGGTTGGCCTACACTTTTGCTACATAAATGTAACTGGGGCCTTGTCTATACTGCAACTACTGAAATGTGCAAGAGACTGTTATCTCCCTAAATTGCTGCAACGGGAATGTTACTGTGGCCTGTCTTGACTGCTACTACTACTGAAATGGAACTAATACTGTGCTCCCCCTATAATGCTGCTAGTGATATGTTACTGGGGCCTGCCCCTAATGCTACCGCTGAAATGTTACTAATTCTGGGCTCTACCTATACCGCTGCTAATGCTATGTCACTGGGGTATGGAAACGGAGGCTTCCCAAAGATATGATGGTGGCGAGGCCATTTCCCACCAACGCAGTTACTGTTAAGGTGCATATAACCACGGACACGTGGAGAGGACACGTAGTGCCTCAAAAACATCCCCCTCCTCCTCCAACAATGAAAACATTCTTGGCAAATACCTTTGCATAGGTCCGTCTGGTAGCAGTCTAAGAATTTCACCTTTACCGACACAACAAGAGAGCCCCTTCACCATCCCCCCGCCACGGCCCACTTAATCCTGGCCACATTCCGAAAACCAACTAAATAAAACCATGCTACTAGGTCCGCAGTCCCACATTCCACCACATTCCCACCAACGCGGTTACTGTTAAGGTACATATTACCACTCTGACTGGGGCATGCACTGTGGGCCGAAGCACACCTGTATTGTATGTGACGTTAGCTTTGCTGTCCAGGGCACTGCAATGGGATATATTTATGTACCGCCGGTGGCTTACTGGGAACCACCCATGCTGTCGGTCCACATGGACTTCACAATAGGGAGTTGTACCTGCCTGTGTCTACTTATAAAAAATCCCAGTCTGACTAGGGCATGCAGTGTGGGCCGAAGCTCACCTGCATTTAATCTGACTTTAGCTTTGCTGTCCAGGGCACTGCAATGGGATATATTTATGTACCGCCGGTGGCTTCCTGGGACCCACCTATGCTGTCGGTCCACACGGAGTTGTAACTGCATGTGTCTACTTATAAAGAACCCCAGTCTGACTGGAGCATGCAGTGTGGGCCGAAGCCCACCTGCATTAAACCTGACGTTACCTCAGCTGTGATGGGCAATGCAATGGGATATATTTATGTACCGCCGGTGGGTTCCAGGGAGCCACCCATGCCATGGGTCCACAAGGACTTCACATTAGGGAGTTGTACCTGCCAGTGTCTATGTATTAAAAACCCTGGTCACACTGGGGCATGCAGTGTGGGCCGAAGCCCACCTGCATTTAATCGGACATTACCTCAGCTGTGCTGGGCAATGCAATGGGATATATTTATGTACCGCCGGTGGCTTCCTGGGACCCACCCATGCTGTCGGTCCACACGGAGTTGTAACTGCATGTGTCTACTTATAAAGAACCCCAGTCTGACTGGGGCATGCAGTGTGGGCCGAAGCCCACCTGCATTAAACCTCACGTTACCTTAGCTGTGCTGGGCACTGCAATGGGATTTATTTATGTACCGCCGGTGGGTTCCAGGGAGCCACCCATGCTGTGGGTCCACAGGGACGTCACATTAGGGATTTGTACCTGCCAGTGTCTATGTATTAAAACCCCGATCAGACTGGGGCATGCAGTGTGGGCCGAAGACCACCTGCATTTAATCGGACGTTACCTCAGCTGTGATGGGCAATGCAATGGGATATATTTATGTACCGCCGGTGGCTTCCTGGGACCCACCCATGCTGTCGGTCCACACGGAGTTGTAACTGCATGTGTCCACTTCTAAAGAACTCTAGTCTGACTGGGGCATGCAGTGTGGGCCGAAGCCCACCTGCATTAAACCTGACGTTACCTCAGCTGTGATGGGCAATGCAATGGGATATCTTTATGTACCACCGGTGGGTTCCAGGGAGCCACCCATGCTGTGGGTGCACACGGAATTTCCATTGCGGAGTTGTACCTGCCTGTGACTATTTATAAAAAACCCCGGTCTGACTGGGGCATGCAGACACCTTGACAGAATGACTAGTGTGTGGCACATGGGTTCCCCATTGCTATGCCCATGTGTGAAGCTACTGATGGAGGTGGCACAGGATTGGATTTCTCATTGCTTCTGTACAGCATTGTGGGCTATCGCCCCGCGCCTTTTAAAGAGGGTCGCTGCCTGGCCGTGCCAACCCACTGCAGTGTGTGCCTGCGTTTCCTCCTCATGGCAGACGCACTTATAAATAGACATGAGGGTGGTGTGGCTATGAGGCCCGCGTGTGGCATGAGGGCAGCTGAAGGCTGCGCAGGGACACTTTGGTGTGCGCTGTGGACACTGGGTTGTGCGGGGGGGTTGGGCAGCATGTTACCCAGGAGAAGTGGCAGTGGAGTGTCATGCAGGCAGTGATTGTGCTTTGTTGGAGGTAGTGTGGTGCTTAGCTAAGGTATGCCTTGCTAATGAGGGTTTTTCAGAAGTAAAAATTGTTAGGAGGGGGGGGGCACTCTTGCCGCTATTGTGGCTTAATAGTTGGACCTGGGAACTTGAGATGCAGCCCAACATGTAGCCCCTCGCCTGCCCCATCTGTTTCTGTGTCCTTCCCATCACTTTCTTGAATTGCCCAGATTTTCACAAATGAAAACCTTAGCGAGCATCGGCGATATACAAAAATGCTCGGGTCGCCCATTGACTTCAATGGGGTTCGTTACTCGAAACGAACCCTCGAGCATCGCTAAAAGTTCGTCTCGAGTAACGAGCACCCGAGCATTTTGGTGCTCGCTCATCTCTAATCACTAAGCAAAATAAATTCCAGGGGCTCACGAGATTAAATGACCCACTTGAAGAAAACGACTCCAGGAATTTTAAGATAGAAAGGCATAATTTAACAAAGTAATGCTAGTTGACTTATATACAAGGAGGGACTAGTTACATAATGTTTGAAAAACAAAAAACCCAAACTGACACGGCTTGTCACTCACGACAGTAACGTTGCATGTTGACCACGATGTAGTGACAGACCAGTCAGTCTGCCACGATGCAGGTCACTGGTTGACACACGTGCTGCAGGGATTGCTGGCTACTATTGGTACCTGTATGCTCCATGCTCGTGTTCTCTCTAAGGGTCCTACTTTTGAGAGAGGTTTTAGGGTATGGTACCCTCTCTGTGCTACCTATCAACGGGTGTGGAGGGCTTTATATTCCTACCCCTCCATTAGTCCATTGCTGTTTATTCAGTTCTGTTGTAGGTGGTGGTTGTAGCTGGTTGGAGCCTCTATTCTGTGTGAACGCCATCTACTTACAGATGAGTGCTAGTTTACTATGCTGCGTTTAGTGTAACCCTCGTGCTGTTTTCATAGGGATAGTCAGGTCCTAGAAGAAGATAGCGGGGCTGTCCTTTCCAGGATGCTAACTCCACGTTTAGGCAGGGGTTCCCCATCTTCCTGAGCAGAAAGGGCAAGTTACTTCTATCTCCTATGGTCTGGTGTTGTGTAGTCTTTCGCAGCATAATACTGTGAGTGCTTCTCCGGTTACATGATGATGCCACCCTGTGTCCATGCTGGGCATGGTGCTCTAGCGCCCTGCGGATGTGACATAACCAAAATGACCCTTTAACTTATCTTAGAACCTAACTGTGGATGCCAAGGTTAGGTTGTAGCAGACTTAGGATGCAAGTGGTAATAGTCTCCAGCTTTCAGAAGTGGCACAGGAGAAAGAATGGAGGAAGATTTGACCCCTATATTGGTTGTCTGGTTGTGAGCAGTAGCCACATATTAGTCATGGTGGTGGTTGGCATAATATTCTTAAAACACGAAGCCTTTGGTGGGACACTAAGGCCTGTGTAGCAGTGCTGATTTGTTGCTCTGAGGTTACCTAAAGTCACAGGTTCCAGCCAATAGTTTTTAAAGGCTGATCACCACAGAAGGTGCCAGGAGAAGTACAGGACAGTAACATTGGCAAGATGATGCATATGGGCTGTGGGTGCTTCGTCATCGCTTAGCAACAGAGCGGGAAATACAAATATTAAAAAAAATCTGTACTGCATATGACCTATGGGGAGCCGTTGCAGGGCTTCACTGCTAGAATCCACTGCGGGGTCTCGAATGCAGAATCCAACATGGTTGTGTGAGGCCAGCCTAAGAATCTAGACAGGTAGAATCCTGCAAACTCATATACAACAGTTTTGTTTGGAAAATAATTTTAAGTCACATTATTAATCTTTCTTTAGTTTAACCAGTAGGTTTATATACATTTCTACATCTGTCTGACTGTCTAGAACTTAGCAGGTTATTTAATTTAAAATTTTAGGAACAAGAAGTTTAACTTTACTTATTGTGTTTATTTAACAAAACAAACTTTAACTAGATGGGGGCATTCTTTAATAAGAAATCAGTATTAGGGCATTGTTCTTGCTCAATGTAAAGCATGAGCATCCAGAACAAAGATGTCTATTATTGATTAGTTTCTTTTCTTTTTGTTTATTAGTGTTTTTTGTCTACAGTTGATGTTGACGTAAAACCCTACAAGAATAATTGTGGAAAACAACACATATTTGTTTTCATTAACATCAGCTTGGCTAAAAGAAAGATGCTTTTTTAAAGCAGATTTGTAGTCAATGCCATTAAAGAAACAATTGATTAGCTTAACCTTTTTAATTAAAATGGACTGAACAACTGCAAAAGATAAATCAAATCTGTAGTAGTCTGACTCTGGGTTAAAGAAAGCACTAAAACACACAAGTCTTTGAATAACTCTCCGCATACCTGTTTATCACTAAAATAACCATCGCTATGTATAGCCTTAACCCCTTAGTGACGAAGCCTGTTTGTGTCTGAATGACTAAGCCAAATTTTGTAAATCTGACATCTGTCAATTTAATATAGAATAACTCCATAAAGGTTTTGCATATCCAAGTAATTCTGACATTGTTTTATCACCACATATTGTACTTCATTTAGATGGTAAAAATAGACAGATACCATTTCTGTATATTTATTAAAAGCACCAAAATTGACAAAATTTGGAAAAAATTTTTCAACTGCAATATGTCACATATGTGCAAACATATTGTACAAATTTTTGATGAGATATACATTTCCATCAGTTACTTTATTCTGGAAGAACATTTAAAAAACGTTAGTTTTTTTTAACCATTTAGGAGACGTACAAATTTAACATTACTTATTAGAATTTTGAGGAGCATTTTGTTTTCCTACACCAAGCCAAGATTGCAAAGGCGCATAGGTGTCAGAATAATATATACCCCCACAAATGACCCCATTTTGAAAAATATACCCCTTAATGTATTTAGTGAGGGGTGTCATGAGTACTTTTTTTCAGGGGTCAATGCAATTTAAAGGGAAAAAATAATATTTTTACAAATATGTAATTTTAAAGACACATTTTTTTTCTAAAGTGCACATGAAAATGAGGATTTACATCCCAAAATGGATAACCCTGTTGTTCTGTGTTCAGAATCATACGTATTGTGGTCCTAAAATTATGTCTGTAGGTACAACAAGGCCAAAAATGAAAGGAGCAGCTGGTGGCTTCAAGAACAGAAATTTTGCTTGAACGTGCTTCAGGCCCCATTGCACACTTGTAGGGCCCTTGAACTGCCAAAACCCCACAAATGACCCCATTTTGAATACTAGACCCCTTAACAAATACATTTAGGGGTTTACTGCATATTCTGACCCCACAGTTTTTGAATAAATGTAAGCAAATCAGAAGGAAAAAAATTACGATTTTCATTTTTTTGGCAATTGTGTAATTTTAAAACTTTTTTTGTACAGCGTGCATATGAATGAAGACTTTCACCTTAAAATAGATATCCCTGTTTGTCCTGTGTTCAGAAATGTACCCGTTGTAGCCCCAATCTGCTTACTGGACACGTGACTAGGCCTGTAAAGGAGGGAACATCCTTTGGTTTTCAACTAAATAAATTCCAGGCCCCATTGCTCACTTGTAGCGCCATCAAGCTGCCAAAAAGGATAGAATTCCACCCACAAGTGACCCCATTTGGAAATCTAGACCCCTTAGCCCATTTATCTAGGTGCATACTGAAGCTGTTGGGGGTGCAGGTTACCGCAGTCAACAAAATCGAGCCCCCAGCTTGCTGGTCTCACTTAGGCTGTGGTTCCCTTGGGCCTCAAAAACAAGGCAATAGACAGTGGTGGACATTCTGGAGATACTGCTAGATGTTGACTTATTTGGGGTGATTCGTAGTATATCAAAGCTTCTAAAATATGGATGAGCCTGGAATCTGCAGTTCTTAGCAGAGCAAGCTGGATGTGTTAAAATAATCCCTACTCCAATAGATGAATGTGATAAATATAGATTTCAAAATGTAGTCATTTGAGTAGTTTTCTATCTGTTAGAGATGGGGTTACCACTAGGGGCGCTGGGGTCTGGTTGGTGCGGGCTGCTCGTCCTGGCGTGCCTGGGACCCGGGCTGGGGGCTATGTCCAGGGTTCCCCCACTCTGGTTGTTTGTTGCGGCGGCTGGCGGCGTGTTCTGCATCCAGCGCAGGCACACCGTTCCGCTGGTCAGCCGAACGGTGCTCGGGTGGGTGCGTGTCGCTGGGGGGAGGTGGCTTTATGACTCCCTCCAGTCATCATGTGACTTTTTCCCGCCCCTCTGGACAGGGAGGTCTGCATATAAACCCTGCTGGCCCAGACTCCTGTGCTAGTGTTTTTTTTTACTTGTTCTGACTACACCTGCAATCATTGACCTGACTATCGTGTGTATTACCTCTGCTTGCATTTGACTCTGCTTCTGCCTTACCCTCCTGTACCCCGAACGTGTCTTTTGGTTTGACCTCACCTTCCGTTGACTCTGCTTCTGTTTTTGCCCTCCTATACTCCGCTTGTGACTTTTCGGTTTGACCCTGTCTGTTGTCTTGACTATTCTCTGGTTGACGCATCATTGTCCTCGTCAACTCACGGTTCCCACCTGTCAATTTCCAAGTCCCTCCTACTTGGGGTTGCTGACACTAGTGCAGCGCAGGGACCATTGCCCAGTTGTCGCCCTGGGGCATAGCCCAGGGGGACAAGTAGGTAGGGACATGGGAGAGGGTTGGTGTAGGGATTCCCTGTCCATCTGCCCTGGCCAGCCTTAACAGAAACCCTGGCCATATTGTTGCTGGGAACCTGTTTTGACCTTCCCGTTTGAACCCGGATATGAAGGCTGTTGTGGCCCTTGCTATCCAGGTGCAAGCCTTAACAAGGTTGGTGCAAAATCTGTCTGCTCGGCTCCAGCAACAGGAGCAGACCGTTGCTGGTACTCCGTTCACTATTGCGCTACCTGACGTTTTTCGGGTGACCGTAGGACGTTCTTCGCTTTCTGGGAAGCATGCAGGTTATATTTTGAATTACGCCGCTACTCGTCAGGTCCTGAATACCAGAGGGTAGGCATTGTAATTTTACGATTGAGAGGTGACCCTCAAAACTGGGCATTCTCACTGCCCTTCGACTCACAGCCCTGACAATCAGTTGATGCCTTTTTTAAGGCCCTTGGGTAGATTTATGGTGAGCCAGATAGGGCGGGATACGCTGTGAGTAAGTTAGTACGTCTTCGGCAGGGAAGGCTTCCTGCGGAAGAGTTCTGCTCCCAGTTTCGGCAGTTTTGTGCGGAACCTAGATGAAATACACAAACATAGCTGTAATCAGTGCCCAAGTCAAACCGGGATTCATCCCTGAAGATACCCGGTTCCACTCCGTAGCAGTCCAGTTTTGTTGTTCACGACACTAAAATGAACGTGTGTGATTGTGTGTTGTTCATGACACGACACAATCAAAAAGTTGTTTGTACTCTAAAGTGGTACTAATAGAAACCACAGGATATCCCACAGAAAACAAGCCCTTACACAACTATATCGATGAAAAATTTAAAAAAGGTCAGAAGATGGAGTCAGAAAATGTATATTTTTATTTTCAAAATATATTAAAATTTTTAAAAGTGGTACAACAAAAGGAAAACTTACATACATTTGGTATCTTCTTAATCGTACTGACCCACAAAATAGTTATCCTGTCATTTCTGTCGCAATGTATATGCCGTAAAAACAAGACCCCCGCAATTTTTTTTTCAAATTTCATTCCAAATTTTTAAAAGTTTTTCACTACATTATATGGTACATTAAATAGTATTAATGGAAAAATCAGCTCATCATACAAAAAACATGCCTTCACACAGCTACCTTAATGGAAAAATAAAAGAGTTATGATTTTTTTAAAGTTGGAGGAGAAACCAGAAATAAAAAAAGGGCCACAAGCTTAAGGGGTTAAGAATCTCTGTCACTCAGAATGAAGGAGAGGACAGTTCATCCTTCGTGACTGTATAATTATGGTCTTTAGCTTATTAGGGCTTAGTCAGACGGGCGTTTTTAGCCGCGATTTGCGCATGCGCATGCGTCTGGCGATTTTATAAAATCATTGCTTTGCAATGGTATCGGACACATGAGCACTTTTTATGCGCTCGTCCGATAAATTATAGAACAGAAATCGCAGATCGCACTTATGTGCGATCTGCGATTCCTGTTCTCTTCTCTATATGCACTCAATGGGGCCGGCGGCAGCAGCGCCGACCCCATTGAGAGCATATACTAGACAAATCACTCTTCTCTGCCACAGCTGTAACAGCTGTGGCAGAGAAGAACGATGTTTGCCCATTGAATTCAATGGAGCTGGCAATACAACTGTCTCCATTGAAAGCAATGGGCTGCCGGCGAGCGCTGGATGCATTGTCGGGAAGGGCTTAAATATATAAGCCCTTCCCTGCAATTCATCCTAAAATGTGTTAAAATAAAAAAAAATTGTATACTCACCTTTCCGCTGCAGCCGGAGTTCTGCCGCGGCCGCTGTCAGTTCTCCTGAACTGCTTCTCTGCACTATTCAGCCGGCGGGGCTTTAAAATCCCCGCCTGCTGAATGATCTGCCTCTGATTGGTCACAGCCTGACCAATCAGAGGCAGGTTTCACTCACACACCCATTCATGAATTCATGAATGGGTGAGTGACTGCTGCCTCTCATTGGCTCAGCAGGAGCTGCCCCTGATTGGTTCCGCTGAGCCAATGAGAGGCAGCAGTCACTCACCCATTCATGAATTCATGAATGGGTGTGTGAGTGAAACCTGCCTCTGATTGGTCAGGCTGTGACCAATCAGAGGCAACTCATTCAGCCGGCGGGGATTTTAAAGCCCCGCCGGCTGAATAGTGCCGAGAAGCAGTTCAGGAGAACTGACAGCGGCCACGGCAGAACTCCGGCTGCAGCGGAAAGGTGAGTATACAATTTTTTTTAATTTTAACACATTTTAGGATGAATTGCAGGGAAGGGCTTATATATTTAAGCCCTTCCCGACAATTCATCCCGGGCTCGCCCGCAGCGCATTGCTTTCAATGGAGCCGGCTGTATTGCCGGCTCCATTGAATGCAATACGCTGGACAGCTCCAGGCCGTTTCTAATGAAACGCGGCTAGGAGCAGATTTTCGGGCATTTTTTCGGCTGATTTTTCGGCGCCGGTCACGTGATTTGCGCATGCGCATCCGTCATGTGATGCGCAAATCGCACAAAAAAACGCCCGTGTGACTAAGGCCTTAAGGTGAATATAAAAGGTAATGATAAATATAGTGTCCTCTCAGCAATCAGAGATGATGTTGGCTCTAGCTGGTCATGTGATGCTGTGCTGATGCATCATGGGATTGCTAGCACAGATTAGAGGAGGAGTAAGCAGGGAGAAATCTAAAAATTAAGATTGTACCTGATAAGTATCAAACAGGATGCAGCATTGCATGGAAGTTACTGCAATATACATTGGAGACTTCAGCGTGTGACAATCAGGTGAGGGGTGCAGTGAAGGAAGAATATATTTTCACTGGAACGGTACTTTAACCAATAAGTCATATTCTGATCACATTTTTCCTTTAACTAGTTTTATAATAAAAAATAAATGCACAGCAAATGAGCATTCTTCATGGCTTCTGCATCTCAATTGATACTTATTTTCATTGCCAACATTTTACATATACTGTACAGAGTTTTTGTGCACAATTTGTACAAATTTCGTGATATGCTTCCTCTGTTGCTTACAGTAGCACATTAGTCTTGCTTTTTAGACTCAGTTTACCATGACTTTATGCTCGAAGCTTTTGTGTCCCTTAAATCTTTCCACATAAATTACTTACAAGGTTGCTACTTTTCTTACATTGTTGAATGTTTAATGTAAGATGCTTACAGCTACTTTTACTAAAGTAAGGTCAAGTGTTCATTTTGTGTATAAGTTATATGATTATAATAATAATAATAAGTAGTAGTAGAAGAAAAAGGAAAACTAATATTAAATTAAAATATAATAAAGTCAAAATTTCAAATTAAATTTTAAGTTAAAGTTGCATGTAACTGATGCATCGTAATTAACCACCAATAACAGCAAATTAGGGCAGAATTCACAACAGATTAAGAAACGTCAATACTTTCCTAAGAGCTCATGCACAAAGTCCAAACTATTAAAATATCGCATTGCAACATGCAGAAATGCTCTCTGAAAAAATTACACAATGCCAGTATTTTCAATCACCTCCCAAAAAATAGAACAAAAAGCAATTAAGAGGGGTCTCAGAAAATGGTGACAAAAAGCAATTTTTTTCTAATTAAAAATAATATTTTTAATGTTTTAAAAGTAGTAAAACATAAACATTTGCATAAATTTGGTATTGCTGTAATCATACTGACTCAATAAAGTGTGTTATTATTTACTACACTGTGGACACCATAAAAATTAACCCTCCAAGTAACAGTGTAAATGCATTTTTTTAAATTTGTCTCACTTTGTTTTAAAGTTTTTTTTTTCTGTACATTATATGGTGCTTTAAATGGTAACTTAAAAAATACAGCTTGTACCACAAAACACAAGTTCTCATACAGTTATGTGGATGGAAAATTACCTGTCCTTAAGGATTTAAAGGGATTGTCTGATAAAGACAATCCCTGTTCATGTGTCCTCTAAGGTCATATGAATATAATACCCACTCAGGATTACTTTTCTAAACTAGAACAGAGAGGAGACCATTTAAACAATCACACTGAAAACCCTGTTAAAGCAACGTTTAAATATCATTACCTTCCATGGTTGGAACAAATGACATTTAGTTTTTTTAGCCCCCCCCTCCCCCCCCCCAAAAAAAAGATCAGTTATAAGATTGATTGAAATCAGTTTATGACAAAGATATTTAGCTAGTTTATGTATGGTGAATGAAAATTAGGAGATATCAAGGGCTCATGCACGCAAGCAGTAAAGGGATATTCCAGTAATATAAAGCTATTCTTGATCCACAGAATATGGGAAAATTAGTTTACTGGTGAGTGATCAACTGCTAGGACACCCATGGATAACCTGAATTGAGGTCCTGTATCCTCCTGAGACATTCACAAATGTATCTAAAAATATGTAGTGAAAAGCTGAGCTTCTAGGTAAACGTGAATTATTCCAAAGGACAGCACATCAGGGGGGATCCTTCAAGAAAACTCTGCAACGCATTTTGGAGGCATAACTACCTCCATTTTCAAGTAGGTTGAGTGTTTGATTGAGATACTTTTATATATAAAATTTTAAAAATGACACTAGTGAACCGGAAGTGAAACGACAGTCACATGATGCATAAGTCATTGCTGACACTGCTGAGGTCATGGTCATGTGACTAGTAATTAACCATATGACCAGAAATGACCCAGAATTCATCAATAAGGTTTATTTGAAAAATAAAAATTTGTTAATGACAAAGCCAATGACTAATCAGCATCCCCTTGTATGTAGATGTTTCAATAATTTGCTATAGTTAACAAATTCCTTATTGCTGTACAAGGTGAAAAAGGCATAATTGTTGGGTAAATCCCACCCACCAGAATCTGATACCTGGTAAATGCTGGATAATTTGGGGGGATACCAGGCTGTCATATAGCGCCATCATGGAGGATCCCATTGAAAATGCCTCCACATCTGTGTGGCCCTGTATATCATCTTCAGATTTTTTTTTATATTCACCGATATTTTATATATTTTTAAGAATATTTTTTTATATGCAACTTGCGTGTTTTGGTACATTAACTAACTAATGAGGTACACATCAACACTCACTCATTTACTATATGTTTGTGGTTATTTCCTTTTATCTTATTTGTGCTTGACAAAGGAGCAGATAGCTCAAAAAAGCCACCCACTCCCTTTTTTGTTTATTGTGTTTTCTATTGCTTTTGCATTTTTTATGTTGTAAGCATACACCATTTTATGTATCCATTAAAACGCACTTTCCTTGTGACAAATACAAAATGGGCTTTTTCTTGGACTCCTGACACTGGCTATTTACGTCATTTGACTACAGGTGGGTGTCTTTTTGGATTTTCCCATAACCCCACTTCAAAAGTATTGGGAAAATTATGCAACAGCTTCAACAGTGAATCTTGACCCATATAGGCAACATCTCTAGAAAAGAAGATACCTCACTGGCCACAGATGTTAGGGAATTTCATCAGAATAACCCACATGCAGTCTCCTTTCAAGGGATAGAAACAATACAAATGAATGGAGACAAGGAAATCTGGATAAGAAATTAATAAAACAAAAAAAGGCTTAAGTCCTGCCAACCCGCAGGTCTGAATGAAGTCCTATCCTTTGCCTCCTTTATTGAATAAACTGCGTATTAATTCCAACTAACTTTTCTGCAGAGACATACACATCTATAGATTTGTAACGTCACTGATGGGTGTTTCTATCAAACATGTGATCCCATTGTCATCATTACTGGGGTGTCACTCTTTGCTGATAGGAGGAAGCTGTTTTGCCCAGTTTACAGGAGAGGAGAGATCATTGGTGGAGAGTGCCACTCCCCCCAGTGTTGGAGGTGAAGCTATGAGTGCATAAACCCAAGGCCCTCTTAGTCTTGTTGCAGATGCAGCCAGCAGCCAGCCATCATGGTTGTTTGGCATCTCTCTCTGCTGTATCTCTTTTTATTTCCTTTTGAAGCTGTGATCTCTGTTACAAGATAGGTTCAGTGCAGTCAGTATCTTTCTAATATGTTGTCAGTCCATCACTAAGACTGTATGGCAAAAGGTAGTTAGCCTTAGGTGTGAGCTGGTAGTCCTTTTTAGCTGTTTTTCTATAGGTCCAATTTTGTTGTTGGCCAACATTTTGAGGACCTTTTTGGTCATCTGACCATGTGAATTAACCCCTATTTCAGACAAGACAGCTGTGTGTGGGGTATGTGTTCACACTGCAAGGCATAAAGGCTACTAAACTTTAATCTATGACCTTAATTGAGGGCTAACAGGTCATTACTCTTTTCTGACACCATGCAAGCACTTTTTGTGAGCTGATATTATCTATTTAAATAAATTCCAAGGTGGACACCATATGAGGCTTCAGGTGGTGTCTGACTATCGTACTTACCTGTTGGTTTCCGGTACATGAGCTCATCCCCTGGCAAGCAACACATGATGAACTGAACCTTAATAGATCAGCTGCAAATCATTTTTTTATTTGTTTTTCACTGTCTACTGTATCTAATAGGTGACAGGTTACCTAAATGACTCCTTATGATGGGTCATTACATCGACACAGAAACATGTTGAATCCTTATTTATACTCGAGTCTTTTTCAGAATATCTGAGTTCGAGAAACAAGATCCTTTCTTTTTCCTTTGTGTCTAAAGCTGAAAGTGGACTATTTAGGCTCTGGACACATAATATAATTTTGCTATCTCGACCTAAATATAATCAACTATATGTTGATCTCTGATTTTTGACTACATCTGATGAGATGAGGAATAGATATTAATTTATCATATCTTAGTTCTCATGGTCATAATAGCTGGCTCATGTGGTGACATACTGCATGGTCGTGTAGCCTCACATTCCCGCTATTTATTGATTTGTTTCGAGTGCCTTGATTTTAATAATATTAATAAAAATTACATTTCAGGAAATTTATTTTTACCTTTCATTTTTGTCTAACTCTGAGATTTTGTTCCCCCTTCAAAAGTCAGTGATCTTCCTGGAATGTTCTGCATTCCACATTGGTGTTAAAGTATGTTGGGTTAGACCTCTGAGCACGGGGGATTTTTAAATTCGTTTTGGTTTCTTGGATGCAGTTGAGCACAGGATAGAGAAGGTGCATCATGTTTATATACCTATATAACATATGGTCTGTTGTTACGGCCAGATGTTCTGCAGAAGATACATTGCTGCTGGGTGAGAAAACTTGTGTATCAGCAGAGGACCTAAATAGGGTTTGATTGGAGGTTGAAGAGAAAGTTACTGCATTACCTTTATATACTTATACATATGCCTGTACATTGGGAAAGGGTAATTTATTGCTGCTGTCATCATATACAGCAGCAATACAGACAAATTACAGTTTAGCATGGGGAATATTGAAAAAGACTGCAGTTTAGCAGTTGAAACATTACTGCAAAGATGGATTAATAAAAGAAGTACGCTTTTTAAGAAACCTTTTCTGTGAATTATTATACCCCGCATGCTGCTTGGAGTAGAGCTAAAGTTGACAGCCTATCAGACACATGTTTAATTTGTGCACTTGGAAGACAGCTCACCTCTCGTGAGGGGTCAGGTCTGCAGACAGTGGCCTCTGTTCCTCTTAATAGGGAATCCCCCACAACCACTACTCTCCTTTCCTTCTTCACAACAGCACTTCCTTTTCTCCATTTAAGAGGACTTTGCATGCTTATTACACAGTTATTTGTGGGTAGAGTCGTTTCTTGCTGTACCTCTTTCTCCTCTGCTCTGTTCTTTGTGGGTAGAGTCATTTCTTGCTGTACCTCTTTCTCCTCTGCTCTATTTCTTGTAAGTAGAGTCATTTCTTGATGTACCTCTTTCTCCTCTGCTCTGTTCCTTGTGGATAGAATCATTTCTTGCTGTACCTCTTTCTCCTCTGCTCTGTTCTTTATGTCCCAGTGCTCACTGTGACATAAAATCCACTCAGGAGGAAAAGGACAATGAATAGTATGTGGAAGTTGATGAGGTGCTCAACCCAACATAGATAGATTGACAGTCATGACAGGAGCTTGCAAGACAAAGACTAGGATGTCCCAGA
This sequence comes from Eleutherodactylus coqui, assembly GCF_035609145.1. Classification (NCBI taxonomy): domain Eukaryota; kingdom Metazoa; phylum Chordata; class Amphibia; order Anura; family Eleutherodactylidae; genus Eleutherodactylus; species Eleutherodactylus coqui. The sequence continues at coordinate 61,277,016 of NC_089838.1, read as the reverse complement.
CAAACAAAAGGGCTGTACCATCACCACCAGATACTATTATTTGCAGCAGCACCAACATCAGGGCCGCAGTTAGGTCTGCTCACAGGACTTGTGCATCTTGGGCATTCTTTGAAACCACATGTAATGATAGAAGAGTGGCTATTTTAAAATCTGTGGTAAGCGATTAAAATGTGGCAAGAACGTGAACAACCTCAACACAAGGTGTATGGACAATGACATGAATGCCCACCATCTGTGGTCTTGAGCCAGAGGGCAATGAGTCAGCTTTATCCTACCCCCTCTTCCTCCCTGTTCATTCAGTAGCCTCTGAACACAGAGAAGCAGTTTGGGCTGCTACATGTTCACCACCATCAATTTACCATGAAGACAGTGCAACATTGTTACTTACTTGTACATTATGACTATAATTATTTCCTCCTTAAATGTTAAGAGTTTGAACAGCCCATTTAAACATAATTTATTATGGCATGAGGCCCTCAATTTCAAGAAACACATTTCATAAAAGATAAGCATCCTAAGTGCTTGCATCCTAAATTCACACAGCCTTTTTATTGCTCTCAATTCTGATTAAAAAAGAGGAGTACTAATTATAATTAGTGATTTGGTATAATTTTCTCAACAGAACTTATACCTAGACACTCAAGGACGTTTTATGATTCTTGTTTGCGAAATTAACAATGCCCCATATACCTTAGTAATTTTCCCCTAAATGGAAAGCTAGATTTTTAACACCTGTTTTGAAAAAAATTGCCAAGATTCAGAAAGGCACTTTAATAGTTGGAGGTAATTTTAATTCAGTTATGGTTCCGGCCTAATATTCTTCTTCGGGATCCAGACTACCCTCTCCTATTGTTTCAATCTTAGGGTGCCCACCCACTAGCGTTTTTTTTACTGCGAAATTCGCAGCGGTTTTTTTTTCTGCAGGGGTCTTTGGGCTATGGGACATGCAAAGCTAAAATCGCGATCGCGCAATATCGCGGTAAATCGCGATTTTGCGCGATCGCGATTTTTACATTACAAGTCCCATAGACCCCCTGCAGAAAAAAAAACCTGCGAATTTCGAGTGAAAAAAAACGCTAGTGGGTGGGCACCCTTAAAAAGAGAGGAATTACGTGATGCTTTCTTCATGGTTCTAAGGGCGCCCACCCACTGGCGTTTGCGATTTTCGTGCGTGAAAAACACCACGTTTTCGCGGCGTTTTTCCCGCGTTTTTCGCGGCGTTTTTTGCCGCGTTTTCGCGGCTTTTCCATTGACTTTCATGGGTGCATTAGGAGAAAAATAAGGACACATATGCAACTGACAGTTCCTATGTTAAAAAACGCAACGCAACGCAACGCAAAACGCCAGTGGACAGGAGTACATTCAATTCTAATGGCTCTGCAGGAAAAACGCAAAACGCAAAGAAAAAAAAATCGCCAGTGGGTGGGCGCCCTAAGAGAGATTACACCTTTTTAACTTTTCCTTACTTCTCATATTCAAGAATTGATTTGCTCCTTTTGGATTACAGGGAGTTGGGAGAAGTCATACAGAACAAGATCAGAACCATCACTTGGTTGGATCACGCCTCAATATCTTTGTCAATACAAAAGAGGTTTCTTTATTCTCCCTTTTTCCCATGGAGATTTAATGAATACATTCTTTCGCATCCAGAATATGAATCTTTTTTGAAAAATAAACTTCAAAGACTTCTAGCTGTAAAACATGACATTAATTTTCAGAAAATAAACATGCAATTCTATGCTCATGATAATCGTACTGGGGTAGCTAGCTAAACAGCTGAAAAATCTTAAATCTAAAGAAAGAACTAGATGTCTTCTAATCTCTAAAGGACACAAAATTTCCCAACCCCTAAGAATTTGTTAATGCATTTGCCTCATATTATGGTTCTCTCTATTACCTAAAAGAAGATATAAACACATATCAACCCAACCTGAGGAAATTTTGAATTTTCTTTAAAGCATTAACCAAGTGAGATATATTCCGCAGAGACAAGTCCCCAACGAAACCCATTGATTCCTAATTCTCCTGAAGACTGTTGAGCTTGGTCATGTGCTTACTTTGTTTTTAGCTTTAGCTGCGTAAAAATCTTTTCACCAAATTTACTGGGGATATCTATAGGCTATGTTAGATGCATTTGTTTTTACAGGACCCTTTAGATCTGCCATTTTGTCCCTATATTTGGCTCTAATTGCAAGTGTATTTTCCTCTGGGGGCATTCACCTCCATTTGCAATTTTTAATGGTACTAGGCAAGATCGCCCCATTTCACCTCTTATTTTTGCTCTCCTTATGGAATTTTTGGCCAAACAGATCAGAATTAATAAAGATATTAAGGGTGTTAAATTGAGCCATCAAGAACACAAAATAGGGCTTTATGCTGATGACGTCAGCTTGGTACTTACTGATCCTATTTCCTTCTCAGATCATGTCCAATCTTCACTTTCAGATTTGGGGAAAATCTTATAGTATAAGGTAAATAATTCAAAATCTCAACAGCTGAGCATTGGTATTGGTGCAAATACCAAATAACATTAGTCACTTTCCATATGTTTGGAATGACCATTCTATACCATATTTAGGTATACAATTGACAAGCCCTAGTGCACACATTTGCTTAAAATTACTTGGCTTTATTAAATTATATCCCGTGAACCGTTTATTTCTTAGACCAGGGGGATAGCAGCGGTTAAAATTATAGTCTTACCACAAATTCTTTACATTTTCCGAGCAGTAATGATCCCTGCCTCGAACTCCTTTTTTATTAACTGAAATCAATTCTTAACTATTTTATTTGTGGAGGCTCCCATGCTAGGATTTTGTACTTTGGCTAAACCCTAAAATTAGGAGGTTTTGAAATCTATTGACGTAAAACATTGCTATGCAGTAATTCTGGACCTGCTTGAACATTGGTGGACTCTTTCACATAAAAAGTGGGTAAATCAAGTCAACCATCTTTGGGAATCCCCTATTTTTCCCATAGGTATCAAGCACCCCTCTTTACCGATGCATACCCTACTGAGTTTGCAAGTTACAGCGGCAGTCTGGCAGCAATTTACCTCCTCATCAACCCCTTTGGCTCTGACCTCACTCCTGCCCTTATGTTTTTAACCCTCCAGTCTCATAAATTTTGACTTTGGAATTTGGGAATCGCTAGGCATAAAAAAAAATTAGTGATTCATTTGAAGATAACTCCATACTAAGGTAAGGTAGGGAAGGTATGGAAATATTATGTCAATTATCAAACATCAAATATTAGGTCAAGTAGATTTGTAACCATGGGTTCCATTTGTTTCGGTATTTTGCGTATTCTCCGTTTTTTAGGGCATATAGTTTCTCATATGTGTTGTGGTCGGATAATGTCTGATTTAGTTCCGAGATGGTGGGGACATTAGCAGCCCTCCATTTCCTCGAGACCAGAAGTTTAGCAGCGAGGAAAATGTGGCCTACTAGGTTTTTCATGGGTTGCGGAATATGTTTATTATCGAGTAGTAGGATGGCCAATTCAGGTGACTTGGGAATGAACATTTTTGTGATCCTTCTCAAGACTAAGAAGACCTCGTCCCAGAAGTGTGAGAGCCTTGGGCAACTCCAAAATATATGGTAGATGTTACCTTTGTGGCCACACTGTCTCCAGCATCTATCGTCAGAGTTAGTAAATGCTCTCGCCAATGCCGCTGGGGTAAAGTACCACCTGGTCAAAACTTTAGTGTGGACCTCCTGAATGTTTGAGTTAATAGATGCCCTGTTTGCCCACGTGAAGGCAGCTAGCCACCTATCTGGCGCAAATTTCTTTACCAAGTCTATCTCCCAGTTGAGAATATGTGCTCTTTTTGTTCCCCTCATATCTCCCGAAAGTGTGTCATAGCAGGTTCTCACCAGGGATCGAGACGTCGGACAAGGGCTGTTTAGAATATCCAGGAGGTCCTTTGATAGCTTCACTTTTTCAATTTTAGTAGATTGTAATAGAGATCTTATTTGGAGGTATTTGAAAGCTTCTCCTGGAGGCAAACCAAATCTCTCACTTAAGGACTGGAACGAGACTATCTCGTCGTCCCTTAGTATGTCATCTAATTTTGTAATCCTCCTCTTTAGCCAGCTCTCCAAATGTAGATTGGGGACAAAGTATTCTAGGGTAGAAGTAGGAATATGATCAATTATTTCCCCATGCGGAGATTGGTGCTTTGAGCCAGCCATTTCCATGAGTCTATTGAGGCTTGCATGGTCGGGGAGATAAAACGAGGTCTGTATATTGGGAGCACAGGCGAGGAGAGGGAGGCCAACAGGGAAGCCAAGAGAAGAGAGCGGATAGGCCTTCCTTCATTCAGCTGAGTCTCGATTTGGAGCCAGCTTGGACCTGATTTTGTTTTTAACCAGTGTCACGATTGGTTAATATTAGATAAATGGAGGTATGACCACAGATTCAGTACCCCCAATCCTCCTTGATTTCTATTGAGGAATAAAATAGAGGCAGCAACCCTTGGGCTCTTACCTCCCCACACAAAGTTTGAGAGTTGTTTTTGAAACTTTAACACCTCCAACCTGGGGATCGGGAGGTTGATTGTGCGGAATATGTATAGGAGTTTGGGGAGGATCAGCATTTTATAAAGTGTGACTCTTCCCATCCATGACGGTTCTTTTTTCGTGAGGGACATTAGTTCTATTTGGAGATTGGCTAGCGAGGGCGATAGGTTTGCTGGGACAGTATTGGTCAGGGGGATGCATATTTTTATTCCCAAGTATGGAATATTGTTCTCTCCCCACTGAAATGGAAACTCTTCTTGAATGTTAAGTTTTAGAGAGTTGTCTATGTTGATGGCAAGTATTTGGGATTTGTCGATGTTTAATTTGTAATAGGATACTTTACTAAATTCTTGGATAATTTTATAGACTTCCCTCAGGGATGTGATGGGGTCCGTGAGTAGGAGCAGGACGTCATCCGCGAAAAGGCTTATCTTGTGCTGTCTCATGCCAGCCGAGATTCCCCTAATCTTTGCGTTAAGTCTAATCGCCTCTGCCAGGGGCTCCATGACAAGCGTGAACAGTAGTGGGGATAGTGGGCATCCCTGGCAGGTGCCATTAGTGATTTGGAAAGGTTTTGAAATAACCCCGTCCACTAAGACCCTGGCCGAGGGGGCGCCATAGAGAGCTCAAATGGCCCCGTGGATGCTTCCCTTAAAGCCAAATTTCTCAAGCGTGGCGAAGGCGAACTCCCAGTGCAGCCTGTCAAAGGCCTTTTCAGCATCTAGAGCCAGTAGGATAGCTGGGGTATGGTCCGCCTCCGCCAATGCTATAAGATTCAGAACTCTCCTGGTACCGTCTGACGCCTGCCTTCCTCTTGTGAAACCCACCTGATCCCCATGAACTATTTGAGGGAGGATGTTTAGTAGGCGTTGGGCTAGTAGTTTTGAGTAGATTTTTGTAGTGAAATGGACCGAAAATTTGCAGGTGAGCTCGGGGCCTTCCCTTGTTTAGGGATTGTGACTATAGTAGCATGCAGCATTTCTTTTGGGAGGCTGCCCGTAGAAATTGCTTTGTTGAATGTATCAGCCAAGCAAGGCGCCAGGTCCGGAGCAAAGTCCTTGTAATACTCATTGGAGAAGCCATCCGGACCTGGGGCCTTGTACGCTTTAAGAGACTTAATTGTGTCCAGGTCCTCCGCAATGATGGGGAGGCTAATCCCCTCCAGAAAGTTGTTCATTTGTTGGATATCTGGCTGGGGAGTGGAATCATCTTTGTTTAAATTATATAGGTTGGAGTAGAAGAGACTGAATTCATCCGCTATGGCTTGGGGGGGGGGGGGGGGGGGCGGGTATTTTAGTTTTCGTTCCATCTTGTTTGACCAGGAATGGAATTTTAGTTGGTGCCTGTTGTTGTTTTATTATCCTAGCCATCAATCTAGAGGGTTTGTTGTATGCCGTATAGTAATTCATTTTTGAGAAGTTTAGCGTTTTAACGTAGTCTCCAATCAGTTCTTGAAGGAGTTTATGGCGAAGGGACATTAGTTCCCTATGTAGCTCAATTGAAGGGGAGACCTGAATGTTCTGCTCTACATTTGCGAGAGAATATTGCTAATTTGGAGATGTTTCCTTTTTTTGTGATGAGAGCTATTCTTGATTAGAATTCCCCTCATATATGCCTTATGGGCACACCAAGTGGAGAAAACATCTACATTTGAAATTCCTATTTAATGAGAAATATTCAGTTAGTGATTCTTTGAGTTTTTTTGTATTCGGGAAGTCTCATAAGAGAGACATTGATTCTCCAACTTCCGAGGGTCGGGGGGGACCTTGCTGTCTCCAACGTGAGAAAAACAGGAGAGTGGTCTGACCACGTAGTCTTGCCTATATCTGCATTTTTTACGCATGGTAAAGTCCATTTATCCACTAAAAATAGATCAATCCTTGAAAAGGATCTGTGGCGTGGGAAGTAATATGTGTACTCTTTAGATGAAGAATTAAGACATCTATAAGAGTTGAAGAGCGCTTGCTTATGCAGCCAGGGTGAGAGCATATGGGATGATCTGTTTGTTGGGTTGGTAGAGTCGAGCTGTTTATCGGGAACGATGTTGAAATCCCCGCAAATTATGAGTTTGCCTTTTTGGGCTCTGTGTATTTTTTGGGAGACCTTGTTTAAAAAAGAAATTTGTGAGGAGTTCGGGGCATAGAGGTTGACTAAGGTTAGTGGGGTGCCATTAAATGTACCCATTAGAATTATGAACCAACCTCTGGGGTCTATGATTTCTTCAGTGAGTGTGGTGTCTATGGTGTCTTTAATTGCAATTATGGTCCCCGCTCCCTTCTCTTTGGCACAGGATAGGAGTATTTTTGGAAATTTTTTATGTGCGAATAGGGGATGCGCTGCGGAAGCAAAGCGTGACTCCTGAAGGCACAGAATGTCAACCTTGTCACGGAGCGCATCCCTGCAGGCTGCCGACCTTTTAAAGGGGGAGTTCAGCCCTTTCACATTTAAAGAACATATTTTTATCGACATTTTACAGGAGAATAGTATGCAGTAATCACGTGGAACCTTGGGTAATTATTGACCCTTATTATTTCAGAGGAGGGAAAGTAAACACAAACAATCGGAACAGAATTGTCTGGCCTTAAACAACGAACAATGAGGCCAGGAAACGTATATTTTCCAGTGTTGGTATTCATGGATCAGCAAGTTCTTGGGAACAACTGTCAGTTGAAAGCTGTTCTCGCAGGGATAGAATCCTGCGGAGGATTGGGGGGGGGGGTATAAAAGTTCACCCAACAAGTTAGGAAGTTCAACCTCCAATTTTGTAGAGAAGAACGTATCTCAGCGGGGTGAGCGGGGTTGCGGACTTTCTTCAGCCGGCTCGCAAGAGCGTTGGTTGGATGATTTATTGTGGGCTTCCTCAACAATTTGGAGACCCCAGGCAATAAGTGATTTTTCTCCTTCTTCTGGCTTATTAAAGATGTGCATGATGCCTTCTCTGTGTAGGATAAGCTTTGTGGGGAATCCCCATTTATATGGCATTTTTTCCCTCCTTAGAGTTGTGGTGACGCGGGAAAACGATTTCCTTGCTTGTATGGTAGTTGCGGATAATTCCACAGATAGTTTAATACTTGAGAACTGTGGAGGTAGGTCAGGCATGTTTCGGGATGCGAACATAAGTGCCTCTTTGACATGAAAAAAATGTATCCGCGCTATCACGTCGTGCGGGATAATCTCGTGGAGGAATTTCGGTTTCTGCAGGCGATGCGCTCTATCAATGATAAGCTCTTGGCTAGGAGTAGAAGGAAGGAGTTTTTTCATTAACTGCATTAGAAAATCTTTCAGGTCTGATGGGCTGACCTTCTCGGAGATGCCCCTAAACTTGACGTTATTGCGTCGGTTGCGGTCTTGCAGATCCGCCATTTTGATTTTAATTTGATCTACCTCTTCTTCCAGGGCATAGTGTGCGTCTATTAAAGTGTTATGGGAGTTGGTCAGTTCAGCCATTTTATTCTCTATGTGAGACGTTCTCTCCTCTATTTCAGTTATGGTAGAATTAAATGAGGATGAGAACGTATGAAGGTCCTCTCTCATGTTGCTTCTCAGGGCCAACATCATCTCCTTTATAAAAGCCTCTGATGCGGTTTGATCTGATGTGGGGACAATGTCTAGAAATTCTGCATTATTGGATGGAGGCAGTAAGGTGTTAATTGCCTCCTCCATTCTAGGTCTCCTTTTTTCAGGGCTTGCAGATGGGGAGAGATTGTCCCCTGGGGCTGACATGTGGCCGGGCGCCATTTTGGCTAGGGGAGAGGTGCTGCGTGTAATGTCCGCTGCTGTTTCACTCACCTCTCCTAGGTCTAGATGGCGGTGTGTGTCTCTCCGGCTGGATATAGGACACTCTGTCAGTGTCTCCCGACCCTGTGATGGAGCTTGAGCGGAGCTGTGAGGATCGTTCATGGAGGAGAGGCGCGCTGCAGCCGGGGTCCTCCTGCCGCTCCGAGCGGAGAAAAAGTCAGCTACCGGGACCGGGGAGATGTTTGCTGCTTTTCGTCGGGTCATGGCTGACTGCCAGGGATTTCAGGTGCGTCTCCGGGGAAGAGATGGGACCCGCTGGTGCTTTTAAAGTAGCTGTGGAGGTTGTTGGGAGAGCGGAGCTCAAGGAATAGCGTCCGTCACTGTCCTCTGTTAGGCCACGCCCCGTGAGCCCTTATCTTTATGAGAATAAAGACTGCATTTCCAATGCTGGGCTCTTTGTGTTTTCTTTCTTTGTACAGTAATGGGCTAATCGTGTGTTCACTTTCCTTCAGAGGGAATGAAACCTCTAAAGGAGCTTATATACATTGATTGGCAATAATAAGCTGGTCATTAGAGATGTGCGAGCACTAAAATGCTCGGGTGCTTGTTACTCGAGTCGAACTTCCCACAATGCTCGAGGGTTCGTTTCGAGTAACGAACCCCATTGAAGTCAATGGGCGACCCGAGCATTTTTGTATGGGACCTATGCTCCGCTAAGGTTTTCATTTGTGAAAATCTGGGAAATTCAAAAAAGTGATGGGAACGACACAGAAACGGATAGGGCAGGCGAGGGGCTACATGTTGGGCTGCATCTCAAGTTCCCAGGTCCCACTATTAAGCCACAATAGCGGCAAGGTGGCCCCTCCCAACAATTTTTACTTCTGAAAAACCCTCATTAGCAAGGCATACCTTAGCTAAGCACCACACTACCTCCAACAAAGCACAATCACTGCCTGCATGACACTCTGCTGCCACTTCTCCTGGGTAACATGCTGCCCAACCGCCCATTTCAGTAATAGTAGCAGTCAAGACAGGCCCCGGTAACAATTCCAAAGCAGCAGTATAGGGGGAGCACAGTATTAGTTCTATTTCAGTAGTAGTAGCAGTCTGGACAGGCCCCAGTAACATATCACTAGCAGCAGTATAGGGGGAGCACAGTATTAGTTCCATTTCAGTAGTAGTAGCAGTCTAGACAGGCCCCAGTAACATATCACTAGCAGCAGTATAGGGGGAGCACAGTATTAGTTCCATTTCAGTAGTAGTAGCAGTCTAGACAGGTCCCAGTAACATATCACTAGCAGCAGTATAGGGGGAGCACAGTATAGGTGGATCATGTAACGGACACAGCAGAGCCAGGAAACAATTATGCGCAAGCCTGTAGTCAGACTTAGGTGCATATGACTGAGCTACTGGAATTCACAGGGCAGAACCAGTCAAGTGGCCAAAGACCAGTGGTAGGCCTTAAGTATTTTGCTTCAATTTTTTAAAATGGTGAGGTGAAAAACCAGACAGACACCGTATGCAGCGTATATATGTATACTCTTTCCCTCTGGCGGGATGACAGCGATCATGTAACGGACACAGCAGAGCCAGGAAACAATTATGCGCAAGCCTGCTGTAACGCTTAGCTGGGTAATAATGAGCGACTACTACCCCCAGCAGACACGCAGTAAACTATACACGGTCACAGGCTTGGCTGGGTAATAATGAGCGACTACTACCCCTAGCAGACACGCAGTAAACTGAAGACGGTCACAGGAAGCCCAAATATAGTATTTTTTTTCCAATTTTTGGGAAAAAGCCCACTGCCTATATAGCCTGTATATGGATTTCCCTGTTGGAGGATGACTGTGGTTATTGAAAGCACAGTGCAGCCAGAAAAAATTATGCGCAAGGCTGCAGTAACACCTAGCTGGGTAATAGTGAGCGACTACTACCCCCAGCAGACACACAGTAAACTGAACACGGTCACAGGCAGCCCAAAGATTTTTTTTCCAATTTTTTTGAAAAAGCCCACTGCCTATATAGCCAGTATATCTCTTTCCCTGTACCACTGTCCCTGCCTCACCAGTACTGCCCCTATACTCAGTAAAATGACTGCAGACTGAGGACACTATTGTCTGCACGCCCGATATACAAAAAAAAAAAAAGTGCAAAACTGCTAAAAGCAGCCTCAACAGTACTGCACACGGTCAGATGTGGCCCTAAGAAGGATCGTTGGGGTTCTTGAAGACAAATATAACAGCCTAACACTCTCCCTATAGCAGCTACAGCAGGACGGCACTTTCCCTAATGTCCCTCAGCGTGCATCTGTGGCGAGCCGCGGCCGGCCCCAGTTTATATACTCGGGTGTTACCTGATCTCCCCAGCCACTCACTGCAGGGGGGTGGGATAGGGCTGGAACTTCACAGGAGGAAGTTGTAATGCCTTCCCTGTCTTTCTATTGGCCAGAAAACGGCGCAAACTTTTCTGGGAAGAAAATGGAAGTGACTCGAACACTGCGTGGTGCTCGTCTCGAGTAAGGAGCATCTCGAGTCCCCTAATACTCGAACGAGCATCAAGCTTCTGGTCATATGAATTTTAGATGTTTAATAGGATATTAGAAGTTTTGACAATGATACTAGGTTCCTTGTATACTTCAGTTCTCCATTGACTAGCAATGAAGAATTACCCGTGTATATCTTAGATGTTTATTAACTTTATAGATGTTATAAAATGATAGTAGGCTCTTTGTATAGCTCAGTTCGATAACTTGTTAGGTGTTATACTACAATAGTAGGCTCTTTGTATATTTCAGTTCTAGTTGGCTCTTTGTATATTTCAGTTCTATTACAGTTCTAGCAGGCGCTTTGTATTTTTCAGTTCATTTAGTTCTACGCGTTTCCCCACTATATGTAGGCGGTTCATCAGGAACGTACAGAGCTAACTTTTATAAACTTCCAAGTAAGAAATATATTTTCATCTACTGATGGAACACCCAGATTTGCCCCCCCCCCCCCAAATCAATGAAATGGGTGTATATATCCTAAGATTTAACTTAGTCCTCTGTTCAATTTATGTGTACAGAACAGTACCGTAGGTGCTAAACACGGCACTTTGGTTGGAACCAATGTCCAGTGTTCTATTTATAGGAACATTATCTGTTCTGTGTAACACTAATCGGGTCTATATGACAACACTGTTGTTTAGAAAGATGTGTTGAACATATATTAGTAAAACCACTGACGCTAGGACAATCTGATAACTAGAGTTGAGCGAACGTACTCGGCCACACCCCTTTTTCGCCCGAATACCGCGATTTTCGAGTACTTCCGTACTCGGGCAAAAAAATTCGGGGGGGGGGGGTTGCAGCGGGGAGTGGGGGGGAGAGGGAGAGAGAGAGGGCTCCCCCCTGTTCCCCGCTGCTACCCCCGCGCCGCCACACCTCCCCCGCCCCCCGGCGCTCCCCGAATCTTTTCACCCGAGTACTGAAGTACTCGAAAATCGCGGTGCTCGATCGAGTAATTACTCGAAACGAGTACGTTCGCTCATCTCTACTGATAACCCAATATTCAGGGATTTATAAAGTTTGCAATAGACCCTTCCCTAATGGAGACAATGAGCTCCTAGATTAATGATATATCAATATCAATTAGGATTTATGAGATTTGCAATGAATTTTTCTAATTGAAGCGACGAGCTCCTAGAGCAATAATATATCTATATTGAGGAAACCGATATGTGGGTCTATAGAATTGGCCTAGCATCGATTTTTTTGAACAGAGAGAGGTGATAGAGTCATTGATAAGAGAGGCAGAGCCTCCGGCCTTAATGGTAGGTCGGGGCTATGTGTGCTTCAGTGATCTGTCTCGTGTTAAATAGAGGAGATAGCTCCTCCCATGGGTGGTCTTACTAGAGGCTTGATCCAATCAGCAGGCTACCAAAACAAAGCTATCCACATGGTTAATCATTACGATTCAGACTACTATGCCAGACCTATGTTAGATTGTCTAAATATATCTAAATATATCTCAACCGCATTAAGATGTCTATAGTGACCTCCGATCTCTATTATGGATAAGATTTAGAGTTTTAATTCTTATTCAGAAAACTCACTTCATTATACGTAATTATGCGCAGATAGATGACGCGGCACGTAGCGGGACGTGATGATATCATCCCGTACAGCCGTTCAGAAGCACATGCGTAGTTAGATGACGCGGTACACAACAGAACGTGATGACGTCATCACGTCCCCCCATGCGTCCGCTCAATGGTGCGTGCATGATAGGACAGTCCACCATGGTTGAACGTTAGCCATGCGTAATGACGTAACGATGCTCTGCAGTCCATTGGTCAGCATCAAAAGGGCAAGTAGTTAATGGTGGCCATCTTTGAAAAGGGCCTTCCTAAAATATAGGATATTGAAAAGTGAAGAAGCAGATTTAAAGTGGGCATAGTGCACAAATAATAATTATTAATAATAGTATCATATATAGTGTATTAGTATAGATTGGGGCATTGATTCTAAGTATAATTTTAAACATAGGACTTTATGCATCAAGTATAAAATAATATAGATGCTTATAAGGAACTGTAATGAACCACTTCAATGACGAGTATTGTTCATAAAATACAGATATATAGTCCTTTTTACTACTGGATCCCCATTATGAACTGCAGTAGGGCTAGTTGATGGAAAACAGTATTTATTGTGGATACTATTACACTTTAACCCCTTAACGACCGGCCCATAGTCTTTTTACGTCCTCACTTGCTGGGCCTTATTCCCTGAGGACGTAGAAGTATGTTTCCTGCAGGGATGAAGGCCCTGCAAGCTGAGGACGTGGCAGCTCCATGCTGCCGGCTCCGGGAGATAGCCGGCAACCTGGAGCTGCCATTCCGGGCCGCGGATGCCCTCCTCCGGTCACATGATCGCCGGCATTTACCGATCATATAAAAGTTAGTAAAAAGTTAAAGATTCAGCTGCCCCGGTGGATCCGATCCACCGGGGCAGCTGAAAGTACTCACCCGCCTTCGCCACGATGACCGGCGGTGTCCCAGCCTCCAGGTCCCGTCGGTGCCTTCTGCGCATGCGCACCAGACGTCACACGTCGGGCGCGCTCAGAAGGCGTGCGTGGCCCGGGAAATTTAAAAATCCTTCTGCTCCCGGCTCCCATGTGTAGCCGAGAGCAGAGGGATGTCACCGGGAGCCGCTGTATGCGGTTCCTGGTCACATGATCGCTGCTATCCAATAGATAGCAGCGATCATGTAAAGTAAAAAAAAAATGTTTTTAAAAAGTTTAAAAAAAAGAAAAAAAAGTTTAAGTTTCATCTCCCCTAACGAATCATATCCGTGAGGGGAGTTGAAATAACGTACCTCAGGCACCGCATTTATCCATGGACTTCACCACGGCTTCTGTGCACGCGCCCGCCGCCAAGATGGCGGACGCATGTGCAAAAGGCGCAGATTGCCAGGGTAATTTAAAATCTCCCTGCTTCTGGCTACCAAATGTAGCCGAGAGCCTGGAGATTTCACCGGGGCCCGAAAAAAGCGGTTCCTGGTCATGTGATCGCCGTTTTCCAATTGAAAACGGCGATCACGTAAAAGTAAAAAAAGTTAAAATTTCACCTCCAATCACAGATCAGATTCGTGAGGGGAGGTGAAATTACTTACCTAAGGCCTCCGGTGATGTCCCCCGATGGGATCTTTATCCACGGACCTTTCCACAACTTTGGCGCATGTGCCCATTAGCAAAATGGCGGACACAAGCGCAAAAGCTGTTTAGGGCCCTGGAAATTCAAAGTCTCCTTGCTCCTGGCTAATAAATGTAGCCAAGAGCCTGCAGCAGTGACTGAGGGCCGCAGTGACAGGTTTCTGGTCACGTGATCACCGTTATCCAATAGATAATGGCGATTACGTAAAATTTAAGACACAGTTGAAATTTGATGCGCCTTTCCTTTTGAGCCCCGTTGTGCATACAGACATAATATTAAGGCCACAATGGGTATGTCTCTGAAAACGGGACAAAAGGGGGATCCATTTTGGGGTGAACTTTTTCATTCTTATGTACGCTATATAGAGATGAGCGAACGTGCTCGGCCACGCCCCTTTTTTGCCCGAATACCGCGATTTTCGAGTACTTCCGTACTCGGGCGAAAAAATTCGGGGGTCGCCGTGGCGGCGCAGGGGGTTGCAGCGGGGAGTGGGGGGGAGAGGGAGAGAGAGAGGGCTCCCCCCTGTTCCCCGCTGCTACCCCCCACGCCGCCACGCCTCTCCCCGCCCCCCGGCGCACCCGAGTACTTTTCACCCGAGTAGTGAAGTACTCGAAAATCGCGGTGCTCGATTGCGAAATCGCCCTTACCGAGTACGTTCGCTCATCTCTAACGCTATACAAAAAAAATGTTTTTAAAATGACACAACTGCCAAAACAATTAAAATCGTAATTTTTTCCTTCTGCTTTGCTCAGATTCATTCAAAAACTGTGGGGTTAAAATATACAGTACACCCCTAGGTGTATGCGTTAAGTGGTCTAGTTTTCAAAATGGGGTCATTTGTGGGGGTCCTCTGTTGTTTTGGCCGCTCAAGGGTTCTACAAGTGGGCGATGGGGCCTAAAATGCCTTCACGCAAAATGTCTGTTCTAAAAGCCACCGGCTGCTCCTTTCGTTTTGGGCCCCGTTGTGAATACGGACATAATTTTAGGGCCACAATGGGTATGTTTCTGAACATGGGACAAACAGGGGTATCCATTTTGGGGTGAACGTCTTCATTCATATGTGTGCTGTACAAAAAAAACGGGTTTAAAAGTGACATGATTGCCAAAAAAATGAAAATCGTAATTTTTTCCTTCTGCTTTGCTTAGATTCATTCAAAAACCGTGGGGTCAAAATACACAGTACACCCCTAGAGGAATTCGTTAAGGGGTCTAGTTTTCAAAATGGGGTCATTTGTGGGGGTTCTCTATCGTTTTGGTCCATCAAGGGCTCTACAATTGGGCAATGGGTCTGAAATCGCCTTCAAGCAAAATAACTGTTCTGAAAGTCACCGTCTGCTCTTTTCGGTTTGGGCCCCGTTGTGCATATGGACAGAAGATTAGGGCAACAATGGGTAAGTTTCTGAACACAGGACAAACGGGGGTATCCATTTTGGGTGCAAATACGCATTTTCATGTGCATTATAGAAAAAAATCCCATCTTTTAAATGGCATATTTGCAAAAACATGAAATTTTATTTTTTCTCTTCTAAATTGCATTAATTTCTGAAAAAAATCTGTGAGGTAAAAATACTCATGACACCCCTCAGTGAATACATTAAGGGGTGTAGTTTTTAAAATAGGGTCATTTGTGGGGGTATCTATCATTCTGACTCCTATGAGCCTTTCCAATCTTGGCTTGGTGTAGGAAAATAAAGTGTTCCTCAAAATGCTGAAAATCAATGTTAAATTTGCACGTCTCTTAAATGGTTAAATAACATTTTTCTAAGGTGCGCCCAGAATAAAGTAAACAGATGGAAATATATATCTTATCAAGAATTTGTACAGTATGTTTGCACATATTTGAGATATCGCAGTTGAAAATGTGAAAAAATGAATTTTTTTTCAAAATTCTCCCAATTTTGGTGCTTTTAATAAATATACACAAATTCTATCAGACTATTTTCACCACCTAAATGAAGTACAATATGTGGCAAAAAAACAATGTCAGAATCACTTGGATAAGCAAAACCTTTACTGAGTTATGCTATGTCAAAGTGACACATGTCAGATTTCCAAAATTTGGTCTGGTCATTAAGGCGCAAACAGGCTTGGTCACTAAGGGGTTAATATAATATAGGCAGAAAAATGTTGTATGTAGGCAGATGTTTATTTAGAATCCAATAAGCAATTGTGCACTATTTGATGTTAAATTATATAGGGATCCGAAAGATACCAATACAGATCTATATATTAAATAGAAGGCCCATCCCAGTTCTTCTATCTCATGTAGTGGCTAAAAGTATCTTTAATATTGATCCAAAAGGAGCTATATGATGTTAGATCAACTTGCATGATGATCACAGAAAACAATTGAATACCAGTTGTTCGTTCAAGCCTCTTGGTTGAACTGTGTCTAGTCGAAAGATCCACCCAGCTTCTTTCTGTAAGAGGACGGAATCAACATCACCACCTCTTGGATCTTTCCTTACCAGCTCTATACTTTGGAATTTTAAACAATCGGAGTTCCCTTCATGTTCATCCCAGATGTGATTTGCAACTTGTCTTTCCAACTGTCTTTGCAACTTGTCTTTCCTTCTGAGGTTTCCTATATGGCCGAGGATCCTCCTTCTGAATTCCTGTATGGTTTTACCTACATATTGTTTGCCACATACGCAGGTAATAAGGTACACAAAATTTAGAGTAGTACAGTTGGAAAAATTCCTAATTTGGTATGTTTTGCCTGTGGATGTAGAGAAAAATGAATCACTTCTGTAGATGTAATTGCACGCTAAGCAGCTTGCACAGGGAAAAGTTCCATTAGGTCTATTCCTGGACAACCAGCTTTCCTGACGTGTCTTTTGATCAAAATAGCTTCTAATTAGATGGTCTTTGATGTTTCATCCTCTTCTATATGTAATGCGTGGTGTCTCGGGGATGAAACCCATTAGGTCCTTATTAGAGATGAGCGAGCACCAAAATGCTCGGGTGCTCGTTACTCGGAACGAACTTTTCGCGATGCTCGAGGGTTCGTTTCGAATAACGAACCCCATTGAAGTCAATGGGCGACCCGAGCATTTTTGTATTTCGCCGATGCTCGCTAAGGTTTCCTTGTGTGAAAATCTGGGCAATTCAAGAAAGTGATGGGAACGACACAGCAATGGACAGGGCAGGCGAGGGGCTACATGTTGGGCTGCATCTCAAGTTCACAGGTCCCACTATTAAGCCACAATAGCGGCAAGAGTGGGCTCCCCCCCTCCCAAAAACTTTTACTTCTGAAAAGCCCTCATTAGCAATGCATACCTTAGCTAAGCACCACACTACCTCCAACAAAGCACAATCACTGCCTGCATGACACTCCACTGCCACTTCTCCTGGCTTACATGCTGCCCAACCGCCCCCCCTCCCCCCCACAGCGCACACCAAAGTGTCCCTGCGCAGCCTTCAGCTGCCCTCATGCCACGCCACACTCATGTCTATTTAGAAGTGCGTCTGCCATGAGGAGGAACCGCAGGCACACACTGCAGAGGGTTGGCACGGCTAGGCAGCGACCCTCTTTAAAAGGGGCGGGGCGATAGCCCACAATGCTGTACAGAAGCAATGAGAAATAGAATCCTGTGCCACCGCCATCAGGAGCTGCACACGTGGGCATAGCAATGGGGAACCTATGTGCCACACACTATTCATTCTGTCAAGGTGTCTGCATGCCCCAGTCAGACCGCGGTTTTTAATTCATAGACACAGGCAGGTACAACTCCCTATTGTGAAGTCCCTGTGGACCGACAGCATGGGTGGCTCCCTGGAACCCACCGGCTGTACATAAAAATATCCCATTGCAGTGCCCATCACAGCTGAGGTAGTAATGTCGTGCTTAATACAGGTGGGCTTCGGCCCACACTGCATGCCCCAGTCAGATTGGGGTTCTTTACAAGTGGAAACAGATGCATTCATAATTCCCTGTGGACCCACAGCATGGGTGGGTGCCAGGAAGCCACCGGCGGTACATAGAAATATCCCATTGCATTGCCCAACACAGCTGAGGTAGTAATGTCGTGCTTAATGCAGGTGGGCTTCGGCCCACACTGCATGCCCCAGTCAGACTGGGGTTCTTTACAAGTGGACACATGTAGGTTAAACTCCGTGTGCACCTACAGCATGGGTGGCTCCCTGGAACCCACCGGCGATACACAAAAATATCCCATTGCATTGCCCAACACAGCGGATGTAACATCAGCTGTAATGCAGGTGGGCTAAAAATTCATTTGATTACACTGTAGGCGAGGGCCCACAAAAATTGCTGTATCAACAGTGCTAATGTACATCCAAAAAATTGGCCATGGCCAACCAAGAGAGCAGTTGAAACCCATTAATCGCTTTGGTTAATGTGGCTTAAGTGGTAACTAGGCCTGGAGGCAGCCCGGTTTAACGAAAAATTGGTTCAAGTTAAAGTTTCAACGCTTTTAAGAGCATTGAAACATAAAAATTGTTTAGAAAAATTATATGAGTGAGCCTTGTGGCCCTAAGAAAAATTGCCCGTTCAGCATGATTACGTGAGGTTTCAGGAGGAGGAGCAGGAGGAGGAGGAATATTAGACACAGATTGATGAAGCAGAAATGTCCCCGTTTTGGATGGTGAGAGAGAACGTAGCTTCCATCCGCGGGTGCAGCCTACGTATTGCTTACGTATCGCTGCTGTCCGCTGGTGGAGAAGAGAAGTCTGGGGAAATCCAGGCTTTGTTCATCTTGATGAGTGTAAGCCTGTCGGCACTGTCGGTTGACAGGTGGGTACGCTTATCCGTGATGATTCCCCCAGCCACACTAAACACACTCTCTGACAAGACGCTAGCCGCAGGACAAGCAAGCACCTCCAGGGCATACAGCGCGAGTTCAGGCCACGTGTCCAGCTTCGACACCCAGTAGTTGTAGGGGGCAGAGGCGTCACGGAGGACGGTCGTGCGATCGGCTACGTACTCCCTCACCATCCTTTTACAGTGCTCCCGCCGACTCAGCCTTGACTGGGGAGCGGTGACACAGTCTTGCTGGGGAGCCATAATGCTGGCAAAGGCCTTGGATAATGTTCCCCTGCCTGCGCTGTACATGCTGCCTGATCTCGCCGCCTCCCCTGCTACCTGGCCCTCGGAACTGCGCCTTCTGCCACTAGCGCTGTCGGATGGGAAGTTTACCATCAGTTTGTCCACCAGCGCCCTGTGGTATAGCATCATTCTCGAACCCCTTTCCTCTTCGGGAATGAGAGTGCAAAGGCTCTCCTTATACCGTGGATCGAGCAGTGTGTACACCCAGTAATCCGTAGTGGCCAGAATGCGTGCAATGCGAGGGTCACGCGAAAGGCATCCTAACATGAAGTCAGCCATGTGTGCCAGGGTACCTGTACGCAACACATGGCTGTCTTCACTAGGAAGATCACTTTCAGGATCCTCCTCCTCCTCCTCTTCCTCCTCCTCAGGCCATACATGCTGAAAGGATGACAGCCCAGCAGCATCTGTACCCTCAGCAGTGGGCCAAGCTGTCTCTTCCCCCTCCTCCTCATCCTCCTCATGCTCCTCCTCCTCCTCCTCAACGCGCTGAGATATAGACAGGCGGGTGCTCTGACTATCCAGCGACATACTGTCTTCCCCCGGCTCAGTTTCCGAGCGCAAAGCGTCTGCCTTTATGCTTTGCAGGGAACTTCTCAAGATGCATAGCAGAGGAATGGTGACGCTAATGATTGCAGCATCGCCGCTCACCACCTGGGTAGACTCCTCAAATGTTCCAAGGACCTGGCAGATGGCTGCCAACCAGGCCCACTCTTCTGTAAATAATTGAGGAGGCTGACTCCCACTGCGCCGCGCAAGTTGGAGTTGGTATTCCACTATAGCTCTACGCTGCTCATAGAGTCTGGCCAACATGTGGAGCGTAGAGTTCCACTGTGTGGGCACGTCGCACAGCAGTCGGTGCACTGGCAGATTAAACCTATGTTGCAGTGTCCGCAGGGTGGCAGCGTGCGTGTGGGATTTGCGGAAATGTGCGCAGAGCTGGCGCACCTTTCCGAGCAGGTATGACAAGTGGGGGTAGCTTTTCAGAAAGCGCTGAACCACCAAATTAAAGACATGGGCCAGGCATGGCACATGCGTGAGGCTGCCGAGCTGCAGAGCCGCCACCAGCTTACGGCCGTTGTCACACACGACCATGCCCGGTTGGAGGCTCAGCGGCGCAAGCCAGCGGTCGGTCTGCTCTGTCAGACCCTGCAGCAGTTCGTGGGCCGTGTGCCTCTTCTCTCCTAAGCTGAGTAGTTTCAGCACGGCCTGCTGACGCTTGCCCACCGCTGTGCTGGCACGCCGCGTGACACCGACTGCTGGCGACGTGCTGCTGACACATCTTGATTGCGAGACAGAGGTTGCGTTGGAGGAGGAGGAGGAGGAAGGTGCTTTAGTGGAGGAAGCATACACCGCCGCAGATACCACCACCGAGCTGTGGCCCGCAATTCTGGGGGTGGGTAGGACGTGAGCGGTCCCAGGCTCTGACTCTATCCCAGCCTCCACTAAATTCACCCAATGTGCCGTCAGGGAGATATAGTGGCACTGCCCGCCTGTGCTTGTCCATGTGTCTGTTGTTAAGTGGACCTTGGCAGTAACCGCGTTGGTGAGGGCGCGTACAATGTTGCGGGAGACGTGGTCGTGCAGGGCTGGGACGGCACATCGGGAAAAGTAGTGGCGACTGGGAACCGAGTAGCGCGGGGCAGCCGCCGCCATCATGCTTTTGAAAGCCTCCGTTTCCACAAGCCTATACGGCAGCATCTGTAGGCTGATCAATTTTGCAATGTGCACGTTTAACGCTTGAGCGTGCGGGTGCGTGGCGTCGTACTTGCGCTTGCGCTCAAACTGTGGCACTAGCGACGTCTGGACGCTGCGCTGAGAGCCATTGCTGGATGGGGCCGAGGACAGCGGAGGTGATGGTGTGGGTGCAGGCCAGGAGACGGTAGTGCCTGTGTCCTCAGAGGGGGGTTGGATCTCAGTGGCAGGTTGGGGCACAGGGGGAGAGGCAGTGGTGCAAACCGGAGGCGGTGAACGGGCATCGTCCCACCTTGTGGGGTGCTTGGCCATCATATGCCTGCGCATGCTGTTGGTGGTGCCTCCCCAGCTGATCTTGGCGCGACAAAGGTTGCACACCACTGTTCGTCGGTCGTCAGGCGTCTCTGTGAAAAACTGCCACACCGTAGAGCACCTTGACCTGTGCAGGGTGGCATGGCGCGAAGGGGCGCTTTGGGAAACAGTTGGTGGATTATTCGGTCTGGCCCTGCCTCTACCCCTGGCCACCGCACTGGCTCGGCCTGTGCCCACACCCTCACTTGGCCCTCCGCGTCCTCGGCCGCATCCACATCCTCTAGGCCTACCCCTACCCCTCAGCATGCTGTATTACCAGTGATTTGATTTCCCAGGCAGGAAAGAAATTGGCGCAAGGCTGCACTCAACCGTAGCTGGTTGCGTCTGATTTTTTTACGTTCTCCACGCAGCACACACGTACCCAGAGCCCTTAGGACTGACACAGGCAGGCCAAATATAATTAATTGAATTCGCTTTTTTGCAAAGGGAGGGCCCCACTGCGGATATTCAATGAACAATACGTTTAATAACTGTGGTGTGGCCCTGAAAAAGTGTCACACAACTTTAGTGTAGCAGAGTTATTAACTCTGGCAGAGCAGGTATTTGCCAGTCAGGAAAGACAATGGCGCAAGCCTGCAGTAAACTGTAGCTGGTTGCGTTTGATTTTTGTACGTTCTCCACGCAGCACACACGTACACGGAGACCTTAGGACTGACACAGGCAGGCCAAATATAATTAATTGAATTCGCTTTTTTGCAAAGAGAGGGCCCCACTGCGTATATTCAATGAACAAGAA
This sequence comes from Eleutherodactylus coqui, assembly GCF_035609145.1. Taxonomy (NCBI): domain Eukaryota; kingdom Metazoa; phylum Chordata; class Amphibia; order Anura; family Eleutherodactylidae; genus Eleutherodactylus; species Eleutherodactylus coqui. Next base: position 61,255,190 of record NC_089838.1, on the reverse strand, counting down.
GTTTAATATCTGTGGTGTGGCCCTCAAAAAGTGTCACACAACTATAGTGTAGCAGAGTTATTAACTCTAGCAGAGCAGGTATTTGCCAGTCAGGAAAGACAATGGCGCAAGCCTGCAGTAAACTGTAGCTGGTTGCGTTTGATTTTTGTACGTTCTCCACGCAGCACACACGTACACGGAGACCTTAGGACTGACACAGGCAGGCCAAATATAATTAATTGAATTCGCTTTTTTGCAAAGGGAGGGCCCCACTGCGTATATTCAATGAACAAGAAGTTTAATATCTGTGGTGTGGCCCTCAAAAAGTGTCACACAACTATAGTGTAGCAGAGTTATTAACTCTAGCAGAGCAGGTATTTGCCAGTCAGGAAAGACAATGGCGCAAGCCTGCAGTAAACTGTAGCTGGTTGCGTTTGATTTTTGTACGTTCTCCACGCAGCACACACGTACACGGAGACCTTAGGACTGACACAGGCAGGCCAAATATAATTAATTGAATTCGCTTTTTTGCAAAGGGAGGGCCCCACTGCGTATATTCAATGAACAAGAAGTTTAATATCTGTGGTGTGGCCCTGAAAAAGTGTCACACAACTATAGTGTAGCAGAGTTATTAAATCTAGCAGAGCAGGTATTTGCCAGTCAGGAAAGACAATGGCGCAAGCCTGCAGTAAACCGTAGCTGGTTGCGTTTGATTTTTGTACGTTCTCCACGCAGCACACACGTACACGGAGACCTTAGGACTGACACAGGCAGGCCAAATATAATTTCTTTTCGCTTTTCAGCAAAGGGAAGGACCCACTGCGTATATTCAATGAACAATAACTGTGTTGTGGCCCTGCCTACACAATTCTGTCCCTGTAGTATCAATGGAGGGTGCAATGCTCTGCAGCAGCCAGCACAGTACTCCACACAGTTAAATGTGGCCCTAGAAAGGACCGTTGAGGTTCTTGAAGGTTACACTCACTCCTAACACTCTCCCTGCCTATGCACCACTTCTGTCCCTAATACCGGGTGCAATGCTCTGCACTGCCGATTTTGAGAAAAAAAAAAAAAAAACGCTGCTAGCAGCAGCCTGCACACAGGTAGATGTGGCCCTAAGAAGGACCTTTGGGGTTCTTGAAGCCTACACTGACTCCTAACGCTCTCCCTACAGCAGCACCAGCACGATAGTACTTTCCCTCAGCCAACTCACAAGGCATGTGTGGCGAGCCGCGGGAGGGGCCGACTTTTATACTCGGGTGACATCTGATCGCCCCAGCCACTCACAGCAGGGGGGTGGTATAGGGCTTGAACGTCACAGGGGGAAGTTGTAATGCCTTCCCTGTCTTTCAACTGGCCAGAAAAGCGCGCTAACGTCTCAGAGAGGAAAGTGAAAGTAACCAGAACACCGCGTGGTACTCGTTAAGAGTAACGAGCATCCCGAACACCGTAATATTCGCACGAATATCAAGCTCGGACGAGTACGTTCGCTCATCTCTAGTCCTTATCATCATTTTTTAAAACAATCTGCACACCTACTGTCTAAATTTTTAGTAGCTCTAAGCTGTTCCTTGCGAGTAGGTCCATGCTTGAGTGTTGTTTTCACATGGCATGATTTCTCCTTCTAAAATTTTTGACATTGTTTTAAAAAGAAGAATCACACCTGCTGTCTTTCCTGGTGCAATTTTTGATCTAGGAGATCCTACATGGACTTTCTTTTGTTTTCAATTGTAACCCCTGTGCTACAATTGACCTATACACTATTTTGACCAATTTTCGCGAGGAACAGAGTATTCCACAAATGTGTGCCTGTATTCCCATGCAATTTGTATGCATTTGGAACCTTCTAGAGGGCAAATTAGCAAACCCATTGACTTTAATGGGAGTCAAAATTAACTGTCCCGATTCAAAATAATTTTCACATAAGCAGCCCTTTGCAGACACAAACCAATTATTCCACTAATCGCTTATCACTAATGTTATAACACACATGCAGACAAATGAAGGAATGGATATAACAGAGAGAAGTGTAAGTTCTTCTTATTGTCTTTCTTCTAGATCAGCTTCTGGCTTTGGCTTAAGAAAAAAAAAGCATTAGGATTTGCACGACAATGGTGCTTTCATATGTGCAGTGTTTTTTTTCTCTGTTGAAGCTATCTGCACAAAAAATCTCATGTGTAGCATTTGAATTTTGCATCAATTTTGTGCAAGAATTGCTGCAGATTAACAATGGTGATATTGCCATTACAAATCTGCAGCAATTCTGTTGCAAACACTGTGCATATGAAAGTGCCCTAAATGTCGAAAAACTGCATGTTGAATCTGGCCTTTGAGAAGTATTGAGTGAACTGAAGCAGTCGAACCCTGTCTGGGTTGAACTTTGCTATAAGTTCGGTTTGGCGCAAACCTGAACATTGGGCAGTTCATCTCAACTGAACCTACTTAATGGGGGAATAGGAGGAAGGATTACATGACCTCAGGGTCTGCTAGCTCTGCTAGCAATACAGAAGGCAGAATATAGATGAGGTCAGAGACACTATAAAAGGCTCTGCTCCACAGCTTCAGTAGCAATTTCCGCCAGGGCTAGAGGTATTGTAAGATCTTTGTGAAAGACAAATTTTAATTGTTATTTTTTTTCCAAAAGTAGAGTACAGTAATTGCAGCACTGCACACAGTCTTGTGTGCCTGCTTTAAACAGAATGTATTTCATTGCAATTTAAAAGTGTATCTTTTTTTCAGATAAATATTTTTTTTCCAAAAGTAATATACAGTAATTGTAGTTAAAAGCACTGCATAGAGTAGAGGGAGAATGATACTCCGCTCTCCCCTCTTACTGAGCATTAAAGCCACTGCGACAAGTTGGCACACTGAAAATGTAGTTTATCCTGAAGTCCCTGCCAATTAAAATAATCAGTTCTTAAAACCTTTACAACCATTTTTCTAAACACTTTATGTTTGTGTAGTGAACATGGGGTCAATCTAGTAATATAAAATCCATGGCAAGGGTGGAGGATGAGGACTGACTAGAATGGTGATACCATAATTGTAGTGTAGTTATGACACCATAGTGTGGGTTAATACAAGGCCTTGCATAATTAGTTAGGCCTGTGGAGCAAGTGGCTTGCTGCTGACAAGAAAAATTATGGATATGTGTAAGACGACTTATTTGCCACTGTGTTATGTCACATCTGGCTAAGACAAGAGAAAGACGCAAAATTTCTGTCATGTGGAAGACGACATCTTGAGAAAACTGAGTTACTATAAACTAAAGCTTGATTTGTCATGCATATTTTGGTACTGTCACTTGAAGAAAATTATTATATGACGTTTAAGTACATGAACCCTCCTATGGAGCTCAATGCTGTTTTTCCTGAAGTTGTAGTGTAAAGTCTGTTTATATGAAAGTGTGCTGCTTCCACCTCCACCTGTCACTGCCACACCATTACGTAACATCATGCTGTTCACGTTTTCTAAATTAGAAATAAAAATATCTGGTAAAAGAAATGGATGAAGTAAAGAAAAGCCACCTGTGCCATGTCCTCTGTGGTTGACTCATTACTACAGCCAGTCCATTACACCTGCAGTCATTCATTACTACCAGACCTACACAACCACAGATCAACCAGATCATCCCAAAAAAAAGAGAATTGTGCAGAGGGCCAGCAAATGGTGGTAGTCACAGTGGCACAGTTGCCTCTTTCCAATCGAAAACATGACCTGGGTTGGCACTGCACAGTGGTAAATTTGGCAGTTCCTATTGCATGCTGCCCTCGGAGGTCAGGCAGGGTAAGATGGTAATACCCCGGAGGGGCACTACCCACGGAGTCGTGTAGGGGAAGATGTTGTTTTGTCATGACACCAGTCCATATACAGGTAGTGACCATTCCGAACAAGAATAATAAATACAAAAAGGGGAGAAATAAATATATTATGGGGGGAATAACCTCTATTCCCCTGGAGCAGGTGGTGTGGTACCTCAGTGCAGGTGTTAAGTTGGTCAAAAGGGGCTCCAGGAGTCAGGTTTCAAAGTAAATCAAAACAGCTTTATTCCTCTAGAGCAGATGAGAGTGCAAGTTTAAGTACTTTCAACAGTTCACACAAGATGACTTTGTGATAACAGTTACATTTTCAGGCATTAAACGCTTCTGCAATTTCCTCAGGGGATTTGGTACTCACAATTGTGATGTTATTTCCTTCTCACTGTGCTGGCTGGCTCTGCGATATCTTTGCAGAGGATTTCTACTTTTCCCTGCTCTTTATCACAGTCTTCTCTGGACTAGACTCACTTAGCTCCTCTAACTCGTCTCTTTTATACTGTCACCCTAACCCAGCCTATAAAGGGAATCTATCTATTACAAGCCCTATTTCCTTCTAAACCTGGCTAACTGCTCCCCCAGCTGTTGCTAGATGACCTATACTATTAAGGAACTGGAGAACAATGCCAGTAAATGCCATACAGTAAGGAGTGAAACACATCACTATGACAATAAAACACCAACTTCATAATGCATGACAATCAACATGAACCAAACCTTTGTATAACCACAGAAGTGCAGTAGCACCCAACTACTGGGGTACTACAATTTTTTGGGCTTTTCATTTCATCTTCACTTTCCATGCACAAAACATTTTGCTGCTACCAAAATGGAAGCCATTGCTTCTCCCATTACCATGAATAAACATCAGCAAGCATCTGCCACCAAAAAGGTTGATTTTTTGATTTTTTTTTTAACTTTTAAAAAGCATAAAAATCTATTAGCACAGTGTGTTATTAAATAATCTGTCAGTTATAACCAGGTACCATCCATTTACCCTCAGATATACATTTTGCAGCAACCTTGACATTAACTTTGCCTTTAAAGCAGCTACAAAGTACTTAGAAGCACTCCTATGTGAACTAGGAGTGTTAAACATGGCTTTTATGGCTGTTAGACAGTATTATACACCAGTTTAAGGGCATTAGTGAAGTTTGTGTTTGGTTCAAACTAATTTGGAGCAAACCAAACTTTTTGCCAAAATTTGGACAACTGGCCTAATCGAACTTTGGGGTTGCCTGAGAGTCTGATATTTTACTAAATAGCAGAAAGTTGTGAGAAATACAGTGGTTACCCAAGTACGTTTCTAATGCAGCTACTGTGTTCTGCTCTGCTGTTCACCACATGCTCCCCTTGGGCCTTTGTATATCCATTGTATCATAGTGAAAACATCATATGGCTGCATTATCCCAATACTGCAGACATCAGTGACCTTTTCAGTCATAGCAGCGTAATGTTCAGAGGCTGCAAATGAATAATGTAACATTTTGTTGCAATCATCACATACAGTATATCAAACTCTATACACACTTTATTTTAGCAAAGGTTTAGTGCAAATAATGGCTCATGCTGTGTTTATGTTTCAAATATTTTCACTATAAAGAATTGCTTTTTGGGTTGAGCACGTCACTTTTTTCCATCATTTGCCCTGTCCCTCAAAATAAACAGCTTCTACAGCAGTAGCATAGACTCATCCCACCTACAATAAGAAGTCGATTGGTTGAAGCAGAAGCCAGTCACAAGTAATATATAGGCTATAATAGGCTACTCCCTGTAACCAATGAATTGATAACAGAAATGACAAAGGTTTTAGTCCATGTGAACAACGCTGCTCAATTAGGAAGCAGCATGCAGTATCTGACTATTGATGCACAGTGTGCATCAAGTAGTGACAGAAACACTACAACCATGCTGGACTTATGAAGAGGGGCTCCATGAGCAGGCCGATCAGCGGAGGAACCAGGAAAACGGGCGACGTCAGGTAATATAATGTGTTTTTTTTAAATAATGCTGCTAATCTAAAACCCAGTGAGTAAATAATTAGCTCACTGGGAAATGGCATCAATTCTCTTTGGAGCTTCTTGTACAACAAAGGTCTTTTTTTTTGTAGTCTGGCATTGATAGCTTTTTATTGGACTAGAACTAAAAGCTGATATAGTTGGTGTATTTTATCTAAATGGAGAAATAAATACAAAGTTACACATTTTCCAAATCACCTATTGCTTAAATTTAACCATATCATTTATAGACTACAGTTTTAGTAACTTCATAAAAGAGCATAGAAAACAATACATAGCAGTCTCAGTGATGAGAAAATCTTGACAGTTTAACTATGAGTATAAAGAGTTTTTAACTGCAAAGTGATCAATGAAAACCAAGTGCTACACACAATAAAAGAATCCTGCATAACCGCTTTCCCTTACAATATACCTTTGCCTCCAGGGACTTGGTTGGCTCACCTATATTGATTTCCTGCTGTGGTTTATTCTGTACTTGAAAAGGATTTAAAAAAAACACTGGGGCATGGAAATCATATTTGCAGTGCTCTAGCTTAAATTGTTTGCTTGATATCGATCTCTTCTTTTCATGTATAATAATTATCGAGAATCTTGCACATCTGAAAACTCAAATAATGTGCCTTGTGGGCAAGACCAATAACTCCTGTATAAAAGTTAGAAATACTAGTAAATGTTCAGCAACAGGATGAATAAGTAGTGGTAATGATTGACTTTTTAAGTATTTGTTTGAAATACTGGGTGCTCTTCAATCCATACTCTTAAGTATATATTCTAAACTTCCACCAATCTTAATAGCGGGGTTATCTTTCCATGTGAGTAGAAATTCTAAATGCACCATTACTGATTCACAGTCGTTTGGTCTCTCTTAGTTGTCCTGGATATTTCTCCAACATTCTACTTTTCTTCATTCCAACCATTGAAGGTACCTTTTATTACTTCTTAGTACTCTCTGCATTCAGGGAAGTATAGGTTTATGAAAACATATTCTTCATCATTTTAGTTGTTTAGTGACAACTGAATTGGAGCAGAAATTTTTACTGTGTCTTAACATGCCTAGCGATTTGTACCAAATTAACCATGTCATCCTAGTAAGTTTGGTGTAACTAGCGCCACACAAATTGATAGATATTATGTCATACCTATAGTCATGTTCATATACCCTTTATGTCTTATTCACATCTGCCTTCAAGCTTTCTATTTGTTCCATTTTCAGAACAGAAAAACGGAATTAAAATGGACCTATATATTTCCACTTTTTTCCCACATTGATTTCACTGGGCATTCCAAAAAAACGGAAAGCTTTCAGTTTGCTTCCATTTTGTTATGTTTCTTTTTTTAACAAAATAAATAGCACTGCGGAAAAATTTACACCGTACAAACGTAAACTAGACAATCTTAAAAAGTTGCAAGTATTTTGTCAGTGACTTCACTGAATGATAAATCTCTGTCTGCTACTTTGAGCCCTATAAGCTAATCTTATAGGCTGAAAGCAGTTGACCCGCTAATTCCAGGGATGTAAGTTTTATACTTATCTTCCCCATTGTTCCCCCTCAGTGTGAGCGGTAAAAGTTACCACTGAATGCATTGAGCAGTGCTGCTAAGTAGTCCACCTATTATAAATTTGGAACTGGTAGACTACTTAGCACACCACCCAATGCATTCAGCCCTCAAACCAGGGGGAACTATGAGGAAAGTGAATATAAAAAACTTCAAACTTAGCAGTTATATCCTTATTTGGAATTACCAAATAAAAAATTAATACTCTCGTCCGCTCATCCCTGATCCCTTAAATCAACAAAGTAGGGTCTCAATTGTGTTCCAAATTGGATTTATGAGGAGCTTATAATATCATCCATTTGTGAGAAGCAAATAAATAGAAGACAGCATTTAATACCCTTGAGGAGCACTATAAAAATCTTGTGATGCCATTTGTGTTAACTATGGCTCCAGCTGTTTTTCTGGAATTTATTAATTGTATTCTCTGGGATTTTTGGGTCATTTTGTCATAGTTTACCTCAGTCATATCCTGATTTATTCTCTGGATCTGTGCACTCACAAAAATACATCTTGAAATTCTAAGGGAAAATGCTTTCAGTGCAAAAAAAAAGAATATATTTTTGTGATACAGGATTTAAAATGAATCCGACAATAATGCAGGCAGTAAAAGTGAGTGGTTAAAAGCCCTTCAATGCTTTCTCAGATTTTCAAATTAATACAGAAAATTTGAGATGAGCGAGTATACTCGCTAAGGCTAACTACTCGAGTGATTAGTGTCTTAGCCGAGTATCCTCCCGCTCGTCTCTAAAGATTCGGGGGCTTGCGGGGGGCGAGGAGCAGCGGGGGAGAGCGGGGAGGAATGGAGGGGAGATCTCTCTCTCCCTCTCCCCCCCCCCCCCGCTCCCCCCTGCTCACCGCCGCAACTCACCTGTCACCTGCGCCGGCAGCCAAATCTTTACAGAAGAGCGGGAGGATAATCGGCTATGGCACTACTCGCTCAAGTAGTTAGCCTTAGCGAGTATACTCGCTCACCCCTACAGAAAATGTATCCATGTTTTTTCTGAAATAGCACAGCCACTTACCGATAGGACCAAAAAGGCAGCTAACCTGTCTGCTGCTAAGAAGACATTCAATTTTGCTTCCTCACCGGTATTAATTCAGCTGGATAAGTCTAAGCTATTCATAGTGGGGATGGAGGAGGACTGCTTGGAGATTGGAGCAGGGGTAGTTTCATCACAGGGCCCCAGTGAATTTTCAATTTGTATCCACGTAAATTTTTTTCTAGAAAGTTCTAACCAACTGAACAAAATTATGACATTGGCAATAGGAAATTATTAGCTATAAAATGAACAATTTGAGTCCTTTAAAATGTTAAACTTGAGACAGGTTTGGTGGTCTTAGTTGTTTCTCATTCTTATTATCTCATAGATGATTAACTAATTCTACATATTTGCATTTTTAGCATTAAAAAATTGACATTGAAAATATGATAATTGCTTTTTGTTTGAAAGTTACAGTGGAAATAAGGAAAGAACATTGAGCTTAATGATACTGATATACTACATTCTTCTGACCTGGAATATGTGATGATTGACAAGGCCAATCCTCTTCTTGTAATTATTTAATCTGTCAGGACTGCCCCATTTACAGAGATAATATAATTTTGTGTAGCCTTGCTGTAGTACCACCAAAATAGCAATAGCTTTAAAACCACAATACACATGCCACTCATAAGTATTGTACTGTGTAAGTCTAAAACAGTTTTCCACTATTGTATAGCTTGATAAAGGCACAATAACAGTGTTGAAATGCGTAGCCAAATAAAATATTTTATCGATAGAAGTTTCAGAGTTCATAATGGCGCAGGTAAGCTTTACATAGTATATAGTGATATTTCTAAACTGGCTCTGCCTGAGAGCAAAAGCTTGTGTTACCCTGGACGCCTCTCCCGTACCAAGGAGAAAGTGAACAGAAAAAGAAACCTCTCAAAGCTGACGTGGACAACAGGTGCCGGAAGGTTCTCCCAGCAAGACAGGTTAACCCTTCGAGCACCAGGTGAGTGATATATTCACCTTCCACTCTTTACTTTAAATTGTTTGAGGCGCATTCTGATTTTATACATTTTCCATAATTGTATAGGTTTCTTTAGTTTGGGTTGCATATGCCAGTGGAACTAAATGTGATTGTTCTCAGCAAGAGTGTTCTTCCTCAGGATTATGGCGTAGATCTGAAGAAACATCCATTTAAACATACATATGAACAGACACAGAGCTGGTTTGATTAATTTGCACTTAAATCAATGCCATAACAGGATTAAAAAGCACAGACACAGAGTAATTAATTTGCATTTTAAATAATACCAGTACAAGATGGGTAGAAGAGTAAATACATAAATAGCCCGCTGATAAGGAATGTGAACGTTTTATGGTCTCTAAATTCGTGTTGGGGGTAACCAGTGTGTTATTTCTGCTACAGATTTTTCATATTCTCCACTGGTGTAAATAGCCCCCTCCAAAATTCATTCTGTTCTGGAGAGTGTCAAAGGTAGTAATAAATTTGTACTCCCAAATTATCCTGTGATGAAGAGATTTGAAGTCGCCTTTAATATGGTAACTTGCATATGTTCCATGTTGTGTCCGTGACTAGAGAAATTTTCAGACGCAGGTAATTCTCTCTTTAATTGTGTGGCGGTGACATCTCATCCTTGCTTTAAGTTTTTGTCCTGTTTGTCCAACATAAAGGCCACCAACAGGACATTTGCTGCAAAAGATCAGGTACACAACACTTGACGTGAAACATGTCAATGTCCTGAAGATCTTGTAGTCCCGCTGTGTGTTACAAATTTCTGTGAGGCTATTTCATTACTTCAACCTGGAGGCCAATAGTTCTATTTTATTCTTGGGCAATTACAGATCCCTGGTAAGATCATTGCATTCTTCCAGTGTTATCTTGTGCCCCTGCTCCGAAGCATTGAAGACAAAATGACGGTTAATTGATGATGGCCCTGCCAATTCATCTATGAATGGGTACTTTCTTGATGTGTAGTACAGGCTGCATTGTAGAAGAGATATGGTAGTTAATTGTTGTTGTCTTTTTCTTAATAAATCCTGTAAAATGGGGTACCATGTGGAAGTTGTGATTTAGAACATGATTACTTGGTTCCCTCCATACCATTGGGACTGAAAATGGCATGGCACATTCCTTCCCATGCAGCCCTGGCCAGAGATTTGTTGAAAAGGTACTGCAAATAAAAATGTTTTGTCCTGATCTCCTACTTTACAACTAAAGTGTAAGAAGTAGGCCTTGGAAACAAACATAACTCTCACATCTGATCAGGATGTACTAAAACCGGTCACCTGAACAGTTCCTGGGCTATGCACAGTGGAACAAAGAGCATAAGCTACCATAGGAAATATGTGGTATAACATACAGAGAGGGACTTTCTCTAAATGACTCAGAATAAGAGACTATACCTGCCTATAGCGAATGTCCCATCCTAGTAAGAACACATCCAACCCATGATCCTTGGCCACTCACTGTCCCTATCAATGACAGAAGTAAATAAGTAAGAATACAACTTCCACCAATAACCATAGTTCTTAGCTTGAGATGAAGAGGAAAAAACAGTAGACCAAGATCCGTCTCTGACTCCAATCCTCAGACGAAGACTGAGAATAATCAGCACAGGTCCACAGTCAGGACAGGAATAAAATCCCTCCCTAATTGCTAAGCAGGGGTAACAGGTAGCAGAACATTTCCATAGACACATCCACCAGTGCTAGAGAAAGCTGAGAGGAAAATCCAAAATAGTGCTAGCATAAACCAGACCTCTGTGAATGAAAGCCCAAACCTGCTGCAACAATAACTTTGCCATGAATGTAACAGAACTAGTTTGCACTGTTCATGAATAGAGATGAGCGAACGTACTCGTCCAAGCTTGATACTCGTTCGAGTATTAGCGTGTTCGAGATGCTCGTTACTCGTGACGAGTACCACGCGATGTTCGAGTTACTTTCACTTTCATCTCTGAGACGTTAGCGCGCTTTTCAGGCCAATAGAAAGACAGGGAAGGCATTACAACTTCCCCCTGCGACGTTCAAGCCCTATACCACCCCCCTGCAGTGAGTGGCTGGCGAGATCAGGTGTCACCCGAGTATAAAAATCGTCCCCTCCCGCGGCTCACCACAGATTTGTTCTGACATAGAGGAGGGAAAGTGCTGTTGGTGCCGGAGCTGCTATAGGGAGAGTGTTAGGAGTATTTTTGGCTTCAAGAACCCCAACGGTCCTTCTTAGGGCCACATCTAACCGTGTGCAGTACTGTGGAGGCTGCTTTTTGCAGTGTTGCACTTTTTTTTTTTTTGTATATCGGCCGTGCAGAGCATTGCGCCCTGCAGTAATTATACATAGTCCAGGGCCAGTAGTGGTGGTGAGGCAGGGACAGAAGACATATATTGTGAGGCAGGGACAGAAGACATATATTGTGAGGCAGGGACAGAAGACATATATTTATTGAATATAGGCAGTGGGCCTTTCCAAAAACATTTGGGGAAAAAAATCTATTTGGGCTGCCTGTGACTGTCCTCAGTGTTCTGGGTCTGTGCTGGGTGTAGTTGTCCTCCTAATTCATACGCAGCCAGCTAAGTGTTACAGCAGGCTTGCGCAAAATTATTTCCTGGCGTTCCGTAAGCGAAGTCAGCCTCCAACCACAGGCCAATAAGCGGCACATTTAATTACAGCGTTCTGTTTCTGCACTACTGGTAATACACCATGCTGAGGGGTAGGGGTAGGCCTAGAGGACGTGGATGCGTGCGAGGACGCGGAGGCCCAAGTCAGGGTGTGGGCACAGGCCGAGCTCCTGATCCAGGTGTATCGCAGCCGACTGCTGCGGGATTAGGAGAGAGGCACGTTTCTGGCATCCCCACATTCATCTCACAATTAATGGGTCCATGCGGTAGACCTTTATTAGAAAATGAGCAGTGTGAGCAGGTTCTGTCGTGGATGGCAGAAAGTGCATCCAGCAATCTATCGTCCACTCAGAGTTCTGCGCCGTCCACTGCTGCAATTCTGAATCCTCTGGCTGCTGCTCCTCCTTCCTCCCAGCCTCCTCACTCCATTACAATGACACATTCTGAGGAGCAGGCAGACTCCCAGGAACTGTTCCCAGGCCCCTGCCCAGAATGGCCAGCAATGGTTCCTCTCCCACCGGAGGAGTTTGTCGTGACCAATGCCCAACCTTTTGAAAGTTCCCGGGGTCCGGGGGATGAGGCTGGGGACTTCCGGCAACTGTCTCAAGAGCTTTCAGTGGGTGAGGAGGACAATGACGATGAGACACAGTTGTCTATCACTCAAGTAGTAGTAATTGGAGTAAGTCCGAGGGAGGAGCGCACAGAGAATTCGGAGGAAGAGCAGCAGGACGATGAGGTGACTGACCCCACCTGGTTTGCTACGCCTACTGAGGACATGTCTTCAGAGGGGGAGGCAAGGGCAGCAGCAGGGCAGGTTGCAAGAGGCAGTGCGGTGGCCAGGGGTAGAGGCAGGGCCAGACCGAATAATCCACCAACTGTTTCCCAAAGCGCCCCCTCGCGCCATGCCACCCTGCAGAGGCCGAGGTGCTCAAAGGTCTGGCAGTTTTTCACTGAGAGTGCAGACGACCGACGAACAGTGGTGTGCAACCTTTTTCGCGCCAAGATCAGCCGGGGAGCCACCACCACCAGCCTCACCACCACCAGCATGCGCAGACATATGATGGCCAAGCACCCCACAAGGTGGGACGAAGGCCGTTCACCGCCTCCGGTTGCCTCTCCCCCTGTGCCCCAACCTGCCGCTGAGATCCAACCCCCCTCTCAGGGCACAGGCACTACCGTCTCCTGGCCTGCACCCACACCCTCACCTCCGCTGTCCTAGGCCCCATCCACCAATGTCTGTCAGCGCACTGTCCAGCCATCGCTAGCGCAAGTGTTGGAGCGCAAGCGCAAGTACGCCGCCACGCACTCGCATGCTCAAGCGTTAAACGTGCACATAGCCAAATTTATCAGCCTGGAGATGCTGCCGTATAGGGTTGTGGAAACGGAGTCTTTCAAAAGTATGATGGCGGCGGCGGCCCCGCGCTACTCAGTTCCCGGTCGCCACTACTTTTCCCGATGTGCTGTCCCAGCCCTGCACGACCACGTCTCCCGCAACATTGTACGCGCCCTCACCAACGCGGTTACTGGCAAGGTCCACTTAACAACGGACACGTGGACAAGCACAGGCAGGCAGGGCCACTATATCTCCCTGACGGCACATTGGGTGAATTTAGTGGAGGTTGAGACAGAGTCAGAGCCTGGGACCGCTCACGTCCTACCCACCCCCAGAATTGCGGGCCCCAGCTCGGTGGTGGTATCTGCGGCGGTGTATGCTTCCTCCACTAAACCACCCTCCTCCGCAACCTCTGTCTCGCAATCAAGATGTGTCAGCAGCAGCACGTCGCCAGCAGTCAGTGTCGCGCGGCATGGCAGCACAGCGGTGGGCAAGCGTCAGCAGGCCGTGCTGAAACTACTCAGCTTAGGAGATAAGAGGCACACGGCCCACGAACTGCTGCAGGGTCTGACAGAGCAGACCGACCGCTGGCTTGCGCCGCTGAGCCTCCAACCGGGCATGGTCGTGTGTGACAACGGCCGTAATCTGGTGGCGGCTCTGCAGCTCGGCAGCCTCATGCATGTGCCATGCCTGGCCCACGTCTTTAATTTGGTGGTTCAGCGCTTTTTTGAAAAGCTACCCACGCTTGTCAGACCTGCTCGGAAAGGTGCGCCGGCTCTGCGCACATTTCCGCAAGTCCCACACGGACGCTGCCACCCTGCGCACCCTGCAACATCGGTTTCATCTGCCAGTGCACCGACTGCTGTGCGACGTGCCCACATGGTGGAACTCTACGCTCCACATGTTGGCCAGGCTCTATGAGCAGCGTAGAGCTATAGTGGAATACCAACTCCAACATGGGCGGCGCAGTGGGAGTCAGCCTCCTCAATTCTTTACAGAAGAGTGGGCCTGGTTGGCAGACATCTGCCAGGTCCTTGGAAACTTTGAGGAGTCTACCCAGATGGTGAGCGGCGATGCTGCAATCATTAGCGTCACCATTCCTCTGCTATGCCTCTTGAGAAGATCCCTGCAAAGCATAAAGGCAGACGCTTTGCGCTCGGAAACAGAGCCGGGGGAAGACAGTATGTCGCTGGATAGTCAGAGCACCCTCCTGTCTATATCTCAGCGTGTTGAGGAGGAGGAGGAGGAGCATGAGGAGGATGAGGAGGAGGGGGAAGAGACAGCTTGGCCCACTGCTGAGGGTACCCATGCTGCTTGCCTGTCATCCTTTCAGCCTGTATGGCCTGAGGAGGAGGAGGAGGAGGATCCTGAAAGTGATCTTCCTAGTGAGGACAGCCATGTGTTGCGTACAGGTACCCTGGCACACATGGCTGACTTCATGTTAGGCTGCCTTTCTCGTTACCCTCGCGTTACACGCATTCTGGCCACTACGGATTACTGGGTGTACACACTGCTCGACCCACGGTATAAGGAGAACCTTTCCACTCTCATACCCGAAGAGGAAAGGGGTTTAAGAGTGATGCTATACCACAGGACCCTGGCGGACAAACTGATGGTAAAATTTCCATCCGACAGCGCTAGTGGCCGAAGGCGCAGTTCCGAGGGCCAGGTAGCAGGGGAGGCGCAGAGATCAGGCAGCATGTACAGCACAGGCAGGGGAACACTCTCTAAGGCCTTTGACAGCTTTCTGGCTCCCCAGCAAGACTGTGTCACCGCTCCCCAGTCAAGGCTGAGTCGGCGGGAGCACTGTAAAAGGATGGTGAGGGAGTACGTAGCCGATCGCACGACTGTCCTCCGTGACGCCTCTGCCCCCTACAACTACTGGGTGTCGAAGCTGGACACGTGGCCTGAACTCGCGCTGTATGCCCTGGAGGTGCTTGCTTATCCTGCGGCTAGCGTCTTGTCAGAGAGGGTGTTTAGTGCGGCTGGGGGAATCATCACAGATAAGCGTACCCGCCTGTCAACCGACAGTGCCGACAGGCTTACACTCATCAAGATGAACAAAGCCTGGATTTCCCCAGACTTCTCTTCTCCACCAGCGGACAGCAGCGATACCTAAACAATACGTAGGCTGCACCCGCGGATGGAAGCATTGTTCTCTATCACCATCATAAACGGGGATCTTTTAGCTTCATCAATCTGTGTATAATATTCATCCTCCTCCTCCTGCTCCTCCTCCTGAAACCTGATGTAATCACGCCGAACGGGCAATTTTTCTTAGGCCCACAAGGCTCAGTCATATAATTTTTGTAATCAATTTTTATACGTTTCAATGCTCATTAAAGCGTTGAAACTTTCACCTGAACCAATTTTTATTTTAACTGGGCTGCCTCCAGGCCTAGTTACAAATTAAGCCACATTAACCAAAGCGATTAATGGGTTTCACCTGCCCTCTTGGTTGGGCATGGGCAATTTTTCTGACGTATATTAGTACTGTTGGTACACCAATTTTTTGGGGCCCTTGCCTACAGTGTAATCCAATAAATTTTTTGCCTACCTGCATTAAAGCTGATGTTACATCAGCTGTGTTGGGCACTGCAATGGGATATATTTATGTACCGCCGGTGGGTTCCAGGGAGCCACCCATGCTGTGGGTCCACAGGGAGTTGTAACTGCATGTGTCTACTTCTAAAGAACCCCAGTCTGACCGGGGGATGCAGTGTGGGCCGAAGCCCACCTGCATTTAATCGGACGTTACCACAGCTGTGATGGGCACTGCAATGGGATACATTTATGTACAGCCGGTGGGTTCCAGGGAGCTACCCATGCTGTGGGTGCACACGGAATTCCCATTGCGGAGTTGTACCTGCCTGTGACTATTTATAAAAAACCGCGGTCTGACTGGGGCATGCAGACACCTTGACAGAATGAATAGTGTGTGGCACATAGGTTCCCCATTGCTATGCCCACGTGTGCAGCTCCTGATGGAGGTGGCACAGGATTGGATTTCTCATTGTTTCTGTACAGCATTGTGGGCTATCGCCCCGCCCCTTTTAAAGAGGGTCGCTGCCTAGCAGTGCCAACCCTCTGCAGTGTGTGCCTGCGGTTCCTCCTCATGATAGACGCACTTATAAATAGACATGAGGGTGGTGTGGCATGAGTGCAGCTGAAGGCTGCGCAGGGACACTTTGGTGTGCGCTGTGGACACTGGGTCGTGGGGGGGGGGGGTTGGGCAGTATGTAACCCAGGAGAAGTGGCAGCAGAGTGTCATGCAGGCAGTGATTGTGCTTTGTTGGAGGTAGTGTGGTGCTTAGCTAAGGTATGCATTGCTAATGAGGGCTTTTCAGAAGTAAAAGTTGTTGGGAGGGGGGGGCCCACTCTTGCCGGTATTGTGGCTTAATAGTGGGACCTGGGAACTTGAGATGCAGCCCAACATGTAGCCCCTTGCCTGCCCTATCCGTTGCTGTGTCGTTCCCATCACTTTCTTGAATTGCCCAGATTTTCACAAATGAAAACCTTAGCGAGCATCGGCGATATACAAAAATGCTCGGGTCGCCCATTGACTTCAATGGGGTTCGTTACTCGAAACGAACCCTCGAGCATCGTGATAATTTCGTCCCGAGTAACGAGCACCCGAGCATTTTGGTGCTCGCTCATCTCTATTCATGAACTTACATGGCATATTTGCAACATGTTTAATGTAAAATAACACAATTGAAGGTTTTGTTAATACACAGCATGAACACAAAGGATTAAAAATAAGTCTGTAACTGAATTCTACAGTAATAAAACTTGGTTTTCAATCGGCACGGGTCTCTTCCCCTACCAAAGCATAAACATAGCCCATGCACTCAAGGTCAGCAGATGCCTATGTGTTCACCCAGAGATGAAGGATAATCTGATTTCAAAACATAATGGATGAGGCTGTAGTTTAAGAATAAACACTTTATTTTATCATTTGCATGTCAGACAGAAATATCAACAAGAATAAAAAAAAAATCTGTCAATCACCTTGTCAGGTCATAGCATAAGATGTTGGGAGATACAGATACAACTGTAATAATATATGCAATGTGAAATAAAAAATTGTAACACATACAGGGAGAGTAATAGCTTAAATCCCAAAACACAGCAATTTTCTGTTTTTTTCAGTATTTTTTTAACTTTTTTTCTCTGTAATTTCCAAACAAGAACTAATCTCACGTTTCCAATGTCATTTTTGTTTCCAGAACTTTCTAATTTTTGTAGACCAGTGTATTGAGAGTCTTGTTACATTTCATGGGTTAACAATAAATGTAGTCTCTAATCAGGGGGTTCAATTTGTACCAAAGTTTTGGCTCTCTTTATGCAAAATCTTACCATACCAAGAAGAATGGCCGAACGAAACAATTAAATCAAAGTTAAGATGTGTACTTGTGTTATTTTATTTCTGATAGACAGGAGGATTGGGCATCTTTTTTGGCTTTGACAAAGTTCACACTAAATACCATAATCATCTTCTTGAATCAACTGGTACTTCACCCTTCTTTTGCAATTATGGTCTTCATCCTCATTTTCTTTCTTTTTCCGCTCTTGTATCTGATATGCCTAAAGAAAATAACTTTTTGTCTTATCTTCTTACAGTATGGGAAGAGGTCTAAAAAAACATTAAAGGGAATCTATCACCATTTTTTTGCAGTCCTTAATGAGAACCCATGACATAGTTCCTGTTACACTGATTACAGTGGTCAGAAATGCTATACTTTCTCCTTAGGGAGAGCACCTAAACGGTGAGGGAGGAGATTCAAAAGGCCGTTCATACTCCTCTAGGTAATATGCAGATAAGGGAGATGGAATAATTGGAAGGCAGCATTCCTTCAAGCCAAGCCTTTGCTTTCCATTTCCAGTCATTGTTACAAGGCTTGTATAAAGAGTCTGACTTTGGCTTGAAGGAATGCTGCCTTCCGATAGGTGGCACTATGGAGGTATTATTCCATCTCCCTTATTTACTGATTACAGTGATATGTCTGTTGTGTGTATATGTATGGTAATTTTGAAGAAACTTTCATTTAATTAGTAGCAACCCTCCCTTCAACCCCTCTCTCCAATGATTGGCAGCTCTCTATGCACAGTAATAAGCAGAGAGCTGTCAATCAGTGGCAGGAGGTGGGTAGGTGTAGCTAGTCTGCAGCTCATGAATATCCAGGACTACTTTAAGTAGTCCTCTATGAATTTGCTGCCACTGATAAAAGGCAAGTTTCTCTAGAATTACTGCACAGATCCACACAGAGGACTTTTCACTGTAATCAGTGTGCCTGTCACTACCTTGTGTTTCCCTCAGAGAAGGGTGAAAACAGATAGTGATAGAGTTTTTTTAAGCTGTGCCAATGTGGTTCACCTGTGGGCTGCAGGGCAACCCTATGGGTTCAAATATGGCATCATTAATATGTTCTAAGCCTGCATAGTGCACTACATATACCATGTGGTCTGACACCCTGTATTTACTCTTTTATGTAGGAATAAGCAGTAAGCAGCTACCCCCCTTAATAAAAGAAGGGTTTGTAAGTGGTTGATCATCAGTGTCCTCCACATGTGCTATTAGTTCCTCTCTTTAGCAGTCTGGCTGTCCGCATGTTTAGGGATAAGTGGTGTATATGCTTGCCCTCTTGTATCAGTATATAAGTGAGTATATGGCCACTTTCTGTGATTTTTTCTTGTCTGTTTTATATTCCCCTTTAAGTGATTTTAAATTATAATTTGGAATTCAAAAAAATTTTGGACTCCAATCGAATTTTTTAGAATATCATGTGCATTGGTGGGGTTATGGACCAGAGGAAAGAATATAGGTACCAGTAGCAGATGTCAATGCTGAACATCTGGTTAAGAGGTTTCATGAAAACTTTCCTTTGAAGCCTGGTGCTAAGGGTCCAGAGACCTCTATTAAGAGAGAGAATACCATCTCAGTGCCAACAGCACTGTGACTTCATTGTTACTAGCGCTGATACGGGGTGATGTCAACGCTAGTTCTGAACCACATTATGTGTCAGGTGGTGCGTGTACTGTGCCATTTAGGACTCATTTACATGAGCGTAAATACACACCATATTATGCGCATAGTTTTTACACACTTAATATGCCGTGAATAGAGCCCATTTCAATGGGTTCATTCACAGTGGCGCACTTTTCAGGCGACTTTCGGTCAGCTAAAAAAAAGCAGCATGTCCTATCTGGTCATGCACTGTAATAGCTCATTGAAATCAAAGGGTGTGCGTAAGTGTTACCATGCGGCAGCTGCCGGGGGTGCTGGTGGCTGGTCGGTGTGGTGCGTGCGCTCACCTGTGAGTGCAGCTCTATGCACGAGCCCCTGGTTATGAGATTCTGCTGGGAGGTAGTCGCCTCCCTCTCTCCGCCCCTGGGCGGAATCTTCTGTTTATAAGGCTGGCAGTGAGGTCCATTCACTGCCAGTTATTGGTTTCTGTTCAGTGTGCTAGCATCCTGCCTCTGTCAGTCTCCTGTTTGTCAGCTTTTGCTTTATCTGCCAGGTTATCCCATCTGCCTCGGTCTGCGTGTATTTCCTGTTGGTTTTCATATGCCCTTCCTGTCGGTATTCTACTCTGTTTCATCTTGGTACGCCAGTCCCCCCTCTCGGTCTCTAGTGAGAGCAGGGACCGCCGCCCATTTTCCCGCCTGGGGTTAGCCAGGAGTGGAGGCAAGTTGGCAGGGACAGGGGTTGCGGGTAAGTTCTAGGGCAAGCCAGGCTGGCGTATCATTAGGCAGGATCCCGTAACATAATAACTGGCCCTTAAAATTACCCTGTGGGTTTTTGTTTGCTCTCCAATGGAAACTATGAGTGTCCTTGCTAGTCAGTTGCAGGATTTAGTGGGCGTGATCCAAGACCTGTCCAGTCGTATGGTGGCCC
The DNA here is from genome assembly GCF_035609145.1 of Eleutherodactylus coqui. Classification (NCBI taxonomy): domain Eukaryota; kingdom Metazoa; phylum Chordata; class Amphibia; order Anura; family Eleutherodactylidae; genus Eleutherodactylus; species Eleutherodactylus coqui. The sequence goes on along the minus strand of NC_089838.1, from coordinate 61,234,965 downwards.
AGGAGCAGCGGGTATTGGCGCAGGTTCCTGCAGCCCCGTCTATCCCTGAGCCCAAGTGTCCTCTCCCTGAGGTGTTTTCCGGGGAGAGAAGCAAGCTTTTTGTTTTTCAGCAGGCATGTAGACTATAGTTTTGGATGCAGCCCGGATCCTCTGGCTCAGAGTCCCAGAAGGTGGGATTGATTATGTCCCTACTGCGGAGTCCCCCCCAGACATGGGCCTACTCCTTACCCGAGAGTTCGGCTTGCCTGCAATCTGTTGATTCATTTTTTCAGGAACTAGGAGGTATTTTTGATGGGCGGGACTGGGCGGGGTTAGCAGTGTCTCACCTCATGGCTTTGCTTCAGGGGCAGCAGTGTGCTGAAGACTACTGCTCTACATTTAGACAGTATGCTGGTGAAACCTCCTGGAACAAAGGTGCCCCAAAGATGTGCTTTTCATGGGTCTTTCTGATGCTGTCAAGGATCTAATTATTTCCCATCCCGCTCCCGCCACACTTAATGAGGCGATGGAATTGGCAGTAAAGGCTGACAGGAGACTGAGATCTAGAGAAAAGGAACATCAGGCCTGTGAAAATAGGGAGTCGTGCAGACCCACTCCCACTTCTCCCATGCCAACTCCTGGGACTGAGCCTATGGAAGTGGACCAGCTAAGTCCGACTTTGCCTCTGCTGTGGGGAAGCTGGACATCGGGGAGCTACCTGTCCACAGAAGCAATGTCAACATCAGTCTGAACCGGCGGAAAAACTACAGATCCTTGGGAGGATCGCCTAGGATCATAGGTATTCCCTAAGTTGTTGTTGCCTTGTCAGGTTGGCTTCCGGAATTTTATTTGGTCCAGTCAAGCCTTTATTGATTCGGGTGATTAATTTAAATTTTGTCAGACCTCTGATGACCGAATTTTCCATGCTGAAGCCCCCCATACACTTCATCAGTATTGATTCGACCCCTCTCTCTGCAGGTGTTGTCCAATGGAGGACTCCCATTCTACAGTTCACTGTGGGTGTTCTCCATTCTGAGAATCTGTCTTTCCTGGTTATGGAAAAGATGTCTGTTTATGTGCAACTTGGTATGCCCTGGTTGGCACTGCACAACCCCCAATTTGATTGGTCCATCCGGGAATTGACACATTGGGGGTCGTCCTGTCATATTCACTTAACTACTATAGCCGTGTGCTCAGCAGATACCATACTGGTCCTGGGGTATTTGTAGGATTTTGAGGACGTATTCTCCAAAAAACTGTCTGAGACTTTGCCTCCCCATAGGGAGTGGGACTGTGGCATTGATCGGATTCCCGACAGTCCCATTCCTAAAGGAGCCATTTTCAATTTGTCGGGGCGTGAGCATGAAGCCCTTAAGTCCTATATCTCAGAGTCTCTGGCCAAGCAACATATCCGGCCATCCAGGTCCCCTGCTGGGGGAGGTCTCTTCCTTGTTGAGAAGAAGGATGGGACATTGAGGCCTTGTGTGGATTATCGGGCTTTGAATAAAATCACAGTGAAGAACCAGTGCTCTTTGCCCCTGATTCCGGACTTGTTGAATCAGGTGGTAGGGGCCCACTAGTTTTCCAAACTGGACTTAAGGGGGGCTTACAATTTAACTCGCATTCAAGAGGGAGATGAATGGAAGACCATGTTCAACACCCCGTTAGGACATTTTGAATGTCTGGTCATGCCCTTCGGACTCTGCAACGCCCCCACTGTGTTCCAGGGTTTTATGAACGCGGTCTTCCACGATTTCCTGGGGGTATTTCTCGTCATATATCTTGATGACATTCTGGTGTATTCTCCAGACTGGGATACGTTTGCGCGAGTATCAACTTTTTGTCAAGTTGGAGAAATGTACATTTGGTACTAAACAAGTATCTTTCCTGGGTTATGTGATTTCACCCACGGAGATTCAGATGGAGTCTGATAAAGTAGCAGCAATCTCCCAATGGGTCAGACCAGATAACCTTAAGGCTCTCCAGTGGTTTTTGGGTTTCGCAAACTTTTACAGTAAATTAATTAAGAATTACTTGGTTATCGCTCAATCCTTGACCGATCTGACTAAGAAGGGGGCCAACTTGGTAAAATGGTCGCCTGCGGTCCTAGAGGCTTTTAGTCATCTAAAAAGAGCGTTTACTACTGCCCCAGTGCTAGTACAGCCGAATGCACGACGACCCTTTTTCATTGAGGTAGATGCGTCTGAGGTGGGGGCAGGAGCTGTATTGTTTCAGGAAGTCAGCGGGAGATCCGGGTATAGTCCATGTGCGTTCTTTTCATGGAAGTTTAGTTCAGCAGAACGCAACTACGACGTGGGTAACCGTGAGTTACTGGCGATCAAATGGGCTTTAGAAGAGTGGCGACACCATCTTGAGGGGGCTAGACACCCCATTACCGTGTATGCCAATCACAAGAATTTGGTATATCTCGTCAATGCTAAAAGACTCACATCTTGTCAAGCCAGATAGGCGTTGTTTTTCGCCAGGTTTAATTTTGTCATGACATATATCCCAGTAGAGAGAAGAACGTGAAGGCGGACACCCTGTCACAGAGTTTCGGGGCGCCGGAAAGTGAGACTATGACTCCCGAGAATATCTTCACGCCTGGGGTGGTGGTGGCAGCTGTAGAATCGAACTTCATCCCTCAACTACAGGATGCTCAGCAGGACACTCCTTCGGGGGTGCCGGAGGGCAGATGGTTTGTGCCAGAGACCTTACGTCTCAGAGACATTGAAGAATCTCATTCATCATTTTTTTTTTTTTGTAAATACTTTCTTTATTAATGATTAAAGGAAATCTAACATACATTAAGCAGGCATTGAAAGACAATCAAGTTGGTTACATAGCATGTACATTTCCAAAAAAGGTATTTGACAAAATCACTTGTTTTATCTATTTAACAATTAAAGTAACGGTAGAATAGAAAAGTTTTCTAATACTTTAGTAGGGGGGGGGGCAGAAGGGGGGGAGGTAAGGAAGATGGGGGGGGGGGAACGGGATTTGGGAGTTGGGAAGGAAGGAGAGAGGGGGAGAGGGGGAGGGGGTGCGGGACAAGGTTCCGGTCTGCATTCAGGAAGGAGCGACACATGTATGTATGTATCTGACTCAGCAGAAGGGTTTCAATAAAGGAAGCAAGGAGTTTTAATTCTTTATGTCAAAGGCGTGAGGTATACGCACAGGTCTCTTTACTTTCTCAAGGGCTAAGAGATGTTTTTGTCAACCCCGGTTTCCAAATTAATAGGAATTTGTCGTGTGTTCTAGAGGATTTGCTTGTGAGTTCCTCAAATCTACATAGTTCGTTTATTTTGGCTATCCACTGATTAGCTGTAGGAGGGTCGGGTTGTAGCCATTTTGTGGGGATCGGCGCTTTGGCTGCCATTATAAGGTGAGTAATTATGTTGGTTTTGGAGGGTTTATAATTAGGGGAAGGTTTTGCTAGAAAGATGTGTTCAGGAAGGGGCTTAAAGATGTTTGCAGTGATTTCTTGAATCTTTGATTCTATTTGATCCCAGAAGGGCCTTATTGCTGTACAAGACCACCAAATGTGCATTAGCGAGCCTACCTGGTCGCCACAGCGCCAGCAGAGGTTTGAGTCAGTTAATTTGTAGGCAAAGAGCCTTTCTGGTGATCTATACCATCTTGTTAACAGTTTGTAATGGTTTTCTTGAAGCCTGACACATTTGGAGTGGCCATGTGAACTGCCTAACACAACTCTCAGATCCTCATCAGATAGTTTTATGTTAAGTTCTTTCTCCCACGAGAGAATAAATGCTGGTCTGCCCATTACTTGAGGCGTAATGAATTTCTTTTTAATCAGAGAGAGTTTTCTACTGGAGCTGTTACATGTTGTCATTACACGTTGTAGCTCTGAGTATGGTCGAGAAGATGGGTAAGTTTGATTAAATTGTTTTAAGGTTTTATAGAGGTGTAGATATGATAGGGAGTTAAGGGGTGGCGTTGCTGTCTGGGTCATTCGTCAATTTTTGCAGGCCATCCGGGGTTTCAGGGGGACCCTGGATCTTTGTTCTAGACACTTCTGGTGGCCAGGCATGTCTCGGGATGCTTTGTCTGCACGCAATAAAAGTCGTCTGCGTCCTCCGGAGGGTTCTCTGAGACCATTACCGGTACCTTCTTGTCCGTGTTCGCAGTTATTGGTAGATTTTAAGTTCACCACTATCTTAGTGGTTGTCGACCAGTTCTCAAAGATGGCACATTTTGTGGCGTTAAAAAAGCTACCTTTGGTAATAGAATTTGCCAAGATTTTTGTAAAAAATCATTTGCTTTCATGGGGTTCCCCAAAACATTCTATCTGATCGCGGGGTTCAGTTTTAGCGAGCCTTCTGCAGAAACCTGGGAATGTCACTTTCCTACGGTTGTTTGCTAGCGAAAAGGCTTATGAGTGGGCAGAGTTCCTGCCGTTGCCAGAGTTTGCGCTAAGCAACCGCACTTGTTCTTCCACTAGGGTATCTACATTCTTTTGTGTATACGGTCAGCATCCTTGCTTCCTTACAGCGATCCCTACTCCGTCTGCCTGTCCTGCAGCTGATGTTGCCACAGATACCCTGCAGGGAGTATGGAAAGAGGTACAGGAAAACTTGCAAGCAATGGGAGCTCGTATGCAGTTGCGTAGTGGGAGGAGTCTGTCAGTATTTGAACCTTACAGGATGGGACAGAAGGTATACCTGTCTTCTAAAAATCTCAAATTAAGAGTCCCGTCCTTGAAGCTGGCGCCGTGTTACGTGGGGCCCTTTGTCATCACACATGTAGTGAACCCTCTCACCTATGAGTTGGGTTTGCCAGCTACATGGAGGGTTCACAGGGTTTTCCATAAGTCTTTATTGTAGCCTTTTGTCCCTTCGGTGACAGGAGTGGAGGCAAGTAGGCAGGAACAGGGGTTGCGGGTAAGTTCTAGGGCAACCCAGGCTAGCGTATCATCGGGTAGGATACCCTAACAGTAAGGCTGGGTTCACACGGGGCGAATTTGCCGCGGAAATTCTGTGCGGAATTTCGCTGCGGCAAATCCGCATGTGGCCGCTTATCCCGTGATTAGCCAGCCATGTGGACGAGATTTCTCAGAATTTTCTCATGCCGACCGCAGCATGTTCATTCTTTTTTTCTTTCCGCTGCAGCAGCGCTCTCCTCTATCAGTGGAAGAGCGAGCGGCCGGGCCGCTTCAAAGCCGCCGCCGGTTTTTCCGCGGCGGTTCTCCCGGCGGAAATTTTAGCTGCAGCCAAACTGCGACATTTCCGTCGGGAATCGACCCTGTGTGATCGTGGCCTAAGTACTTAGGAAAAATGCAGATGACTTTGTGTGTGCACAATAGGGCTGTGTATAGGTAAATTGTGTGTATATATGTACTGCATATGCAACTGATTGGGGTGAGTAAAGAAATAACAAAACGCAGTAAAGCAAGGATAAAGCAGGACAAGTGGACACATTACACAGACGGCAAAAAGTAATGAGATATCTACATGCACCATTGCACTTTGCTTCAGTAGTCAACAGTTGCAGATGCATTAAGCTTAACTGTTAGTTATAAACCCCTTAAAGGGGTTGTCCCGCGGCAGCAAGTGGGTCTATACACTTCTGTATGGCCATATTAATGCACTTTGTAATGTACATTGTGCATTAATTATGAGCCATACAGAAGTTATAAGAAGTTTTTCACTTACCTGCTCCGTTGCTAGCGTCCTCGTTTCAATGGAGCCGACTAATTTTCGGCGTCTAATGGCCAAATTAGCCGCGCTTGCGCAGTCCGGGTCTTCTTCTTTTCTCAATGGGGCCGCTCGTGCAGGATGCCGTCTCCGTGTAGCTCCGCCCCGTCACGTGCCGATTCCAGCCAATCAGGAGGCTGGAATCGGCAATGGACCGCACAGAAGCCCTGCGGTCCACCGAGGGAGAAGATCCCGGTGGCCATCTTCAGCAGGTAAGTAAGAAGTCACCGGAGCGCGGGGATTCAGGTAAGCACTCTCCGGTGTTCTTTTTTAACCCCTGCATCGGGGTTGTCTCGCGCCGAACGGGGGGGGGGGGGGGGGTTGAAAAAAAAAAAAACCCGTTTCGGCGCGGGACAACCCCTTTAACCTACCCTAGAATACCAAAAACGGAAGCTCTACACTGAATCAAGCTTATAACATTGATCCTTCCTCTTCCTTAGACCAGCAGGAAAGTTTTAATCAGTATGAAATATTTACCTATTTTTTTTGTTTAAACCTGGGGTGCATCTTACAGCCAAGTCTGTATTACAGTTTGAAAAATACTGTATACAACTTGTATAGTAAAATTGGGCAAGAGATTCACTTTAATACGTCTTGTAAATAAACAATGATTAATAGGGTCCTCTAAAGTGCATTAACCCCTTCCCTCCCCATGACGTAAGGGTACGTCATGGGAGCGGCGTACTTTCCGCAAAATGACGTACCCTTACGTCATAGGGATAGCGCTGCTAACCCCTTCCCTGCCGCAATTTACATAGATCGCGGCAGGGAAAGGGTTCACAGAGGGAGCCGGGCTCACAGAAGTTGCCGGGCTCCTGCGATATAATCGCAGAGAGACCGGCTGCTTGCTATGGCAACAGGACACCAGATACCAGCGTCCTGTATTGCCATAGCCTGTGATCGCTGTATAAGGACTTCTGCCCTGCCATGCCTTATCACAGCGATTATCAGTGCTGTGCCTTTAGTCCCCCAGAGGGACACAAACAGTGTAAAAAAATAATAATAAAAATGTACAAACAAGAAAAATATTAAAAAAAAAACTTTTTTTGTGCTTTTTGTCATATTAGCAAAAAGAGGTAAAAAAAAAAAATCCCACATATTTGGTATTGTCGCATCCATAACAATGTGTACAATACGTTGCACATGCTTTTGACTTTGCATTTTAAAAAACGCTAAAAACGAGGCAAAATGCTACTTTTTAGCGTTTTGCCTCCCTAAAAAGCAATAAAAGTGATCAAAAAAGCTGTATGTACCCCAAAATTGTAGCGATAAAAACTACAGCTCGTCTCGCAAAAAATAAGCCATCACAGAGCTCCATACATAGAAAAATAAAAAAGTTACAGGACTTTGAATGCAGCGATTTAGAAAAAAAAATAAAGATTTAAAAAAAAAGGGGTTTTACTGCAGAAAAGTGGAAAAACCTAAAAAAAAATGTAAGAATTTTGGTATCGCTGTAATTGTACCGACCTGCAGAAAAAATGGATTGTGTCATTAAGGGCGCCCACCCACTGGCGTTTGCGATTTTCGCGCGCGAAAAACGCAGCGTTTTCCGCATGTTTTTCACGGCGTTTTTTGCGGCATTTTTGCGCCTTTTTCGCGCCTTTTCCGTTAATTTCCATTGACATTCATGGGTGCATTAAGAGAAAAATAAGGACACATATGCAACTGACAGTTTCTATGTTAAAAATTGCAACGGACTGAAAAAAAAAACGCAAGTGGACAGGAACACATTCAATTCTAATTGCTCTTGAGAAAAAACGCAAAACGCAAAGGAAAAAAAATCGCCAGTGGGTGGGAGCCCTTATGCTGCATGATTAACGCTGTAAAAAAAAAAAACAACCAAAAATCTATGGCAGAATTGATGCGGTTTCTCTCCCTGCGATCATACAAAAAATAATAAAAGTTTTACAATATAGTCTATGTACCCAAAAATGGCACCATCAAAAACGACAGTTCGCCACGCAAATAACAAGCCCTTATACGGCCGCGTCGATGGAAAGATAAAAAAGTTATGACTTTTGAAAAATGGAGATGAAAATCCGCCAAAAATCGTTGCGTCCTTAAGCCCAAAATAGGCCATGTCCTTAAGGGGTTAAAGAGCCTTTCACACAGCCCAATGTTTGTCGTCTGACCGTGTCTTCTCTGCAAGCACAAAAATGCTCACTGGTTGGCTGCACATCTCCCCATGTAAACAAGGAAATGTGCAGCTGTCCAATGACAGCTTGAGGCTGCATTTACATGAACATATATCGGCTCGGTTTTCACGCTGAGCCGATATACATTGTTCTCATCTGCAGGGGGGGGGGGGGATGGAAGAGCCAGGAGCAGGAACTGAGCTCCCGCCCCTCTCTGCCTCCTCTCCGCCCCTCTGCACTATTTGCAATGGGGAGAGGCAGGATGGGGCGGGGCTAAATCTCGAAACTTAGCCCCACCCCCGTCCTGCCTCCTTTCATTGCAAATAGTGCAGAGTGGCGGAGAGGAGGCAGAGAGGGGGCGGGAGCTCAGCTCTTGCTCTTGGCTTTTACATCACCCCCACAGATGAGGACGACGTATGTTGGCTCGGCGTGAAAACCGAGCCGATATACGTTCGTGTGAATGCAGCCGTATGGTGATGAACAATCATATTAATCATTGTTCATTCCATACCAGTGATCCTCTGCTATGTGTGAACAGCAGTAAATGAATGCCGATCTACATGCTTTATCCATGGACACTCATTACGAAAGGCCTAAGTCTGTGCATGGAGTCTGGCTTTGCTTTTAATTTCCAGTCATTGTTACAAGGTTTGTATAAAGAGTAGAGATGAGCGAACGTACTCGTCTGAGCTTGATACTCATTCAAATATTAGCGTGTTCGAGATGCTCGTTACTCGTGACGAGTACCACGTGATGTTCGAGTCACTTTCACTTTCATCTCTGAGACGTTAGCGTGCTTTTCTGGCCAATTGAAAGACAGGGAAGGCATTACAACTTCCGCCTGCGACGTTCAAGCCCTATACCACCCCCCTGCAGTGAGTGGCTGGCGAGATCAGGTGTCACCCGAGTATAAAAATCGGCCCCTCCCGCGGCTCGCCACATATGCGTTCTGACATATTTTAGGGAAAGTGCTGTCTTGGTGGAGTTGCTATAGGGAGAGCGTTAGGAGTATTTTAGGCTTCAAGAACCCCAACGGTCCTTCTTAGGGCCACATCTAACCGTGTGCAGTACTGTGGAGGCTGCTTTTTGCAGTGTTGCACTTTTTTTTTTTTTTGGTATATTGGCCGTGCAGAGCATTGCGCCCTGCAGTAATAGTCCAGGGCCAGAAGTGGTGGTTAGGCAGGGACAGAAGACATATATTGTGAGGCAGGGACAGAAGACATATTTATTGAATATAGGCAGTGGGCCTTTGCAAAAACATTTGGGGAAAAAAATCTATTTGGGCTGCCTGTGACTGTCCTCAGTGTTCTGGGTCTGTGCTGGGTATAGTAGTCCTCCTAATTCATACGCAGCCAGCTAAGTGTTACAGCAGGCTTGCGCAAAATTATTTCCTGGCTCTGTGTTGGCTGTTAAATCACCGCTGTATTCCAGTCCACAGTGCAACACTCTGCAGTTATTTGACATACTCCAGGGCCAGTTGCGGTGACGCAGAGAGAGAAGAGATATATTTATTGAATATAGGCAGTGGGTCTTTGCAAAAACATTTGGGGAAAAAAATCTATTTGGGCTGCCTGTGACTGTCCTCAGTGTTCTGGGTCTGTGCTGGGTGTAGTAGTCCTCCTAATTCATACGTAGCCAGCTAAGTGTTACAGCAGGCTTGCGCAAAATTATTTCCTGGCGTTCCGTAAGCGAAGTCAGCCTCCAACCACAGGCCAATAAACGGCACATTTAATTACAGCGTTCTGTTTCTGCATTACTGGTAATACAACATGCTGAGGGGTAGGGGTAGGCCTAGAGGACGTGGACGCGGACGAGGACGCGGAAGTCCAAGTCAGGTTGTGGGCACAGGCCGAGCTCCTGATCCAGGTGTATCGCAGCAGACTGCTGCGGGATTAGGAGAGAGGCACGTTTCTGGCATCCCCACATTCATCTCACAATTAATGGGTCCACGCGGTAGACCTTTATTAGAAAATGAGCAGTGTGAGCAGGTCCTGTCGTGGATGGCAGAAAGTGCATCCAGCAATCTATCGTCCACCCAGAGATCTGCGCTGTCCACTGCTGCAACTCTGAATCCTCTGGCTGCTGCTCCTCCTTCCTCCCAGTCTCCTCACTCCATTATAATGACACATTCTGAGGAGCGGGCAGACTCCCAGGAACTGTTCTCGGGCCCCTGCTCAGATTGGACAGCAATGGTTCCTCTCCCACCAGAGGAGTTTATCGTGACTGATGCCCAACCTTTGGAAAGTTCCCGGGGTCCGGGGGATTAGGCTGGGGACTTTCAGTGGGTGAGGAGGCCGATGACGATGAGACACAGTTGTCTATCAGTGAGGTAGTAGTAAGGGCAGTAAGTCCGAGGGAGGAGCGCACAGAGGATTCGGAGGAAGAGCAGCAGGACAATGAGGTGACTGACCCCACCTGGTTTGCTACGCCTACTGAGGACAGGTCTTCAGAGGGGGAGGCAAGGGCAGCAGCAGGGCAGGTTGCAAGAGGCAGTGCGGTGTCCAGGGGTAGAGGCAGGGCCAGACCGAATAATCCACCAACTGTTTCCCAAAGCGCCCCCTCGCGCCATGCCACCCTGCAGAGGCCGAGGTGCTCAAAGGTCTGGCAGTTTTTCACTGAGAGTGCAGACGACCGACGAACAGTGGTGTGCAACCTTTGTCGCGCCAAGATCAGCCGGGGAGCCACCACCACCAGCCTCACCACCACCAGCATGCGCAGACATATGATGGCCAAGCACCCCACAAGGTGGGACGAAGGCCGTTCACCGCCTCCGGTTTGCACCGCTGCCTCTCCCCCTGTACCCCAACCTGCCACTGAGATCCAACCCCCCTCTCAGGACACAGGCACTACCGTCTCCTGGCCTGCACCCACACCCTCACCTCCGCTGTCCTCGGCCCCATCCACCAATGTCTGTCAGCGCACCGTCCACCCGTCGCTAGCGCAAGTGTTGGAGCGCAAGCGCAAGTACGCCGCCACGCACCCGTACGCTCAAGCGTTAAACGTGCACATAGCCAAATTTATCAGCCTGGAGATGCTGCCGTATAGGGTTGTGGAAACGGAGTCTTTCAAAAGTATGATGGCGGCGGCGGCCCCGCGCTACTCAGTTCCCAGTCGCCACTACTTTTCCCGATGTGCTGTCCCAGCCCTGCACGACCACGTCTCCCGCAACATTGTACGCGCCCTCACCAACGCGGTTACTGGCAAGGTCCACTTAACAACGGACACGTGGACAAGCACAGGCGGGCAGGGCCACTATATCTCCCTGACGGCACATTGGGTGAATTTAGTGGAGGCTGGGACAGAGTCAGAGCCTGGGACCGCTCACGTCCTACCCACCCCCAGAATTGTGGGCCCCAGCTCGGTGGTGGTATCTGCGGCGGTGTATGCTTCCTCCACTAAACCACCCTCCTCCTCCTCCGCAACCTCTGTCTCGCAATCAAGATGTGTCAGCAGCAGCAAGTCGCCAGCAGTCGGTGTCGCGCGGCATGGCAGCACAGCGGTGGGCAAGCGTCAGCAGGCCGTGCTGAAACTACTCAGCTTAGGAGATAAGAGGCACACGGCCCACGAACTGCTGCAGGGTCTGACAGAGCAGACCGACCGCTGGCTTGCGCCGCTGAGCCTTCAACCGGGCATGGTCGTGTGTGACAACGGCCGTAACCTGGTGGCGGCTCTGCAGCTCGGCAGCCTCACGCACGTGCCATGCCTGGCCCACGTCTTTAATTTGGTGGTTCAGCGCTTTCTGGAAAGCTACCCACGCTTGTCAGATCTGCTCAGAAAGGTGCGCCGGCTCTGCGCACATTTCCGCAAGTCCCACACGGACGCTGCCACCCTGCGCACCCTGCTACATCGGTTTCATCTGCCAGTGCACCGACTGCTGTGCGACGTGCCCACACGGTGGAACTCTACGCTCCACATGTTGGCCAGGCTCTATGAGCAGCGTAGAGCTATAGTGGAATACCAACTCCAACATGGGCGGCGCAGTGGGAGTCAGCCTCCTCAATTCTTTACAGAAGAGTGGGCCTGGTTGGCAGACATCTGCCAGGTCCTTGCAAACTTTGAGGAGTCTACCCAGATGGTGAGTGGCGATGCTGCAATCATTAGCGTCACCATTCCTCTGCTATGCCTCTTGAGAAGTTCCCTGCAAAGCATAAAGGCAGACGCTTTGCGCTCGGAAACAGAGCCGGGGGAAGACAGTATGTCGCTGGATAGTCAGAGCACCCTTCTGTCTATATCTCAGCGCGTTGAGGAGGAGGAGGAGGAGCATGAGGAGGATGAGGAGGAGGGGGAAGAGACAGCTTGGCCCACTGCTGAGGGTACACATGCTGCTTGCCTGTCATCCTTTCAGCGTGTATGGCCTGAGGAGGAGGAGGATCCTGAAAGTGATCTTCCTAGTGAGGACAGCCATGTGTTGCGTACAGGTACCCTGGCACACATGGCTGACTTCATGTTAGGATGCCTTTCTCGTGACCCTCGCGTTACACGCATTCTGGCCACTACGGATTACTGGGTGTACACACTGCTCGACCCACGGTATAAGGAGAACCTTTCCACTCTCATACCCGAAGAGGAAAGGGGTTCGAGAGTGATGCTATACCACAGGACCCTGGCGGACAAACTGATGGTAAAATTCCCGTCCGACAGCGCTAGTGGCAGAAGGCGCAGTTCCGAGGGCCAGGTAGCAGGGGAGGCGCGGAGATCAGGCAGCATGTACAGCACAGGCAGGGGAACACTCTCTAAGGCCTTTGACAGCTTTCTGGCTCCCCAGCAAGACTGTGTCACCGCTCCCCAGTCAAGGCTGAGTCGGCGGGAGCACTGTAAAAGGATGGTGAGGGAGTACGTAGCCGATCGCACGACCGTCCTCCGTGACGCCTCTGCCCCCTACAACTACTGGGTGTCGAAGCTGGACACGTGGCCTGAACTCGCGCTGTATGCCCTGCAGGTGCTTGCTTGTCCTGCGGCTAGCGTCTTGTCAGAGAGGGTGTTTAGTGCGGCTGGGGGAATCATCACAGATAAGCGTACCCGCCTGTCAACCGACAGTGCCGACAGGCTTACACTCATCAAGATGAACAAAGCCTGGATTTCCCCAGACTTCTCTTCTCCACCAGCGGACAGCAGCGATACTTAAACAATACGTAGGCTGCACCCGCGGATGGAAGCATTGTTCTTTATCACCATCAAAAACGTGGACCTTTTAGCTTCATCAATCTGTGTACAATATTCATCCTCCTCCTCCTGCTCCTCCTCCTGAAACCTGACGTAATCACGCCGAACGGGCAATTTTTCTTAGGCCCACAAGGCTCAGTCATATAATTTTTGTAAACAATTTTTATACGTTTCAATGCTCATTAAAGCGTTGAAACTTTCACCTGAACCAATTTTTATTTTAACTGGGCTGCCTCCAGGCCTAGTTACCAATTAAGCCACATTAACCAAAGCGATTAATGGGTTTCACCTGCCCTCTTGGTTGGGCATGGGCAATTTTTCTGAGGTACATTAGTACTGTTGGTACACCAATTTTTGGGGGCCCTCGCCTACAGTGTAATCCAATTAATTTTTAGCCCACCTGCATTACAGCTGACGTTACATCAGCTGTGTTGGGCACTGCAATGGGATATATTTATGTACCGCCGGTGGGTTCCAGGGAGCCACCCATGCCGTGGGTCCACACAGAGTTGTAACTGCATGTGTCCACTTCTAAAGAGCCCCAGTCTGACTGGGGCATGCAGTGTGGGCCGAAGCCCACCTGCATTAAGCATGACATTACCTCAGCTGTGATGGGCACAGCAATGGGATATATTTATGTACCGCCGGTGCGTTCCAGGGAGCCACCCATGCCGTGGGTGCACACGGAATTCCCATTGCGGAGTTGTACCTGCCTGTGACTATTTATAAAAAACCGCGGTCTGACTGGGGCATGCAGACACCTTGACAGAATGAATAGTGTGTGGCACATAGGTTCCCCATTGCTATGCCCACGTGTGCAGCTCCAGATGGAGGTGGCACAGGATTGGATTTCTCATTGCTTCTGTACAGCATTGTGGGCTATCGCCCCGCCCCTTTTAAAGAGGGTCGCTGCCTAGCCGTGCCAACCCTCTGCAGTGTGTGCCTGCGGTTCCTCCTCATGGCAGACGCACTTATAAATAGACATGAGTGTGGCGTGTCATGAGGGCAGCTGAAGGCTGGGCAGGGACAGTTTGGTGTGCGCTGTGGACACTGGGTCGTGCGGGGGGGTGGTTGGTCAGCATGTAACCCAGGAGAAGTGGCAGCAGAGTGTCATGCAGGCAGTGATTGTGCTTTGTTGGAGGTAGTGTGGTGCTTAGCTAAGGTATGCATTGCTAATGAGGGCTTTTCAGAAGTAAAAATTGTTGGGAGGGGGGGGGGGGCCCACTCTTGCCGCTATTGTGGCTTAATAGTGGGACCTGGGAACTTGAGATGCAGCCCAACATGTAGCCCCTCGCCTGCCCTATCCGTTGCTGTGTCGTTCCCATCACTTTCTTGAATTGCCCAGATTTTCACAAATGAAAACCTTAGCGAGCATCGGCGATATACAAAAATGCTCGGGTCGCCCATTGACTTCAATGGGGTTCGTTACTCGAAACGAACCCTCGAGCATCGCGATAATTTCGTCCCGAGTAACGAGCACCCGAGCATTTTGGTGCTCGCTCATCTCTAATAAAGAGTCTAACTTTGGCTTGAAGGAATGCTGCCTTCCAACAGGTGGCACTGTGGAGGTATTATTCCATCTCCCTTATAGGCCTTATCTTGACCCATGTAAAAAGGCCTGTATTTTACAGCCAATATTTCAAATACTGCTTTGCAATAAATATGTTGCAAGCAGCCAGTAACATTAAACCACAATAATAAACATACAGAAGTCGATTTCTTTCCCTTTAAATCTCTGCTATACATACAGCCATGTACAAGCAAGTCATTGCTCACCACTTTAGACTTTCTGCGGCCAGAAAATAACTCGTCTCGTGTGGCACATATTGTTAAGGCAATAGAAATACAGTCCTAAGCTCTCACTCACGACCTGAAGGTTGTGCATTCAATTCCTGCATGGTTCAGGTAGCTGGCTCAAGGTTGACTCCTCCTTCCTGGGTTGGTAAAATGAGTACCCAGCTTGGTTGGGGGGGGGGGGGGGGAGGGGATAAATAAATTACCTGAAAGCGCTGTAAAATAAGTTAGTGCTATACAAATAACAAGATTTATGTTTTATAAAAACTCTCAAGCAATCTGCAGCGAACATCGCTAGCAAGGTCAATGGCACCATTTCTGAGTTGGGCTGTAAGGCCCCCTGTCCACGGGTGATTCTGCATTGCATAATCCGCATGCGGGTAATGCAATCAATGCTTTCCATAGGATCACTATGGAAAGCACAGGCCATTGTACACAAGCAGAAATCTGCCGCGATTTTCTGTTTGCGTATAAAAATCACTTATCATAACGATAGGTTCAATGCGGAAAATCACGGTGACTTTAGGGTTCTCCCGCAGCAAAATCCATGGCGTTAAAACACTACGCCCGTGGCCAGGCAGCCTAACTTACTTCAAGTTTCACTCACTTTTTGCAATCCTGCAGCCATTGCTTAAAGGGGTTGTCCCGCGAAAGCAAGTGGGGTTATACACTTCTGTATGGCCATATTAATGCACTTTGTAATGTACATTGTGCATTAATTATGAGCCATACAGAAGTTATCAGAAATTATTCACTTACCTGTTCCGTTGCTAGCGTCCTCGTCTCCATGGTGCCGTCTAATTTTCAGCGTCTAATCGCCGGATTAGACGCGCTTGCGCAGTCCGGTCTTCTTCTTTTCTGAATGGGGCCGCTCGTGCCGGAGAGCGGCTCCTCGTAGCTCCGCCCCATCACGTGCCGATTCCAGCCAATCAGGAGGCTGGAATCGGCAATGGACCGCACAGAAGCCCTGCGGTCCACCGAGGGAGAAGATCCCGGCGGCCATCTTCACCAGGTAAGTAAGAAGTCACCGGAGCGCGGGGATTCAGGTAAGCACTGTCCGGTTTTCTTTTTTAACCCCTGCATCGGGTTTGTCTCGCGCCGAACGGGGGGGCTGTTGGAAAAAAAAAAAAACGTTTTTGGCGTGGGACAACCCCTTTAAAGCAGCCATATTTCCTAATATTTGCTCTGTACTCATATCAGAGGTCTCGTGTCAGAGGTAAGTACAGCAGACAATTTGAGCCGACCGCGGATGAAGAATTACAGAAGATCCTGCATGGAACCAGATTTAGAGATAATTCCTGCTATTTTATTTTCATTACATGAACATTCTCTTGTATGACAGCATATCAGTTGAAAAAGATAAGAGATAATACCTGACTAGTTTTGCCTTCTGACTTTGTCGGTGATTAATGATCCAAACAGTTTTTATAAAGAGTAGAAATCAGTTACTTCCACATCAGTCTCTGAGGTGACAGCTGAAAAAATACTTAGATCATCTATTTATCTAAAACGCCAGTATTATACATCCTGCTGGCAATAACAAACAGTTCTATATGAAGTCCAGTAGGGGTAGGTTCCTATGCTGCATCTATGTCACAATTAAACTGTTCATCTGAGATGTGCCTCACTAATGATTTAACCCCTTAAGGACGCAGACCTTTTTTTCCACTTTCGTTTCTTCCTCCCCCCTTTTAAAAAATCATAACTCTTTGATTTATTCATTGACATAGCTTTCTGAGGGCTTGTTTTTTTGTGGGACGAGCTGTATTTTTCAATGGTACTATTTAATGTACCATATGATGTGCTGAAAAACTTTTAAAAAATTCTAAGTGGAGGGAAATGGAAAAAAAAATAAAAAATTTCGCCATCTTTAAGTGCGTCTTGTTCCTACAGTGTTCAAACTGCAACAAAAATGACATAACTTTTTTCTATGGATCAGTAAGATTACCATGATACCAAAATTTATATAGTTTTCTTTTTTGCTGTACTACTTTTATTTTTTTTCAAAGATATTACATTTTTTAAATTATTTTTTGTCGCCATCTTCTGACATCTGTAACTTATGTTTTTGTCAAAATAGTTGTGCATGGGCTCATTTTGTGCAGAACGACCTTTAGTTTCTGTTTGCACCATTTTTGAATACATACGACTTTTTAATAACTTTTTATTATATTTTGTCTTGGAGACGGATGACCAAAAAAGCGCAATTCTGGCGTTTTTTACGACATTCACGGAATGGGGAAAATAATGCGATACTTTGAAAGATCGGACCTCTGTAGTGATACCAAATATGTATTTTTGTTGTATTATTTAGATTTTTATAAATATGGCAACGTTTTTTCTTTTAAATTTTATTACCTTTTATTTTTTTCAATAATTAGTAAAACCTTTTAAAACTTATTTTTACTCCCCAGAGGGGACAAAAACTTGCAATGGTTTGATTGCTCCTGCAGTATGATGTAATGTCATAGCATTACATTATATTGCGATCTGACAGGCATTCTGCGTGGCTTAATATGCAATTTGCAATGAAATTCCTGGGACCTTTCAGAGGGCCCCCGGCTGCCATGGTAACTGCAGGACATCCTGCGATCTTATCGCGAGGGGCAGCGCAGGACTCCTGAACATCGGTCGGGCATTTAAACGTCACTGTCAGAATTGACCACTGCATTTAAAGGGTTAACAGCTCTGATGAGCTACGCAGCTTATTGGAACTGTTGTGGGCGGGTATTGGTTGTAATAGACACTTGGCCTGAACACTTACAGCAGCACACTCATAGGCTTGAGACAGGGCATTTGCATTCCCTTGCAACTTTCTGGGTCAGTATTCCGATGAGAAATTGCAAGGGTGAAGGGCTAAGAACCACCTTGTTATATGACTGTTATTTTCTTTATTATGGCACATCCATTTTAGGACACATGGTCTGTAATCAGCATAAATTTTCTGCTTAGCAGATATTACTTTAAGGTCTCAAGAGTCCATTTAATAGCCAGGCACTCCTTCTCCACAAAGGCATAATTTCCTTCAGGCTTCTTTTGTATACGATTTAAATATAACACTCTACTCCATCCTGGCTTGGGATAAGTCGGCTGCTGGAGGCGTCTGTTTGCACTATAAAGTCGGTTCTAAAGTTTGGAGTCATCAACACCAGTTTAGAACACAGGGCAAGTTTCAGGGTCTGATAGATAGTTTTGGCCTCAGGACTCCATTTGATTAACCCAGAATCTTTCCATTTTGTTAAAAAAGTCAAAAGGACCACCATATTTGAGAAATTGGGAATAAGCCATCGATAATATCTGGTAACTCCCAAGAAGGTTCTCACTTGTTTCTTAGCAGGGTGGGGCAATTTTTTTATTGTTTTAATTTTCTTCTCTTGAAGTCTTACAAGGCCTTTCCCAATGATATAACCCAAATATTTGGCCTCCTCCAATTCATTGTGACTTTTTTTAGGTTTGCTGTCAAACCGGTGGATCACATGTCGTCAATAATTGCCTGTATTTGAGTTAGCTGCGTCATCCAGTGCGAGCTAAAGATGACTATATCATTCAAATAAGTGGAAGCATAGTGTTAGTGGGGTCTCGGTATTCTGTCCATTAGTCTCTGGAATGTCTATGGGCCCCCCAGAACTCTAAAAGGATATATTTATGTACTGAAAAAGGTTACTGGGTGTGAAAAAGCTGTGTGTTTTTTTTTTTGCCGTATCAATCATAGGGATTTGCCATTAACCGTCTGTTAAATCTAATGCTGTAATGTAACAGGCTGTACCGAGTCTCTCTATAAGTGTGCCAAACTTAGATACTGCATTTCATGTCCTAAAATCATTACAAAACCTGATGGTATCATCTGGTTTTGGGAACAACACTATGGAGCTCAACGACTCACTGTGTGATTAATCATTCACCTCTAATTCTAATTTCTTTGGAGATGGCTTCATCTCCGGCCTCTGGTTTCACATTGACCTTCACATCTGGTTCTCTAATAATATCATGTTTAATCATCATAGTACAGCCTGGCTCCTCTGAAAAGAAGTCTCTGTTCTGGAAGACTATCTGTTTTGCCTTCTTTTAAACTTCTGGTACATGCTGATCACTTGTAGATGAAGCCAGTTTCACAGACAAAGTTGGCCAATCTTTCCAAGGTTTGATCAGGTAAATCTATTCCAGGTTTTCTTTTACCTGGTTGATAAACCTTATTCCTCACATCAGTCAGTTTTTCCTTGACTTCAAATGCCCCCTTCCATTTGGCTTTAAATTTACTTTCTACTGTCAGAATAAGGACCAACACTCGATTTCTAGGCTCAAAAATATGTACTTTGGCCCATCTATGATAACACGTCTTTTGGCCTTGTTGAGCCTGTTGCATGTGTAGTTTAACAATGAGTATATCAGTAGACTCTCCCAGGTCCAGCCAGGAGCTTACTTCATTATAGAAGCTGATCAAGTTGGTTTGACCCCTAATGAACCCATGCTGATGAGGAGTTATACCATTGTTTTCCTTGTGGTATTCCAGGATGGCATCTCTCAGAAACCCCTAGAATATTTTTTTGAATTATTGAAGAGAGACTTACTGGCCTGTAGTTACCAGGCTCTCTACTTGACCCTGTTTTATATATTGGAACCCCATTGGCAGTACGCCAATCCAGTGGTACAACCCTTGAGTGTATTCCATCTGGGTCCGGCGTTTTGTTGATTTTAATCTGTTTTTGCCAGCTCTGCTCTTCCTCCTGTGTTAAATAGGTGATATTTAGTTGGGGGTTCATTTTATCCTCTTGCATCTCATGTGACATTTCTTTTTCTCTCGTGTATATACTTGAGAAAAAACTATTTAATAGATTTGCCTTCCCCCCATCATCCTCTATGGTTTCTCCTGCATTATTTGTTAAAGGGCCAGGGCTTTCAGTGCAAATCTTTTTACCGTTTATATAATTAAAAAATAGTTTAGGGTTTTTTTACTCTCTTTGGCAATCAGTTTCTCTGCCTCCTCCTTGGCAGCTTTAATCTTTTACATTTTTAGTTTATTTCCCTGTATGTTTTCAGCATTTATTTACTGCCTTCTTATTTTAGTAATTTAAATGCTTTCTTTTTTTCACTTATTGCCCCCCTTAGAGTCTTGTTGAGTCACATTAGTTTCCTTTTATTTGTATTTTTAATTTTTTTGCAGGGTATGCACTGCTCACATGAGGTATTTAGGATGTTTTTATTACTTTTATTTTTGAGGACATTGTCCCATTTAATGTTGCCGAAAGTAATTCTGAGCTGATCAAATTTTGCTTTATTAAAGTTTAGTTTTTTTTTGTTGCTCCCTGATAAGGCTTCTTATTGAATGACAAATGGAAATTACCGTATATGCTCGAGTATAAGCCGACTCGAGTATAAGCCGATGCACCAAGTTTTACCCCCAAAAACTGGAAAAACTTGTTGACTCAATTATAAGCCTAGGGTGGGTTTATACTCGAGTGAGGTGCGTGCATTATTGCTTTTAATATAAGCCATTCCCTGAAAATCATCCCTAACGTGTAAAAAATTTTAAAAAATACTCACCTCTCTGCCGCTGTAGGGGCTTAGGTGAAACTGCATCATCGCCGCCCCTCCCTCCCACTACAAACTGCATCATCATCACCCCCATCCCACCACAAACCGCATCATCAGTGCCCCTCCATCCTACCACAAACTGCATTATCGCCGATCCTTCATCCCCCCACGAACTGCATTATCGCCGATTCTTCATCCCCACACGAACTGCATCATCACCACCCCTCCATCCCACCACAAACTGCATCGTCGTTGCCCTTCCATCCCACCACAAACTGTATCGTCACCGCCCCTCCATCCCACCACAAACTGCATCATCGCCGCCCCTCCATCCCACCACAAACTCCATCCCCCCACAAACTGCATCATCGCCACCCCTCCATCCCACCACAAAATGCATCGTCGCCGCCACTCCATCCCCCCACAAACTGCATCATCGCCGCCCCTCTATTCCACCACAAACTGCATTGTTACCGCCCCTCCATCCCCCCACAAACTGTATCATCGCCGCCCCTCCATCCCACCACAAACTGCATCGTCGCCATCGCCGCCCCCGTCCCACCACAAACTGCACCATCTGCGCCCCCCATCCCACCACAAACTGCATCATCGGCGCCCCTCCATCCCACCACAAACTGCATCAACGGCGCCCCTCCATCCCACCACAAACTGCATCAACGGCGCCCCTCCATCCCACCACAAACTGCATCAATGGCGCCCCTCCATCCCACCACAAACTGCTTCATCGCCGCCCCTCCATTCCACTGCAAACTGTATTGTCGCTGCCCCTCCATCCCACCACAAACTGCATCATCGCCGCCCCCCCATCCCACCACAAACTGCATCATCGCCGCCCCCCCATCCCACCACAAACTGCATTATCGGCGCCCCTCCATCCCACCACAAACTGCATCATCGGCACCCCTCCATCCCCCCACAAACTGCATCATTGCCGCCCCTTCCTCCCACTACAAACTGCATCATCATTACCCCCATCATCCCACCTCGAACCGCATGATCAGTGCCCCTCCATCCCACCACACACTGCATCATCGCCGCCCCTCCGTCCCACCACAAGCTGCATCATCGCCGCCCCTCCATCCCACCACAAACTGCATCATCACCGCCCCTCCATCCCACCACAAACTGCATCATCGGCGCCCCCCCATCCCCCCACAAACTGCATCATCGCCGCCCCTTCCTCCCACTACAAACTGCATCAGCATCACCCCATCATCCCACCACAAACCGGCATCATCAGCGCCTTTATCCCACCACAAACTGCATCATTGCTGCCCCTTCCTCCCACTACAAACTGCATCATCATCACCCCCATCATCCCACCACGAACCGCATTATCAGCGCCCCTTCATCCCACCACAAACTGCAACCGTCGCCGCCCCTTCATCCCACCAAAAACTGCATCGTCGCCGCCCCTCCATCCCACCACAAACAGCATCATCGCGGCCCCTCCATCCCACCACAAACAGCATCACCGCGGCCCCTCCATCCCACCACAAACTGCATCGTCACCGCCCCTCCATCCCACCACAAACTGCATCATCGCCGCCCCTCTATCCCACCACAAACTCCATCCCCCAAAAACTGCATCATCGCCACCCTTCCGTCCCACCACAAACTGCAACATCGCCGCCCCCCCATCCCACCACAAACTGCATCATCACAGCCCCTCCATCCCACCACAAACTGCATCATCGCCGCCCCTGCATTCCACCACAAACTGCATCATCGCCGCCCCTCTGACCCACCACAAACTGCATCATCGCCGCCCCTCCGTCCCACCACAAACTGCATCATCGGCGCCCCTCCAACCCACAACAAACTGCATCATCGGCGCCCCTCCATCCCACCACAAACTGCATCATCGCCGCTCTCCATCCCACCACAAACTGCATCATCGGCGCCCCTCCATCCCACCACAAA
Organism: Eleutherodactylus coqui; assembly: GCF_035609145.1. NCBI lineage: Eukaryota > Metazoa > Chordata > Amphibia > Anura > Eleutherodactylidae > Eleutherodactylus > Eleutherodactylus coqui. Next base: position 61,212,704 of record NC_089838.1, on the reverse strand, counting down.
TTGCATCATCGGCGCCCCTCCATCCCCCCACAAACTGCATCATCGTCGCCCCTCCATCCCACTACAAACTCCATCATCGCGGCCCCTCCATCCCACCACAAACTGCATCATCGCCGCCCCCCATCCCACCACAAACTGCATCATCTGCGCCCCTCCATCCCACCACAAACTGCATCATCGCCGCCCCTCCATCCCACCACAAACTGCATCATCGCTGCCCCCCATCCCACCACAAACTACATCATCGCCGCCCCTCCATCCCACCACAAACTGCATCATCACCGCCCCTCCATCCCACCACAAACTGCATCATCGGCGCACCTCCATGCCCCCACAAACTGCATCATCGCCGCCCCTTCCTCCCACTACAAACTGCATCATCATCACCCCCATCATCCCACCACGAACCGGCATCATCAGCGCCTTCATCCCACCACAAACTGCATCATTGCCGCCCCTTCCTCCCACTACAAACTGCATCATCATCACCCCCATCATCCCACCACGAACCGCATCATCAGCGCCCCTCCATCCCACCACAAACTGCATCAACGGCGCCCCTCCATCCCACCACAAACTGCATCAATGGCGCCCCTCCATCCCACCACAAACTGCTTCATCGCCGCCCCTCCATTCCACTGCAAACTGTATTGTCGCTGCCCCTCCATCCCACCACAAACTGCATCATCGCCGCCCCCCCATCCCACCACAAACTGCATCATCGCCGCCCCCCCATCCCACCACAAACTGCATTATCGGCGCCCCTCCATCCCACCACAAACTGCATCATCGGCACCCCTCCATCCCCCCACAAACTGCATCATTGCCGCCCCTTCCTCCCACTACAAACTGCATCATCATTACCCCCATCATCCCACCTCGAACCGCATGATCAGTGCCCCTCCATCCCACCACACACTGCATCATCGCCGCCCCTCCGTCCCACCACAAGCTGCATCATCGCCGCCCCTCCATCCCACCACAAACTGCATCATCACCGCCCCTCCATCCCACCACAAACTGCATCATCGGCGCCCCCCCATCCCCCCACAAACTGCATCATCGCCGCCCCTTCCTCCCACTACAAACTGCATCAGCATCACCCCATCATCCCACCACAAACCGGCATCATCAGCGCCTTTATCCCACCACAAACTGCATCATTGCTGCCCCTTCCTCCCACTACAAACTGCATCATCATCACCCCCATCATCCCACCACGAACCGCATTATCAGCGCCCCTTCATCCCACCACAAACTGCAACCGTCGCCGCCCCTTCATCCCACCAAAAACTGCATCGTCGCCGCCCCTCCATCCCACCACAAACAGCATCATCGCGGCCCCTCCATCCCACCACAAACAGCATCACCGCGGCCCCTCCATCCCACCACAAACTGCATCGTCACCGCCCCTCCATCCCACCACAAACTGCATCATCGCCGCTCTCCATCCCACCACAAACTGCATCATCGGCGCCCCTCCATCCCACCACAAATTGCATCATCGGCGCCCCTCCATCCCACCACAAACTGCATCATCGGCGCCCCTCCATCCCACTACAAACTCCATCATCGCGGCCCCTCCATCCCACCACAAACTGCATCATCGCCGCCCCCCATCCCACCACAAACTGCATCATCTGCGCCCCTCCATCCCACCACAAACTGCATCATCGCCGCCCCTCCATCCCACCACAAACTGCATCATCGCTGCCCCCCATCCCACCACAAACTACATCATCGCCGCCCCTCCATCCCACCACAAACTGCATCATCACCGCCCCTCCATCCCACCACAAACTGCATCATCGGCGCACCTCCATGCCCCCACAAACTGCATCATCGCCGCCCCTTCCTCCCACTACAAACTGCATCATCATCACCCCCATCATCCCACCACGAACCGGCATCATCAGCGCCTTCATCCCACCACAAACTGCATCATTGCCGCCCCTTCCTCCCACTACAAACTGCATCATCATCACCCCCATCATCCCACCACGAACCGCATCATCAGCGCCCCTTCATCCCACCACAAACTGCATCGTCACCGCCCCTCCATCCCACCACAAACTGCATCATCGCCGCCCCTCTATCCCACCACAAACTCCATCCCCCCAAAAACTGCATCATCGCCACCCTTCCGTCCCACCACAAACTGCATCATCGCCGCCCCCCCATCCCACCACGAACTGCATCATCGCCGCCCCTCCATCCCACCACAAACTGCATCATCGCCGCCCCTGCATTCCACCACAAACTGCATCATCGCCGCCCCTCTGACCCACCAGAAACTGCATCATCGCCGCCCCTCCGTCCCACCACAAACTGCATCATCGGCGCCCCTCCATCCCACCACAAGCTGCATCATCGCCGCCCTCCATCCCACCACAAACTGCATCATCGGCGCCCCTCCATCCCACCACAAATTGCATCATCGGCGCCCCTCCATCCCCCCACAAACTGCATCATCTGCGCCCCTCCATCCCACCACAAACTGCATCATCGGCGCCCCTCCATCCCACCACAAACTGCATCATCGCCGCCCCCCATCCCACCACAAATTGCATCATCGGCGCCCCTCCATCCCACCACAAACTGCATCATCGGCGCCCCTCCATCCCCCCACAAACTGCATCATCGTCGCCCCTCCATCCCACTACAAACTCCATCATCGCGGCCCCTCCATCCCACCACAAACTGCATCATCGCCGCCCCCCATCCCACCACAAACTGCATCATCTGCGCTCCTCCATCCCACCACAAACTGCATCATCGCCGCCCCTCCATCCCACCACAAACTGCATCATCGCTGCCCCCCATCCCACCACAAACTGCATCATCGCCGCCCCTCCATCCCACCACAAACTGCATCATCACCGCCCCTCCATCCCCCCACAAACTGCATCATCGGCGCACCTCCATGCCCCCACAAACTGCATCATCGCCGCCCCTTCCTCCCACTACAAACTGCATCATCATCACCCCCATCATCCCACCACGAACCGGCATCATCAGCGCCTTCATCCCACCACAAACTGCATCATTGCCGCCCCTTCCTCCCACTACAAACTGCATCATCATCACCCCCATCATCCCACCACGAACCGCATCATCAGCGCCCCTTCATCCCACCACAAACTGCATCGTCACCGCCCCTCCATCCCACCACAAACTGCATCATCGCCGCCCCTCTATCCCACCACAAACTCCATCCCCCCAAAAACTGCATCATCGCCACCCTTCCGTCCCACCACAAACTGCATCATCGCCGCCCCCCCATCCCACCACGAACTGCATCATCGCCGCCCCTGCATTCCACCACAAACTGCATCATCGCCGCCCCTCTGACCCACCACAAACTGCATCATCGCCGCCCCTCCGTCCCACCACAAACTGCATCATCGGCGCCCCTCCATCCCACCACAAGCTGCATCATCGCCGCCCTCCATCCCACCACAAACTGCATCATCGGCGCCCCTCCATCCCACCACAAATTGCATCATCGGCGCCCCTCCATCCCCCCACAAACTGCATCATCTGCGCCCCTCCATCCCCCCACAAACTGCATCATCTGCGCCCCTCCATCCCACCACAAACTGCATCATCGGCGCCCCTCCATCCCACCACAAACTGCATCATCGCCGCCCCCCATCCCACCACAAATTGCATCATCGGCGCCCCTCCATCCCACCACAAACTGCATCATCGGCGCCCCTCCATCCCACCACAAACTGCATCATTGCCAACTCTTAGCCCCCTAGGGCCAGCGCCGACGGAAGAAACAGGATGTGAGTGCCACCACCCGGGAGGCCCTGCACACCTCAGGGGACAGAGCAGCAGTGCGCAGAAGCTTACTTACCGCAGCCACAAAGGAAGAAGTCTTTGCAGCGCCAGAGGGGTGAATCCAGGCTGTCACCGCCGGAGTGGTGAGTGCAGCTAATCAACCACTGGGGGCGTCACCTGGCTACACACACGACTTCCGGCATGGACAACACAGCGGCGGCCGGCGTGCAGAAGAAATGAAGAACAGCGATATCGTCCCACCACACACAGAGCCTGCAGGCACACCCAGACGAATGGGAAAGACTGGTGAATAGGTAAGCAGAATGGTTGGCACCGTATTCACTCGAGCATAAGCCGAGGGGGGCTTTTTCAGCACAAAAAAATTTGCTGAAAAAGTCAGCTTATACTCGAGTATATACAGTAATAATATTGTGGTCACTATTTCCCAAGTGTCCCTCAACCTGCACCCCCATGATGCTGGCTGGTCTTTTGGTTAATAATAAGTCCAGAGTGGCGCTCCCTCTAGTTGTCTCCTGTACAAGTTGGGTAAGGTAGTTATCTTTAATTGTTAGCGCTTGTGAGATTTGCAGGTTTCTTCTTCATATATTATATCCAGATAATTAAAGTCCCCCATAATAATTACTTCATTTTAGTTTGACACCTCTTCTATTTGTCTTAGTAATACGTTTTCAGTTTCTTCTATTATTTTTGGTGGCTTATAAAAAACTCCTATGAGGATTTTATTAGTCTTTCCTCCCTGTATTTCTAACCACAAAGATTCCGAGCGTTCATCTCCTACACCTTTATCTCCTCATAGTCTCCGCATTAAAGGGATTGTCCCGCGAAAGCAAGTGGGTCTATACACTTCTGTATGGCCATATTAATGCACTTTGTAATGTACATTGTGCATTAATTATGAGCCATACAGAAGTTATAAAAAGTTATTCACTTACCTGCTCCGTTGCTAGCGTCCTCGTCTCCATGGTGCCGTCTAATTTTCGGCGTCTAATCTCCAGATTAGACGCGCTTGCGCAGTCCGGTCTTCTTCTTTTCTCAATGGGGCCGCTCGTGCAGGAGAGCGGCTCCGTGTAGCTCCGCCCCGTCACGTGCCGATTCCAGCCAATCAGGAGGCTGGAATCGGCAATGGACCGCACAGAAGAGCTGCGGTCCACGGAGGGAGAAGATCCCGGCGGCCATCTTCACCGGTAAGTAAGAAGTCACCGGAGCGCGGGGATTCAGGTAAGCGCTGTGCGTTTTTTTTTAAGTCCCTGCATCGGGTTTGTCTCGCGCCGAACGGGGGGGGGGCTGTTGAAAAAAAACAAAAACGTTTCGGCGCGGGACAACCCCTTTAAGTAGGATTTAACATAAAAAAATACCCCTCCCTCTTTATGGTTTCCATGGTCTCTTCTGAAGAGGTTGTAACTAAAGACGAGCGAGCACCAAAATGCTCTGGTGCTCGTTGCTCGAGTCGAACTTTCCGCGATGCTCGAGAGCTCGTTTCGAGTAATGAACCCCATTGAAGTCAATGGGCGACTCGAGCATTTTTGTCTATAACCGATGCTCCGCTTAGGTTTTCACTTGTGAAAATCTGGAAAACACGAAAGTCATGGAAATGCCACGGAAATGGATAGGGCAGGGCAGGGGCAGCATGCAGGGCTGCATCTCAGGCTCCCAGGTCTCACTATTAAGCCACAATAGTGGCAAGAGTGCCCCCCCCCTCCCCAACAATTTTTACTTCGCAGAAACCCTCATTAGCAAGGCACACCTTAGCTAAGCACCACACTACCTCCAAGCAAGCACAATCACTGCCTGCGGGTCACACCGCTGCCTCTTTTTCAGGGTTACATGCTGCCTAACCCCCCGCACAAAAGTGTCCCTGCGCAGCCTTCAGCTGCCCTCATGCCACACGCTCGCTTCATAGCCACACCACCCTCATGTCTATTCACAAGTGCGTCTGCCATGAGGAGGAACCGGAGGCACACACTGCAGAGGGTTGGCAGGGCCAGGTAGCGATCCTTTTTAAAAGGGGGGGGGGGGGTAATAGCCCACAATTCAGTTGAAAATCAATGAGAAATTGACGTTCAATCTTCATTCCAATAAAGTGCCAACCTCCGTCAGAAGCTATGGGGAATCTATGTGCCCACACAGTATTCATTCTGTCTAGGTGTCGGATAGCTCAATCGACACCGCAAGGGGAAAGCCATCTGCACTCTGCCCCCTACCCAAGTCAGTCAGTGCCTTTGTGCCAGACAGGTCAAACACTGCATTGGGAAGTCTGTGTGCACCCACAGCATAGGTGGGTCCTAGGCAACCCAAGACATGAACAATAAAGAAATCAGAGTGGCCAAACATGGCAGACTTACACTGCGCCGAGGACATAGGCCTCGGCCAACAGCTTCAGCAATAGTAGGCATGAAGTGGACTTCGATGCTAGTACACCTGTGAAGGTCTAATTAAATCAGTTAAGTTTTTTTTCACCGCTCTAATGAGTGGATTAGCAGGAAAAAGTTCCACAGGCCCAACCTGGCGTAGTTCCAGTTCCCCCGTGACATAGGCCTCGGCAAACAGCTTCAGCAATCGTAGGCATGAAGTGGACTTCGATGCTAGTTTATCTGCGACGGGCTCATTAAATCAGTTACGTTTTCTTTCACCGCTCCAATGACTGGATAAGCAGGAAAAAGTTTAACAGGTCCAACCTGGTGCAGTTGCAGTTCTCCTGGGACATAGGCCTCGGCCAACAGCTTCAGCAATCGTAGGCATGAAGCAGACTTCGATGCTAGTTCATCTGCGACGGGCTCAGTAAATCAGTTACGTTTTCTTTCACCCCTCCAATGACTGGATTAGCCAGGAAAAAGCTCCATAGGCCTAACCTGGCACAGTTGCAGTTCCCCCGGGACATAGGCCTCGTCCAACAGCTTCAGCAATCGTAGGCATGAAACGGACTTCGATGCTAGTTCATCTGCGATGGGCTCAGTAAATCAGTTACATTTTCCATCACAGCTCCAATGACTGGATTAGCAGGAAAAAGTTTCACAGGCCCAACCTGGCGCAGTTGCAGTTCCCCCGGGACATAGGCCTCGGCCAACAGCTTCAGCAATCGTAGGCATTAAGCGGACTTCGATGCTAGTTCATCTGCAATGGGCTCAGTAAATCAGTTACATTTTCTTTCACAGCTCCAATGACTGGATTAACGAGGAAAAACTTCCACAGGCCCAACCTGGCGCAGTTGCAGTTCCCCCCGGGACATAGGCCTCGGCTAACAGCTTCAGCAATCGTAGGCATAAAGCGTACTTCGATGCTAGCACGGCATTGAACGTCTCATTATTGCAGAAACGCTCCTCTTCTTTGGCCCAAAAGAGTGTATCAGATAACTGTGGTAACACGAGAGCAAATACATGAAGCCCAGTGCTGATCCCCTGACCCCAAGCAGGAGGAGGAGGTGGCCTTACAAGGCCAAGAAACCATGACCAGAACCCACTGTAGCCTGTGTGGGAAGTATGTGAGCAGGCCCTTGGTACGGCTTGGTTCCAGCAAACACACTGTGGTACCCAAGGTGCCGCGACTTACATAGCAATGGGCAATCCAGGTCCTCTCACACTATTCATTCTGTGTTGGTGTCGGATAGCTCAATCTACGCCGCAAGGGGAAAGCCATCTGCACTCTGCACCCTACACAAGTCAGTCAGTGACTTTGTGCCAGACAGGTAAAACACCGCAATGGGAAGTCTTTGTGCACCCACAGCATAGGCGAGCAGAAGGAACCAAAAGAAAGTAATAAACATGAAGAAATTACAGTGCCCAAACATGGCAGACTTTTACTCCACCGAGGACATAGGCCACTGCACACACCCTCAGCAAACGCGGGCGTAGAGCGGACTCCGATGCTAGTACAGCTGTGAACGTCTGATTAAGGCAGTAACGCTCCTCTTCAGTGGCTCAAACGAGTTTAACAGATAACTGTGGTAACACAAGAGAAAATACATATTGGCCTCGGCCCACAATTCATGCCCTAGTCAGTGAGTGTTTTGGGGCCAGATAGGTAAAACACCACGATGGGAAGACTGTGTGCACCCATAGTATAAACAGACAGCAGTAGCATTCCAGTAGAAAAGGTATAAGCAGACCCCAGTAACATTTCGGTTGCAGTAGTATAGGCAGACCCCAGTACCATTTCTTTAGTAGAAGTATAGGAAGACCCCTGTAACATTTTGGTAGCAGGAGTATAGGCAGACCCCTGTAACATTTCGGTAGCAGGAGTAAAGGCAGACCCCAGTAGTACCATTTCTGTACAAGTATAGGCAGACCCCTGTAACATTTATGGAGCAGCAGTATAGACAGACCCATGTAACATTTACGTGGCAGAAGTATAGGCAGACCCCAGTAACATTTATGTAGCAGCAGTATAGGCAGACCCCAGTATCAGTTCTGTAGCAGCAGTATAGGCAGACCCCAGCACCATTTCTGTAGTAGAAGTATAGGCAAACCCCTGTAACTTTTATGTGGCTGAAGTTTAGGCAGACCCCTGTAACATTTAAAGGGGTTGTCCCGCGAAAGCAAGTGGGTCTATACACTTCTGTATGGCCATATTAATGCACTTTGTAATGTACATTGTGCATTAATTATGAGCCATACAGAAGTTATCAGAAATTTTTCACTTACCTGTTCCGTTGCTAGCGTCCTCGTTTCCATGGAGCCCGTCTAATTTTCGGCGGCTAATGGCCAAATTAGACGCGCTTGCGCAGTCCGGGTCTTCTTCTCTTCTCAATGGGGCTCCGTGTAGCTCCGTGTAGCTCCGCCCCGTCACGTGCCGATTCCAGCCAATCAGGAGGCTGGAATCGGCAATGGACCGCACAGAAGAGCTGCGGTCCACAGAGGGAGAAGATCCCGGCGGCCATCTTCAACCGGTAAGTAAGAAGTCACCGGAGCGCGGGGATTCAGGTAAGCGCTGTGCGGTGTTCTTTTTTAACCCCTGCATCGGGGTTGTCTCGCGCCGAACAGGGGGGGGGTTGAAAAAAAAAAAACCCGTTTCGGCGCGGGACAACCCCTTTAAGTGGCAGCAGTATAGGCAGACCCCAGTAACATTCTTGTAGCAGAAGTATAGGCAGACCCCTGTAACATTTACATGGTAGAAGTATAGGCAGACCCCAGTGACAATCTTGTAACAGAGGTATAGGCAGGCAGACCCCAGTAAAATTTCTGTAGTAATAGTATAGGCTAACCTCTGAAACATTGGGGTACCATGAGCGTAGGCGAAGGCTGGAAAAATTAGTTGGATAAGAGTGTAGGCGTGGGCCCGAAAAATAAGTGTACCAAGAGTACAAGTGTACCTCTGAAAAATTTATTAACCGAGAGGGCAGGTGAAACCCATAAATATTTTTTGAAAGATGCAGCTCGCTGTTGCTTAATTTGTAACAGAGCCTGGAGGCAGCCCTGTTAAAAAAATTGGTTCATGTTAAAGTATCAATACTTTTGAAACTTTTAAAAATTGTAAAAACATTGCTAGATGAGCCTTTTGGGCCGCAGAAAAATTGACAGTTCAGCGCGATGACATGTTGTTTCTGGAGGAGGAGTAGCAGGAGGAGGACTAATATAAGAGACAGATTGACAAAGCTAAATGCCCCATTTTTCCAGTGATAGAGAAGAGTGCTTTTATCTGTGGTTGCTGCGACAAGAATCTTTAGGTTCCGCTGCTCTCCGCCGGTGGAGAAGAGAAGTCTGGGGAAATCCAGGCTTTGTTCATTTTTATGAGTGTAAGCATGTCGGCACTGGCAGTTGACAGGCGGGTACTCTTGTCCGTGATGATTCCCCCAGCTGCACTAAACACCCTCTCTGACAAGACGCTAGCGGCAGGGCAAGCCAGCACTTCCAGGGCATACAGCGCAAGTTCGTGCCACGTGTCCAAATTTGACACCCAATAGTTGTATGGAGCAGAGGCATCACGGAGGACGGCGGTACAATCGGCTACGTACTCCCTCACCATCTTTTTACAGTGCTCCCTCCGACTCAGCCTTGACTGGGGAGTGGTGACGCAGTCTTGCTGGGGAGCCATAAAGCTGGCAAAGGCCTTGGAGAGTGTTCCCCATGCCTGCGCTGAACATGCTGCCTGATCTCCGTACCTCCCCTGCTACTTGGCCCTCAGAACTGCACCTTCTGCCACTAGCGCTGTCGGATGGGAAGTTTAGCAGCACTTTGTCCACCAGGGCCCTGTGGTATTGCATCACTCTCGTACCCCTTTCCTCTTCTGGAATGAGAGTGGAAAGGTTCTCCTTGTAACGTGGGTCGAGAAGGTGGTACACCCAGTAATCCGTGTTGACCAGAATGCGTCTAACGCGAGGGTCCCGAGAGAGGCAGCCTAACATGAAGTCAGCCATGTATGGCAGGGTGCCAGTATGCAAGACATGGCTGTCCTCGCTAGCAAGATGGCTTTCAGGATCCTCCTCCTCCACAGCCCATACACGCTGAACAGATGAGAGGCAAGCAGCATGGGTACCCTCTGCAGTGTGTCCAGCTGTCTCTTCCCCCTCCTCCTCCTCTTCCAAAATGCACTGAGATATAAACATGAGGGTGGTCTGGCTATCAAGCGAAATACTGTCATCCCCTGTCTCCTGTTCCAACCGCAAAGCGTCGGCCTTTATACCTTGCAGCGAACTTCTCAGCAGGCATAGCAGCGGGATGGTAACGCTAATGATTGCAGCGTCGCCGCTCACCATCTGGGTAGACTCCTCAAAGTTTCCGAGGACCTGACAGATGTCTGCCATCGAGGCCCACTCCTCGGTAAAGAATTGGGGAGGCTGACTACCACTACGCCGCCCATGTTGGAGTTGGTATTCCACTATTGCTCTATGCTGCTCATAGACCCTGGCCAACATGTGCAGCGTAGAATTCCATCATGTGGGCACGTCGCACAGCAGTCGGTGCTCTAGCAGATTAAACCGATGTTGCAGGGTCCTCAGGGTGGCAGCGTCCGTGGTGGACTTGCGGAAATGTGCGCAGACGCTGCGCACCTTGCCGAGCAGGTCAGATAAGTACGGGTAGTTTTTCAGAAACCGCTGAACCACCAGATTGAAGACGTGGGCCAGGTATGGCACGTGTGTGAGGCTTCCAAGCTGCGGTGCCGCCACCAGGTTACGGCCTTTGTCACACACGACCATGCCCGGTTGGAGGCTCAGCGGTGAAAGCCAGAGGTCGGTCTGCTCTGTCAGACCCTGCAACAGTTTGGGGGCCATGTGCCTCTTGTCACCTAGGCTGAGTAGTTTCAGCACGGCCTGCTGACGCTTGCCCACCGCTGTGCTGCCGCGCCGCACCACACCGACTGCTGGCGACGTGCTGCTCACATTTCCTAATTGAGAGGTAGAGGTTGCGTAGGAGGAGGAGGAGGGGTAGAGTTTAGAGGAGGTGGCATAGACCGCCGCAGATACCAGAACCGAGGAACGACCCACTATTCTGGGTGTGGGTAGGACGTGTGCGGTCCCAGGCTCTGACTCAGTCCCAGCCTCCACCAAATTCACCCAATGTGCCGTCAGGGAGATATAGTGGCCCTGCCCGCCAGTACTTGTCCACGTGTCCGTGGTTAAGTGGACCTTCCCAGTAACCGCGTTGGTGAGGGCACGATTGATGTCGCGGGAGACGTGCTGGTGTAGGGCTGGGATGGCACTCCGGGAAAAATAGTGGCGACTGGGGACCGAGTAGCATGGGATTGCCGCCACCATCATGTTTTTGAAAGCCTCCGTTTCCACAAGCCTGTAGGGCAGCATCTCCAGGCTGACCAATTTGGCAATGTGCACATTTAAAGCTTGAGCGTGCGGGTGCGTGGCGGCGTATTTCGCTGAGAGACATTGCTGGATGGGGTCGAGGACAGCGGAGGTGAGGGTGTGGGTGCAGGCTCGGAGGCACTCGTGCCTATGTCCTGAGAGGGGGGTTGGATCTGAGTGGCAGGTTGGGGCACAGGAGAAGAGGCAGCGGTGCGATCCGGAGGCGGTGAACAGCCTTCGTCCCACCTTGTGGGGTGCTTGGCCATCATATGCCTGCGCATGCTGGTGGTAGTGAAGCTGGTGGTGGTGGCTCGCCAGCTGATCTTGGCGCGACACAGGTTGCACACCACTGTTCGTCGGTCGTCCGCGCTCTCACTGAAAAACATCCACACCTTTGAACACCTAGGCCTCTGCACAGTGGCTTGGCGCAAGGGGGTGCTTTGGGAAACAGTTGGGGGATTTTTCGCTCTGACCCTGCCTCTTCCCCTGGCCACCCCACTGCCTCTTCCAACCTGTTCTGTTGCTGCACTTGCCTCCCCCTCTGAAGACCTGTCCCCAGTTGGGTTAGCAAACCAGGTGGGGTCAGTCACCTCATCGTCCAGCGGCTCTTCCTCCGAATCCTCTGTGCGCTCCTCCTTTGGACTTACTGCCCTTACTACTACCTCACTGATAGACAACTGTGTCTCATCATCATCGTCCCCCTTACCCACTGAAAGCTCTTGAGACAGTTGCCGGAAGTCCCCAGCCTCATTACCCGGACCCCGGGAACTTTCCAAAGGTTGGGCATCGGTCACGACAAACTCCTCAGGTAAGAGAGAAACCATTTTTTCCCAATCAAGGCAGGGGCCCGAGAACAGTTCCTGGGAGTCTGCCTGCTCATCAGAATGTGTCGTTTTCATGGAGTGAGGATGCTGGGAGGAAGGAGCAGCAGCAGCGAGAGGTTTCAGAGTTGCAGCAGTGGACGGCGTAGAAGACTGGGTTGCATACAATTTGCATACTAATACATGTACTTCTTCCAATTTTTAATTATTCAGTACCCTTCATATGAAATTACTTTGATTCAAGGTTCAAAAATTTCCTGCAACTCTGTCTGATTATAACACCAGTCTGTATTAGAATTCCATTGGCTTTCAGCCTCTTGACTCTAGTGGATCCTATTTATAATTACAGTAGCAGTGTCTCTATCAGCCGTCTTTATAATTATAGAATTATCATTTCCCAAGCAACTTATAGCCTCTCTCCCAGTTTTGATAAATGATACCTTATACCTCATGCACATTCATCTCATTTCTCAGAGAGCTCTTTAGCCGCATCCTGTTTAAATATATCAGGCAAAATACATGTAATATCAGGATTAGAGATGAGCGGGTATACTTGCTAAGACACATTACTCGAGCGAGTAGTGCCTTAGCCGAGTATCTCCCCGCTCGTCTCTAAAGATTCGGGGGCCGGCGGGGGGCGGGGAGCAGCGAGGGAGAGCGGGAAGGAACGGAGGGGAGATCTCTCTCTCCCTCTCTCCCCCCCGCTACGCCCTGCTCCCTGCCGCAACTCACCTGTCACCAGCGCCGGCCCCCGAATCTTTAGAGACAAGCGGGGAGATACTCAGCTAAGGCACTACTTGCTCGAGTAATGTGCCTTAGCGAGTATACTCGCTCATCTCTAATCAGGATCAAATATTCTCTGAGTTCATATAAAATAAGGGATTATTTACTTGAAGAGTGGAAGTTGTTATCAAGACCTAAAAAATGTCAAGAGGTTAAAGCATCTAGGCCTGATGAAGTTTTCAGATCAGAATCAAAACACATTGTCTTATGAATAAACTTTAGAGCTACTCGGTTTACTTTTGGTCATTCTCTAAACATCCAACAAAGTATTTCATGCCTTTTATATCTAGAAATTCTTTTATGTAACTGACAGATCACAGATAATGCATACTATATATATTAACTGACATTCTGTGCATTCTATTACGTACACTACATGATCTGTGTTACCAATGATGTTTGCTGCCAGGGTTTTGGGAACATTTTTTGCATTCAGTAGCAAGGACAATTTTTAAACTTTTGACATGCACAAAATTAAATACCTAGCACACTGTAAAAGTGCCACTCAGCACTTAATACACACAGGCACCTTCATGTAGTTCTGTGTCAGTGTTTTTTTTCTCCCTAAAACATGCTTAAAAACTGATATTAGTTGCTAAATGTATGACAGAAAATTAGATGCACATGTAGTGACCCAGATGGCCTGCAGAGTAGTCAAAAAGAGTTAATAAGTTCCTGGGACCTCAGTATGAGCCTCTAGGGGACATAGGAGGTGCCCCACCTGAGATGTTATTGGTGGGATATCTACCCCAGCAACAGCTTAGTTATTGGTGCTTTGATTGCAACACTAGAGCCCGCCTGGGAAAACAATTTTAAGTGTGCATACGTTGTCAGTTGGCGGTTGGAGATTGGGAGCAGAAGAGGGCAGACACAAAGACAAGTGCAGGAGAGGGATATAGTGCTGTGAGACAGCAAGTGTGTCATCAGAAGATAGAGGCAGTAAGAACGGAGAGTAGTGGAGTTTCTCCTCCCTCCTAAGTAAGGAAATCGGAGCCAGTCAGAAAGAAAGGTCATCATAATAGTGAGTGTTACCTCCCCTTGCGCAGTTAACGAACAGTAAAATATAATCTACCATGAATGAGCCCTTCCAGCCTGTCACTGACAGTCCCGGACAAAGTAAAGGGAAAGTCTTTATTGTATCCAAATAACCTTCACCCTCAGAGAAGTAAGAAATCTGAATCTGTCAATGTGGATACAAATGTAATTGCTGTTGTTGTCATCATTGCTTCCAAATCACATCACATCATCATTGTCATTGGCTGAAGGCACGTGTGTTTTCTGGAGGCGGGGATTTAAAGCCCTGCGTCCAGAAAGCAATGCTCTGCCGGGGACCAGGAGGGAGCGACAGCCTGCAGCAGCACCGCAGAACGCCGAGGGAAGTGAGTAATGATTTTTATTCTTTGCTCCGCTGTATTCCCGGCGTATAAGGTGACAGTTGGGGGGTCGTCTTATACGCCCCGTCGCCTTATACGCCGGTATATACGGTATATATTTTTATTGTAACACATTTCTGGATGAATTGCAGGGAAGGGCTTATATATTTAAGCCCTTCCCGACAATTCATCCCGCGATCGCCGGCAGCCCATTGCTTTCAGTGGAACCTGCTGTATTGCCGGCTCCATTTAATTCAATGGGCAAACATCGTTCTTCTCTGCCACAGCTGTTACAGCTGTGGCAGAGAAGAATGATTTGTCTTCTATATGTTCTCAATGGGGTCGGCGCTGCTGCCGCCGGCCCCATTGAGCGCATATAGAGAAGAGAACAGGAATAGGTGCGATCTGCGATTTCTATGGCCTAAGAAGGACCGTTGGGGTTCTTGAAGCCTAAAATCACTCCTAACGCTCTCCCTATAGCAGCTCCGGCACCAACAGCACTTTCCCTGAACTATGTCAGAATGCATCTGTGGCGAGCCGCGGGCGGGCAGATTTTAATACTCGGGTGACACCTAATCTCGCCAGCCACTCACTGCAGGGGGGTGGTATAGGGCTTGAACGTCGCAGGGGGAAGTTGTAATGCCTTCCCTGTCTTTCTATTGGCCAGAAAAGCGCGCAAATTTCTCAGGGAAGAAAATGAAAGTGACTCGAACATCGCGTGGTACTCGTCTCGAGTAACGAGCATCTCGAACACCCTAATACTCGAACGAGTATCAAGCTCGGACGAGTATGCTCGCTCATCTCTAATTTTTACCTTATTTATGAGCAAGTATGCTCTGTATTGACAAGCGTATTTGTACTTATGCCCATGTGAAGAAGCACTAAAGCACACATTTGTGTCTAAAACTGACACAGAAGCAGAAGTTTACACACAATAACAATAAAAATAATAGATCAAGGTGTGAAAAGCTCATATATACCACAGTATCTACATCAACAAGGAGTTTGTGCTCTCAGCCTCAGAAAAAGGGAACATACAATATTTGCCTGTCATCAACAAATCTGTTAGAAATATATACTGCACACTACAAACAGCTACTAGGCTACCCAAATTAAAATTTTATTGAAAGCAGACAGCATACTGTGTATAAAAATGCAATGTCATAATTTATACACACAATGACCTTCAGACAGCCTTGTATCAAACGGTGACTATAAGCAAAAAAATTTCAGAAAACTCAAGCTTGCAACTAAAGTGCATATTCAACTATACCCCTTATGTAAACAAGCTGTACACTGCAAAAAGCTGTAAAACGTACGGAGTTCATACATATCACTCATGAGACGTTCACAGGTGCGTTAAAGAAATGCCAAAACCTAAGGAAGGTGCCAACCAAATTTTACATGCAAATTAAATTGGGGTTTATACAGGTATGTAATTTATATTCATTATGGAAACTTTAACCTCTTAAGGCCGAGGTCAGATGAGAGTGGTTCTTGCACTGCTAAAGCAGTGTGAGAACGTTTCTATAGTAACCAATAGGTTGCTATGGAAGCACTCACATGGACACTTTGTAGAAGTGCGGGTTCTGCGCTTCTAACAAAGTTAGGACGTGCGAGTGCCGACTTGCATGTCAGCTCCATGATGCATGCTGTGCAGCCTGCTTTCCATACCACGGATGTGTAAATGGGCTGCTCTGCGCAGCTAGAGGCAGCCCTGTTCACACGCATAATCCTTGCATGTCAGCAGCGTGGTTTACAGGTTGCTTAGCAGCGTGCAAACCACACTCGTCTGACCGAGCCCTAAGGAAGCAGCCTTGTTTGGAACTAAGGACAATTTGGGGGAATTTTCAATTTTCAAAAGCCATCCCTTTTTTATTTTCCCTTCAACATAGCCTTAAGAGAGCTACTTTTTGAATGGCGAAGTGTAGTTTTTATTGTTACCATTTGGGGGGTACATAAAATGTATAGTATAACTTTTAATAATTTCAGAAGGGGCAGGGAAAAAACAACAAAACTTGTTATTTTTTCCCCTGTTTTTGGCATTCACTATGCGGTATAAATGACATGGTAATGTTTTTCTGCGGGTCAATATGATTACAATGATATCAAAATTCTGTATATTTTTCTTTTAGGCTTGTTCCCTTTAAAACATTAAAGATTAGAGATGAGCGAGCACCAAAATGCTCGGGTGCTCATTACTCAGGACGAAATTTTCGCGATGCTCGAGGGTTCGTTTCGAGTAACGAACCCCATTGAAGTCAATGGGCGACCCAAGCATTTTTGTATATCGCCGATGCTCGCTAAGGTTTCCATTTGTGAAAATCTGGGCAATTCAAGAAAGTTATGGGAACGACACAGAAACGGATAGGGCAGGCGAGGGGCTACATGTTGGGCTGCATCTCAAGTTCCCAGGTCCCACTAGTAAGCCACAATAGCGGCAAGAGTGCCCCCCCCTCCCAACAATTTTTACTTCTGAAAAGCCCTCATTAGCAATGCATACCTTAGCTAAGCACCACACTACCTCCAACAAAGCACAATCACTGCCTGCATGACACTCCGCTGCCACTTCTCCTGGGTTACATGCTGCCCAACCCCCCCCCCCTGCACGACCCAGTGTCCACAGCGCACACCAAATTGTCCGTGCACAGCCTTCAGCTGCCCTCATGCCACACCACCCTCATGTCTATTTATAAGTGCGTCTGCCATGAGGAGGAACCGCAGGCACACACTGCAGAGGGTTGGCACGGCTAGGCAGCGACCCTCTTTAAAAGGGGCGGGGCGATAGCCCACAATGCTGTACAGAAGCAATGAGAAATTCAATCCTGTGCCATCTCCATCTGGAGCTGCACACGTGGGCATAGCAATGGGGAACCTATGTGCCACACACTATTCATTCTGTCAAGGTGTCTGCATGCCCCAGTCAGACCGCGTTTTTTTAAAAATAGTCACAGGCAGGTACAACTCCGCAATGGGAATTCTGTGTGCACCCACAGCATGGGTGGCTCCCTAGAACCCACTGGCGGTACATAAATATAACCCATTGCATTGCCCATCACAGCTGAGGTAATGTCATGTTTAATGCAGGTGGGCTTCGGCCCACACTGCATGCCCCAGTCAGACTGGGGTTCTTTAGAAGTGGACACATGCAGTTACAACTCCGTGTGGACCGACAGCATGGGTGGGTGCCAGGAAGCCACCGGCGGTACATAAATATATCCCATTGCATTGCCCATCACAGCTGAGGTAATGTCATGTTAAATGCAGGTGGGCTTCGGCCCACACTGCATGCCCCAGTCAGACTGGGGTTCTTTAGAAGTAGACACATGCAGTTACAACTCCCTGTGGACCCACAGCATGGGTGGCTCCCTGGAACCCACCGGCGGTACATAAATATATCCCATTGCATTGCCCATCACAGCTGAGGTAATGTCATGTTAAATGCAGGTGGGCTTCGGCCCACACTGCATGCCCCAGTCAGACTGGGGTTCTTTAGAAGTAGACACATGCAGTTACAACTCCCTGTGGACCCACAGCATGGGTGGCTCCCTGGAACCCACCAGCGGTACATAAATATATCCCATTGCAGTGCCCAGCACAGCTGATGTAATGTCATGTTAAATGCAGGTGGGCTTCGGCCCACACTGCATGCCCCAGTCAGACTGGGGTTCTTTAGAAGTGGACACATGCAGTTACAACTCCGTGTGGACCGACAGCATGGGTGGGTCCCAGGAAGCCACCGGCGGTACATAAATATATCCCATTGCATTGCCCATCACAGCTGAGGTAACGTCCGATTAAATGCAGGTGGTCTTCGGCCCACACTGCATGCCCCAGTCTGACCGGGGTTTTTAATACATAGACACTGGCAGGTACAAATCCCCAATGTGAAGTCCCTGTGGACACACAGCATGGGTGGCTCCCTGGAACCCACCGGCGGTACATAAATATATCCCATTGCAGTGCCCAGCACAGCTGAGGTAACATCAGGTTTAATGCAGGTGGGCTAAAAATTACTAGGATAACAATGTAGGCAAGGGCCCCAAAAAATTGGTGTACCAACAGTACTAATGTACTTCAGAAAAATTGCCCATGCCCAACCAAGAGGGCAGGTGAAACCCATTAATCGCTTTGGTTAATGTGGCTTAATTTGTAACTAGGCCTGTAGGCAGCCCAGTTAAAATAAAAATTGGTTCAGGTGCAAGTTTCAATGCTTTATTCAATTGAGAATTGAAACGTATAAACATTGTTTACAAAAGTTATATGACTGAGCCTTGTGGGCCTAAGAAAAATTGCCCGTTCGGCGTGATTACGTCAGGTTTCAGGAGGAGGAGCAAGAGGAGGAGGATGAATATTATACACAGATTGATGAAGCTAAAAGGTCCCCGTTTTTGATGGTGATAGAGAACGATGCTTCCATCCGCGGGTGCAGCCTACGTATTGTTTAGGTATCGCTGCTGTCAACTGATGGAGAAGAAAAGTCTGGGGAAATCCAGGCTTTGTTCATCTTTATGAGTGTAAGCCTGTCGGCACTGTCGGTTGACAGGCGGGTACGCTTATCCGTGATGATTCCCCCAGCCGCCCTAAACACCCTCTCTGACAAGACGCTAGCCGCAGGACAAGCAAGCACCTCCAGGGCATAGAGCGCGAGTTCAGGCCACGTGTTCAGCTTCGACACCCAGTAGTTGTAGGAGGCAGAGGCGTCACGGAGGACGGTCGTGCAATCGGCTACGTACTCCCTCACCATCCTTTTACAGTGCTCACGCCGACTCAGCCTTGACTGGGGAGCGGTGACAAAGTCTTGCTGGGGAGCCAGAAAGCTATCAAAGGCCTTAGAGAGTGTTCCCCTGCCTGTGCTGTACATGCTGCCTGATCTCCGCGCCTCCCCTGCTACCTGGCCCTCGGAACTGCGCCTTCTGCCACTAGCGCTGTCGGATGGGAATTTTACCATCAGTTTGTCCGCCAGGGTCCTGTGGTATAGCACCACTCTCGAACCCCTTTCCTCTTCGGGTATGAGAGTGGAAAGTTTCTCCTTATACCGTGGGTCAAGCAGTGTGTACACCCAGTAATCCGTAGTGGCCAGAATGCGTGTAACGCGAGGGTCACGAGAAAGGCATCCTAACATGAAGTCAGCCATGTGTGCCAGGGTACCTGTACGCAACACATGGCTGTCCTCACTAGGAAGATCACTTTCAGGATCCTCCTCCTCCTCCTCCTCCTCCTCAGGCCATACACGCTAAAAGGATGACAGGCAAGCAGCATGGGTACCCTCAGCAGTGGGCCAAGCTGTCTCTTCCCCCTCCTCCTAATGCTCCTCCTCATGCTCCTCCTCCTCAACGCGCTGAGATATAGACAGGAGGGTGCTCTGACTATCCAGCGACATACTGTCTTCCCCCGCCTTCGTCTGCGTCTGCCTTTATGCTTTGCAGGGAACTTCTCAAGAGGCATAGCAGAGGAATGGTGACGCTAATGATTGCAGCATCGCCGCTCACCATCTGGGTAGACTCCTCAAAGTTTCCAAGGACCTGGCAGATGTCTGCCAACCAGGCCCACTCTTCTGTAAAGAATTGAGGAGGCTGACTCCCACTGCACCGCCCATGTTGGAGTTGGTATTCCACTATAGCTCTACGCTGCTCATAGAGCCTGGCCAACATGTGGAGCGTAGAGTTCCACTGTGTGGGCACGTCGCACAGCAGTCGGTGCACTGGCAGATTAAACCGATGTTGCAGGGTGCGCAGGGTGGCAGCGTCCGTGTGGGACTTGCGGAAATGTGCGCAGAGCCGGCGCACCTTTCCGAGCAGGTCTGACAAGCGTGGGTAGCTTTTCAGAAACCGCTGAACCACCAAATTAAAGACATGGGCCAGGCATGGCACGTGCGTGAGGCTGCCGAGCTGCAGAGCCACCACCAGGTTACGGCCGTTGTCACACACGACCATGCCCGGTTGGAGGCTCAGCGGCGCAAGCCAGCGGTCGGTCTGCTCTGTCAGACCCTGCAGCAGTTCGTGGGCCGTGTGCCTCTTCTCTCCTAAGCTGAGCTGCCACGCCGCGCGACACCGACTGCTGGCGACGTGCTGCTGCTGACACATCTTGATTGCGAGACAGAGGTTGCGTAGGAGGAGGAGGGTGGTTTAGTGGAGGAAGCATACACCACTGCAGATACCACCACCGAGCTGGGGCCCGCAATTCTGGGGGTGGGTAGGACGTGAGCAGTCCCAGGCTCTGACTCTGTCCCAGCCTCCACTAAATTCACCCAATGTGCCGTCAGGGAGATATAGTGGCCCTGCCCGCCTGTGCTTGTCCACGTGTCCATTGTTAAGTGGACCTTGGCAGTAACCGCATTGGTGAGGGCGCGTACAATGTTGCGGGAGACGTGGTCGTGCAGGGCTGGGACGGCACATCGGGAAAAGTAGTGGCGACTGGGAACCGAGTAGCGCGGGGCCGCCGCCGCCGCCATCATGCTTTTAAAAGCCTCCGTTTCCACAAGCCTATATGGCAGCATCTCCAGGCTGATCAATTTGGCTATGAGCACGTTTAACGCTTGAGCGTGCGTGTGCGTGGCGGCGTACTTGCGCTTGCGCTCAAACACTTGCGCTAGCGACGGCTGGACGGTGTGCTGAGAGACATTGGTGGATGGGGCCGAGGACAGCGGAGGTGAGGGTGTGGATACAGGCCAGGAGACGGTAGTGCCTGTGTCCTGATAGGGGGGTTGGATCTCAGTGGCAGGTTGGGGCACAGGGGGAGAGGCAGTGGTGCAAACTGGAGGCGGTGAACGGCCTTTGTCCCACCTTGTGGGGTGCTTGGCCATCATATGTCTGCGCATGCTGGTGGTGGTGAGGCTGGTGGTGGTGGCTCCCCGGCTGATCTTGGCGCGACAAAGGTTGCACACCACTGTTCGTCGGTCGTCTGCACTCTCAGTGAAAAACTGCCAGACCTTTGAGCACCTCGGCCTCTGCAGGGTGGCATGGCGCGAGGGGGCGCTTTGGGAAACAGTTGGTTAAAGAATTCTCAGAGGGTAGGCAGTTAAGTCAAACTAAGTAGATTAAGGCCCAATTCACAGACGTGACTTATACTAAAACTATAATTTTATTGATATAAGGTTAAAATACGAAAACAGGGCACAACACTAACAAACAAAAATTCACCAGGTAAAATATACCACGCGAGGCAATGATACCCGAGGTAGCCTGGATATATGACACTCAATGAGTATTTATGTCAAAAATAAAGACAAACACTTCACCAAGACGAGGATCAAAAGACCCTACAGACAAAGGGAGGGGAAGAAAATATATAGGCTCGTTTGATTATATATGAGCCTAATAGAGTCTTTGTAGGACCTCTATAACCCGCTCAATCCCTGAAAAGAGGCGTATTGGGTGGATATCTATTTAATGATCCACATCGGACATATATGGTTCGATGTGAGTACACGATTTGAATTTTTTTATAAGTCCTATATGGACAATTTTTGTAGAGAGTTGTAGTACAATCACCAAAACTCATAGCACACCCATAATCTATGATTTATAGTAAAATCGCCTAAATTTGAGCTTGATATATTGTAGTGAAAGTGTATTGTCCTCAGGTGTTAGATACACGACTAAAAAAGGCCAAAGGAGAATATATGTACAGTTGTACTTTCTCCTCTATATGCTGAAAACAGCTGATAAATAGTAGTACAATGATGATATCTGCTGTAGTACTTGATACGTGAAACCAGTACTTTAAACTCTACGCGTTTCACCACACAGTCATTGTGGATCATCAGGAGATATAGTACTCAAACTTAGATGTCAAGATTGTATATAATCACAGAGTATCATAGAGATTTTATAGACTGAAATAACCAATGAGCTCTCAGCTATGTTTATAGAGAAAAAGATGCAATCAGCTCCTGCTCTATGATGGAGCAACACGGGCTGTTTCTAAAACTGAGGGACTGTAACCCAATAATCATACGATTTAGGGCGTTAAACAACCTGACGCTAACAACAACAAAGCACTGTCGGAGAAGACAACTATGTGTGTCTTTTAGCCCCAGTCTCTATTATGTGCCAACCAAGACTAGTGCTTATCTCAAAAGATAGAATAAGCTCCGGGAATACAGCAATGTCTGTATCCCCACCCAAATGATGGGTTTTGAGGCAAAATAATTAATTCAGATTGCCCTCAAATAGTAGCTATTCTTCAAGAGATAGACTAAGCCCCAGGATTACAGCAATGTCTGTATCCAAACTACGATAATAGGTTTTTAGGCAGAGTAGTTAGTTCAGAGTACCCCCAGATTAAAGCTAAAGCCCTAATGCAAAACAAAAAAGAGCTCCAGCAGGAGCATGATGTAGAGAATGACCCGTCGCCTTGATGGTAGGCTAGGGATTCCCTAGCCTACCATCAAGACGACGGGTCATTCTCTCCATCATGCTCCTGCTGGAGCTCTTTTTTGTTTTGCATTAGGGCTTTAGCTTTAATCTGGGGGTACTCTGAACTAACTACTCTGCCTAAAAACCTATTATCGTAGTTTGGATACAGACATTGCTGTAATCCTGGGGCTTAGTCTATCTCTTGAAGAATAGCTACTATTTGAGGGCAATCTGAATTAATTATTTTGCCTCAAAACCCATCATTTGGGTGGGGATACAGACATTGCTGTATTCCCGGAGCTTATTCTATCTTTTGAGATAAGCACTAGTCTTGGTTGGCACATAATAGAGACTGGGGCTAAAAGACACACATAGTTGTCTTCTCCGACAGTGCTTTGTTGTTGTTAGCGTCAGGTTGTTTAACGCCCTAAATCGTATGATTATTGGGTTACAGTCCCTCAGTTTTAGAAACAGCCCGTGTTGCTCCATCATAGAGCAGGAGCTGATTGCATCTTTTTCTCTATAAACATAGCTGAGAGCTCATTGGTTATTTCAGTCTATAAAATCTCTATGATACTCTGTGATTATATACAATCTTGACATCTAAGTTTGAGTACTATATCTCCTGATGATCCACAATGACTGTGTGGTGAAACGCGTAGAGTTTAAAGTACTGGTTTCACGTATCAAGTACTACAGCAGATATCATCATTGTACTACTATTTATCAGCTGTTTTCAGCATATAGAGGAGAAAGTACAACTGTACATATATTCTCCTTTGGCCTTTTTTAGTCGTGTATCTAACACCTGAGGACAATACACTTTCACTACAATATATCAAGCTCAAATTTAGGCGATTTTACTATAAATCATAGATTATGGGTGTGCTATGAGTTTTGGTGATTGTACTACAACTCTCTACAAAAATTGTCCATATAGGACTTATAAAAAAATTCAAATCGTGTACTCACATCGAACCATATATGTCCGATGTGGATCATTAAATAGATATCCACCCAATACGCCTCTTTTCAGGGATTGAGCGGGTTATAGAGGTCCTACAAAGACTCTATTAGGCTCATATATAATCAAACGAGCCTATATATTTTCTTCCCCTCCCTTTGTCTGTAGGGTCTTTTGATCCTCGTCTTGGTGAAGTGTTTGTCTTTATTTTTGACATAAATACTCATTGAGTGTCATATATCCAGGCTACCTCGGGTATCATTGCCTCGCGTGGTATATTTTACCTGGTGAATTTTTGTTTGTTAGTGTTGTGCCCTGTTTTCGTATTTTAACCTTATATCAATAAAATTATAGTTTTAGTATAAGTCACGTCTGTGAATTGGGAAACAGTTGGTGGATTATTCGGTCTGGCCCTGCCTCTACCCCTGGCCACCGCACTGGCTCTTCCAACCTGCCCTGCTGCTGCACTTGCCTTCCCCTCTGAAGACCTGTCCTCAGTAGGCTTAGCAAACCAGGTGGGGTCAGTCACCTCATCGTCCTGCTGCTCTTCCTCCGAATCCTCTGTGCGCTCCTCCCTCGGACTTACTCCAATTACTATTACCTGAGTGATAGACAACTGTGTCTCATCGTCATCGTCCTCCTCACCCACTGAAAACTCTTGAGACAGTTGCCGGAAGTCCCCATCCTCATCCCCCGGACCCCGGGAACTTTCCAAAGGCTGGGCATCGGTCACGACAAACTCCTCCGGTGGGAGAGGAACCATTGCTGCCCATTCTGGGCAGGGGCTCGGGAACAGTTCCTGGGAGTCTGCCTGCTCCTCAGAATGTGTCATTGTAATGGAGTGAGGAGGCTGGGAGGAAGGAGGAGCAGCAGCCAGAGGATTCAGAGTTGCAGCAGTGGACGGCGCAGAACTCTGGGTGGTCGATAGATTGCTGGATGCACTTTCTGCCATCCACGAGAGGACCTGCTCACGCTGCTCATTTTTTAATAAAGGTCTACCGCGTGGACCCATTAATTGTGAGATGAATGTGGGGACGCCAGAAACGTGCCTTTCTCCTAATCCTGCAGCAGTCGGCTGCGATACACCTGGATCAGGAGCTCGGCCTGTGCCCACACCCTGACTTGGGCCTCCGCGTCCTCGCCCGCGTCCACGTCCTATAGGCCTACCCCTACCCCTCAGCATGGTGTATTACCAGTAGTGCAGAAACAGAACGCTGTAATTAAATGTGCCGCTTATTGGCCTGTGGTTGGAGGCTGACTTCGCTTACGGAACGCACAGCAGAGCCAGGAATGAATTTTGCGCAAGCCCGCTGTAACACTTAGCTGGCTGCGTATTAATTAGGACTACTACCCCCAGCAGAGATGCAGTACAGTCAGGACGGTCACAGGCAGCCCAAATATATTTTTTTTTCCAAAATTTTTTTGGAAAAGCCCACTGCCTATATAGACAGTATATGTCTTTCACGTTTTTCACTGTCCCTGCCTCAGCACTACTGGCCCTATACTAAGTAAAATTACTGCAGTGCAGACTGTTTCCCTCTGGACTGGATGACAGCAATGATGTAACGGGCAACGCAGAGCCAGGAAAGAATTTTGTGCAAGCCCGCTGTAACACTTAGCTGGCTGCGTATTAATTAGGACTACTACCCCCAGCAGAGATGCAGTACAGTCAGGACGGTCACAGGCAGCCCAAATATATTTTTTTTTCCAAAATTTTTTTGGAAAAGCCCACTGCCTATATAGACAGTATATGTCTTTCACGTTTTTCACTGTCCCTGCCTCAGCACTACTGGCCCTATACTATGTAAAATTACTGCAGACTAAGGACGCAATGCTCTGCATGGCCGATATACAAAAAAAAAAAAAAAAGGTGCAACACTGCAAAAAGCAGCCTCAACAGTACTGCACACGGTCAGATGTGGCCCTAAGAAGGACCGTTGGGGTTCTTGAAGCCTAAAATCACTCCTAACACTCTCCCTATAGCTGCTCCAGCATCAGCAGCACTTTCCATGAGCTATGTCAGAATGCATCTGTGGCGAGCCGCGGGAGGGGCCGATTTATATACTCGGGTGACACCTGATCTCGCCAGCCACTCACTGCAGGGGGGTAGTATAGGACTTAAACGTCGCAGGGGGAAGTTGTAATGCCTTCCCTGTCTTTCTATTGGCCAGAAAAGCGTCGTTCCCATCACTTTCTTGAATTGCCCAGATTTTCACAAATGAAAACCTTAGCGAGCATCGGCGATATACAAAAATGCTCGGGTTGCCCATTGACTTCAATGGGGTTCGTTACTCAAAACGAACCCTCGAGCATCGCGATAATTTCGTCCCGAGTAACGAGCACCCGAGCATTCTGGTGCTCGCTCATCTCTAGTCTCGAGTAACGAGCATCTAGAACACGCTAATACTCGAACGAGTATCAAGCTCGGACGAGTACGTTTGCTCATCTCTAATGGTGTGGCGATGAGATCTCATCCTGGCTTTCAGTTTCTGTCCTGTTTCTCCAACATAAAGACCCCCAACAGGACATTTACTGCACATGATCAGGTACACAACATTGGACGTGGAACATGTGAATGTCCCCGGGATCTTATAGTCCTGCTGTGTGTTGGGGATCTGTATCCTGTCCGCAGGATACAGATCCCCAACACACAGCAGGGGATGTGTACGCCTCTGCCCCCTACAACTACTGGGTGTCGAAGCTGGACACGTGGCCTGAACTCGCGCTCTATGCCCTGGAGGTGCTTGCTTGTCCTGCGGCTAGCGTCTTGTCAGAGAGGGTGTTTTGTGCGGCTGGGGGAATCATCACGGATAAGCGTACCCGCCTGTCAACCGACAGTGCCGACAGGCTTACACTCATAAAGATGAACAAAGCCTGGATTTCCCCAGACTTTTCTTCTCCACCAGCGGACAGCAGCGATACCTAAACAATACGTAGGCTGCACCCGCGGATGGAAGCATCGTTCTCTATCACCATCAAAAACGGGGACCTTTTAGCTTCATCAATCTGTGTTTTATATTCATCCTCCTCCTCCTGCTCCTCCTCCTGAAACCTCACGTAATCACGCCGAACTGGCAATTTTTCTTAGGCCCACAAGGCTCAGTCATATAATTTTTGTAAACAATTTTTATACGTTTCAATCCTCATTAAAGCGTTGAAACTTGCACCTGAACCAATTTTTATTTTAACTGGGCAGCCTCCAGGCCTAGTTACAAATTAAGCCACATTAACCAAAGCGATTAATGGGTTTCACCTGTCCTCTTGGTTGGGCATGGGCAATTTTTCTGAGGTACATTAGTACTGTTGGTACACCAATTTTTTGGGGCCCTCGCCTACAGTGTAATCCAATTAATTTTTTGCCCACCTGCATTAAAGCTGACGTTACATCAGCTGTGCTGGGCACTGCAATGGGATATATTTATGTACCGCCGGTGGGTTTCAGGGAGCCACCCATGCTGTGGGTCCACAGGGAGTTGTAACTGCATGTGTCTACTTCTAAAGAACCCCAGTCTGACTGGGGCATGCAGTGTGGGCCGAACCCCACCTGCATTTAACATAACATTACCTCAGCTGTGATGGGCAATGCAATGGGATATATTTATGTATCGCCGGTGGCTTCCTGGCACCCACCCATGCTGTCGGTCCACACGGAGTTGTAACTGCATGTGTCCACTTCTAAAGAACCCCAGTTTTACTGGGGCATGCAGTGTGGGCCAAAGCCCACCTGCATTTAACATGACATTACATCAGCTGTGCTGGGCACTGCAATGGGATATATTTATGTACCGCCGGTGGGTTCCAGAGAGCCACCCATGCTGTGGGTCCACAGGGAGTTGTAACTGCATGTGTCCACTTCCAAAGAACCCCAGTCTGACTGGGGCATGCAGTGTGGGCCGAAGCCAACCTGCATTTAACATGACATTACCTCAGCTGCGATGGGCAATGCAATGGGATATATTTATGTACCGCCGGTGGCTTCCTGGCACCCACCCATGCTGTGGGTCCACAGGGAGTTGTAACTGCATGTGTCCACTTCTAAAGAACCCCAGTCTGACTGGGGCATGCAGTGTGGGCCCAGGCCCACCTGCATTTAACATGACATTACATCAGCTGTGATGGGCAATGCAATGGGATATATTTATGTACCGCCGGTGGCTTCCTGGCACGCACCCTTGCTGTCGCTCCACACGGAGTTGTAACTGCATGTGTCCACTTCTAAAGAACCCCAGTCTGACTGGGGCATGCAGTGTGGGCCGAAGCCCACCTGCATTTAACATGACATTACCTCAGCTGTGATGGGCAATGCAATAGGATATATTTATGTACCGCCGGTGGGTTCCAGGGAGCCACCCATGCTGTGGGTGCACACGGAATTCCCATTGCGGAGTTGTACGTGCCTGAATGAATAGTGTGTGGCACATAGGTTCCCCAATGCTATGCCCACGTGTGCAGCTCCAGATGGAGGTGGCACAGGAATTGGATTTCTCATTGCTTCTGTACAGCATTGTGGGCTATCGCCCCGCCCTTTTTAAAGAGGGTCACTGCCTAGCCGTGCCAACCCTCTGCAGTGTGTGCCTGCAGTTCCTCCTCATGGCAGACACACTTATAAATAGACATGAGGGTGGTGTGGCATGAGGGCAGCTGAAGGCTGCGCAGGGACAATTTGATGTGCGCTGTGGACACTGGGTCGTGCAGGGGGGGGGGGGGGTTGGGCAGCATGTAACCCAGAAGAAGTGGCAGCGGAGTGTCATGCAGGCAGTGATTGTGCTTTGTTGAAGGTAGTGTGGTGCTTAGCTGAGGTATGCATTGCTAATGAGGGCTTTTCAGAAGTAAAAATTGTTGGGAGGGGGGGGACTCTTGCCGCTATTGTGGCTTAATATTGGGACCTGGGAACTTGAGATGCAGCCCAACATGTAGCCCCTCGCCTGCCCTATCCGTTTCTGTATCGTTCCCATCACTTTCTTGAATTGCCCAGATTTTCACAAATGGAAACCTTAGCGAGCATCGGCGATATACAAAAATGCTCAAGTCGCCCTTTGACTTCAATGGTGTTCGTTATTCGAAACGAACCCTCGAGCATCGCGAAAATTTCGTCCCTAGTAACGAGCACCCGAGCATTTTGGTGCTCGCTCATCTCTAATGAGGAGTCTTTAGAATATTAAGCAAGTTTAAATCTTATTGCATGTTAGACTGTCTGAAACACAAGTATATCACTTGGACATCTAAGAAACATGAGTGATTTAAAAATGCCAGTTGATGCTCCTTCTGCCCTCCCTTTAAAAAAAAATTCCTGGTAGCCATGTGCAAGTAAATTGTATTACCTGTGTATTCTCTGCCAACACGTTGGCTTGCATATTATAACCTTATAACAAAAAATGGTGTCAAAGCCTGCCTACAGTCCAGACAGGTAATTGGTATACTGGGTGATTCCACATAGCAGGTGTACATGGCACAAAATGAGGATTAGAGTTGTTAATGCTACAGATTTTCACTCGAGGCCTTTGTCATCAAACTGAAAAAATAAAACTAGAAAAATGCAGTCCAGTTGCTTTTCTTTTATTGCATTTATCTTGAAATATTAAACATAGTAAAGACCTTCCCTTGAATTGAAAAAAAAATGGTACCAATAGAAACTATAGGATATCCCGCAAAAATGAGTCTGTGATAAAAAAAATAAAAATGCTGTGGCTGTCAGAAGTTGGCAGCAGAAAATAATTTTATTTTTCCAAAGACATTTTCTTTTTTAAATCAGTACAGCAAAAACAAAAAACGATATACATTTGGTGTCATAGTAGTCATACTGACCCATAGAATAAAGTTATCCTGGCAATTTTGCTGCAGCTGTTCACTGTAGAAACAAGACCCCCCTACAAAGATGGTGAAATTGTGCTTTTTTTCTATTTCACTCCACATTAGAATTAAAAAAAAAATTCAGTACATTATATGGTACATTACATAGTACCATTGAAAAATACAATTTGTTCCACAAAAAAAACACGCCCTTAGGCCTCCTGCACATGGGTATATTTGCATTGTGAAATCCGGAGCGGAATTCTGCCTCCGGATTTTGCAGCAAATCCAGCCCATAGCATTGCTATGGAAAAACATAATTTCCTGCCCACAAGCGGAAATGAACGCCCGTGGGAAAGAAATTGTAGCATGAAGTCAATGGAAGCTGTCCATGCTGCGGCCATTCCGCAATCATCATTGTGGAATGGGCGCAGGAGCCATGTCATCGCTATGGCGACAGCGCGTCGTCCTCTCTACAGCGCATGCGCCGGCCAGCACATTAACAGCACAGGAGACCACGGCACATTGACAGCACCGGAGAAGACACTGGACAGGGAAGCAGGCCTGATACCATGTCAAACTCCGCTGCGGGAATCCTGCATGTAGGGTCTGACCCGCCCGTGTGCAGGCGGTCATGCAGGAGTCACAGGCTGGGCACTGAGTCGAATTCCGCATGCGGGTTCCAACCTGTCCATGTGCAGGCAGCCTTTGACAGCTATGATGAGGGATAAATAAAAGAGTTATGATTTTGTAAAAGTGGGGAGGTAACATGAAAAACAAAAGGGCCGCATTCTTAAGGCATTAAAATGAGCTA
Organism: Eleutherodactylus coqui; assembly: GCF_035609145.1. Taxonomy (NCBI): domain Eukaryota; kingdom Metazoa; phylum Chordata; class Amphibia; order Anura; family Eleutherodactylidae; genus Eleutherodactylus; species Eleutherodactylus coqui. The sequence continues at coordinate 61,182,263 of NC_089838.1, read as the reverse complement.
CAAAGATGTCAAAATATTTGTACATCATTTAAAGAATGTTTTTAAATATTCAACAGTTTCTAACAACTATCAGTGTACCTACCAGTATATACAGTACTGTTGCTGAAAAAAATTCTGAAATTATTTAACAAACATACTCTGATGCAGTGTGAAAAAACGGTGGGCCCATCTGTAGAAGTATCATTATAGAACCATCTGCCAAGTGTTCTGCCTGAAACAAGATATAAATTCACTCATTTCCTCTCTTTACTAGTTACGAATCATTTTGACAACTGCCAAATGATTACATGCAATATAGACCAAGATTCATGTGTTGTAGCAAATATAGGATGACATGACCTTCCTTTTACCTATCACTCTCAAAATCAGCAAAGAAAAGATATCACAAAGGAGGCCAGCAGTCTTAAGTAATGTGGCCATTTCTATTTTAGTACCTTTTACAGCAACATCTGAATTAAGTCTGACAAATATTTGAAAGGGACTCACCACTCTGCATCCAGCTCTCCCATTCTAGACAGCAAATTAGTGTAATTGGCAGTTTATTAAAAGGAAATTTATGCTAAATACTTCATGATGTTGTCATGATTTATATTCAGGAAGCCAGGGAGAAGCAGCAATTGGTAAATCATTTGCATTTTCTCATTTACAATAGAACAATGCAAGTAAATGAATCAAGGATGCACAAATTATACATCACACAGTATGTACAGAACTATAAAAAAAAATCTTTATTCTTAACTCATTACTCCATTTAATCCTAGATCTCTTTAACGCAGGGAACATAAAACCATGTCTAAAATCTATTAGCCACTTGCCTTAATTTTAGTAATGCATCTGACTTGTAGTGATACTGATCCATGTAAAAAGTTCATACATCCTACAATCATAATAATTTGAGGATGACTAGCGAAAAATAGTTTTCAGTTTATACTATTTAAAATAATATATTCACTAACATTGTATTTTCATTTCCTTGACCTCCTCATATACATTCAACAGGATGACAGCAGAGTTTATAGAAGTTTTTGTTGGCAATTAGAAATAACAGCAGGTGACAAGCTACCAGTGGATCCTTCTAGAGCCATCTGTATTCTTAAAGCAAACTGAACTGCTTAGCGGGTTGGTTTAAGGTTGATGTGAACATAATAGTAACAGAGTCAGAGGGTTTCCTGTATGTGCCACTCTTAGAAGGCCAACTTATTCAACAATCATATTTCCACGCTAAATTATCCCATTGCAACCCTTGAGATTTCAAAGATCATTGGTTCTTTAAAGCAAAAATATCACCTGGCTCTTCTGGGCTCACTAATGAATATTACAAGACCTTTGGTAGAACCCTGATCTCATACCTGATGGCAACATTTCTCTCCCTTATGGATTCACGGACATTCACCAAAACATGTTGTAAATATTAATAATCACTAGTGTTAAGCAAACTGAACCATATTGCAGGTTGAAGATCACTAAAAGTTCAGTTTGTGGTACACTGCGAACCTTGTGGTCGAGGTTCTTTAATCAGTGACTCAGGAGGAGGAAAGGAGGCACTCAGTGTTTAGCACTGTTGCCTTGCAGCATTATCTCTTTTTCAAATATTTTGGAGAACTAACCACAGATCTTTTGAAGATGTAGGCTTTTTCAAATCTTTGTCTCTTCATGTAATCTTAGACAGACTCGGTGATGTTGAGATCAGGGCTCTGTCGGGGGCATATCAACACTTTCAGGGCATAAGACAGACAGAAATCTAACACAAGTGTTTTTAATGTGAGAAGTTGCCAAATATCTAAAAATGCTGTAGTTGTAGGAGTTGTAGGGGGGTGGGAGGTGGGGGGATAGGTGTATTGCCTATGAACTCTTGTAAAATCAACTGCAGAAGCTTGTCAAATCAGATATGGTACCTGGCACCATTGTAATGACTGTTGACCAGGTGAATGATTTGGGCAATGTTGTAGATAAAATTGTTAGTTATACTACTGCAAATTCTGAAACTATAGATGAGCATGAGAGAGAAAAGTAGCAGTCTTTCAAAACAGAATGGTCAAGAATTGTCAGCTTGCTTCCAATGTCAGAGTCTATGCTCTAGCTAGATGATAGGGGTATTGTACTAACATTAATTACATCCATATGTTAATGAAAACTATGTGCTAACAACAGAAATCATTCCATTTGAAATTTTTGTAATTAATCTTCTGCACGCGAATTCACCCAAAGAAATTTATACTAAAATTACTAGAAGACACATTTTGTCTGGCTTATTATACATAAATACTTTATCAATCATTGAAAAGCTGGTAGCTGCTTATAATCCAAATAATCCAGCCATTTCCAAAGATCTTGTAGTCCCTCAGTCTAGAGTGAAAGAGATTTGTCACAAGTGGAAAATATTCAAAACAGTTGCCAATCTTCTCAGGAGTGCAGATCTCAGCAAGTTCAAACCAATGTCAGACCATTCAATGCTCAGAAAAATTGCAAAAAACCCAAGAGCTACCTCTCAGACTCTAAGGATACCTTCACAAATTGCAAAATCGCTTCTGGCATTTTACAGTAGAATACCAGCAGCATTTCCACAGGAATTCAATGATGGCCAAATCTGCACCTAAATGGCACAGACTTGGCTGCATTCTTAAATGCCAAACAGGTGTGGAAATTAATGCCTATATTTCAAGGGTTGAATTCCGTAACAGAAATCAGCAGCATAAATAGGCATGCTGTGGATTTAGAATCTCCAGTGTATTTCAAAAATGCTGCAAATTCATTGCAGAAAATGTCTGCATCAAGTGAAGGAGATTTCTGAAATTTCCTCCCCATGGCTTGTACTGCAAATGCTGCAGAATTTCTGCATCAATTCCAGCAGCAGAAAAATCACAGTGTTTTCACTGCATGATACTACAATTAGAAAATGACTGAACAAGTATGGTTTGTATGTTAAGGTTGCCTGGAGAAAGCCTCTTCTTTCTGAAAAGAATATGGCAGCATGGCTAAGGTTTGCAAAATTGTATATAAACAAACTACAACACTTTTGGAACATAGTTATTTGGACAAACGAGACCAAAGTGAAGATATCTGGCCAAAATGCACAGCACTACTTCTGGCAAAAACCAAATATACAGTATCAGAACAAACATCTTATAACAACTGTCAAGCAAGAGTGGTGGAGAAATAATGATTTTGGCTCGTTTTGCAGCCACAGAAATTGGGTACCTTGCAGCCATTGAGTTGACCATGACCCCTCAAGGGAATATAGTAAACTCCTCTGCTTTCCCAAACCTATATCGCTGTAATTTTAAAGCACCTGGTACTGAAGAGCCTACAGTGCACTAGTTAGCCATTAGTCAAGTGGCAAAAAGTAGTGATACAAATGAAGAAAATACTGGCTCTGAAAAAAGTGAAATCTTCTTTATTTAATATAATAATTACAAGTAGTAAAAGATATCATACTGAGCTACACCGATGCTTGCAGACTGTTTCTTGTTATCTGATAAAATTATCTCTTACAGCGAGAAACTATAGGAATTTATTGTTATGAGTGTGCAATATCTACTAAAGCACAACATTTTTGGATTTGATGTTTAATATTATTTGCAAATGACTGCAGCCCTTATGAAGTTCTGATTTTTGCGTTCACATGCAAATTTAATGATGATATGTGTCAGGGAACTGGGGTCCGGGTATTGGTAGTCCCTGAAAGCTGCCCGCAACCCACTGTCCCTACCTACTTGCCCCCCTGCGCTAGGCCCCAGAGCAACAACTGCGCGACGGTCCCTATACTCTCTAGGGAAGCAGGGCAAGGGGTCAGACTTACAAACAAACACAGAGGCAAGTCAGGAAGTCTGGGTTGTCAACAGGAGAGTACGTGGTACCAGGGATCAGGTGAAGGTGAAGTCAGGGTCAGAAGCAATATGTCAAAAACAGGGAATCAGGCAAGAGCAAGGACGCGAGTGTAACAGGAGACCAAACTAACACTGGCAACTGCAGGAAGCAACAGAGGCATTTAAATGCTGTCAGGTCTCCCGCCCCAACAGCTGATTGGGGTGGGGAGCCAGACAGCAGCAAGTCAATCACTGAGGGACAGGAGAACCCGCCCCCAGCTTAGCTGGATAGACTGAGACCAAGGACGCGCGCCTGGTCATCATGGTGACGGGAACGTGGCATGGGGTGGTACCCGCTGCGCCCTTAGCAACCAGGCAGCGAACAGGATTACGGCAGCCAGGGGAGCTCACAAGAACCACGGCACCGCACCGCAGCAGTCCGGGTAATAGAGCTGATGGTGTGAGCACGGAAGACTCAAATTGACTGGTATAGATGCTACATTGATGACCCCTTGGTTATTTGGGGTCAGGATTTCCACTCAGGATTTTGTACACTATCTAAATGCTAATTGTTGTAATTTACAATTCACAAGTAGATCCAGTGTAGCCTCTATTACTTTTTTGGGTTTAACACTTAAGGAAAATGTAGAAAGTGGAAAGGTAGCTACATCACTTTCTAAAATGGAAAACACAGGTAATACGATTCTACAAGAGGATAGCTGCCATAGAATCATAGAATGGTAGCATTGGAAGAGTCCTCTAGGGTCATCTGGTCCAACCCCCTGCTCAATGCAGGATCACTAAATAATCCCAGACAGATATCTGTCAAGCCTCTGTTTGAACACTTCCATTGAAGGAGAACTCACCACCTCCCACGGCAACTTGTTCCACTCATTGATTACCCTCACTATTAGAAAGTTTTTTTCTAATGTCTAATCTGTGTCTCCTTCCATTGCTTCCAGTCTTTCCTTGTGCCAATGAGAATAGGGCTGATCCCTCTGCACTGTGACAGCCCTTCAGATATTTGAAGACAGCTATTAAGTCTTCTCTCATCCTTCTTTTTTGTAAGCTAAACATTCCCAGATCCTTTAACCGTTCTTCATAGGATATGATTTGCAGACTGCTCACCATCTTGGTAACTCTTCTCTGACCTTGCTCCAGTTTGTCTATGTTTTTTTGTAAATTGGGGCACCCAGAACTGGGCACAGTATTCCCGTTCTGGGCATCCCATCTGCAGCATACTATCAAAGCAATCCCTAGCGGAGAGTTAGTAAGGCCTACTAACAGATTTGCATCAGTTGGATTACATATAGGTCAAAAATTACATGTGTTAGCGCCTAAAAAATTGGGAATACAAAGAGTGGATGGTAACTAGAACAGCCAGGAAAGTTAAAAAAAATAAATAGGAGTACCTTGCTGGAATATATTGGAGACAATATTAAAAATCAAAATAGATTAATCTTTTCTACTGTGTATAATAGAAACTTTTTTTCATAATTAGTTACCTGTTATGATCCTGTTTCTTGAAACAGGATCCAGTATTAAAACAAACGTTAGAACAAGGGACATTCTGTATACTGAAGAACAGAAATTTAGGTAGTAAATTATCTCCTAGTAGCTTTAAATCATGCAGTACTAGGAAGTGTTTTTTTATATTCGGTACACAGTATAGCGTGTAGACATTGTTTTAAGATTCAATATAGATAATACTATAAGAACTATAAAAACATTTCTATCATTTATAAACAGTGACACTAAACATGTAGCATATAATGTTTTTTGCATAAATTGCAATTTAATATATATGGGATGTACAGTTCACAAATCGAAAGTAAGGAAATAATGTAGGTAATAATCAACTTTGGTAGATTATAACTGAGGAAATATATTTAGACATAACAGATCAGAAACATTTAAAACGGGCAGGATGACAATTGGAAGGTAAATTACAGTATTTAAAAATAATAAACTAGAGTTCTAAAAAGATTTGCGTGTAGGATGAAAGGTGCAGAGGTGCTGATTGAGGATGTCACCAATTAGGCTGATGGGTGTGAAATATATATATATATATATATATATATATATATATATATATATATATATATATATATATATAGGGAGACATATAGCCCAGGGAAACGTTAAGACTATGTGTTAATGTCTGGAAAGACCTTATCAGTTTAAATTCATATATTTTTTCTGTTTCTGTCATTTTTAAAAAGTCCTTTGAGTATCAAAACGTTTAGATCCATTAAACTGTGATCTGCTAAAGAGAAATGGTTCACTATTGGTGTATCCAGCTTCTTTGTAATTGTGTGTCTGTGTAAATTCAGCCTGGTCTGTAGTTTCTGTTTTTCCTATATAAATTCCTTTAGGGTACCTTGTACACCATAAAGGAGGATGTACAGGAGAACGTGTCAGTGATTCTATACTGCAGTTGTGTGTTGGGTATCTGGACAGTGTCCATTGGTAGAATGTGGGTACATAGAATCATAGCATGGTAGAGTTGGAAGGACCTCCAGGGTCATCTGCTCCAACCCCCTGCTCAATGCAGGATTTACTAAATCATACCAGATAGATATTTGTCCAGCCTTTGTTTGAACACTTCCATTGAAGGAGAACTCACCACTTCCTGTGGTCACCTGTTCCACTCATTGATCACCCTCACTTTCAGAAAGTTTTTTCTAATATCTAAATACAGGTCTTTTATTTTCTGTTGTAACAAGGGAAAGTGCCAGTCTTTGATGGTGATAAGAGGGTGCTTCTGACAAGAAGATTCCTTAGTTTTGATGGCTGTTTGCATGAGGGGAGAGTTACATCTGGGAATATTTCCTTAAGGACTCAGTTATATGAGCATTTTTTAAGTGCATGTATAGGCATGATTTTAAATCACATCTGCATAGAACCAATGCTTTCCAATGGAAGTTGTCACGTGCGCAATTTTTACATGCGCTTAAAATTCACACCTGCAAAAGATGGAACATATAAGTGATAATGGACGTGGTCAAGCGATTTATTTTTACACAAGATGTCCGATTTTTTTTAATCACAACTGTACATGCATGAAAAATTGCTTGTGTGACTGAGCCCTAAATGTGTTGTTTTTGTGGAGTATTGGTTGAAGATCAGAACTGATGTTTCTTAAGATGTTCATCTGGGAGTTGTATGTGACCACTATGGGCACTCTGCTGTTGTCTTTCTTCTGTTTGTATTCCAAGAGGCTGCTCCATGGAATTCTTTTGGCTCTGTGGATATGTTTGTCTATAACCAAGTGATGGTACCCCAGTTGTTGGAAAGTATACTTCAGAGATGGCAAACATTGTTTCCTGTCTTCACTGTCTACGCAGGTGCAGATGTATCACGGAACTTGGCTGTAGATGATAGACTTCTTTATGTCATGGATGAAAGATGTTCCACCTTAAATATGCTGGGCAGTCTGTAAGTTTGTGGTAAATTGATGTTCGGATACTATTGTTTTTTTGTACATGGTCATGTCTATGAAATGTACCTGAGCTTGTGAGTGGCTGAGGGTGAGCTTGATAGTTTGATGAAACTTGTTGAAGTTCTTATGGAAGTTCAGAAGCTCATCTTCAGAGGCTGTCCAGATTATTATTAAATTATCAATGTAACAAAATTATGCTAGAGGTTTAACCACACAAGTAGACAAAAAAGTAGACCTTACGGTGGTAGCTGGCATAAATTGCGTCACTCTAGCATCTCACATGACATGCAGGGGGAGGAAAAATCCACTCATGTGAGACACTAGAGTGACGCAATTTCCAACCGGTGGCCGCACAGCCAGGGGATTGTTTGGAAACTCATCTCCTGCGAGTTAATGCCATATGTAGAATATTTAAAAGTTTGTGCTGCTTCACCTACTACTGTAAGCTTGAGGATGGCATGCTGTTTCACGCCAACACGCGCAGCTGTTATCCTTTTACAACCTGTGGGAGAATTAGCAAAAACGTCTACAATGCTTTGGGAACAATCTACCAATTTTTGGGGGGTCTGAGGGAGATCTCCAAACATAAGGGGACCTCCCCCTTCCTAGTAAGTACTATAAATTATTTTCTAGGTCTAAGCACCACTTGAGCGCCTATGTAATACTGTAAGCTATTTCTTACCCCTATCTTGGGGGGGGGGGGGTTATCTTTTTCATATATGCTGCTCTTCATGTTCACGGATCCTATGCGGAGCTAAAGGGAACCATTTGAAGACTTGACTTGTGGACTCACCCCATCAATTTCTAACTTTTATCTTCCCAAGGCGTTGCCCCTCTTTTGGCTCTGAGTCTTTGTTTGATCAAGAAAAGGTTAGCATATTGTGGTAACAGTCTGCTCTCTATGGTAATTTTGATGGAGTATGAACCTGGTCAGTTGTAGGGTTGGCTACATTTTTCTGGTATGCAGCTATGCCATCCTCATGTGGGATTTTGGTGTATAGGGACTCTAGATCTCTGCCCTCTGGTAATGCGCCCAGAGCTGATAGTTTAAAAAGGATATTTGTGGTGTTCTAGACATAGCTAGGTGTGCATCTCACCAAGGTTTTTAGAATATTCTCAACCCAGCCAGAGACATCCTCAGTTAGGGAACGAATACCAAAAATGATTAATTTAAATTGACACCCAACATGTTAGATACACTGTGGTACAGAAGCTTTTATTGTACTTTTAATAGCTTTTCTTGTATTAAAATAAGATAACTTGTTCCAACAAATTATCAATGTTTTGTCAAACTTTGTTACATCTGTATATTATATCGCTATCACTGTCATGTTCTTGCATTTATACAACAAATAGAATTGAAACCCCTTTTGCTAATGTGTGTCTGGTAGATAAATGGCTTTTAGAAAATAAATTAGCCATTATCATGTAGAACATGTTCACAGAATAAATCATGACATTTAAAAGCAAGTGTTTTATATTTAATCTTGGTGTCTCAAGAAACCATGATGTCACCAATTAAAATCCCAACTCAAACAATAAAGCCTAAAATGTGAATTAATTTGTTTCTGATGTCCTGCTGGGCACTTTTGTAAATAATGTTTATGCCCTTAAGTCTTTATATTGCTACTCAAGGCACGCAAACTGTTAAATAAAGAAACATGCATACTCTCATTGTTAGGAAAATGCATCTTGAAAGGTGATGTAAAACAACATTGGTGAAAATATTAAAGATTCTGATCTTAAGAGATTAGAATTATGTCACAGAATACATTATTAAGTTTGTGAAAAAAACAGAACATGTAAAGAAAGTTTCCCTTCTGGATTTTGAGTTACACTGTTCCAAGAATTAAATAACTGTGGGGAAAGTGTCCTTGCATCTCGTCACAAAGGGATAATTCACTGACTGAATATCATTTGAAGTGTACTACAGATGGTGTACATAAGCAACTAGCTTCTTTCCCTTCTTACATTGTCATTTAATTATTCTATTTCATTTTATAAAATATAAATATAATTAAAAGTAGAGCTGAATGGAGATATTATTGTTCTGTCCTCTTACACGTTCACACGGTGTGCAGTCTGACATTCAGTTTAACCATTTCTGTCTTCCAAATAAACAAATTGTTCTTCTTAATCTGACAGGTTTATTGATTAACAGATCATAGAATACAAGTTTGCATTCGTCATGATGTGATTGTAATTGATAATGGTAAAACAGATATACTTTTACAAGGATAGTAGAATTTGAAGAGGAGAATGCAGAGAGGCAAGTCTGTTCTCTGACTTGAAGACTGGAAGTTCCTCCTTCCCCCAATGCCTTGCAAACTACCCATAATACATTAGTCTTTATGACAGAAAAAGAAGGTGTACTGAGAAGTGGAGGTGCTGCTGACCCCTTGAGATCGATTGTGAAAAATTGACACCCCCGCCGGAGGACCCCTGGACTTTTGACTCATGTTTGACTGCCCTACGGTTGGGCAAGTGGACTCTACATCACTGGGGCTTAGTTTTTTCTTGTTACCACAATTACAATCTTACTCCCAGGTTCAATTATTGCCAGGATGGGGCCTGACCCTTCTCTGGGCCAGGTCTAACTAAAACAGTTACTAATTGAAAAACTCTTTAAATCCCCCTCTGCTCCTTGTGACGAGGGGCAAAGACTCTGATTCGGGGCTCATCTCACTCTCCCTCTGATACAGAGGTAGGTGATTCGAGTCCTCTCAGACTCCCACTCTGAATACCCGCTTTACCTACGCGGTATTCCTTACTAATCCGACCGCCCCCCTCACCTCACTTCACCTCATCTAATCTCATCATCTCCTCTTATCCCTCCTGCCCCCTCCTTTTCTTCTCTCCACTCCCCCCCCCCCGAATTCTCCGTTTCGCCCTTTCTTTACTCCTCTTCCCACCCTCTCTCCTCTTCGCCAGTCTTCATTGACTCTCACTCCAACCAAAACTAAGGTCTACTAACCATAAAGTTGTAGTGAATTTGTTCTTTTGTGACCTGTACAGATTTGCGTATTTACTCTCTCTCTCCCCTCGTTTGAACTGCAGGTTTAATTGGAATCTGTGGATCCAGTAACACCATGGCCTCCATGCGCTTAATGTCCTTCAACGTCCGAGGTCTGAATTCTCCGGGTAAGAGGCATAATGTCGCTCACTTGCTCAAAAAATGCAAGACAAAAATTTTACTACTACAAGAGACGCACTTTAAAAATGAGAAATGCTTCTCGCTCCCAGGGCTGGGCTTCCAACAACACTATGACAATACCGACCCGAACTCAGCATCTAAGGGAGTAGCGATATTGTTCCACAAATCAACCCCTTTTAGACTTGACACACAGTATAAAGATGGGGAGGGAAGAGCTCTCTTCCTTAGAGGCTCAATCAATAACACAAAACTAATGATCGCGAATCTGTATGCACCTAACTCAGAACAGGTCAGCTGGCTGGTCAAACAGCTAGAGACTCTCAAGCAGTTTGCAGTAGGACACATCACATTAGGAGGGGACTTAAATGTAACTTTGAATCCGCTGCTAGACTCATCCGTAGGTCGCTCCCAGGTCTCCCATACAAAATTATAATAATAATAATAATCTTTATTTGTATAGCGCCAACTTATTCCGCAGCGCTTAAAATTAAAAAGACTACATCGCTCCTTGCAAGAGCTGGGGATCCTGGACGTTTGGCGATATCTCTACCCCTCCTCCAAAGAGTTCTCCTATTTTTCGCAAGTGCACTCCTCCTTTCAGAGGTTAGACTATTTTTTCACCTCTTCAAGCCTGTTGACTTGTCTAAACAAAGCTAGTATAGGCTCTATTACGGTCTCGGACCACGCCCCGGTACATATTGATATCTGTATACCTCAGGTTGCCCCCAGTGAGTGGAGATGGTGCCTGAATGACTCGTTATTGGATTCTTTGGAAGAAAGATCCAATATAGGAGAATCATTAGAGGAATACTTTAAAAACAACACAGATGGAAGTATAGGTCTTCCCACGGTCTGGGAGGCCCACAACGCCTTTGTGAGAGGTCTGCTGATAGCACTTGGCACAAGAGTGAAGAGGCAGAAACAGAAAGCAATCGATAACTTATTAACCCAGATAGTAAAACTAGAGTATGTAACAAAACTCTCGCAGACTAAAAAAAATCTGGAGGAACTCGCTTCCCTGAGACACCAACTACGCTCCTGCCTCGCAGACAAATTCAATAAAAAGCATATGTACCTCAAACAAGCCTTTTATGTGCATGGGAATCACGGCAGCAAACTTATGACTGCAATGCTCAAAAAGACCAAGACCAGAAATGCTATCCTAACAATAAAAACACAATCAGGGACCTTAGTGACCTCTACATCAGACATAGCTAAAGAATTCCAACGATTCTACCCACAATTGTATAATCTTAAGGAGACAGAGACTCCCAACATTAGACAGAACACCTGTGACAAAATAGACGCGTTCCTGAAATCTTTGAAACTGCCCAGTCTGGAGGAGACAGAGGTGTCCGCCCTATTAGTCCCGATTACTGACGGGGAAATAGAAGAAGTTATAAACTCCTTCCCGCACGGCAAGAGTCCGGGGCCGGATGGCCTGTCCTTGACCTATTACAAGACCTTCAAGACGCAGCTTATACCCCATCTAACTAGAACGTTTAATGCTCATCTAAATGGAGCCGAGCTCACCAAAGAGGCCCAAGAAGCGCACATTACCCTCATTCAAAAAGATGGCAAGGACCCTGAACAGTGCAACAGCTATAGACCTATTTCGCTTATAAATCTGGACATGAAAATCTGGGGCAAACTTCTAGCTAGGAGAATAGGGGATCTTATCCCAACCTTGATGGACCCAGAACAGACAGGCTTTGTAAAGGGAAGGGAGGGAAAAGAAAACTGTCTCAGACTTCTACACACAACCAAATACGCCCAAGATCGCAAAATACCAATGGCCTTCGTAAGCACAGATGCCGAGAAGGCTTTCGATAGGGTGAGCTGGGTCTTTATGGAAAGGGTACTCCTTCGCTTTAACTTGCCTCCGACACTTAGCTATCTTTTCGCTCTACTCGAAGCCACATGCCAGACTAAAAATAAATGACTCTCTCTCCCCGCCGTTCGACATCCGAAACGGGACACGTCCGGGCTGCCCTCTTTCCCCCACGCTTTTCATCCTCACTATGGAGCCTCCCCTCCAGTGTGTCAGACAAGATCCAACTATTAAGGGCCTAAGCGTTCAATCACATATACTGTCAACAGCCGCGTATGCGGACGACATAACGTTTGTGATCACTAACCCGGAGAGGAGCTTGCCCAGACTTGCCTCGATTCTACGGGACTTTGGCACTTTCTCAAATTTTAAAGTAGACTTTGCCAAGTCCACGATTCTTAATATTTCAATCCCGGAGACGCAGTGCAACTTGCTGAGACCCACCTCACCCTTTGCCTGGTCTGAAACAGCGATAGATTGTCTGGGGGTAAAACTAACCAAGAAGATCAAGGATTTATATTCACATAACTTCCAACCATTGATCAGCTCAATCAAAAAGTTACTGAGGTCTTACGATCTGCCATCTCTCTCCTGGTTCGGAAGGAAAAACATTTTAAAATCATACGTCCTACCCATAGTCCTATGCAAACTGTGCATGATACCAATCCACCTCCCAGTATCTTTCTTTAAAACATTGAGAGGGACCTTTACGAACTTTGTATGGAGACAAAAGAGACCCAGGCTTGCGTATAGCTTGATAACTAGAAGAAGAACGGAGGGGGGGGGGGGGGGGGGGTTGAACTTGCCAAACATCCAAGACTACTACCACTCCATCCAGCTACTGGTTGGAACTAACACACCTGTCCAGAGATCAGATGTTACAAGAACTTGCAGTAGCCTCACACGGCGACTCCCTTTTGGAGGACCTGTGGTTCCCGATAGGGAATCGATACAGAAGGAAAGACTTCAACCCCCTGCTTAGGGGACCTTGCGAGAACTGGGATAGATTTAAGGATACATTAGTACTTGTTCCTTCTCCCTTGACACCAATCCGAAGAATTCTGAGACTACTCGGAACTAGACCTGACCCCGACTCTGCAAGCATTTGGAAGCAATTTAGAGGGTGTAAGGTGAGCGATATCCAGACACAGGCGCATAGGCCGCCGGAAGACAGTTTGTCTACTTTAGCTCCGAACAATACTTTATCCTTCCTACAATTAGCACATGCAAAAAAGGTCCTGGGCGAGTTCATAACTAAATTCAAATCTACCAGGCCAAAGACAAATTTTGAAACAACGATGGAAGGGAGAAACTGAAATTCTAGAAAAATTTCCATCATCTGAAAGTGCCACATAGCGCCACCTCTGTTTACCAAACCCACCTTCTTAAGCTCTTGGGAAAAAGAATTAAACATTTCCCTATCCACGGCAGACGTTAAGCTCATTCTCAGAACAGCTTATGGCCTCTCTCCATGTGTCCTTATGCAAGAATGCCACTACAAACTACTAGTTCTGTGGTACAAAACTTCCCAATGGCTCCACAACTACAAACTAGCTTCCCACGAGAAGTGTTGGAGATGTGACGCTGGGACAGGGTCATACCTCCATATATGGTGGGAATGCCCTAAAATCATCCCGTTTTGGAGAGAGGTGGAGAGAGATATGAAGACCTTCTCCCCAAACCTAACAATCTCACTGGACATGATTTTCCTGTGGAAATCGTCCGTGAACTTTCATCCTTATAGAAACAAACTAATAGCCTATCTGACAGATGCAGCTAAAGCTTTGATCCCGCTTCACTGGCTTCAAGAGTCCCCACCCTCTGTGAACCAGTGGAGGGAAAAAGTTGACTTGATATGCAACTTGGAGGAGCTGACGAGCTGGGCGAGGGGCTCACATGAGGATTTTATCCCTACATGGCACCCTTGGAGAAGGATGAGAAAGAAGGATTAATATGCACTCCTTGACCTCCAAGGGCTCCGGGGGGACTGGGAGGAGGCCCATCCCAGGGAGGAAGCGGGAGATGGGATTGGCAGGTGATCGAGACCTCGGACATAGAAACCGGACATGGAACACGGACGCGCAATCTGCACTGACGCACCGAGAAGTATGGGCAAACGGTAGGAGAGAGAGTGACGTCACAGTGCTTCTACAAGGCTATGTATTGACTGACGCTCCCCCCTTTCCCCCACCCGTCCCACACCCACCCCCAACCCCATGACCCTTGCATCTCATCCCATCTTGCTCTGTGTTGTTTCGTCCCACCTAATTCTGCTAAAGGTCCTGTTACAAAACTCCATCTACTATGTTCAGTTTAATTTGACTAGTTGCGGGCCCCCCGACCCTCGATACTCAACCCTTAGACTCATATTTTATCTGTTGTTCTCGAGTCTACGGGCCCTCCCCCCAGCTGTGACTCAGCCTCGGGCTGCCTCTATCCGTGTCCTATGAAGACAGCGTCGGTGGGTTAGCCCCCGGACTGATTGAGGGAGTTGCGGACCTGGTGGACTGGAGGCAGTCGTGGGGCTACTTAATGCTTCCAGACAATCTTACTCATGGAGACTGGACGGTGGTGGGCGGAGAGGAGAGGCCGACCCCCCCGTAGAATTTAGAAGTTGTATAGAATTTACTAAGAAGTTGTTATTATATGTTAAAGAAAACGCAAAATTTACGTGAACATATGCTGAAGTAAAGTTTCTCTTACCATACCATTTTATGTAAGCTGAAGTGTAAATCAAAAATTCAATAAAAAATCTGATTTAAAAAAAAAAAAAAAAAAAAAAGAAAAACAAGGTGTAATGCATTTTAAACACCACTAGATGGTGCTGTAACCACTCTACACCTAAAATGGGCTGCTATGTTACTTCGATTTCTGCTGGACAGAACACTCCCCGTCTGGCGTCAATGGACGTCACTATCCAAGACTATAGGGGTCTTTCCGGTGAAAACAACAAAACAAGTTCCGCCCCTGGCCTGAGGAATAGCTTGCATTCCCCAAGCTTCCACACTTTGACCTCGACCTTGTGTACATTCCCATCCTTGCTCTCGAATGTGTTGGTGATGAGTATGAGCAGAGTCGTGATGTGATGATACCCAGGAATTACCATAGGATGTCTCTCCATTAATTCCTCCTTGGCTGCTTCCTCCTATTCTTAGCAACCCATCTTCGTCAATGATGGGATTAAGCTTCTTCAAAGCACTATCCTTGGAGACTGTTGGGCCTTTGCTAAGGTAATCTATTTCTTTAGCATAACATTCATGTTGTGTAGTGCGAATTATTATGCTCTTGGCCCTGTCCACATTAGTAGCGGTAAAGGCGTGTTTCCAGTGATGCCAACCCTTGCAAGGTCTTTGACTTACAGGTAATGTCTACCTATAAGACTGAACTATAGGACTTAGGCAGGCTATAGCACGAACGACTGACATCCAAGTGGAGAATCTGTCGAAATGATGGTATTTGAGTTTGTGGTCCAAGATCAACGTACGTAGATGCTTCAGGTCGGATTTCTTCATCGGTATCTGGGTTTACCAATTCAAATGAGTCAAATCCAATGCTGCAAGACGTTAAATGGTACAGGAATGCATGATCCGTAAACCATGTTGTATTCTTAAGGTGACCCGCTGCTGCAGATTTAGTTGAATGGTCTGTCGGATTATGGTGTCTAGGAACATAGTGCCATTGTTTAGGACAAGTGGATCTCCTGATCCTTAGCACCCTATTGCTGACATAGACATAAAAGCATCTGGCTTCATTGCAAATATATCCTAAGACTACCTTGCTGTCTGTGTAAAATTCGACTTCCTCAATTTCCAGATTCATTCCTGATGTTATAAGTTCAGCCAACTCTACTACAAGCACGGCAGTGCAAAGTTCCAATCTGGGTATAGTGTGCTCGGGGAGCATTGTTCCTTGACGTCTATAGTCTTTAGGTATGCTATGGCAGCAATCGCCTTGACTGAAGCATCGCAGAAGATATACAGTCTTTGCATCTTGACTTCCATTGAAGGCACGGAAGCAGACGGACGTGCCACACGAAGACTGGACAAAGCTTCAAGAGACTTTCTCTAACCTGTCCACATGTCTTTTTTCTCCATGGGAAGTGGATCATCCCAATCGGCTGTATCTGTGGTAAAGTCTCTTAGCATCATTTTACCTTGGATGGTAACAGGTGCTACGAATCCCAGAGGATCATATGAGCTGCTTATGGTGGACAGGACCCCTTTGCGTGTGAAAGGCTTTTCTTCCTTGCTGATTTGGAAGGTGAATGTGTTTGCCTTTAAATTTCAGAGCAGACCAAGGCTCCGTTGTACGGGAACGGGGTCTGTGCTAAGATCCAAGTCCTTTAGATCGCTTGAATGGTCTTGGGGTGAGAAGGCCTCCATTAACTCACGGATGTTAGAGGCGATTTTGTGCAACCTCAGATTAGATTGAGCGAGCATTTCTTGAGCTCTTTTTTTAGGAGACTGATCGCGGTCTCCTTCGTGGGTGTAGACTTCATGCAGTCATCCACATAGAAATCCCTTTCCACAAAGGACCTGACATCCGACCCGTATTTTGCTTCACCCTCTCGGGCTGAATGTCTGAGACCATAGATAGCAACTGTAGGCGACGGACTGTTTCCAAAGATGTGCATCCTCATTCGGTACTCTATGATGTCCTCATTAGGGTCGTTGTTGCAGTACCAGAAGAACCTTAAGTAGTTTCTATGTTCTTCCTTGACGAAGAAGCAGTGGAACATTTGTTGTATGTCAGCCATGAATGCTACGAAATCTCTGTGGAAGCGGAGAAGTACCTCTAGAAGTCTGCTGTTGAGGTCTGGACCAGACAGTAAGACATCGTTTAGCGAGATGCCTTCACACCTGGTGCTTGAGTCGAATACTACTCTTATGTGTCCTGTTTTTTTGGGGTAATAAACGCCGAATATGGGTAAGTACCAACACTCCTGGGAATCTTGGAGCACGGGTGCTACTTCTGCGTGGTTGTTCTGGAATATTCTTTCCATTAAGATGAAGAAATGTTGCTTTGTCTCTGGTGTCCTCTGAAGCTTGTGTTTGAGGGAGATAAATAGGCGTTGTCCCTGGGTTTTGAATGGTAAAGGTGTGACCCAGCTTTTTGACTCGTCCTTTACTATTTCTTGATCCATGATATCCAAGAACAGCTTGTCTTCTATGGACATCACGACCCTGTTGTCCTCTCTCGTCCTGTGGAAGACTGTGCACCCTAAATGATCTTGCTCACAGTCGCAGGCGTGGTATTCACAGGAGGGGTCTGCAAAGGGACAAGGCATGGGAGTGCTTTGTGGCAACTCTTTTATCAGGAAACTGTTGTGGCATGGCTGGAATAGGGAAGGATGTTCACTTTCAAGTGTGTTGGTAAGCATGCTGTTGACTGAGGTCGGCTTGTGTGCTCCTCCTAGACAGATGTCTCCTATGATGACCAATCCTAGGTCAAGTCTCTGGCGTATGGAGCATTCTGGGAACCGTTAATCTGTCCCGTAGCCTTATGAACTCGTAGTATGTCTCTTCCAAGAAGTAGGACTATTGATGCTTCTGGGTCAAATTTCGGTATCAGGTGAGTTATACGTCACAGGTGGGAGAGGTATGTTGCTAGCTCTGGTGTAGGTATCTCTGACCGGTTGTCAGGAATGTGATTGCACTTCAGTATGGTTGGCAGGGGCAAGCAGGTCTGACCATCTATGGACTCTACCATGTATCCAGTTGCCTTCCTCCCCGCCATCTCGATTTCTGCTGGGCAGAACAATTATATTTCTTAATATTCCATTAAATGAATAAATCGCTTCCACAATTTAGGGACTTGAAAATGACACAATACATTTTCAGGTAACACTATGATGCATAGAGCCTCGTGCGGCGTATAGTGTAAGCTCTCGCCTACGACCTGAAAGTTGCAAGTTCAATCCCTGCATGATTCAGGTAGCCGGCTTAAGGTAGACAGAAAAGTTAAAAGTTATGGTTCTTGAAAAGTGGAAATGAAAATTCCTCCACCCCCGCAAAAAAAATTGATGTGCGTCCTTAAGCCCAAAATAGTCCATGTCCTTAAGGATTTAAGGTAGATTTCTGAATTTTGATTTTCTCCACTTTTACCAGGGTATTTAGAAACAGAGCTACTGTATACAGTGAATTAAGCACCCAGGGCGCAGCAAAGTCTCTATAGCTCTATCCATAAACGCATATCACACATTTTTGTACCTTCTAAATCAGGGACTAACGTTTAATATTTGTAGATTCTTCAACTTTCACAAAGAATATGAAGCACAAATTTCTGGACCGTTGGGACCATGGCCTAATAACGAATGCTCATTGATACCGCCCTCATTGATCTATATAATCATAAGCAGAATTACTGTAAATCAGTTCCTGCTCATTCCAGCAACAGAAGAACATAAATTGGCGCATAATATACTTTTTGTAATAGTCATTAGTTATGCCAGCTGGGCCAGGGAAACTTGTTAGCTTTTAAAGAATTAATAGTTTATAGTATGTCTGATGTTAAAAAGAGTTGGGAGAGCTGTGACACTTGTTACTCTGTAATATGCAGGAGTGAAATGTTGGCGATGAAACTCCTAATGCCTTCTCAGGAGGGTTAGGGAGTTGATGGATCTGAGGAGAGGTTATAAACACAGGGATAATAAGCAGTGAGGGTATCCTCAATGCCTTGGGGATCAAATTTATGTTTGTATTATGGTTATGAATATATGGAATCTTGGAATTTAGTGATTGGATCTTAAGTCTTATAGCTATAATGAGCCCACTTTGTTTTCTGTCAATAGCATCACATTTTAATTCTCCTTAGGGCTTAATAAAATTTATAATTTAGTCTGTAGTTGAGAGACTTGCTGGAACCTCAAATTCGCTATGTTGTATACAAAGATAGTTGAAAAAACATCAATCTAGGGTGCTGCATTCAATCTGTCCACGAATAGACCCAATGACTGTAATGACAGTGCTTTGGGGATTCAATTGCAGACAGCTAGCAAGCAGTGCCTAAAGTGATGGTTTTTCAGCTTTCTATAAGTAAACAGTGATTGAAATGTGCTAAGTGTGGGAATGTCTGTATGAATTAATTGTGTGACAAACCAATTTAAATTTTAGCCAGCGAGAGGGAACACAATAATATTCATTTACATTCCATATTACTATCTATCTATCTATCTATCTATCTATCTATCTATCTATCTATCTATCTATCTATCTATCTATCTATCTATCTATCTATCTATGAAAGCCCTCACTGACTGACTGACTGACTCACTCACTAACTGACTCACTGACTCATTGACTTACTGACTCACGCGCCACTAATTCTCCCACTTCCCAATGTCGTAGAAGCATGAAATTTGGCACCATCATAGATTATGTCCAACATAGGAAAAGTAAAGAGGTCCCAACTCGATTATTCAATTCTAAGTGCAAAAGAATTAGCATCCAAATTTTAAGTACGAAATCTAATTCATTTCCCGATGTCATAGAAACTTGAAATTTGGCAAAAGTATTGATTATGTCATAAGTAGGAAAAGTAAAGAGGTCCCAACTCGATTATTCAATTCTAAGTGCAAAAGAATTAATGTCCGAATTTTACGTACGTAATCTTATTCTCCCACTTGAAATTTGGCATGAGCATTGATTATGTTATAAATAGGAAAAGTTAATGGGTCCCAACTCGATTATTCAATTCTAAGCGCAAAAGAATTAGCGTCCAAATTTTATGTACGGGAATCTAATTCTCTCACTTCCCGATGCAACAAATAATTACACAAATTTTACCGCACAAATGTGAAATTTGCCATGACCATTCTTTGCGTACTAAATATTGGAAATTTAAAGGGTTGCAACTTGATTATTCAATCCTATGCATAAAAGTAAGTGACCCCCTATGTAATGTAACTAATACACATCTGTAATGCACAAACTTGAAATTTGGCATGACCATTCCTATGTTATGTAACCAATAACATATCTGTACCCCGCAATATATGAGACAGTTATCTCCTCAGCAAAACAAAACGCATTTAGAAATATGAGTATATACTGACAGGAATAAAACTGAATGTCGTATGTATTGAAAGGCTGTAAAGTACAAAAGGAAGTGGACATGGACTGCTGGGATGGAGTATGCCTTTAAGTATAACAAGGGGCTGCAACCTTCAGTCTGGGTAGCAAATTTGAATAAAAAGGGGCGTTACCTTTCAGGGTAAAAATGAGCAGCATGTGTGAGGTGGACATTCTGTGGGGTGAAATTTTCACATACAGTCTGAGATAAATCTCTCTCCTATCTGCCTATACACTGAGAGGAATCTATCTGATCTGTGTGCTATGAGCAGTGTGTGTGAGGTGGCACATTGTGTGGGGTGACATTTTCAAAAAACTACCTTTTTCATTTTAATGAGGAATTATTATACCCTTTTAAAATTCAATTGTTTTCTTATTTGTTTTTCACAAATCTTTTTAATTTTATTTTTTTTATTTTATATACGTCACATGGTTACCTCCACGTGGTGTTTCCTGGGTAACGCAAAGAACCATGCAAAATGGTGAACATATTTTTTCTTCGGTATCTCTAAAGTAACCACGACTACATAAGATTTTCCGTGTGAACACCAGATAAACACCAGTACCAAATTAACTCGGGCAAAGCCGGGTATATCAGCTAGTATAGTATAAATAGTTTTTGCCCGTGTGAAATTCGTATTACACTTTCTAGATGATGCAAATCATAACTATCTTCATAATTATTATGTTGCTAATTAGAGATGAGCGAGCACCGAAATGCTCGGGTGCTCGTTACTCGGGACGAAATTATCGCGATGCTCGAGGGTTCGTTTCGAGTAACGAACCCCATTGAAGTCAATGGGCGACCCGAGCATTTTTGTATTTCGCCGATGCTCGCTAAGGTTTTCATGTGTGAAAATCTGGGCAATTCAAGAAAGTGATGGGAACGACACAGCAACGGATAGGGCAGGCGAGGGGCTACATGTTGGGCTGCATCTCAAGTTCACAGGTCCCACTATTAAGCCACAATACCGGCAAGAGTGCCCCCCCCCCCCTCCCAACAACTTTTACTTCTGTAAAGCCCTCATTAGCAATGCATACCTTAGCTAAGCACCACACTACCTCCAACAAAGCACAATCACTGCCTGCATGACACTCCGCTGCCACTTCTCCTGGGTTACATGCTGCCCAACCCCCCCCGCACGACCCAGTGTCCACAGCGCACACCAAATTGTCCCTGCGCAGCCTTCAGCTGCCCTCATGCCACGCCACACTCATGTCTATTTATAAGTGCGTCTGCCATGAGGAGGAACCGCAGGCACACACTGCAGAGGGTTGGCACGGTTAGGCAGCGACCCTCTTTAAAAGGGGCGGGGCGATAGCCCACAATGCTGTACAGAAGCAATGAGAAATATAATCCTGTGCCACCGCCATCAGGAGCTGTACACGTGGGCATAGCAATGGGGAACCTATGTGCCACACACTATTCATTCTGTCAAGGTGTTTGCATGCCCCAGTCAGACCGGGCTTTTTAATTCATAGACACAGGCGGGTACAACTCCCTATTGTGAAGTCCCTGTGGACCGACAGCATGGGTGGCTCCCTGGAACCCACCGGCGGTACATAAAAATATCCCATTGCAGTGCCCATCACAGCTGAGGTAGTAATGTCGTGCTTAATGCAGGTGGGCTTCGGCCCACACTGCATGCCCCAGTCAGACTGGGGTTCTTTACAAGTGGAAACAGATGCATTTATAATTCCCTGTGGACCCACAGCATAGGTGGGTGCCAGGAAGCCACCGGCGGTACATAGAAATATCCCATTGCATTGCCCAACACAGCTGAGGTAGTAATGTCGTGCTTAATGCAGGTGGGCTTCGGCCCACACTGCATGCCCCAGTCAGACTGGGGTTCTTTACAAGTGGACACATGTAGGTTAAACTCCGAGTGCACCTACAGCATGGGTGGCTTCCTGGAACCCACCGGCGATACACAAAAATATCCCATTGCATTGCCCAACACAGCGGATGTAACGTCAGCTGTAATGCAGGTGGGCTAAAAATTCATTTGATTACACTGTAGGCGAGGGCCCACAAAAATTGCTGTATCAACAGTACTAATGTACATCCAAAAAATTGGCCATGGCCAACCAAGAGGGCAGGTGAAACCCATTAATCGCTTTGGTTAATGTGGCTTAAGTGGTAACTAGGCCTGGAGGCAGCCCAGTGTAACGAAAAATTGGTTCAAGTTAAAGTTTCAACGCTTTTAAGAGCATTGAAACATATAAAAATTGTTTAGAAAAATTATGAGTGAGCCTTGTGGCCCTAAGAAAAATTGCCCGTTCAGCGTGATTACGTGAGGTTTCAGGAGGAGGAGCAGGAGGAGGAGGAGGAATATTAGACACAGATTGATGAAGCAGAAATGTCCCCGTTTTGGATGGTGAGAGAGAACGTAGCTTCCATCCGCGGGTGCAGCCTACGTATTGCTTACGTATCGCTGCTGTCCGCTGGTGGAGAACAGAAGTCTGGGGAAATCCAGGCTTTGTTCATCTTGATGAGTGTTAGCCTATCGGCACTGTCGGTTGACAGGCGGGTACGCTTATCTGTGATGATTCCCCCAGCCGCACTAAACACCCTTTCCGAGAAGACGCTAGCCGCAGGACAAGCAAGCACCTCCAGGGCATACAGCGCTAGTTCAGGCCACGTGTCCAGCTTCGACACCCCGTAGTTGTAGGGGGCAGAGGCGTCACGGAGGACGGTCGTGCGATCGGCTACGTACTCCCTCACCATCCTTTTACAGTGCTCCCGCCGACTCAGCCTTGACTGGGGAGCGGTGACACAGTCTTGCTGGGGAGCCATAAAGCTGTCAAAGGCCTTGGACAGTGTTCCCCTGCCTGTGCTGTACATGCTGCCTGATCTCCGCGCCTCCCCTGCTACCTGGCCCTCGGAACTGCGCCTTCTGCCACTAGCGCTGTCGGATGGGAATTTTACCATCAATTTGTCCGCCAGGGTCCTGTGGTATAGCATCACTCTCGAACCCCTTTCCTCTTCGGGTATGAGAGTGGAATGGTTCTCCTTATACCGTGGGTCGAGCAGTGTGTACACCCAGTAATCCGTAGTGGCCAGAATGCGTGTAATGCGAGGGTCACAAGAAAGGCATCCTAACATGAAGTCAGCCATGTGTGCCAGGGTACCTGTACGCAACACATGGCTGTCCTCACTAGGAAGATCACTTTCAGGATCCTCCTCCTCCTCAGGCCATACACGCTGAAATGATGACAGGCAAGCAGCATGGGTACCGTCAGCAGTGGGCCAAGCTGTCTCTTCCCCCTCCTCCTCATCCTCCTCATGCTCCTCCTCCTCCTCCTGAACGCGCTGAGATGTAGACAGGAGGGTGCTCTGACTATCCAGCGACATACTGTCTTCCCCCGGCTCTGTTTCCGAGCGCAAAGCGGCTGCCTTTATGGTTTGCAGGGAACTTCTCAAGATGCATAGCAGAGGAATGGTGACGCTAATGATTGCAGCATCGCCGCTCACCACCTGGGTAGACTGCTCAAAGTTTCGGAGGACCTGGCAGATGTCTGCCAACCAGGCCCACTCTTCTGAAAAGAATTGAGGAGGCTGACTCCCACTGCGCCGCCCATGTTGGACTTGGTATTCCACTATAGCTCTACGCTGCTCATAGAGCCTAGCCAACATGTGGAGCATAGAGTTCCACCGTGTGGGCACGTCGCACAGCAGTCGGTGCACTGGCAGATTAAACCGATGTTGCAGGGTGCGCAGGGTGGCAGCGTCCGTCTTGGACTTGCGGAAATGTGCGCTGAGCCGGCGCACCTTTACGAGCAGGTCTGACAAGCGTGGGTAGCTTTTCAGAAAGCGCTGAACCACCAAATTAAAGACGTGGGCCAGGCATGGCACGTGCGTGAGGCTGCCGAGCTGCAGAGCCGCCACCAGGTTACGGCCGTTGTCACACACGACCATGCCCGGTTGGAGGCTCAGCGGCGCAAGCCAACGGTCGGTCTGCTCTGTCAGACCCTGCAGCAGTTCGTGGGCCGTGTGCCTCCTATCTCCTAAGCTGAGTAGTTTCAGCACGGCCTGCTGACGCTTGCCCACCGCTGTGCTGCCACGCCGCGCGACACCGACTGCTGGCGACGTCCTGCTGCTGCTGACACATCTAGATTGCGAGACAGAGGTTGAGGAGGAGGTGGGTGCTTTAGTGGAAGAAGCATACACCGCCGAACATACCACCACCGAGCTGGGGCCCGCAATTCTGGGGGTGGGTAGGACGTGAGCGGTCCCAGGCTCTGACTCTGTCCCAGCCTCCACTAAATTCACCCAATGTGCCGCCAGGGAGATGTAGTGGCCCTGCCCGCCTGTGCTTGTCCACGTGTCCGTAGTTAAGTGGACCTTGCCACTAACCGCATTGGTGAGGGCGCGTACAATGTTGCGGGAGACGTGGTCGTGCAGGGCTGGAACGGCACATCGGGAAAAGTAGTGGCGACTGGGAACTGAGTAGCGCGGGGCCGCCGCCGCCATCATAGCTTTGAAAGCCTCCGTTTCCACAACCCTATACGGCAGCATCTCAAGGCTGATAAATTTGGCTATGTGGACGGTTAACGATTGAGCGTGCGGGTGCGTGGCGGCGTACTTGCGCTTGCGCTCCAACACTTGCGCTAGCGACGGCTGGACTGTGCGGTGCGAGACATTGCTGGATGGGGCCGAGGACAGCGGAGGTGAGGGTGTGGGTGCAGGCCATGAGACGGTCGTGCCTGTGTCCTGAGAGGGGGGTTGGATCTCAGTGGCAGGTTGGGGCACAGGGGGAGAGGCAGCGGTGCAAACCGGAGGCGGTGAACGGCCTTCGTCCCACCTTGTGGGGTGCTTGGCCATCATATGTCTGCGCATGCTGGTGGTGGTCAGGCTGTTGGTGGTGGTTCCCGGCTGATCTTGTGATCTTGGCGCGACAAAGGTTGCACACCACTGTTCGACGGTCGTCAGGCGTCTCGGTGAAAAACTGTCAGACCTTAGAGCACCTCGGCCTCTGCAGGGTGGCATGGCGCGAGGGTGCGCTTTGGGAAACACTTGGTGGATTATTCGGTCTGGCCCTGCCTCTACCCCTGGCCACCGCACTGCCTCTTGCAACCTGCCCTGCTGCTGCCCGTGCCTCCCCCTCTGAAGACCTGTCCTGTGTAGGCGTTGCACACCATGTGGGGTCAGTCACCTCATCGTCCTGCTGCTCTTCCTCCGAATCCTCTGTGCGCTCCTCCCTCGGACTTACTGCCCTTACTACTACCTCACTGCAAGACAACTGTGTCTCATCGTCATCGTCCTCCTCACCCACTGAAAGGTCTTGAGACAGTTGCCGGAAGTCCCCAGCCTCATCCCCCGGACCCCGGGAACTTTCCAATGGTTGTGCATCAGTGACGATAAACTTATCTGGTGGGAGAGGAACCACTGCTGCCCAATCTGAGCAGGGGCCCGAGAACAGTTCCTGGGAGTCTTCCCGCTCCTGAGCATGTGTCATTGTAGTGGAGTGAGGAGGCTGGGAGGAAGGAGGAGCAGCAGACAGAGGATTTGGATTAGCAGCAGTGGACGGCGCAGAACTGTGGCTGGACGATAGGTTGCTCGAAGCACTTTCTGCCATCCAGGACAGGACCTGCTCACACTGCTCATTTTCTAATAAAGGTCTCCCGCGTGGACCCATTAATTGGGCGATGAATGTGGGGACGCCAGAAACGTGCCTCTCTCCTAATCGCGCAGCAGTCGGCTGCGACACACCTGGATCAGGAGCTCGGCCTGTGCCCACACCCTGACTTGGCCGTCCACGTCCTCTAGGCCTACCCCTACCCCTCAGCATGCTGTATTACCAGTGATTTGATTTCCCAGGCAGGAAAGAAATTGGCGCAAGGCTGCACTCAACCGTAGCTGGTTGCGTCTGATTTTTTTACGTTCTCCACGCAGCACACACATACCCAGAGCCCTTAGGACTGACAGAGGCAGGGCAAATATACTTTTTTCCCTTTTGTTTAAAAGGATAGGCCCACTGCGTCTATTCACTGAATAATAAGTTTAATAACTGACACTGTGTTGCGGCCCTGCAAAAGTGTCACAGAACTTTACTGTTGCAGAGTTATTAACTGTGGCAGAGCAGGTATTTCCCAGGCAGGAAAGAAATTGGCGCAAGGCTGCACTCAACCGTAGCTGGTTGCGTCTGATTTTTTTACGTTCTCCACGCAGCACACACGTACCCAGAGCCCTTAGGACTGACAGAGGCAGGGCAAATATACTTTTTTCCCTTTTGTTAAAAAAGAAAAGGCCCACTGCGTCTATTCAATGACTAATATAACTGTGTTGCGGCCCTGCAAAAGTGTCACAGAACTTTACTGTTGCAGAGTTATTAACTGTGGCAGAGCAGGTATTTCCCAGGCAGGAAAGAAATTGGCGCAAGGCTGCACTCAACCATAGCTGGTTGCGTCTGATTTTTTTACGTTCTCCACGCAGCACACACGTACCCAGAGCCCTTAGGACTGACAGAGGCAGGGCAAATATACTTTTTTCCCTTTTGTTAAAAAAGAAAAGGCCCACTGCGTCTATTCAATGACTAATATAACTGTGTTGCGGCCCTGCAAAAGTGTCACAGAACTTTACTGTTGCAGAGCTATTAACTGTGGCAGAGCAGGTATTTCCCAGGCAGGAAAGAAATTGGCGCAAGGCTGCACTCAACTGTAGCTGGTTGCGTCTGATTTTTTTACGTTCTCCACGCAGCACACACGTACCCAGAGCCCTTAGGACTGACAGAGGCAGGGCAAATATACTTTTTTCCCTTTTGTTAAAAAAGAAAAGGCCCACAGCATCTATTCAATGACTAATATAACTGTGTTGCGGCCCTGCAAAAGTGTCACAGAACTTTACTGTTGCAGAGTTATTAACTGTGGCAGAGCAGGTATTTCCCAGGCAGGAAAGAAATTGGCGCAAGGCTGCACTCAACCGTAGCTGGTTGCGTCTGATTTTTTACGTTCTCCACGCAGCACACACATACCCAGAGCCCTTAGGACTGACAGAGGCAGGGCAAATATACTTTTTTCCCTTTTGTTAAAAAAGAAAAGGTCCACTGCGTCTATTCAATGACTAATAACTGTGTTGTGGCCCTGCCTACACAATTCTGTGCCTGTAGTATCAATGCAGGGTGCAATGCTCTGCACCGCCGATTTTGAGAAAAAAAAAAAAAAAAGCAACACAGCTAACAGCAGCCTGCACAGTACTCCACACAGTTAAATGTGGCCCTAGAAAGGACCGTTGAGGTTCTTGAAGCCTACACTCACTCCTAACACTCTCCCTGCCTAAGCACCACTTCTGTCCCTAATACCGGGTGCAATGCTCTGCACTGCCGATTTTGAGAAAAAAAAAAAATTTCTCCACTGCTAACAGCAGCCTGCACACACATAGATGTGGCCCTAAGAAGGACCGTTGGGGTTCTTGAAGCCTACACTCACTACAAACACTCTCCCTACAGCAACTCCAATAGAACAGCACTTTCCCTCAGCTAACTCACAAGCCATCTGAGGCGAGCCGCGGGAGGGGCCGACTTTTATACTTGGGTGACATCTGATCGCCCCAGCCACTCACAGCAGGTGGGTGGTATAGGGCTTGAACGTCACAGGGGGAAGTTGTAATGCCTTCCCTGTCTTTCAATTGGCCAGAAAAGCGCTAACGTCTCAGAGAGGAAACTGAAAGTAACCGGAACACCGTGTGGTACTCGTTACGAGTAACGAGCATCCCGAACACCCTAATATTCGCACGAATATCAAGCTCGGACGAGTACGTTCGCTCATCTCTATTGCTAACCCATCGCTAATTAACTGACGTTATAAACCTTTAACTTTCTTTATCATATGTCTTTGGTGTTTTTTATTATATAAACCATTCTCTTAA
Source organism: Eleutherodactylus coqui (assembly GCF_035609145.1). Classification (NCBI taxonomy): domain Eukaryota; kingdom Metazoa; phylum Chordata; class Amphibia; order Anura; family Eleutherodactylidae; genus Eleutherodactylus; species Eleutherodactylus coqui. The sequence continues at coordinate 61,154,094 of NC_089838.1, read as the reverse complement.
TACCTGCATTATGAGAGGTCCTTTAAATTGTGTCGTCACTGATCAGATTTGCAGACGACACAAAGCTAGGAGGGATAGCTAACACTCGGGAAGAGAGGGGAAGTTTTCAAAAAGATTTGGAAAAGCTTGGACAGTAGGCGGCAACTAACAAAATGGTATTTAACAAGGAGAAATGCAAAGTCCTACATCTGGGCAACAAAAACGAAAAAAGCACATGCAGAATGGGGGGAATTGGGCTAAGCAGGACATGTGAAATAGACTTGGGTATACTAATAGATAATAGACTGAACATGAGTCAACAATGTGATGCAGCAGCCAAAAAGGCAAACACAATTCTGGGATGTATTAAAAGAAGCATAGAGTCTAGATCACGGGAGGTAATTATCTCCCTCTATTCTTTCTTGGACAGACCTCATCTGGGATACTGTGTCCAGTTGTGGGCACCCCACTTTAAAAAATACATAGACAAACTGGAGCAAGTTCAGAGAAGCGTTACCAAGGTGGTGAGCGGTCTGCAAACCATGTCCTATGAGGAACGGTTAAAGGATCTGGGAATGTTCAGCTTGCAAAAAAGAAGGCTGAGAGGAGACTTAATAGCGGTCTACAAATATCTGAAGGGTTGTCAGACTGCAGAGGGATCATCCCTATTCTCATTTGCACAGTGAAGACTAGAAGCAATGGGATAAAACTGAAAGGGAGGAGACACAAATTATATATTAGAAAAAACTTTCTGACAGTGAGGGTGATGAATGAGTGCAACAGGTTACCACGGGAGGTGATGAGTTCTCCTTCAACTGAAGTTCACTGAAAAAGCCAAAAATACAATACCTGAAGGTCTGCAAAGCAGACACGGTCGCCATAGGCACGATCGCCATAAGGCAGGCACAATCGCCACCGGCACAATCGCCGTAGGGCAGGCGCAATGGCCCTAAGCCCTAAAGATATGCAGTCAGCCAGACAATAATGTGGAGGAGCAGCTTGTTCCTGGCAGGCTAATATGCAGTCACCCACTCAACCCAGCCCAGATTGGGGAGGAGTGACTGCATATACTAATAGCCTGCACATGTGAACGATACCAAAGATGTCAGCCATAGATGGGTGGTGACTAGAGATGAGCGAACGTGTTCTTCCGAGCTTGATATTCGTGCGAATATTAGGGTGTTCGGGATGTTCGTTATTCGTAACGAACACCATGCGGTGTTCTGGTTACTTTCACTTCCTTCCCTGAGGCGCGCTTTTTTTGGCCAATTGAAAGACAGGGAAGGCATTACAACTTCCCCCTGTGACGTTCAAGCCCTATACCACCCCCCTGCTGTGAGTGGCTGGGAAGATCAGGTGTCACCCGAACATAAAAGTCGGCCCCTCCCGCGGTTCGGCTCAGATGCCTGGTGAGTTAGATGAGGGACAGTGCTGTTTGTACCGGAGCTGCTGTAGGGAAAGAATTGGTAGTTAGTGTAGGCTTCAAGACCCCCCAAAGGTCCTTATTAGGGCCACTGATAGCTGTGTGTTGGCTGCTGTTAGCAGTGCCATTTTTTTTTTCCTCAAAATCGGCTCTGCAGAGCGTTGCACCTGGCATTAGGGACAGAAGTGCTGCATAGGCAGGGAGAGTGTTAGGAGTGAGTGTAGCCTTCAAGAACCTCAACGGTCCTTTCTAGGGCCATATTTATCCGTGTGCAGTACTGTCCAGGCTGCTGTTAGCTGTGCTGCATTTTTTTGGGGCTTCTCAAAATCGCCTCTGCAGAGCATTCCACCCTCCATTGATACTGCAGGGAAAGAATTGTATAGGCAGGGCCACAACACAGTTATTATTCATTGAATATACGCAGTGCTGCCTTTTGCTTGTAAAACAAGTGAAAATAATTCTATTTGTCCTGCCTCTGTCCGTCCTAACGCCGGTGGACACGTGTCGGCTGCGTCTGCAACCTGTAAAAATCATACGCACCCAGCTACGTTTTACTCCTGGCTTCGCCATTTGCTTTCCTTAATTGGGAAAAAAAATACCTGCTCTGCCACAGTTAATAACTCTGCTACGCTCACGTTCTGTGACACATTAGCAGGAAAACAGCACAGTTATTAAACTTCTCATGTTCATAGAATATACGCAGTGCTGCCTTTTGGTGCAAAAAAACGGAAAATAATTCTATTTGTCCTGCCTCTGTCCGTCCTAACGCCGGTGGACACGTGTCGGCTGCGTCTGCAACCTGTAAAAATCATACGCACCCAGCTACGTTTTACTCCTGGCTTCGCCATTTGCTTTCCCTAATTGGGAAAAAAAATACCTGCTCTGCCACAGTTAATAACTCTGCTACCCTCACGTTCTGTGACACATTAGCAGGAAAACAGCACAGTTATTAAACTTCTCATGTTCATAGAATATACGCAGTGCTGCCTTTTGGTGCAAAAAACCCGAAAATAATTCTATTTGTCCTGCCTCTGTCCGTCCTAACGCCGGTGGACACGTGTCGGCTGCGTCTGCAACCTGTAAAAATCATACGCACCCAGCTACGTTTTACTCCTGGCTTCGCCATTTGCTTTCCCTAATTGGGAAAAAAACTACCTGCTCTGCCACAGTTAATAACTCTGCTACCCTCACGTTCTGTGACACATTAGCAGGAAAACAGCACAGTTATTAAACTTCTCATGTTCATAGAATATACGCAGTGCTGCCTTTTGGTGCAAAAAAAACGAAAATAATTCTATTTGTCCTGCCTCTGTCCGTCCTAATGCCGGTGGACACGTGTCGGCTGCGTCTGCAACCTGTAAAAATCATACGCACCCAGCTACGTTTTACTCCTGGCTTCGCCATTTGCTTTCCCTAATTGGGAAAAAAAATACCTGCTCTGCCAGAGTTATAATAACTCTGCTACCCTCACGTTCTGTGACACATTAGCAGGGACACAGCACAGTTATTAAACTTAGATTATTCATTCACTAGAGGCAGTGGGGCCTTTCGTTTTCCAAAAAGGGCAAAAATTATATTTGGCCTGCAGTCTTGCGCCAATTTATTTCCTGCCTGTGAAATCAAATCACTGGTAATACAGCATGCTGAGGGGTAGGGGTAGGCCTAGAGGACGTGGACGCGGCCGAGGACGCGGAGGGCCAAGTCAGGGTGTGGGCACAGGCCGAGCTCCTGATCCCGGTGTGTCGCAGCCGACTGCTGTGCGATTAGGAGAGAGGCACGTTTCTGGCGTCCCCACACTCATCGCCCAATTAATGGGTCCACGCGGGAGACGGTTATTAGAAAATGAGCAGTGTGAGCAGGTCCTGTCCTGGATGGCAGAAAGTGCTTCGAGCAACCTATCGTCAACACGCAGTTCTGCGCCGTCCACTGCTGCAAATCCGAATCCTCTGTCTGCTGCTCCTCCTTCCTCCCAGCCTCCTCACTCCACTACAATGACACATGCTCAGGAGCGGGAACACTCCCAGGAACTGTTCTCGGGCCCCTGCTCAGATTGGGCAGCAGCGGTTCCTCTCCCACCAGAGGAGTTTATAGTCACTGATGCCCAACCATTCGAAAGTTCCCGGGGTCCGGGGGATGAGGCTGGGGACTTCCGCCAACTGTCTCAACAACTTTCTGTGGGTGAGGAGGACGATGACGATGAGACACAGTTGTCTTGCAGTGAGGTAGTAGTAAGGGCAGTAAGTCCGAGGGAGCAGCGCACAGAGGATTCGGAGGAAGAGCAGCAGGACGATGAGGTGACTGACCCCACCTGGTGTGCAACGCTTACTCAGGAGGACAGGTCTTCAGAGGGGGAGTCAAGGGCATCAGCAGGGCAGGTTGCAAGAGGCAGTGCGGTGGCCAGGGGTAGAGGCAGGGCCAGACCGAATAATCCACCAAGTGTTTCCCAAAGCGCCCCCTCGCGCCATGCCACCCTGCAGAGGCCGAGGTGCTCTAAGGTCTGGCAGTTTTTCACAGAGACGCCTGACGACCGACGAACTGTGGTGTGCAACCTTTGTCGCGCAAAGCTCAGCCGGGGAGCCAACACCAACAGCCTCACCACCACCACCATGCGCAGACATATGATGGCTAAGCACCCCGCAAGGTGGGACGAAGGCCGTTCAGCGCCTCCGGTTTGCACCCCTGCCTCTCCCCCTGTGCCCCAACCTGCCACTGAGATGCAACCCCCCTCTCAGGACACAGGCACGACCGTCTCATGGCCTGCACCCACACCCTCACCTCCGCTGTCCTCGGCCTCATCCACCAATGTCTCGCACAGTCCAGCCGTCGCTAGCGCAAGTGTTGGAGTGCAAGCGCAAGTACGCCGCCACGCACCCGCACGCTCAAACGTTAACCGTCCGCATCGCAAAATTCATCAGCCTTGAGATGCTGCCGTATAGGGTTGTGGAAACGGAGTCCTTCAAAAGTATCATGGAGGCGGCGGCCCCGCGCTACTCAGTTCCCAGTCGCCACTACTTTTCCCGATGTGCCGTCCCAGCCCTGCACGACCACGTCTCCCGCAACATTGTACGCGCCCTCATCAACGCGGTTACTGCCAAGGTCCACTTAACAACGGACACGTGGACAAGCACAGGCGGGCAGGGCCACTACATCTCCCTGACGGCACATTGGGTGAATTTAGTGGAGGCTGGGACAGAGTCAGAGCCTGGGACCGCTCACGTCCTACCCACCCCCAGAATTGCGGGCCCCAGCTCGGTGCTGGTATCTGCGGAGGTGTATGCTTCCTCCACTAAAGCACCCTCCTCCTCCTCCTCCTCCTCCTCTGTCTCGCAATCAAGATGTGTTAGCAGCAGCATGTCGCCAGCAGTTGGTGTCGCGCGGTGTGGCAGCACAGCGGTGGGCAAGCGTCAGCAGGCCGTGCTGAAACTACTCAGCTTAGGCGATAAGAGGCACACGGCCCACGAACTGCTGCAGGGTCTGACAGAGCAGACCGACCGTTGGCTTGCGCCGCTGAGCCTCCAACCGGGCATGGTCGTGTGTGACAACGGCCGTAACCTGGTGGCGGCTCTGCAGCTCGGCAGCCTCACGCACGTGCCATGCCTGGCCCACGTCTTTAATTTGGTGGTTCAGCGGTTTCTGAAAAGCTACCCACGCTTGTCAGACCTGCTCGTAAAGGCGCGCCGGCTCTGCGCACATTTCCGCAAGTCCCACACGGACGCTGCCACCCTGCGCACCCTGCAACATCACTTTAAGCTGCCAGTGCACCGACTGCTGTGTGACGTGCCCACACGGTGGAACTCTACGCTCCACATGTTGGCCAGGCTCTATGAACAACGTAGAGCTATAGTCGAATACCAACTCCAACATGGGCGGCGCAGTGGGAGTCAGCCTCCTCAATTCCTTTCAGAAGAGTGGGCCTGGTTGGCAGACATCTGCCATGTCCTTGGTAATTTTGAGGAGTCTACCCAGGTGGTGAGCGGCGATGCTACAATCATTAGCGTCACCATTCCTCTGCTATGCATCTTGAGAAATTCCCTGCAAACCATAAAGGCAGCTGCTTTGCGCTCGGAAACGGGGGCGGGGGAAGACAGTATGCCGCTGGATAGTCAGGGCACCCTCCTGTCTATTTCTCAGCGCGTACAGGAGGAGGAGGAGGAGCATGAGGAGGATGAGGAGGAGGGGGAAGAGACAGCTTGGGCCGCTGCTGACGGTACACCGGCTGATTGCCTGTCATCCTTTCAGCGTGTATGGCCTGAGGAGGAGGAGGAGGAGGAGGAGGAGGATCCTGAAAGTGATCTTCCTAGTGAAGACAGCCATGTGTTGCGTACAGGTACCCTGGCACACATGGCTGACTTCATGTTAGGATGCCTTTCTCGTGACCCTCGCGTTGCACGCATTCTGGCCACGACGGATTACTGGGTGTACATACTGCTCGATCCACGGTATAAGGAGAACCTGCCCACTCTGATTCCCGAAGAGGAAAGGGGTTCGAGAGTGTTGCTATACCACAGGACCCTTGCGGACAAGCTGATGGTAAAATTCCCAGCCGACAGCGCTAGTGGCAGAAGGCGCAGTACCGAGGGCAAGGTAGCAGGGGATGTGCGTAGATCGAGCAGCATGTACATCCCAGGCAGTGCAACAGTCTTTAAGGGCCTGGCCAGCTTTATGGCTCCCCACCAAGACTGTGTCACCGCTCCCCAGTCACGGCTGAGTCGGCGGGAGCACTGTAAAAGGATGGTGAGGGAGTACGTAGCGGATCGCACGACCATCCTTGGTGACGCCTCTGCCCCCTACAACTACTGGGTGTCGAAGCTGGACACGTGGCCTGAACTAGCGCTGTATGCCCTGGAGGTGCTTGCTTGTCCTGCGGCTAGCGTCTTGTCGGAGAGGGTGTTTAGTGCGGCTGGGGGAATCATCACAGATAAGCGTAGCCGCTTGTCAACCGACAGTGCCGACAGGCTAACACTCATCAAGATGAACAAAGGCTGGATTTCCCCAGACTTCTGTTCTCCACCAGCGGACAGCAGCGATACGTAAGCAATACGTAGGCTGCACCCGCGGATGGAAGCTACGTTCTCTCTCACCATCCAAAACGGGGACATTTCTGCTTCATCAATCTGTGTCTAATATTCCTCCTCCTCCTCCTCCTGCTCCTCCTCCTGAAACCTCACGTAATCACGCTGAACGGGCAATTTTTCTTAGGGCCACAAGGCTCAGTCAAATAATTTTTCTGAACAATTTTTATAAGTTTCAATGCGCTTAAAAGCATTGGAACTTTAACTTGAACCAATTTTCCGTTACACTGGGCTGCCTCCAGGCCTAGTTACCACTTAAGCCACATTAACCAAAGCGATTAATGGGTTTCACCTGCCCTCTTGGCTGGCCATGGCCAATTTTTGGGATGTACATTAGTACTGTTGATACAGCAATTTTTGTGGGCCCTCGCCTACAGTGTAATCAAATTAATTTTTAGCCCACCTGCATTACAGCTGACGTTACCTCAGCTGTGTTGGGCAATGCAATGGGATATTTTTATGTACCGCCGGTGGGTTCCAGGGAGCCACCCATGCTGTAGGTGCACACTGAGTTTTTAATACATCTGTACACTTCTAAAGAACCCGTCTGACTGGGGCATGCAGTGTGGGCCGAAGCCCACCTGTATTACGCACGACATTACTACCTCAGCTGTGTTGGGCAATGCAATGGGATATTTCTATGTACCGCCGGTGGCTTCCTGGCACCCACCCAGGCAGTGGGTCCACAGGGAGTTTAACCTACATGTGTCCACTTGTAAAGAACCCCAGTCTGACTGGGGCATGCAGTGTGGGCCGAAGCCCACCTGCATTAAGCACGACATTACTACCTCAGCTGTGTTGGTCAATGCAATGGGATATTTCTATGTACCGCCGGTGGCTTCCTGGCACCCACCCATGCTGTGGGTCCACAGGGAATTATAAATGCATCTGTTTCCACTTATAAAGAAACCCAGTCTGACTGGGGCATGCAGTGTGGGCCGAAACCCACCTGCATTAACCCTTTCTAGTCCACTGTGTGACCTGTGAAGACATTAGGGTTTAAGGCTGTACAGCTCCGTTGTTGGTAGACGTCCGTCGGGGTTCTCTTACTGTATATTGCCAGCCTCTCTGCTGTCGCAGCCTATCCTACGTGTCAGCTCATGCAGTACTGGCTTTAGCCAGCATATAGCGCCGTTGTATAACGGCAGAAAAAGAGTAAGCCCCCTAGGAAAACCATATACAAATTGGATTGGAAAGGGTTAAGCACAACATTACTACCTCAGCTGTGTTGGGCAATGCAATGGGATATTTCTATGTACCGCCGGTGGCTTCCTGGCACCCACCCATGCTGTAGGTGCACACGGAGTTTTTACTACATCTGTACACTTATAAAGAACCCCAGTCAGACTGGGGCATGCAGTGTGGGCCGAAGCCCACCTGCATTAAGCATGACATTACTACCTCAGCTGTGTTGGGCAATGCAATGGGATATTTCTGTGTACCGCCGGTGGGTTCCAGGGAGCCACCCATGCTGTGGGTCGACAGGGACTTCACAATAGGGAGTTGTACCTGCCTGTGTCTATGAATTAAAAAGCCCGGTCTGACTGGGGCATGCAGACACCTTGACAGAATGAATAGTGTGTGGCACATAGGTTCCCCATTGCTATGCCCACGTGTGCAGCTCCTGATGGCGGTGGCACAGGATTCTATTTCTCATTGCTTCTGTACAGCATTGTGGGCTATCGCTCCGCCACTTTTAAAGAGGGTCGCTGCCTAGCCGTGCCAACCTCTGCAGTGTGTGCCTGCGGTCCCTCGTCATGGCAGACGCAATTCTAAATAGACATGAGCGTGGTGTGGCATGAGGGCAGCTGAAGGCTGCCCAGGGACACTTTGGTGTGCGCTGTGGGGGGGAGGGGGGGCGGTTGGGCAGCATGTAACCCAGGAGAAGTGTCAGTGGAGTGTCATGCAGGCAGTGATTGTGCTTTGTTGGAGGTAGTGTGGTGCTTAGCAAAGGTATGCCATGCTAATGAGGGCTTTTCAGAAGTAAAAGTTGTTGGGAGGGGGGGGGCCACTCTTGCCGGTATTGTGGCTTAATAGTGGGACCTGTGAACTTGAGATGCAGCCCAACATGTAGCCCCTCGCCTGCCCTATCAGTTGCTGTGTCGTTCCCATCACTTTGTTGAATTGCCCAGATTTTCACACATGAAAACCTTAGCGAGCATCGGCGAAATACAAAAATGCTCTGGTCGCCCATTGACTTCAATGGGGTTCGTTGTTCGAAACGAACCCTCGAGCATCGCGGGAAGTTCGTTCCGAATAACGAGCACCCGAACATTTTGGTGCTCGCTCATCTCTAGTGGTGACCCACCATACAGGATATCAACCCTGGCTGATATGACAGCGGGTTGCCCTGTATCTCTAAAGTGGGCCACACTGGCTGACATCTTGGGCTCCCCCACCAACTAGCAAACTACATACAAAAGTACTAATGCATACTAATTTGTTTTTTTCTTTTTCCTCACCTCTGTGATTTTATGTAACTCCTTCAACTGAAGTGTTCAAACAAAGGCTGGACAAATATCTGTCTGGGATGATTTAGTAAATCCTGCATTGAGCAGGAGGTTGGACCCGATGACCCTGGTGGTCCCTTCCAACTCTACCATTCTATGATTCACAACCCTGATTAGTGAATTACCTCATTGTAAACTACATTGGTAGTATTACCTTCAGGTGCAAGCATCACCAGACTGCTAGCAGAACTTACTCTGGAATAGGCCACATAGAACTGACTTATGGTGATTTGTGTGAATTAATAGCAGGCGGAAAAATATTTAAGTTAGTGTTTTTGACAATCGGTACAATATGTATTCAATTTGTTCAATAGATTATTTTTGCCAAGTTACAAGTTCATAGGTGCATTAGGTATTGCCTTCCCATACAAACTTTGACCCCCTTTGTTTTCACTCCCTTAGGGGTTGAATTTCACAAAATCCCTTGTTAGTGGATATCTACGTTATACAAAGAAGCTATGTCTGAATTGCATGTTTCTAACTACAGTAATGTTGGCTCTGTGTTGGTAACTCAGTCGGTCAGGACATTTCATTTTATATGTATAGATTAATATATATCACTAATTGTATTTGATTAAAGCAGTATAAAACATTTTTTATTAGCCTGTAATACCTTGGGCACCCCGCATGTATATCTTTGAAGAAAGGAGAAAGAATAAAACCTCTTTATACAGTTCATATTAGAAAAAGCTTATCATTTTTCCAAATAATTAGTTTTTAAATATATCAAACAATCAGCTCCAAATGTCCAGGACGATACATAAGGAATTTATGGCTTTACTGTAATACAAATGTATGCTCTCCATATGCTGAGGCAAGTACAATTCCATACAGGACTATTGCCCTCAAAAAGGTGAGCCTATCAGGAACCTGTCCCTTAGTGTCCCTATTATGCCAGTCAGACACCACAGATCAGGAAATTATGGCAGAAAATTAGCAAGTATAACATCACATTATAAGATAATATGCTTTTAATTTAAAGGGAAATACTATTCATTGGATGAGGTTAGCCGCTCGGAACTCTAGTTGATCCACCGATCAGGCACCTTCTGTCAGTGCTGCAACACGTAGGGGTATGGAGTAGAAGTTGCTGCTCTGCTTCCTTTGCAGTGGCTGATGCTCGTGGAGCTCCAATTGATTTTAATGAGACCTGTGCCTGCAATTACAAATGCCAGCTTCTATAGGGGGTCAGAGCAGCAGCTTCCGCTACTTCCCACTAGTTTTGCAGCGCTGACAGCAGGCACACGATCCCCTGATCACCAGGGTCCCAAGCAGAGGACCCCAGTTGATCAACTATTGATATCCTGAAGATATATCATTATCATATTTTCCTGAAAAAAACTTTAAGTAGCCTACTATCAAATAAGTAATTTCATATACAGCCCAGATTACAAAAACTTGACACTGTGCTAAATGTAAATAAATATTAATAAAAAAAAGAGAGTACAATGATTTAGAAAGCTTATATAACCATATTGTATTCACAAAAGAACATAAATCAGAAGGTGAAAGTAAGACATTTGTCTATCGCATTAAAAAAAATAAATTAAAAAATTGATGACAGCAACACAACTTTAAAAAATTGGAACAGGGCCATGTCTACCATTGTGTAGCATTCCATCTTCATTTACAGCAGTCTGTGAATGTTTGGGAAGTGAGGAGACCTATTACAGGAGTTTTGGGAGATGAACATTCTCCCATTCTTGTCTGATGTAGGATTCTAGTAGCTCAACAGTCCTGGGTCTTTGCTAGATTTTTAGTTTCATAATTCACCAAATGTTTTCTATTAGTGATAAGTCTAGTTGACAGACGGCCACCCAGACTCTTCTGCTGTGAAGCCATGTTGTTGTGATGGATACAGTATGTGGTTTAGCATTGCCTTGCTGAAATATACAATGGCTCCCTGAAAAAGACGTTGCTTAAATGGAAGAAAATGTTGTTCTAAAACAGGGGTGTCAAACTCATTTTCACCGAGGGCCACATCAGCCTTATGGGTGCCTTCAAAGGGCCGATTCTAACTGTAAGACAGTAAAGTAGAAGTGAATCCCACAGTGGCCTGATTGGTAGTAAGGTCCTCCATAGTGGCCAGTGACGCACACATTTTGCGCATACTCACGCACAGACGCACACCATTCGGCGCAGACGCACGCACACCATTCGGCGCAGACGCACAGACGCACACCATTCGGCGCAGACGCACAGACGCACACCATTCGGCGCAGACGCACAGACGCACACCATTCGGCACAGACGCACGCACACCATTCGGCGCAGACGCACGCACACCGTGCTGCGCAGACGCACGCACATCATTCTGCGCATACAGACGCACACTATTCTGCGCATACACACGCACAGACACACACCATTCGGCGCAGACGCACGCACACCATTCGGCGCAGACGCACGCACACCATTCTGCGCATACAGACGCACACTATTCTGCACATACACACGCACAGACGCACACCATTCTGCGCATACAGACGCACACCATTCTGCGCATACAGACGCACACCATTCTGCGCATACAGACGCACACCATTCTGCGCATACAGATGCACACCATTCTACACATACACACACACAGACGCACACCATTCTGCGCAGACGCACACCATTCTGCGCAGGCGCACGCACACCATTCTGCGCAGGCGCACGCACACCATTCTGCGCAGGCGTACGCACTCCATTCTGCGCAAGCGCACGTACTCCATTCTGCGCAGACGCACGCACTCCATTCTGCGCAGACGCACGCACTCCATTCTGCGCAGACGCACGCACTCCATTCTGCGCAGACGCACGCACTCCATTCTGCGCAGACGCACGCACACCATTCTGCGCAGACGCACGCACAGACGCACACCATTCTGCGCAGACGCACACCATTCTGCGCATTCACACGCACACCATTCTAAACATATACGCACGCTATTAGACATATATACATACAGACACACACATATATACATACAGACACACACATATATACATACATACACATATGCACACAAGGACACTTCTGCATTTTGATACACATATTTATACTTACCTGCATCCAATATGGTCCCACTGGCTAGTATACTGGCTGCTCTCAGTCCTTCTTGCGCCAGTGAGAGGAGGTCAGCGCTGACCAGGCTCTCACCCTGGAGCTGCTCCTCCTCAGCGTCGCTCTCCTGCTGCACAGATCATGTTCTCTGCACTCTTCTTCCCTCCTCCGCGGCCGTTGTCAGTCTGCTGTCGGCACTCCTCTATTACTGTCTGCACTAGACAAAACAAGCTGAGTGAAGATCGCCTACTGACTTCAGCACGGAGGTGAGGGGAACTTACTGCATAGCCGGCGGGCCACAGAAAATGAGGCGGCGGGCCGGATTCGGCCCGCGGGCCTTGTGTTTGACACCTGTGTTCTAAAAGCTCTATACACTGTTCAGCACTGATAGTGCCTTTCAAGATATGCCTGCCCATGCCTTAGGCACTAATGGAACCTCATACAATCAGAAATGCAGGTTTTTGAACTGTGCATTGATAACAAGCTGGATGGTCCCTCTACAATTGAGTCCGCAGGATACGGTGTTCGGTGTTTCCAAAAAGAAATTAACATTTTATTTAATCTGATCACAGTACAGTTTTCCATATTGCCACAGTCCATTTCAAATGAGCTTTGGCCCGGAGAAGACGCCAATATTTTGTTATTGTGTTGATATATGGCTAATTCTCTTCATGGTACAGCTTTACCTTCATTTGCCTGGCAAACTGTTCAGAGACCATGATTTCTGGAAGTATTCCTGAGGCTGTACAGGGATTTGCACTACAAAATCATGCATGTTTTTAATGCTGTGCTATCTGAGGGTCCATAGATCTCAAGCATCCAATATTGACTGTTGGCCTTGTCCCTTGTGCACATGAATTTCTGCAGATTGTCTGAATCTCTTGATATTACATACTGTAGATGCTGGGATATTCAAAGTTTTCACAATTTAATAGTTCCACAATGTTTAGATGCAGTTTTTCAAAGATTGGTGAACCTCTGACCATCGTTTCTTCTGAGAAATTCTTCCACTCTAACATGATATTTTTTTATACAGTTACCGTACTTAGTAGAAAATTGACCCTCCAGCTTTTCACTTACTTCTCCAGCCTTTTGTTACACCTGTTCCAACCTTTTTGAGATATGTTGCTGCCATCAATTTCTAAATGAGCTAATTTTTTATAAATGAAAAGGAAAAATGTCTCACCTTCAACTTCTAATATGTATTCTATGTTTTTTGTAAAAAAATATGGTTATATGAGATTTCCAAATCATTACATTTTTTTTTCCTTTACATTTAACTTGCTTTTGGACTAACATTACATTATTTTTAATTACAAATTTACCTCTTTTTACCTGCATTTTAAAGCTCAAATGTCTTCCAAGTCCACTGACTTAAATTTGTTCTATTTCTCTGCATTGCTTCTTGCTCAGTTTTAGACAGGTTATTATAAAATTTCTACTTCACATGATTAATGCTATCCATACGTTTACTTATGGCTTTGTCTACAAGGAAGATAAATGTCTCCACATATGGCATTAAATAGTTGACATTTTTCTGTAAGATTAAATTGGGTTAATGGCATTTTCAAACATTCTGGATGTCGGAAACTTTTATAGTATCAAAATTGGCATGTCTTTAATTATGAGATGAATCTACAAGAATATGGATGTAGCAATATATTTCTGGATGATGCCAATTATTCCTATAATTCTTCAAAATGTATTTTCATGGAAAGTAACACAGCTGAAAATTGGCAAATCATGGAAAATGGGTAACAATGCAAACCATATGTTATTTTTAATACTGGAGACTTTTTATGTAACAAGCACTGGCGTAAATATAGGGGATGTGGTTGCACCCGGGCCCATAAGGCTTCTCCTCTCCATATACGGGGCCCAGTACTATGAATAAAGCATTATAGTTGGGGGTCCTGTTAAAGGTTTTGCATTGGGGCCCAGGAGCTTCAAGTTATGCCTCTGTGTTAAGTGGTTAAGAGAACTTGGAGGGGCTCCAAGATAAACTTTTACACCCGGGCCAATGAGCCTTTAGCTGATTAGAAGCAATAAGAGCTGGGTGTGACTGTTGTCTCTGCATCTTTTATGGCTATTGCTTAACCTTCTGAAGAGGGGCCCCTGGCAGGGGTTATCTCTGGCAGGGATTTTACTAGATTGGGGGGACTAGTGCACTTGGGAACTCCTCCGTTCTCATCAGAACCTCCAACAGAAAGCTTTTCTCAGGGAACTGATCATGAGTCTTGCCAACACCCCTTCCCGCGATATCATCGCATCACTGAAGGACTATTATTTGGCTTGCTCAACGCAGAACTTTTAATAAACAGGGCTTTTAACAAGAACACTGGCAGCACTTTCTGTTTCTCAAATCTTTCCATACTGGGTCACAGGAGTAGGGGAAGATTCAAGCAGTTTCTTTAGATTAAGTAGCTTCTATCTCAAACCAGCCTTCATTCAAATGCACCACTCTATTTACTGCATCACTTACTACTTAGTCTACTAAGTAGTGGAACTTTATTAATTTAGTATTAGCCTAGTAGCACAAAGTTCCACTTTCCAAGTTCCCACTCTACATGATCACGCTGCTACACTCAGCACCTGGGAGGTACAAGAGTTAAAGAAACAGTTACATAAAAACTGAGAACATGTTCTTATCATTAATCTTATATAATTGACATAGCTATGCAAATACTACATTCTGCACCACAGGAGGTCACAAATTAGTAGATTAAAACAGAAATTGATCCAAAGCTCAATCAAAGTGCCAAGGTTCCATTAAAAAAAATAAAAAATTAAAGGTGGATCGGACACTGGTGCCCCTCAAAACCCTGTTACATTGTATTACTTGTTTATAGAACCACAGTGGATTAAAGAATAGTTACAGAGTATTAGCAGGACAAGGAATATTACACAGAGATGATGGAACCAGTTTCACCAAATTTCTCCATTAAAAATAAAAAAAATTAAAGGTGGATCGGACACTGGTGCCCATCAAAACCCTGTTACATTGTAATACTTGTTTATAGAACCAAAGTGGAATAAAAGTTGCACTGTAGTTGGTTGCTGAGGACAACAAAGCTAGTTTTCCTATTACGGTTTTAACAAATGAGATACTATGTGTATTTCTACAACAGCGCAGAGATATTTTTGGCAACAGGAATAAAAAGAGTTTTTTCTTAAGAAAACCAGTGGAAATTTAGTTTATAGCTGTGCACTGCTCACAATGAACCAGCCACATCATTCTACCCAGTTTGAGGATTCCAGGCTGTAATATTTTCTCAGTCCCCCATTTTTTCATGCCACTGCTAAGATGGCTAATTTCATTCACTTATAAGGCTTCATTCAGACGAGTGTTTTTTTTTCGCGCACAAATAGGTGCACAAAAATATTGCCTCTCGTGTGTGGAAAAAAAATGCGTGAACAAAGCTAGAGGCACGATCTACATTTATGCATAATTTGCACATTCACATGGGGAATTCTGCATGGCTAGCAGCATAGCAGTGCATAACACCATGAACGGCCATATCTTCATCCCAGAACTGAGAATCCTTGTCCAGCCCACTGCAAGCTGCTATAAAATGGGCACAAGTATGGCTACGCTGCATTCTGCTTCTGGTTCTACATGGATTTTCAAAACAGTTACTAGACTTGCAGACATGTTGTTGGAAGATGATATTCTTTTTGGTTGGTTGCTGTTGAGCACATTTAGGGAGTCGCCTGAGACTTCGGAGAAGGTGCCTAGTGACCTTGCTAGTGACCAACCTAGTACTAGCAATAGTGCTAGGGTGGTCAGGGGGAGGAGGCTGACTAGGAGGTTCTGGGTGCATCCAATGGAGTCGCAGCATGACCGTATTGGACAGTTTTACTCCTTTTACGAGGACTTGAGGCACCACCTGGAAAAACTCATCACTTTCTGTTTGTTGGTCGTTTAGTTTGATAAACATCTGGAGGAGGTGCGTTCTGGGATTACCCACAGAGATACCACCATGTGTGAGTGTGTCTGTGCTGAGCAAAGAATCCTGGTCACTCTGCAGTAAGTTTATATGTGGCTCTATGTTCAAAGATGCTTATCTATTAATTTCCTTGCCTTTTTTTCTGCCCTCTGTTGGTTTTGTTTTTTTTTACTAGCCATGCTGTGTTTGGAATAACAAAGTTGAAATTGCAGCATAGAATATTAGAGCAAAGGTTGCAAAAAGGAAATAGTAGAGCCGAGGTTGCAGCATAGAATAGTGGACCTGAAGTTGCAGCATGGTACACATCCAGGACACTAGACATAAGCTTCCACAGTAAGTACAAGCATAAGTGTATTGTAGGAAAAGCCAGCTCAACCCAGGCTTGGAAAATTAAAAGCCCAAACTTTAATTTTGTAGTTTAAAATAATTATTGAAATGCAATAATTGTCCGCCAAGGCTCCATTAGTTGTCTTGACTTTGAAATGCTGCTCCTTAATACCTCCAGTTAGATATAGTGCTCCCACCCTTGGTAAGAGTACCCCCAACTCTATATCTATGCCCCCACTGAGTACTGTTGCTCACTGGCGTAAATATAGGGGATGCGGTTACACACGGGCCCATGAGCCTTAGGGGGCCCATAAGGCCTCTCTTCTCCATATAGGGAGCCCAGTACTATGAATAAAGCATTATAGTTGGGGGCCCTGTTACAGGTTTTGCATTGGGGCCCAGAAGCTTTGAGTTATGCCTCTGCATTAAGGGGTTAGGAGATGTTGGGGGGCCCCAAGATAAACTTTTGTACCTGGGCCCATGAGCCTTTAGCTATGCCCCTGCTGTTGCCCCATAATACTCTTCTTCAATAATAGTGCCCCTTTGTGCCCCTCTCCCAGTACTGATGCTCTCTCACTGCTCTTACTTATTAACAGTGCACTTAGATTCTGTCAGTATAGAATCCTTCTTAGTAATAGTGCACCCGCTCAGTATAGATACTGCCTTTGTAATAGTACTCCCCATTCAGTATAGATGTCCCCTTATTATAGTGCTCACCTACTCAATATGTAATTGCACTTCTAATTTATTATACATATCCCATTAGTATTAGTGTCCTCACATGATATATTCATATCCCCCATACTCAACATTCATGCACCCTTACTTATAATACTCCCACACCTTGTATTCATGCCCCCACACTCATTATACATGCCCCTATATCAGTGATTCCCAACTGGGGTGCCGCGAGAGGCTGCCAGGGGTGCTCTTGGTCGTGCTTTAGCCTACTTTATCCTTGTCTGTGGGCTGTGCATGTGCATTTAGTGATATATGTTTGACCTGGCACCTTTAATCTATATGCAGGTGTAACACTGAGTAGCCACTCCCATTCTTAGGTTGTTCCTGTGAGTGGTTGTTCATTAGCACCTTGCACCTATTTATAACTCCTCCATCTAGCATTTGGGCTTTCTGCTTCTACTGGATGGTTTTGTATCATGCCTCCCCTGTGTCCTATTACTATTTTTGGCAAGTGAATTCGGCCATATTTTTCTGTGTTTTTATAGGTTTAAACAGACACTAAATTTTCAGTTAACTAATGGTCATGTAATAGCCTTTGTGTATCTCATCAATCTTGTAACATACCATCATTAAAAATGTTGTTGTTTTACCACTATCAATCAAGTCTAATATGGCTGCCACTAAAGTTCTCCCTTGCAGCTCTTCTGCAATCCATTGCCTGTTGCTAGGTATTGAGCTTCTGTAGTTATCGGGAGATTAAGATGTGAGGGAGGGACTATCTTCACTGCCCTGCATTCACACAGCTATCAGATCTGCAGACACTGTTTCTGCAGTCTTTGCAGTGCCTACCTCTCCTGCTATTACAGCACTTGTGTGTATAAATTACTTTGGGCTTAGTAACTTTTTGGCCAGAATGTCTCTGAATGTCTGACTTCTACAATCATCCTGGGGAAGCAAAGGAGAGGTATTCAGATAATGCCTCCCTGCTGAATGGACCAGAGACAGAGCAACGCGGCATAGGAAGTAAGGGAAAGGAAGTACAGGGCAGTGAACTACTGATAAAATGCTGGGCTTGCTATATGATCTCTACCTGATAGTGAATTACAAACAGCAGGATGGCAGGAAAATGGTAAGAACTTAAAAACATGAAAGAAGGTGCAAACAGCAGCAAATGAGTGGGCAAGGAGAACCTGGTGTGTTTTAGAAAATTAGTTGCAAACTTAGTTGCGCTTTCATTAATGCAAGTATAGACAAACTGAGTCCAGCATAAACATAACAAGAAAATAAATGTACTTGTAACAACAAGTAGATAGGGAGACATTTACTAGTATTTGTGTTTTTCTCATGTTCTTGTTTATTGGTATTAAATAATTTATTTATTACATTTTTATCACCCAGATTCTGTCTAGTTTGAAACAACACAGGCTGTCTTTTGGGTGAACTACCTAAATCTTGAAAATTGCAGACTCTATACTGAAGAAAAATGAGTGCAATTAACAGGAAAATGTTCACCTTCTTATGATTCTGCCAACAGTCTGTGTGATGTACGGTTTACATTGGTTCAAAGTACAATAGATCTCACTAACTCAATTTTTTGTTATCACAGCAAAACCTCCTGCTTCTTTGGGAAGTGTTACAGAGGTAATATGTTCCTAAATAAACACCAGTTTAAAGATACAAAATATGTTAAAATAAGTGAAGCACTGGGAGCTCTACAGTAGTTTCCTGTTGAAGGTATTCTAATAAGACTGTGATTTAATACAGATATTTTGCTGAAAGCAGCTGAAAGTCATACATTTGTGGGGGTTTTTTTGCTTAAGTTGAGTACATGATTTACATTTCATGAGTCGGTTAGCACAGATTGTCCAGTGGGTTAGACCCCATTTACACTGACAGATGATCACTCAAAAGTCACTCAAACGATAGTCTGAGTGACAGTTTTGAGCAATCATCTTTGCATAGTCTATAGTAGCTAAGTAGCTACTTAAGAGCTATGTAGGCTGAGCGGGACACCGCTGCTATCGCTCAGTGAACAATGCTTATGCAGAACAGCTGTAAACAGCTGTATTGTTCTTCACGATTACAGCTCGAGTCCTGCTGTGAACTACCAGCGGGACATGAGCTGAAAGAATCAAATCAGCGCTGCCGACTGTTATAACAGCCTGCACCACTGATAGGAGTTCATCGCTCAATTAAAGTAAGCGCTCCACTGCTCCTGAGGCCCTGTCTGCTCTGCCCGCTCCGATGGAGGAAAGAGGTGACAACACCGTACCTCCTAACCTCTCACTACCGATCGCTGCGGTGTTTGAGGTCCCGCTTTGCCTGCCTGCTCTGACAGAAAACAGAGGTGAGCTCGCAGCTCCTGTTAACCCTGCACTGCCGGCCGCTACTGCTCCTGAGATCCCGGTTGGCTTGCCTGCTCTGACGGAGAAGAGGGGTGAGTACACTGCTCCTGCTAGCCCCTCACAACCAGCAGCTGCTGCTCCTGAGGTCACGGAATGTCTGCCTGCTCAGTCGGAGGCTGAGGGTGAGTTATTTACATCAGTTAACCCCTCACTACCGACCACTGCTACATCTGAGATCCTGTTTACTCTGCAAGTTCTGACAGAGGTCAGAGGTGCACTTCACACAGTTATTAATCCCTCACTGCCAAAATTTACTCAAGAGGAGCAACCTCTGCTACGTTTAGACCAAAACTCCTCTGCTAAATCACCTTTGGATGCTGGGAAGAGTTCAATGGCCTATAAAGGGAAAAATCCACATAAGGGGACACATGTGCCCAAGGTGGCGCCGGCTCCCTGTTATCAGATACAGCCACATGTCTCCCCCTCTGCAAGCCGGCTTAAACAGAGGCAGAGGCTTATGCAGGAACAAGTAGAAGACCCTGCAACATTTAATATGGAAGATTTGATCTCTGTTATGCCCACCTCTGAAAAAACAGTTACAGAAACTTTCATGAAAGAAATGGTGGTAGCTTTAAAAAATTCTCTGCAAACTAACTTTGACTCTCTGACATCTACACTGAAGCTAATGTAGTGGAGTTTGATGAGAGGATTATTCATACTGAAAACAAAATGGGTGAATTAACTCATTCACATAATGATGTTATTGACTCTCACTATGCTTTGTCTGACGAGGTGGATAAATTAAAGTCTAAGCTAGCTGACATGGAGGACAGAAACAGCCGTAACAATGTTAAATTCAGAAGGATTCCAGAGTCGGTCTCACAATCAGAGATCACTAAATATTTACAACAACTGATAAAAGAAATTCTTCCAGACGTGTCTTCTACAGAGTTAATTATTGATAGAGCTCGCAGACTGCCTAAACCTAATTTCATAGCAGAAAAAATACCAAGGGATGTAATTGCATGAATTCACTATTTTCATATAAAGGAAGATCTTATGCAGGCGGTTCGGAAAACAAACCAACTACCAGCGCCATTTGGAGATATGCGTCTTTACATAGATTTATCTCAAGCTACGCTACAGGCGAGAAGAAAATTTGCCAATATTACCAATACCCGCGGGCAGGAAAAAATTTCCCTACAAATGGGGTTTTCCCCCTAAGCTGATAATCCAAAAAGATGGAATAAGGGCTCCCACACACTTGCGTTTGCGTTTTTTGTTAACACGATTGTCAATGGGACGTTCTAATGTTAAAAACGCAACGCACTTGCATTTTTGGTGCATTGTGTTGCGTTTTTAACATTAGAAAATCCCATTGACAATCGTGTTAACAAAAAACGCAAACGCAAGTGTGTGGGAGCCCTAAGCCACATTTTTTTCCAAACTGGAAAAAGAGACAGTTCTATTGTCTTCCTGGAATATACATTTGACAGAAACTACTCCAGCAATTCTGTCTAGGTGACCTAGAACCCACGAGAAAAATCCTGTATCTGATGATCTAGGTCGCTGAACATCAACAATGGTGTCCAACAAGGACCTTTGTTATACCACTCAGAGTTCTCAAAAGTGTTGAACTTTGCCTACCCCCAAGTACAAGCCCAATTTGTATTCCACTGACTTGTTGTTCTGTTGCTCTGTGATTCTTTTGAAAGAATCTCAGTTTCTATTTTTAGAAATGTTTGTTTCTATTGTTAGAATAAGACATGCAACTTATTCCACATTACTCTATAGCATCTTATTTAATAAATATGGCTGTTAAGCTGCCTTCCATAAATGCAAATGGGCTGAATTCACCATTTAGCCGATCTGCAGTATGGAAAGAGGCCCTCGCCACCAATGCTGATATTATTTGTATCCAGGAAACGCATTCTGATGCCTCTGCATGTCCATGAATGACTCAGAATACATTTCCCAACATTTACCTAGGCTGTGCATCTGAAAAGAAAGCAAGCGTTTTGGTTGCATTTAAAGATACTGTTGCTACGGAAATTTCTGCTCTAGAACAGACCCTAAAGATAGATATATACTTCTTTAGGGTACATTAAACTCTATCCCCTTTACCTTACTAAACGTCTATGCGCGCAATTCCGCGGAAATAAGATTTCTAAATAAAACTATTAAGACATTGCGGAGGTATGAAAAGGGCAGATTAATAGTGTGTCGGGATTTTAACCTCATTCCAGATATGACTATGGATTCTCTGGGGATGTTCCTAGGCCTACTCCTTCCTTGAGATCCTGGCTTCAAAAAGAAGCATTTTATGATGTGTTCCATTGCTTAAACGCCTCAGCTAGAGAGTATACTTTCTATTCCCCTTGACATAGAACTTTCTCTCGAATAGATTTAATATTAGTAGATAGCTGGTCATTGCCTTTTGTTGCAGACGCGCAGATAGGCACCACCAATTGGTCTGACCATGCGTCAATCTCAGCTACCTTTTCGTGGGAACGCGACACGGGATGGACTAGGACTTGTAGATGCAAACTCTTCTTGATAGGAATCCCACAACACCTTAGAGGTATCTCTGAGGCTCTGTCAGAATTTTTCGCTATCAATTCTACTCTGGGAGATTCACCTCTCTCGATTTGGAATGCACATAAATAAAGATGAGCGAGCATCCAAATGCTCAGGTCCTCGTTATTCGAGTCGAGCTTTTCGTAAAATTCGAGAGCTCTACTCGAGTAACGAACCCCATTGACTACAATGGGAGACTCGAGCATTTTTGTATGTGGCCTGCCGGGTCCCGAGCTTTTTTTATTGGTCGGTCTCTCTTTCTTTCTCTCTCGCCAGCCTAAAAATTTGCCGTTGACATGCGCGCTGCGTCGTTGGGGGGAGGGGCCAAAACAGGCACATCACAGCGAGGAGGAGCCAAAAACTGGGGTGGGGTCGAACACAGCGTGATGCTCGTTCGAGTAACTAGCACCATCGAGTGCTAATACTCGAACGAACATCAAGCTTGGCAAAGTACGTTCGCTCAACTCTACACATAAAGCCTTTATTAGGGGGATCCTCATCAAGATGAGTGCCAAACACAAAAAAGAAAAGGAAGCACAAATATCTGAAGTCCTCCTACAAATTTCTAAAACGGAAAAGAGTCTCCAGTCCCCCACCTCTGAGACAGATAATGATCAGCTTTTTACATTAAGACAGAATTTACGTAATCTCTTACTAGAAATTTCGACAAATGTATGAAATTCTCTTGAGCAAATTACTATGCATCATATAACAAACCCTCTCGTCTGATGGCAAAATTAACTAAAAAGAAAATTATAAGAGCTAAGGTCCCTTACATCTCATGCCCAGATACTCCCGGGGGAAAAGTGTTCCACCCGAAACACGTAGCTGAATGTTTTCGTAAATTTTATGAAAAATTATACAATCTGAGGATGTTCTTACCCCCCAGCCGACACAAAAAGAGATCCAGACTTTTTTGTCTGATGTGAATCTTCCATCTGTCTCGGAAACACAGAGTGGAATTTTGAACAAATCCATATCACATAAAGAAATTTTAGATACTATCAAACTACTAAAAAAAAACAAATCCCCAGGCCCAGACGGCTTCTCTGATGAATATTATAAATACTTTGCAGAGATATTAACCCCTCATATGTCGCTAGCTTTAAATCAGAGTATAGCACAAGGCAAATTATCGTCAGAAATTCTTGAAGCTACGATAATCACCATTCCCAAGCCAGGTAAAGATCCTTCCTTCACAGCTAATTTTTGACCTATCCCCCTTTTAAACTGTGATACGAAGCTCTATTCAAAAATTATAGCTCAGAGACTGCTTAAAATATTACCAGATATCATACATTCAGGCCAAGTAGGTTTTACTAAGGGGAGACAGGCACCAGATGGAACGAGAAGAATTTTAAATCTTTTATCAAAATTAGAGTCCTCACACATGTCCACTATTTTTCTAACCTTAGATGCCAAAAAGGCTTTTGACAGGCTGCACTGGGGATATGCTTTTTCAGTCCTGGAAAAATTTGGTTTTGACGGAAACATACTCAGAGCAATTAAGGCATTATATACCTTTAGCTAAAGTTCTAGTAGACGAAACTCCTTCCAGCACTTTTCAAATATCAAATGGTACTCGACATTGGTGGCCACTGTCCCCATTAATCTTCACTTTGGTAATGGAATCCCTAGCAGAACATATTAGATAACATCCCACTATTTATGGAATACACGCTGGGAAGAGATCTCACAAAATAAGCTTATTCGCAGATGATATATTGCTAACTTTAACAAAACCTCTGGCCTTTCTCCGCAGTGTCTACGCAATTTTATCTCAGTTCTCTGCAATCTCCTACTACCACTTAAATGTTTCAAAATCACAAAAATTAGGTATAAATGTAAATGAAAAACAAAAAAGAGAGATAAAGCAAGAATTCCCTTTTCAGTGGCAAACAAAAAATATCCCTTACTTAGGTATTAATATATGTTTTCCTCTTTCGGACTTGGTGCCTAACAACTTTTTCCCATTATAACAAGAGATACAAGAAGAGCTGGACACTCTCAAAACGCAGCAGAATACTTGGCTAGGTCGAATAGTATTGCATAAAATGTTAATTCTTTCCAAGATACTATATTATTTCCAGACTTTACCAATACCAATCCCTCATTCAATGCTCTCAAAATTTCAGAAACAACTAACAAACTATGTTTGGCTAGGGAAACCCCCTAGGGTGGCTCTTTCTATTTTGGCTCTCCATAGATCCCAATGAGGAGTAGATTTGCCTAATTTGGAAGCATACTGTAAAGCTCTCCTTTTAAAGCAGTCCTCTTCTTGGTTTTCACACTTCTCAGGGATTAGTTGGCCTACTATAGAATCAGAATTAGGAGATGTACATTCCTTATCTTCACTGATATACACAAAGCTCATAACAATCAAATTTCCACTGCTTGTAAGGAAGTCAGATACCACCCCCCACCCCCCACCCCCTCATTTCTCTACCTATGAAAGCAACTTTAGAGGCCTGGGGTGATCTCCTAAAGTCTTCAGATGCCACAATATCCTGCCAATCAAAACAAATCCCTATGGAGACGTTGGAAATATTTATTCATGGCGTACAAATTAACTCCTGGGTCAAAGCAGGAATAACATTTATTGCAGATCTTTTTGAGAGAGACTCCCTAATGCCCTTTGGGTCCTTAATGGAGAAATTTGGATTACCAAAATCAGAGATATTTAAATACCTTCAAATACGCGTTTCTCCAGAAAAATCCTATTCACACAATTAGAATCCCAAAAGCAATCGCTGCAAGATTAATAACCTCTAAGCAAAATAAAACATTTAGAACAAGGAGCACATATGATCTGTTGGCGGGAGATATGAAAGGGGGGAAAAAGTGCCACCTCTTGAACTGGGAGAAAGAG
This sequence comes from Eleutherodactylus coqui, assembly GCF_035609145.1. NCBI lineage: Eukaryota > Metazoa > Chordata > Amphibia > Anura > Eleutherodactylidae > Eleutherodactylus > Eleutherodactylus coqui. The sequence continues at coordinate 61,129,315 of NC_089838.1, read as the reverse complement.
TTGACCTCAAAATTCTCATTGGAACACTTGTTCAAATCCTTCAGGTGGGCAAAACAAGCCTCTAGATTAGCAAACTTGATAGAGGTACATATAAAGGTGTTAACAAGATAGTACTTTACTAAATCCTAAAAAGGAGTTATTTCTTCTTCTCTCACAGGTAAATTTCAAATTAATTGGATTGTTATTGTTTTATTTGCAAAATTCTTCAAATTCAATTGTAATATTGCGCCTCGAATCCTTTTCCCATACAATAACAATATTGTCGATGTAGCTACCCCACCACACCATGCGCATAAATAAAAAACCTTGGGTATACTTTCCCCGAGTCTTTTCTTCTCACAGGATGTCAAGAACAAAAACAATTGGTTGTCAGACAAAGGATTTGTAGGGTGCGGTAACTCAAGATGTAGTACATGCCATCTAACAAAGAGATTAAGCAAGTTCACTAACAGTACAGGAACCAAAGAATTAATTATTAAAGATTTTATTATTGTAATTCAGTAAATATTATATAAATAATTACCTGCACCAAACGCAATAAATATTTTGTTGGGTGTACAATAAGGAAATGGCGGACACGCGCAACAGAACACATCCGACATATTAATAATAAAAATATAGGTCATTCAGGAGTTGTTAGACATTTTTTTGAGGAACATGGAGGAAGTATTGAAAGTCTAGCTTATTTCGGCATAGAAAAAGTTAAAAATAAGAGAAAGCAAAATGTAGATCGATAAGCAGTTTTGAAACAAGAGGCCTTTTGGATCCTAACTTTGGACACAAGATTTCCAAAGGGTTTAAATGTAAAAACGGATCTCTTATATGTATATTGAGATTTATAATGTTCATTGGGGATGCTTCCCTCCAATTGTGTGATGGTGCTAGTGAAAGTTATTATATTATACTCACATAGTAATATGCGTTGTATATCTTTATGCAATCAATGTAACTTATATCTAGAGATGAGCGAGCACCAAAATGCTCGGGTGCTCGTTACTCGAGACGAAATTTTCGCGATGCTCGAGGGTTCGTTTAGAGGAACGAACCCCATTGAAGTCAATGGGCGACTCGAGCATTTTTGTATATCGCCGATGCTCGCTAAGGTTTTCATTTGTGAAAATCTGGGCAATTCAAGAAAGTGATGGGAACGACACAGCAACGGATAGGGCAGGCAAGGGGCTACATGTTGGGCTGCATCTCAAGTTCCCAGGTCCCACTATTAAGCCACAATAGCGCCAAGAGTGCCCCCCCCTCCCAACAATTTTTACTTCTGAAAAACCCTCATTAGCAAGGCATAACTTAGCTAAGCAACACACTACCTCCAACAAAGCACAATCACTGCCTGCATGACACTCCGCTGCCACTTCTCCTGGGTTACATGCTGCCCAACCCCCCCCCCCCCCCCGCACGACCCAGTGTCCACAGCGCACACCAAAGTGTCCCTGCGCAGCCTTCAGCTGCCCTCATGCCACACGCTGGCCTCATAGCCACACCACCCTCATGTCTATTTATAAGTGCGTCTGCCATGAGGAGGTACCGCAGGCACACACTGCAGAGGGTTGGCACGGCCAGGCAGCGACCCTCTTTAAAAGGAGCGGGGCGATAGCCCATAATGCTGTACAGAAGCAATGAGAAATCCAATCCTGTGCCACCTCCATCAGGAGCTGCAAACGTGGGCATAGCAATGGGGAACCCATGTGCCACACACTATTCATTCTGTCAAGGTGTCTGCATGCCCCAGTCAGACCGGGGTTTTTTATAAATAGTCACAGGCAGGTACAACTCCGCAATGGGAATTCCGTGTGCACCCACAGCATGGGTGGCTCCCTGGAACCCACCGGCTGTACATAAATGTATCCCATTGCAGTGCCCAGCACAGCTGAGGTAACGTCAGGTTTAATGCAGGTGGGCTTCGGCCCACACTGCATGCCCCAGTCAGACTGGGGTTCTTTAGAAGTGGACACATGGAGTTACAACTCTGTGTGGACCGACTGCATGGGTGGGTTCCAGGAAGCCACCAGCGGTACATAAATATATCCCATTGCATTGCCCATCACAACTGAGGTAATGTCAGGTTTAATGCAGGTGGGCTTCGGCCCACACTGCATGTCCCAGTCTGACCGGGGTTTTTAATATATAGATACTGGCAGGTACAAATCCCTAATGTGAAGTCCCTGTGGACCCACAGCATGGGTAGCTCCCTGGAACCCACCGGCGGTACATAAATATATCCCATTGCATTGCCCATCACAGCTGAGGTAACGTCAGGTTTAATGCAGGTGGGCTAAAAATTACTAGGATTACAATGTAGGCGAGGGCCCAAAAAAATTGGTGTACCAACAGTACAAATGTACTTCAGAAAAATTGCCCATGCCCAACCAAGAGGGCAGGTGAAACCCATTAATCGCTTTGGTTAATGTGGCTTAATTTGTAACTAGGCCTGTAGGCAGCCCAGTTAAAATAAAAATTGGTTCAGGTGCAAGTTCCAACGCTTTATTGAATTGAGAACTGAAACGTATAAACATTGTTTACAAAAGTTATATGACTGAGCCTTGTGGGCCTAAGAAAAATTGCCCGTTCGGCGTGATTACGTGAGGTTTCAGGAGGAGGAGCAGGAGGAGGAGGATGAATATAATACACAGATTGATGAAGCTAAAAGGTCCCCGTTTTTTATGGTGATAGAGAACAATGCTTCCATCCGCGGGTGCAGCCTATGTATAGTTTAGCTATCGCTGCTGTCCGCTGGTGGAGAAGAGAACTCTGGGGAAATCCAGTTCATCTTTATGATTGTAAGCCTGTCGGCACTGTCGGTTGACAGGCGGGTACGCTTATCCGTGATGATTCCCCCAGCCGCACTAAACACCCTCTCTGACAAGATGCTAGCCGCAGGACAACAAGCACCTCCAGGGCATACAGCGCGAGTTCAGGCCACGTGTCCAGCTTCGACACCCAGTAGTTGTAGGGGGCAGAGGCATCACGGAGGACGGTCGTGCGATCGGCTACGTACTCCCTCACCATCCTTTTACAGTGCTCCCGCCGACTCAGCCTTGACTGGGGAGCGGTGACACAGTCTTGCTGGGAAGCCATAAAGCTGTCAAAGGCCTTGGACAGTATTCCCCTGCCTGTGCTGTACATGCTGCCTGATCTCCGCGCCTCCCCTGCTACCTGGGCCGCGGAAATGCGCCTTCGGCCACTAGCGCTGTCGGATGGGAATTTTACCATCAGTTTGTCCGCCAGGGTCCTGTGGTATAGCATCACTCTCGAACCCCTTTCCTCTTCGGGTATGAGAGTGGAATGGTTCTCCTTATACCATGGGTCGAGCAGTGTGTACACCCAGTAATCCGTAGTGGCCAGAATGCGTGTAACGCGAGGGTCATGAGAAAGGCATCCTAACATGAAGTCAGCCATGTGTGCCAGGGTACCTGTACGCAACACATGGCTGTCCTCACTAGGAAGATCACTTTCAGGATCCTCCTCCTCCTCCTCAGGCCATACACGCTGAAAGGATGACAGGCAAGCAGCATGGGTACCCTCAGCAGTGGGCCAAGCTGTCTCTTCCCCCTCCTCCTCATGCTCCCCCCCTCCTCCTCCTCAACGCGCTGAAATATAGACATGAGGGTGCTCTGATTATCCAGCAACATACTGTCTTCCCCCGCCTCCGCTTCCGAGCGCAAAGCGTCTGCCTTTAATCTTTTGCAGGGAACTTCTCAAGAGGCATAGCAGAGGAATGGTGCCGCTAATGATTGCAGCATCGCCCCTCACCATCTGGGTTGACTCCTCAAAGTTTCCAAGGACCTGGCAGATGTCTGCCAACCAGGCCCACTCTTCTGTAAAGAATTGAGGAGGCTGACTCCCACTACGCCGCCCATGTTGGAGTTGGTATTCCACTATAGCTCTACGCTGCTCATAGAGCCTGGCCAACATGTGGAGCGTAGAGTTCCACCGTGTGGGCACGTCGCACAGCAGTTGGTGCACTGGCAGATTAAACTGCTGTAGCAGGGTGCACAGGGTGGCAGCGTCCGTCTTGGACTTGCGGAAATGTGCGCTGAGCCGGCGCACCTTTCCGAGCTGGTCTGACAAGCGTGGGTAGCTTTTCAGAAAGCGCTGAACCACCAAATTAAAGAAGTGGGCCAGGCATGGAACATGTGTGAGGCTGCCGAGCTGCAGAGCCGCCACCAGGTTACGGCCGTTGTCACACACGACCATGCCTGGTTGGAGGCTCAGCGGCGAAAGCCAGCGGTCGGTCTGCTCTGTCAGACCCTGCAGCAGTTCGTGGACCATGTGCCTCTTCTCTCCTAAGCTGAGTAGTTTCAGCACGGCCTGCTGACGCTTGGCCACCGCTGTGCTGCCACGCCGCGCGACACCGACTGCTGGCGACGTGCTGCTGACACATCTTGATTGCGAGACAGAGGTTGCGTAGGAGGAGGATGGTGGTTTAGTGGAGGATGCATACACCGCCGCAGATACCACCACCGAGCTGGGGCCCGCAATTCTGGGGGTGGGTAGGACGTGAGCGGTCCCAGGCTCTGTCTCGGTACCAGCCTCCACTAAATTCACCCAATGTGCCGTGAGGGAGATATAGTGGCCCTGCCCGCCTGTGCTTGTCCACGTGTCCGTTGTTAAGTGGACCTTGGCAGTAACCGCGTTGGTGAGGGCACGTACAATGTTGCGGGAGATGTGGTTGTGCAGGGCTGGGACGGCACATCGGGAAAAGTAGTGGCGACTGGGAACCTGAGTAGCGCGGGGCCGCCGCCGCCATCATGTTTTTGAAAGCCTCCGTTTCCACACGCCTATACGGCAGCATCTCCAGGCTGATCAATTTTGCTATGTGCACGTTTAACGCTTGAGCGTGCGGGTGCGTGGCGGCGTACTTGCGCTTGCGCTCAAACACTTGCACTAGCGACGGCTGGACGGTGCGCTGAGAGACATTGCTGGATGGGGCCGAGGACAGCGGAGGTGAGGGTGTGGGTGCAGGCCGGGAGACGGTAGTGCCTGTGTCCTGAGAGGGGGGTTGGATCTCAGTGGCAGGTTGGGGCACAGGGGGAGAGGCAGTGGTGCAAACTGGAGGCGGTGAACGGCCTTCGTCCCACCTTGTGGGGTGCTTGGCCATCATATGTCTGCGCATGCTGGTGGTGGTGAGGCTGGTGGTGGTGGCTCCACGGCTGATCTTGGCGCGACAACCCTTGCACACCACAGTTCGTCGGTCGTCTGCACTCTCAGTGAAAAACTGCCACACCTTTGAGCACCTCGGCCTCTGCAGGGTGGCATGGCGCGAGGGGGTGCTTTGGGAAACAGTTGATGGATTATTTGGTCTGGCCCTGCCTCTACCCCTGGCCACCGCACTGCCTCTTCCAACCTGTCCTGCTGCTGCACTTGCCTCCCCCTCTGAAGACCTGTCCTTAGTAGGCTTAGCAAACCAGGTGGGATCAGTCACCTCATCGTCCTGCTGCTCTTCCTCCGAATCCTCTGTGCGCTCCTCCCTCGGACTTACTGCAATTACTACTACCTTAGTGATAGACAACTGTGTCTCATCGTCGTCGTCCTCCTCACCCACTGAAAGCTCTTGAGACAGTTGCCGGAAGTCCCCAGCCTCATCCCCTGGACCCCGGGAACTTTCCAAAGGTTGGGCATCGGTCACGACAAACTCCTCCAGTGGGGGAGGAACCATTGCTGCCCATTCTGGGCAGGGGCCCGAGAACAGTTCCTGGGAGTCTGCCTGCTCCTCAGAATATACAAAAAAAAATAAAAATTGTGCAACACTGCTCACAGCAGCCTCAACAGTACTGCACACGGTCAGATGTGGCCCTAAGAAGGACCGTTGGGGTTCTTCAAGCCTAAAATAACTCCTAACGCTCTCCCTATAGTAGCAGCAACATCAGCAGCACTGTCCCTGATCTATGTCAGGATGCATTTGTGGCGAGCCGCGGGAGGGGCAGATTTTAATACTCGGGTGTCACCTGATCTCCCCAGCCACTCACTGCAGGGGGGTGGTATAGGGCTGGAACGTCGCAGGAGGAAGTTGTAATGCCTTCCATGTCTTTCTATTGGCCAGAAAAGCGCACTAATGTCTCAGAGATGAAAGTGAAAGTAACTCGAACATCGCGTGGTGCTCGTCTCGAGTAACGAGCATCTCGAACACCCTAATACTCGAACGAGCATCAAGCTCGGACGAGTACGTTCACTCATCTCTACTTACATCTTTATTGAGGTTTATTGTCAAAATATTTTTTTTGCTTTAGACAATTATTGCCATTTTATGTTTTATACTTAAAATTCGTTGGTTAAAATTGAGAATGATGCCATATTGGAATAATTCTAATAATATAAGCTTACAATATATATTTAATTATTTAATTATGTATCAACATATTAATACAGGCAACATCTTTCACAGGAATATTGTGTAAAATAAATTCCAACGCAAAGGATATTTTTATAGGCAAATAATAAACTAAAAAAAAAGATAGAAGTCATGTAAACACCTGAACCAGTTAATTATAGATAATCTGAAAAGTTAGGAATGATTAAATATTTTGAACGGACAAAAAAAAGTTATAATCATGATACATATTATTAACATATATTATATGTCTAACTGTACACTGCATTATAATATGCAGTGGGCATATGGTTGTTATGTATGCCTGTTTATAAGTAGAAGTAAATATTAATGAAATATTTAAAATCTGTATTTAACATATTGATTATATATGGAAATTTTGTATAGTATTTATGTATAATGTATGATAAACTGTAAAAAGCAATCTATAATCTGTTTATAATGATGTCACAGAATGTGTGTAAGTTCTATGAAATATTTATTTATTATATTTAAGATACATAGTATATGAGCATGAGCTATTTTAATGTCTATTTATATTGAATTTATAATATTTGCGAGTTCTATATGTAACATATACTGAAGAATCCAATCAGTGCGTCTATATTATGGCAGGGACACTAAGCCAAAGGGTAGGGCTTAGTAGTTAGCCGAGAGTAAGTATTTAATGGGTTAAAAATCAGCTGTTTTTAGATTAGGTTTGGTATTTAAGGAAGTAGGTAGTAACGTTTTAAACGAAATGAACAAGGCTCGGTAGAGTTGAAACGCGTCCTTCGTGCACCTGATTTTGTAAAGCACATATTTCAATAAAAGCAAGAAAGTATACTCTGCATGTGTCCATATTCCCGCAATCGTATTCACAGTTTCAAAGTGGACGAGCATATATGGAGCAAGGTGAGATTTTTATTTTGCATTTAAGGCTTTATTTATTACTATAGTTGCCCACTTTTGAACCCACTCAAGCTCTGATATGTCCTTCATCAGTACCCCAAACTATACACAGTATTCTGTGTGTGGTCTGACCAGTGACTTGTAAAGAGGAATGTTTTCATCATGTGCCCTGGACCTCTTTTGATGCACCCCATGATCCTATTTGCCTTGGCAGCAGCTGCCTGACACTGATTGCTCCAGTTAAACTTAGTTAACTAAAATCCCCAAATCCTTTTCCATGTCAGTGTTACCCAGTGGTTTTCCATTTAGTGAGTAATGATGACATGAATTTCCTCTGCCCATGTGCATAACCTTACATTTATCAGTGTTAAATAGAGATAAGCGAGCATACTCGTCCGAGCTTGATGCTCGTTTGAGTATTAGGGTGCTCGAGATGCTCGTTACTCAAGACGAGCACTAGGCGGTACTCGTCTCGATTAAACGAGCACTGACCATTGAATTCAGTTGAGCCGGCAATACAGCCGGCTCCATTGAAAGCAATGGGCTGCCGGCGATCGCGGGATGAATTGTCGGGAAGGGCTTAAATATATAAGCCCTTCCCTGCAATTCATCCAGAAATGTGTAAAAATAAAAAAAATATATACTCACCTTGTCCCGGCAGACGTAGTTCAGCGCGGCTGGCCTGCAGTGGGTGTGAAGGGGGTGTGAGTCAGGCATGCCCCTGATTGGCTCAGCGCTGAGCCAATCAGAGGCAGATCTCACTCACACCCATTCATGAATTCATGAATGGGTGAGTGAGTGTTGCCTCTGATTGGCTCAGCGCACCTCTCAGCTGAATGACAGCAGTTCAGCACCACAGTGCAGGGGACAGCAGGAGAACACGCGGCTGTGCCCAGGCAGCTGAAGGGAGGTGAGTATGTATTTTTTTTGTTTTTTAAATCACTTTTAATTCATTTCCAGGGAATGGCTTATATGTAAAATCCTTCCCTGAAAAAGAATTCAGGTGTGCCAGCGGACCATTGTCTTCAATGGAGTCGCCGGCAGCAGCAGCGGCTCCATTGAAGAGAATGCCTGCATTTTTATTCTTTTTTACACTAAAATCTTTCTTTTTCAGGTAAGGGCTTATATTTTTAAGCCCTTCCCGAAAATTCATCCCGCGCTCACCGGCAGCCCATTGCTTTCAATGGAGCCGGCTGTATTGCCGGCTCCATTGAATTCAATGGGCTAACATCGTTCTTCTCTTCCACAGCTGTTACAGCTGTGGCAGAGGAGAACGATCGTTATGCTGACAGTGCGGGGGGGGGGGGGTCTCACTCTTGCCACTATTGTGGCTTAATAGTGAGACCTCGGAGCCCGAAATGCAGCCCTGCATGTTGCTCCTCGCCTGCCCTATCCATTTCTGTGTTTTTTACATGACTTTGGTGATTTGCTAAGATTTTCACAAATGAAAACCTAAGCTGAGCCCCAGTCATATACATAAATGCTCGAGTCGCCCATTGACTTCAATGGGGTTCGTTACTCGAAACGAACTCTCGAGCATCACTGAAAGTTCGACTCGAGTAACGAGCACCCGAGCATTTTGGTGCTCGCTCATCTCTAGTGTTAAACCTTATTTGCTACTTTTCTGCCCAAACACCCAACTTATCCAGATCTCCTTGCAACGTGTACTAGCCTCTTTTATGTTATTTTTCATAGTTTTGTATCATCTGCAAATATTTATATTTTACTGTACAATCCTTCTACCAGGTCATTATTAAATATGTTAAAAAGAATAGGTTCCAAAACCGACCGCTGTGGTACCCTACTAGTAACTGTGACCCAATCAGAGTATGTACCATTTATAACCACCCTCTGCTTTCTGTCACGGAGCCAGTTACTTACACACATTCTCATCCATTTTATATACTAACCTTTTATGTGGCACACTATTAAAAGCTTTGGACAAGTCCACATACACAAGATCCACTGACTCTCCCCGGTCCAGTCTAGAATTTACCTTCAGGAGCAATCTCTCATAAACCTATGTTGATATGGAGTTATACTGCTATTTTTCTTGAAATAGCCTCTCCAGGATAGCCTCTTTTAGAAATGCCTCAAACATTTTACTCACAATGCAAGTAAAACGTAGCGGCTGGTAGTTTCCAGGTTCACTTTTTGACCCTTTTTTTAATAATGGCACCACATTGGCTATGCGCCAATCCAGTGGAACACACCCCGTCACTATTGAGTCCTTTATTATAACAAGCAAGGGTCTATTCTAATCTTTTTAAGATGGCTCTGCACTTTTTCCTGGGTTAAACTGGTGACATTTAGTGGAAAGTTTACTTAATCCCTCTGCATCTCATCTGACATTTCATTTTCCTCTGTGAATACACTAGAGATAAAGGTATTCAATAATTTGCTTCTCTTCATCATCCCCTACAATTTTTCCTACATTATTTTTTAAAGGGCCCACCTTTTCAGTATTAATCTTTTTTATTCATATAATTGAAGAGCAGTTTAGGGTTAGTTTTACTCACCTTTGCAATAAGTCTCTTTGATTTTTACATAATTATTTTTTTTCCTTATGGCCCCCTGCACATGGGCAGAAATTGTGCGGTGGGATTTCCCGCAGAATTTCCGCCTGTGGAAGCTGCCAAAGGATTGCATTAGAAATCAGAGCCCCACACAGAAATGTCACTTCCCGGCCGCTGGCTCTGCTCTGCGCATGCGGCGGCTGGACGGCAGCCTGCACCACAGAGCCGGGGCCGCGGGAGCAGGTGAGTGCTGCGCTGGTCCCTGCAGGGGCTCGGGTCGGGTCCCGCTGCGAGAATTCTCGCAGCGGGATCCGACCCGGCCATCTGCATGTGGCCTATAGGTTTTTAGTGCTTCTAAAAACCTATAAGGTTTTTATAAAAGGTTTTTATAACGTTTATAAACCTATTTCTTGTTTTGGTAGTTTAACCCCTTAACGACGGCCCCATCGGGAAACTACGTCCTCAGAAAGTGGGCCTTAATCCTAGAGGACGTAGTTTTATGCATCCTCTTTGGATTGATGCCCACCGGCCTGAGGACGTGACAGCTCCATGCTGTCGGTGCCCGCAGGTAGCCGACAGCATGGAGCTGTCATCCCAGGATGCGGGCAGTCCCCCCCGGCATTGCGATCGGCGCTATAAAATGAATAGCGCCGATCGCAAAAAAGTAAATAAAACAGTGTAAAAAAGTAGTAATTCAGCTGCTATGATGGATCGGATCCATCACGGCAGCTGAAAATACTCACACGGCTTGTCGGCGGTGTCCCCCGGAGATCTGGTCCTCCCGGACCCGCCGGCGGCCTTCTGCGCATGCGCGCCTGACGATGACGTCACGCGCACGCGCAGAAGCCCGGGTGTCCCCGGCAAATTTAAAATCTCCTGGCTCCCGGCTCCTGAAGGTAGCCGGGAACCAGGAGGTGTTACCGGGGACCACTGTGAGCGGTCCCCGGGCCCGCGATCACCGCTATCCATTGCGATAGCGGTGATCGCGAAAAAGTTTAAAAAGTAAAACAAAAGTAAAGTTTCACCTCCCCTCATGGATCGGATCCATGAGGGGAGGTGAAGATACTCACCCCCGGTCCTCTGCGATGTCCCGATGTCCCGGGACCCGAAATCCCCGTCTGCGCATGCGCGCCCGATGATTGACATCGGGCGCGTGCACAGAGGGGCTCGAGCCCCGGGAAATTCAAAATTGCTCTGCTCCTGGCTGCCATGTGTAGCCAAGAGCAGAGGGATGTCACCAGGGACATGATCACTGTCATCCAATGGATGACAGTGATCATGTAAAGTAAAAAAAAGTGCAAAAAGTAAAAAAAAAAAAAAAAAAAAAAAGGTAAAAGGTAAAAAAAAAAAAAGTGCAAAAAGTAAAAAAAAAGTTTTAAAAAGTTAAAAAAAAGCTTGCGTTTCATCTCCCCCCACGGATCATATCCGTGAGGGAGGATGAAATGACGTACCTAAGGCCTGCGGATTTATCCGCGGACCTCAACCCAGCTTCTGCGCACGCGCCCGTCACCAATATGGCAGGCGCATGCGCAAAAGCCGTGGTTTTTTAAAATCTCCCTGCTCCTGGCTACAAAACTTAGCCGAGAGCCTGGAGATTTCTCGGAGGGCCGCGGTGAGCGGTTCCTGATCACGTGTTCGCCGTTATCCAAAGAATAATGGCGATCACGTAAAAGTTAAAAAAAAGTGAAGCTTCATCTCCCCTCACTGATGCGATCGGTGAGAGGAGATAAAATTTTTTACCGGAGGCCTCCATATTTACACCCCGACGCAATCTTCTTCCGTGAACTTTCCCGTATTCTGCGCATGCGACCGCTGGCAAAACACCGGACACATGTGCAGGAGTCAGGGAGCACAGGAAACTTAATATCTCCTTGCTCTCGGCGACCAACGGTCGCCGAGAGCCTGGAGCAGTGACGGGTGGCCTCGTTGAGCGGTCCCCAGTTACGTGAAAAAATGGTAGCGATCTACCTTTGGCCGGTCTCACATGACCGGATAGGAATTACGGATTCCGCATGCGTTTGATTAGCGGTAATACTCAGATCAATCGCATTGGATTACACAATTCCGCTCACATTAGCGGGTTGGAATTGCGTAATCCACTCGCAGAAAAGAGAACGCAGCAGGTTCTATTTTACCGCGGATATCCGCAACATAGAGCCCATAATGGTCCATGGTCGCGAATATACCCGCAGCCCATACGCAACTACGTTGTATACGGGCTGCGGGTACCTGCGTCATCGCTAAGCGACGGTGCGGGAAATACAAACAACAACAAAAAAAGTGTACTGCGCATGACCGCCCATGTAAGTACGCAGTTATGCGCAGTACATTACGCGGCCGTACGCAGGGTCACAGCCAGGCTCACAGATGGGATCCGCTGCGGGCCTCCGCAAGCGGATTCCACCCACGGCTGTGTGAGCTCGGTGTTATTCAGACCGCTACCTGTAATATGCAATTTACAAGAAGCCCCGGGAATGTTCGCCTTCCTGCAGTTCCAGGAGCAGCTTGTTGAGCGCCTTCTGTGTGAGACCGCCGCACCTCATCAAGCTTACGGAGACTCACAGAGCGCCACTTTTTACACCCCATCCCCGCCACTGAGGTCAAAAAATGACTCCCAAAAAGCATGAGAGGAGGGGGGATACCCGGTTTTATTGCCCCATGTGCCCATCCCAACCAGCCTCCATAATTACCCGTCTTTGGAAATACTACACAGTTCACATTATTACTTTTATCTAAGATTTGGGGAACGCCGAAAAGGGTGTGGAGGGGGGGGGGGGGATTTTAGGGAGTCAATTTTTATTCCGTACAAATGAGCAATGGGGCCTGGAATTTATTCGGTTATGCCCTGCAATCCAACTGGTGTTCCCTCCATTACAGGCCTTGCCATGTTTCCTGTAAGTAGATTAGGGCCACAATGGGTATGTTTTTGAACACGGGACAAACGGGGGTATCCATTTGGGGTGAACGTCTTCATTCCTATGTAAACTGTACAAAAAAAAAAAGTTTTTAAATTGACAAAATTGCCAAAAAAATGAAAATTGTAATTTTTTGCTTCTGCTTTGCTGAAATTTATTCAAATACTGTGTGGTCAAAATACGCAGTACACCCCTAGATGAATTCGTTAAGGGGTCTAGTTTTTAAAATGGGGATATTTGTGGGGGTCTTTATAGTTTTGGACGCTCAATGACTCTATAAGTGGGCAATGGGGCCTGGAATTTATTCCGTTGTACCCTAAAATCCAACGGGTGCTCCTTCCATTATAGGCCTAGCAATGTGTCCTTTAAGTAGATTAGGGCCACAAGGGGTATGGTTCTGAACACGGGACAAACAGGGGTATCCATTTTGGGGTGAAAGTCTTCATTCCTATGTGTGCTGTACAAAAAAAACAGTTTTTAAATTGATACAACTGCCAAAAAAATGAAAATTGTATTTTTTTTCCTACTGCTTTGCTTAGATTTATTCAAAAATTGTAGGGTAAAAATACACAGTACACCCCTAGATAAATTCGTTAGGGGGTCTAGTTTTCAAAATGGGATCATTTGTGGGGGTTCTCTGTCGTTTTGGCCGCTCAAGGGCTCTACAAGTGTGCAATGGGGTCTAAATCACCTTCATGCTAAATTTCTGTTCTGAAAGCCACCGACTACTCCTTTCATTTTGCGCCCCGTTGTGCATCCAGACAAAAGATTAGGGCCACAATGGGTATGTCTCTGAACACGGGACAAACAGGGGTATCCACTTTGGTGTGCAAGTCTTCATTCATGTGTGTGCTGTACCAAAAAAGCAGTTTTTAAAACGACAGAATTGCCAAAAAAACGAAAATCACAATTTTTTCCTTTTGCTTTGCTTCAATTCATTCAAAAACTGTGGGCTAAAAATAGGCAGTACACCCCTAGATAAATTCATTAAGGGGTCTAGTTTTCAAAATGGGGTCACTTGTGGGGGTTCTCTTTGATTTTGGCCGCTCAAGAGCTCTACAAAAGTGCTATGGGCCTAAAACTCCTTCAAGGAAAATCTATGTTCTTAAAGCCACCGACTACTCCTTTCGTTTTGGGCCCCATTGTGCATCCAGACATAAGATTAGGGCCACAATGGGTATGTCTCTGAACACGGGAGAAACAGGGGTATCCATTTTGGGATGAAAGGCTTCATTCATGCGTGTGCTGTACAAAAAAAGCTGTTTTTAAAATGACAGAATTGACAAAAAAATGAAAATCACAATTTTTCCTTTTGCTTGGCTTGAATTCATTCAAAAACTGTGGGGTCAAAATGGTCAGTACACCCCTAGATAAATTCGTTAAGGGGTCTAGTTTTCAAAATGGGGTCACTTGTGGAGGTTCTCTTTGGTTTTGGCCACTCAAGAGCTCTACAAAAGTGCTATGGGGCCTAAAACGCCTTCAAGCAAAATTTATGTTCTGAAAGACACCGACTACTCCTTTCATTTTGGCTCCCGTTATGCATCCAGACATAAGATTAGGGCCACAATGGGTATGTTTCTGAACACGGGAGAAACGGGGGTATCCATTTTGGTGTGTAAATCCTCATTTTCATGGGCTCTATAGGAAAAAAATATGTCTTTAAAATGACATATTTGCAAAAATATGAAATTTTATTTTTTGTCCCCTAAATTGAACTAATTCCTGAAAAGAACTGGTGGGGTCAAAATACTCATGACACCCCTCAGTGAATACACTAAGGGGTGTAGTTTTTAAAATGGGGTCATTTGTGGGTGTATCTATTATTCTGACACTTATGAGCCTCTGCAAACTTGGCTTGGTGCAGGAAAACAAAGTGCTCCTCAAAATGCTGAAAAGTAATGTTAAATTTGTACGTCCTCTAAATGGTTAAAAAAAACACAAAAGTTTTTCAAGTGTGCATTCAGAATAAAGTAAACAGATGGAAATACATATCTTATCAAAAATTTGTACAGTATGTTTGGACATATTTGAGATATTACGGTTGAAAATGTGAAAAAATGACAATTTTTTCAAAATTTTTCCAATATTGGTACTTTTAATAAATATACACAAATTATATCGGTCTCTTTTTACAATCTAAATGAAGTACAACATGTGGCGAAAAAACAATGTCAGAATCCCTTGGATATGTAAAGCCTTTACGGAGTTATGCCACGTTGAACGACGCATGTCAGATTTCCAAAATTTGGCTCAGTCACTAAGGCGCAAACAGGCTTCGTCACTAAGGGGTTAAACACTTTGCTTTAGCTGTTTGTTGCCCCTTTACATCTTAAAGGGGTTGTCCCGCGGCAGCAAGTGGGTCTATACACTTCTGTATGGCCATAATAATGCACTTTGTAATGTACATTGTGCATTAATTATGAGCCATACAGAAGTTATAAAAAGTTTTTTACTTACCTGCTCCGTTGCTGGCGTCCTCGTCTCCATGGTGCCGACTAATTTTCGCCCTCCGATGGCCAAATTAGCCGCGCTTGCGCAGTCCAGGTCTTCTCCTGTTCTCTATGGGGCTCCGTGTAGCTCCGCCCCGTCACGTGCCGATTCCAGCCAATCAGGAGGCTGGAATCGGCAATGGACCGCACAGAAGAGCTGCGGTCCACGGAGGCAGAGGATCCCGGCGGCCATCTTCACAGGTAAGTATAGAAGTCACCGGAGCGCGGGGATTAAGGTAAGCGCTCCGGTAAGCCTTCTGTACGTCCCTGCATCGGGGTTGTCTCGCGCCGAACGGGGGGGGGGGGGTTGAAAAAAAAAAAAACCCGTTTCGGCGCGGGACAACCCCTTTAATTGAGCTATATTGGTTTTCTCATGTTACTAACCCTTTCATTTTTGTAAGGTATGAACCGCACACAGTAAGTATTTAATTCATTTATTGCCCCTATTCTTTTTTTAGGACATTGTCCCAGTAAATATGATTTAGTGCATTTCTGAACTGGTCAAACTTTGCCTACCTAAAGTTTAGCAATTTTGTAGTTCCCAAATTCACCTAGAATTGCTTATCTGGTAGATTCACAAGATGTAGGAGTGTTCTATTATCCCACAGAGGAGTTTCTAATGGGGTACCTACTAGAGATGAGCGAGCACCAAAATGCTCGGGTGCTCGTTGCTCGAGTCAAACTTTTCGTAATGCTCAAGAGCTCGTTTTGAGTAACGAACCCCATTGAAGTCAATGGGAGACTCGAGCATTTTTCAGGGTGACTGATGCTCCGCATAGAGGAGGTTGTGTGAATCACCTGTTATACAGCCGGAATGCTTACAAAAGCCTAGTGCACACTACTAGGCACAACAAACATGGGCATAAAGCGGACTCAGATGCTAGTACTGCTGTGAATGTCTCATTAAATCAGTTACGCTGCTTTTTATTGGTCCAAACCTGTGTCTCAGATAACTGTGGTAACAAGAGAGCAAATACATGTCGACCAGCACTGATTTCCAGACCCCAAGGAGGAGGAGGAGGTGGCATAATAAGCCTGAGAAACCTTGACTGAGGTAGGACCCTGTGTGGGAAGCATGTGAGCGGGCCCAGCGTCAGACTCGGTCCCAGCCCCCATATGGTTGACCCAATGGGCCGTCAGTTACAGTTCCTTTCATCGCTCCAAAGACTGAATTAACCCTGAAGAAATTCCACAGGCCAAACCTGGCACAGTTGCACCCCACCCAGGACCTCAGCCTCTGCCCACACCCTCAACAATTGTGGGCATAAAGCGGACTTGGATGCTAGTACTGCTGTGAACGTCTCATTAATTCAGTTACGGTTCCTTTCATAACTCCAAAGACTGTATGAACCCTGAAGAAATTCCACTGGTCAAACCCGGCACAGTTGCACCCCGCCCAGGAGCTCGGCCTCTGCCCACACCCTCAACAATCGTGGGCATAAAGCAGACTTGGATGCTAGTACTGCTGTGAATGTCTCATTAAATCAGTTACGGTTCCTTTCATCGATCCAAAGACTGGATGAACCATGAAGAAATTCCACTGGCCAAACCTGGCACAGGTGCACCCTGCCCAGAAACTCAGCCTCAGATAGCTGAACACCGTTATAGGAAACCCTTGTGTATCCACACAGTTCATTCTGTGTATGTATCAGATAGCTGAACACAGCGCTGGGAAACCCTTGTGTAACCACATAATTCATTCAGTGTATGTGTCAGATAGCTGAGTGAACACCACTATGGGAAACCCTTGTGTACCCACAGTATAGGCGAACCCCTGAAACGTTTCTGTAGCCAGAGTATAGGTGAACCCCTGAAACCTTTCTATAGCCAGAATATAGGTGAACCCCTGAAACCTTTCTGTAGCCAGAGTATAGGCGAACCCCTGAAACCTTTCTGTACCAAGAGTATAGGTGAACCCCTGAAAAATTGGTTTGCTATGAGTATAGGCGAAGGCCTAAAAAATTGGTTTGCTGTGAGTATAGGCAAAGCCCAGAAAAATTAGTTTGCTATGAGTTTGGACGAAGCCCGGAAAAATTGGTTTGCTCTAAATATAGGCAAAGCGCGCATAAATGTGTGAACCAAGAGTACAGGTGTACCCCTGAAAAATTGGTTTACCCACGGTGCAGGTGAAACATAGAAACATTTTTTAAAGATAGAGCTCGTAGTTGCTTAGTTTGCTAACAGAGCCTGAAGGCAGCCCTTCGAAAAAATTAGTTTTAACAGAGCCTTTTGGCCCTCTGAAAAATTGGCGATGACATGCTGGTTTAGGAGGAGGAAGATCAGAGAGGGATAGACCAAGCAACTTCTCCCCTTTTTTGGGGTGATAGAGGATGCATGGTTCTCCTGTTCCAGTTGAAAGAATCTTTATGTTCTGCTGCTTTTCACCGGTGGAGAAGAGAAGTCTGGGGAAATCCAGCCTTTGTTCATCTTAATGAGTGTAAACCTGTCAGTGCTGTCAGTTGACAGGCGGGTACACTTATCCGTGATGATCCCCCCAGCAGCACTAGGTACTCCCTCACCATCTTTTTACAGTGTTCCCTCTGTGTCAACACTCCCCAGTCTAGGTTGAGTCAGTCTGGCTGGGGAGCCATAAAACTGGGAAAGGCCTTGGAGAGTGTTCCCCTGCTGCGCTGGACATGCTGCCTGATCCATGCGCCTCCCCAGCCAGTTGGCTCACTGAACTACATCCTCTACTGCTAGCGTTATCAGATGGAAAGTTAAGCATCAGCTTTTCCACCAGGGCCTTGTGGTATTGCATCAGTCTTGTACTCCTTTCCTCTTTGGGAATGAGAGTGGAAAAGTTCTCTTTATACCGTGGGTCAAGAACGGTGAACACCCAGTAATCCTGGTTGGCCAGAATGAGTCTAACGCGAGGGTCATGGGAAAAGCAGCCTAACATGAAGTCAGCCATGTGTGCCAGAATCCCAGTACACAACACATTGCTGTCCTCACTAGGAGGATGACTTTCATGATCCTCCTCCTCTTCAGGCCATACACGCTGAACAGATGTGAGGGAAATAGCATGGGTACCCTCTGCAGTGTTGGCAGCAGTCTCTCCCACCCACCTCCTCAAATACGCACTGAGAAACAGGCGTGAGGGTGGTCTGGTTATCAAGCGACATATTTTCCTCCCCCATCTCCTGTTCGAACTGCCAAGCGTCGGCCTTTATGTTTAGCAGTGAACTCAGCAGGCAAAGCAACGGGATTGTAACGCTAATAATGGCCACATCACTGCTCACCATTAGTGTAGACTCCTCAAAATTTCCTAGAACCTGACAGATGTTTGCCATCCATGCCCACTCCTCTGTAAAGAACTGCGGAGGCTGACTATCACTCCACCGATCATCATGTTGCAGCTGGTATTATACTATGGCTCTATGCTGCTCGTACAGCCTGGCCAACATGTGCAACGTAGAATTCCAGCCCATGGGCACGTCGCATAGCAGTCGGTGGACTGGCAGCTGGAAGCGATGCTGCAGTGTCCTGAGGGTGGCAGCATCTGTGGTGGACTTCCTGAAATGGGCACACACGCGACGCACCTTGCTGAGGAGGTTAGACAAATGGGGGTAGTTTTTGAGAAAGCGCTGAACCACCAGATTGAACACGTAGGCCAGACATGGCACGTGTGTTAGTCTCCCAAGCTGCAGAGCCGCCACCAGGTTACGGTCATTATCACACACGACCATGCCTGGTTGGAGGTTCAGCGGTGAAAGCCACTGGTCGGTCTGCTCCGACAAACCCTGCAACAGCTCTTGAGCGGTGTGCCTCTTGTCTCTCAAGCTGAGTAGTTTCAGCATGGCCTGCTGACACTTGCCCACCACAGTGCTGCAGCGCCTCGAGCTTCCGACTGACGGCAACGTGCTCACACGTGGTAATTGAGAGGTGGAGAAAGTGGAGGAGGAGCGGGGAGTGTTTGGAGGAGGTGGCATAATAAGCCGGAGAAACCTTCACCGAGGTGGGACCCGTAATCCTCGGTGTGAGTAGCACGTGGGCGGACCCAGGCTCAGACTCGGTCACAGCCTCCACCAAGTTCACTCAATGTGCCTTCAGGGAGATGTAGTGTCCCTGCCTGCCAGCACTTGTCCACGTGTCCGTGGTTAAGTGGAACTTCCCAATAACCGCGTTGGTGAGGGCATGGTTTATGTTGCTGGTGTTGACTTCCCCACTGAAGCCCTCTCTTCAGTAGGCTTTGCAAACCAGGTGGGTTCAGTCACCTCATCATCCACCAGCTCTTCCTCTGACTCCTCAGTCTGTTCCTCCCTCAGACTTACTGCCCTAACAACAACCTCACTGACAGACAACTATGCCTCGTCCTCGTCATCCACAAATAGCTCTTGAGACAGTAATTCGAAGTCCCCACCCTCATCACCCTGAGTCTGTGAAAGTTCCAATGTTTCGGCATCGGTCACGACAAACTCCTCACGTGGCTGTGGAACCGTTTTTTCAGACTCAGGGCAGAGACCTGAGAAGAGTTCTTGGGTGAATTAATCAGAATCTCTCCTTTTCCTGGAGTGTGCCGGCTGGGAGGAAGGAGGAGCAGCCTGAGAATTCAGAGGTGCAGTGCCTGGGCTGGCGTGAGTGGACTGCGTGGAAGACTAGGTGTTGGATAAAGTACTTGGGGCATTATCCGCTATCCACGTCAGCACCTGATTGCACTGTTGTGCTTTTAATAATGGCCTGCCACGTGGACCTGCAAAATGTGAGATGAAGCTGGGGTGGGGAGATACGCGGCGCTCTACTAATCCCTCAGCAGCAGGCACAGTTTGACCTCGCCCAGGACCTCAACCTCTGCCCACACCCTCATTGTGACGTCCGCATCCACGTCTTCGACCCTTACCCCTAGACTTCATAATTTTTGATGTGATAGAGCAGGGCCAGAAAAAACTAAACCACTGTATGCCGTTGATACCTAGGGCAAATTCACCACCCACAGAGACTGGTTGATTTGAGAGGATCTATGCAGGGCCAGAAAAAATTAACCTTCTGTATAGTGCTGATACCTAGGCCTAATTCACTTCCCACAGAGACTGGTTGTTTTGAGAGGCTCTTTACAGGGCTAGAAAAAATTAACCCACTGTATAGCTCTGATACCTAGGCCTAAATCACCACCCACAGAGAGAATGGTTGATTTGAGAGGCTCTTTGCAGGGCCAGAAGAAATTACACCACTGTATGCCGCTGATACCTAGGGCAAATTCACCACCCACAGAGACTGGTTGATTTGAGAGGCTCTTTGCAGGGCCAGAAAAAAAGAACCCACTGTATAGCGATGAGAACTATGGTCTAATTCACTGCACACAGGGACTGGTAGCTTTTATAGACTCTGAGCAACGCCAGAAAAAAATTAACCCACTGTATAGTGATGATACCTACAGCTAATTCACCACCCACAGACAATGGTAGACGTGAGAGACTCTGCACAGGGCCAAAAAAAATTAACCTACTGTATAGCGATAAGAACTAGGGTCTAATTCCCCAAACACAGAGACTGGTAGCTTTTATAGACTCTGCACAGGGCCCAAAAAAATTAACCCACCATATAGCGCTGAGAACTATGGTCTAATTCACCGCACCCAGAGACTGGTAGCTTTTATAGACTCTGAACAAGGCCAGAAAAAAGTAACCCACTGTATAGCACTGAGAACTACGATCTAATTCACCGTACACAGAGACTTTATAGACTCTGAGCAAGGCTAGAAAAAATATAAATTAAAAATGGTAAATTCCTATGTACTGTGTGTACACCCCTGGCAGTACACTGCATAAAACCTCTACCAGTGGGCAGAAGTACAGCCGGGATGCTTGAAAAAAAAAATTGGTGCACTGTTGGTCCCAGCCAGCCAAAATGCTAATGCACACAATGAGGATTAGCCCAAAGAAGGACTGTTGGGTTCTTGAAGTCAGGATCCCTGCCTAACCGCAACCTAATCCCTAACCTAACGCTTTCCGTATCTCAGCAGTTTGTAGGCAGTTAAAGGGTAAAGTTGTGGATGAAGTATATCTCCCTCCCAGGCTCTTGGTCTGGACAGGGTGGCGGTCCAGTCCACAACTTCACCCTGGTTCTTAGTAGGCTCAGCTGTAGGCACTGACCCCGTTAATGGGGGCATAAAAGACTGCAGCTCCCAAGGAGTCAGTGTCTGTCAAGCTGAGGAGGGAGCAACACCTCACTGCATGGACCTGAGCACCCTGCGTGGTGCACCTGTTGTTTTGAGAGGACTTCTCTATTTTGCTTTGCTTGGACTTTACCTTAAAATAAAACTGAAGCAAGTTTTATTCACTTTCTGGTCCAGTGTGTCTTTGCCGCCCCCATCCCCTGGAGGACTTTTTTACCTTTTATGGAGGATGCAAGCGACAATCCTGACTGCTGAGGGCAATGGCAAGGCACCAGGTGGATGTCCTGGGTAAAACCTGCAACCACGATGCAAGCGCCAACCCTAGCCATGGAGGAGCTGTTGGTGCGGATGGATCGGCTGACGGATGTCCTCCTAAAACATCCTGCCTTGAGGAAGGACGGAGCTCCGACTACAGCCAGGCCCAGAGAGACTGTGCAGAAATTTCTGCAAAAGATGACTCCTGAAGATGATGTTGAGGCCTATCTGACTATGTTTAAGAGAACCACCGAACGAGAGAAACTCCCCAAGGCTGAGTGGGTCGAGGTTCTAGCACCGTTCCTCACTGCGGAACCATAGAAGGCATACCACGACCTCAGTAGTCATGGGGTAAACGTCTATGCCAGGTTAAAAGCAGAGATCCTGGCTCATCTGGGTGTTACGGCGGTGGTCCGGGCTCTGAGAGTGCACAATTGGAGCTACAGGTCCGACCGATAAGCCAGGTCTCTGATGTTTGACCTGTACCATCTCGTAAAAAAATGGCTGGAGCCAGACATGTGCACACCCGCCCAGATGGTCGATAAGGTCATGGTGGATCGTTATACCCGTGCCCTGCTGGCAGATCTGCAATGCTGGGTCAGCCATGGAGGACCCAAGGATGCTAACCAGCTGGTAGATCTGATCGACCGCTACACGGCGACTGAGAACTACCTCCGGGACGTCCATACCGTCCAGACCCCCACTACAAGTTCCAGGCCTACACGGAGTAAGAGACCACTAGATGCCGGAGGAAAGCTGTGGCATGGCGGGAAGGAGGTCGGGACACCGGAGGTGGCCCCCTTGGAGTAAAAGGTTCCGATAGCCTCAACCAGTTTTCTGGGCCAAGGAAACCAGGGCCTTTGAAGTGGCGATGCCAGGGGCTCGGGCATGTGTTGGCTCAGTGCCCTGTGACCAATAAGCCTACGGAATGTGACAGTGCTTGGCACTGGTCCTTGTTCATACGTCCTATTTGCAATGCCTCACAGAGACTAGAAACTGAGCCATAACTATGTTGCATAAATGTAAACCACCATTCTGTGGAGGATCTACTGGACTCGGGTAGCCTGGTCACCTTAGTGCATGCTAGCCTGATAGCAGAAGGCTTCATACCGGGTAAGCACATAAGTGTGGTATGTATACACGATGACAGAAGGGTGTATCCTATGGCACAGTGTAACTTTGAAACTCATGTCGGAACTGTGACCTACGATGTAGGTGTTGTCAAAGGATTAATGCACAGCATGATATTGGGGCGTGTGGTTTTCCTGTATTCTGGGACTTGTGGGGGAAAATGATAATCCCTTCTAAAGAGACTGATGCAAACCAAGCTGACCTTACACCTCCATAGGATAGCGGTGTAAATGTGGACGTTGAACCAGAGAATGTAACTATTCCTTTACTGGTCTTGGCTGGAGATGATGCTGAGGAGGAAGTTAAGGGACCCCACTCTTATCAATGCCAAAGAAAATGTCGTAGTGATAAATGGTGTGTTACAGGAACCGGGTTCTGACAAACGGTTCCCCCATGAATGATAACTTGTTGCATAGAATAACAAAAATAAGCCGGAAAGTGGTGGAACAGTTGGTCGTGCCAAAGCAAGGTGCTAGACTTAGCACATAATCAGGTATTAGGAGGAAATTTAGGAACTGATAAAACGCAGGATAGAATTCTTCAAAGGTTCTTCTGGCCAGGGGTATACAATGACATAAAGGAGTACTGTGAATCGTGCCCCACCTGGCAGATCACCACTCCTGTGTCGTACGTCGGCAGTCCCTTAGTGCCTCTCCCGATTATAGAGATTCCCTTTGAGAGAATTGGAATAGATTTAGTGGGTCCCATAGTCAAGACGGCTAGGGGGCATCAATACATTTTGGTCATGCTAGATTATAACACTCGATACCCTGAGGCAATCTCTTTAAAAAGCCCTACTGCCAAAAACATTGCACGAGAGTTGTCCCTTATGTTCTCCAGAATAGGTCTTCCCAAGGAAATCCTCACAGACCAAGGAACCCCGTTCATGTCCAAAGTAATGAAAGAGTTGTGCCAACTCTTTAAAATTGATCACATACGAACCTCAGTATACAACCCTCAGATGGGTGGGTTGGTGGAGAGGTTCAATAAGACCCTGAAGCAAATGCTCAAGCGGGTAGTAGAGAAAGATGGTCGGGACTGGGACCGTCTGTTACCTTATCTCATGTTCTCCATACGGGAGGTACCACAGGCTTCTCGTCATTTGAGTTGCTATATGGTCGGCACCCCAGAGGGGTGACAGAGTTCTCATCTTGGTACCTACGATAGAGAGTAAATTCCTCGCAAGAGGGCATGGTCCCTATGAAATTGTTGAGAAGGTAGGCGGCGTAAACTATAGCGTGCACCAGCCGGGGAAAAGGAAGCCCTATCAAGTGTACCATGTTAATTTAATAAACCTCTGGAAGGACAGAGAAGCTTTGGCTACCTCGAGCATTAGGAGGGGTGGGCCGCAGCCCTCCCTGCCCGATGTTAGAGTAGGTGAGGCCCTCTCGGTGTGCCAACGGCAGGAGGCAAAAGAGATCCTACAAAGAAACAGACAAATTCTTTGACCTGCCAGGTCGTACACACGACATAACACATGATATTATAACTGAACCCGGGATGAAGGTAAACTTAAAATCGTATAGGATTCCAGAAGCATGTAGGGAAGCAGTTTCTGCTGAGATTAAGCGCATGCTGGAATTAGGGGTGATAGAGGAATCAAAAACCGAGTGGTCAAGCCCCATTGTGTTAGTTCCCAAACCAGACAGTACTTGGAGGTTTTGCAATGATTTCAGGAAGTTAAACAAAATTTCCAAATTTTATGCATATCCCATGCCCAGGGTTGATAAATTAATTGAGAGACTGGGTAATGCCAGATATATCACCACACTTGACCATACCAAAGGGTACTGGCAAATACCTCTGACTGACAAGACCAAAAAGAAAACAGCCTTCTTAAGCCCAGAGGGCTTGTTTCAGTACAAAAACATGCCATTTGGACTACATAGTAACATAGTGTGTAAGGCTGAATGAAGACAATGTCCATCTAGTCCAGCCTGTCTATCCTACTATCCTATCCTACATGGCGCGCCTGCTACCTTTCAAACGTTAATGGATCGGATTTTGAGGTTTCACCGTAACTATTCTGCCACGTACCTAGACAATGTCGTAGTCCATAGTATCAATTGGGATAGTCCCCTTGGGAAGGTACAGGCAGTCATGGATGCCATAAAAGGGGCAGGTTTAACCTTAAACCCTGGAAAATGTGCACTAGCCCTGTAGGAAGCCAAGTACCTTGGCTATGTTATTGACCATGGTGTCATTAAACACCAGGTCAACAGGTAGAGGCCATACAGGCATGGCCTAGACCTTTAACAAAAAACCAGGTCAGAGCTTTTTTAAGAATGACCGGGTACTACCGTAGGTTTGTGCTAACTTTGCCTTCATTGCAGCACCACTTATGGACCTGACGAAAGGGGGCAAGTCAGTAATGGTGGCATGGACAGCCGAGGCCGAGCAGGCCTTTCAAAGTTTAAAGTCTGCTCTTTGCCAACAGCCAGTATTGATAACGGCCGACTTCTTGAAAGAGCTTATTGTGCAGACGGATGCTTTTAATGTAGGGTTGGGTACAGTGTTGTCCCAGTCCATAAATGGGGAAGAACATCCAGTATTGTATTTAGCCGGAAGCTATCTCCTGCGGAGAAAAATTACGCTATTGTGGAACTTGAATCTCCAGTCTGGAGAAGAGGGGAGGGGGGATATGTAGGCAGTTAAAGGGTGAAGTTGTGGATGAAGTATATCTCCCTTCCAGGCTCTTGGTCTGGACAGGGTGGCGGTCCAGTTCACAACTTCACCCTGGTTCTTAGAAAGCTTAGCTGTAGGCACTGACATCGTTAATGGGGGCATAAAAGACTGCAGCTCCCAAGGAGTCAGTGTCTGTCAAGCTGAGGAGGCAGCAACACCTCACTGCATGGACCCGAGCACCCTGTGTAGTGCACCTGTTGTTTTGAGAGGACTTCTCTATTTTGCTTTGCTTGGACTTTACCTTAAAATAAAACTGAAGCAAGTTTTATTCACTTTCTGGTCCAGTGTGTCTTTGCCGCCCCCACCCCCTGGAGGACTTTCCTACAAGCTCTATCCCTAAACTCTGCCAGCATGCGTCTGAGGCGAACTGCGGGCGGCACCAGTTTAAGTACTCGGCGGTCACCAGATCCTACCTGCCACTCACTGCTGTAGACGTGCACAGGGTTGGCACGTCACAGCAGGAAGTGGCAATGCCTTCCCTGCATGTTTAGTGGCTAAAAAATGGTGCTAAACATGTGGGGAGAGGAAATGAAATTTACTCGAGCACCGCGTGGTGCTCGACTTGAGTAGCAAGCATCTCGAGTGGCCTAATACTCGATCGAGCATCAAGCTCGGACGAGTGTGCTCGCTCATCTCTAGTACCTACATATTTAGTCAGTGATTTACATGTCCGCCACACTCTAACTACCAGTTTATGAAAAGGTAGCATCTGCTTGGCCAATAGCTCTGGTTTCTCTAGAATAATCCAGAGGGAGATTTTGGACAGAAAAACTATTAGGCGGTGTTCAGAGTTTTGGAGGGTAGCATTCGACAACCAGTGACGAATATACCTAACTTTTCCGGCCAAATAATACAGCCTAAAGTTTGGTAGCACCAATACTGCCATGTCTTTAGGGTGCTGTAGGGTCTCCATACGAAGCTTGGCTCTAGATTTCTCCCAAACAAAAGACACCACTGATGATTTGGTCTTATTGAAAAATTTCTGGGCATGATTGTGTCTGCGTGTTCTAGGCAATATAGGTATTTGGGGAGAACAATCATTTTAATAAGATTTATTCTGCCAGCCACAGATAATGGTAGGGTACTCGATATTTTGAGTTTATGTTGAAGAGACATTAATAGGGGGGCAATATTCAAAGCAAAGCCCAGCGCATGATCTCTAGAGATATAAATCCTGAGTTATTTTAATTGGGAAGTAATCTGCTGGTTGTAGGATACCTCTTCTATCTGCCAACCCTCAAGTCTCAGGGGCATAAAAGCAAACTTCGGCCAGTTAATGTGTCAGCCTGAAATCTCCCAAACCCTTGAATTATAGAGATAGCCAGTGGCAAAGTATGCCTTGGTTTGGACATATATATTATTAAATCATCAGCGTACGAGCCTATCCTATCCTCTCTAGCTCCGATCCCAACACTCTTGTATGACCCATGCTGCTGAATCATTAGAACCAAAGGCTCTATTGCAATAGAAAACAGGAGGGGGAGGGGGGGGGGCAGCAGTCAGTCCTGCCGAGTTCCCCTGTGTAGTGAAAAGGAGGTGGAAGCAAGACCATTCACCATGACCATGGCTACCAGAGATCTATACAGAATAGAGATCCACTTAATTAATTATTCTCCAAATCTGAATCTCCGAAGTAGCTCTATTAAATATGGCCACTCAACAGAATCGAACACCTTAGCAGCATCTAATGAGGCCAAGGCGCAGTCTGACCCCCACTTCCTGCCCACCTGCGTAACTACCCGTTTCCTAATATTATCTGAAGTAGACATTCCCAGGAATAAAACCTGCTTGGTCAGGATGATTCAGGCGACAGGCCAATATCTTAATGAAGATCTTATAAGTAACGTTTAATAGCGAAATGGGCCTATATGACCCACAGTCCTTCGGGTCTTAATCAGGCTTTAAAATAAGCACTATGCTAGCCTCCGACATAGATTACGGGAGGCGGCCCTCCTCAAATATATATTTGTATGAAGAGAGCAAGCGTGGCACAATTCCCTCTCTGTATTGTAAATAGAACTCCAATGGTGGACCATCTGGTCCCAGGGTTTTGCCTTTAGTCATGGCCTTCTATGCCTCCTCAATTTCTTCCATGGTAATAGGGGAGTCTAATAAGGATTTGTTAGTATCTTGTCATGTAGAAAATACTATGTCTGCTTAGTAGGTATTTAGCTCTGTAGAGTAATAATCAGCCTGTGATTAATGCAGGGTACTATAGAATTGTTGAAATCTATTCAGGATATCCCACGGATCTGAGAGTGTGATTCCCTCAGCTGACTTAATCCTCAGTATTGCGAAGGGGGCAGTCTCCTGACGGGCCATAAAGGCCAACAACTTACATGATTAGATTGCCCAATTTAAAAAAAAAGATTGCTGACTAAAGAAAAGATTCCTCTGGGCTTTTTCCCTTAAATATAACAAATAGTCCCTACCAATCTGCCACCATCTATTTCTATTTGCGTCAGAGGGGATAGCAATAAATTCCCTCTCCAGTGACTGACACTGTTCCGCCAAGAGTTCTCCCTCTCGTGCTGCAGCTTTCTTAATAAAAGAGATTGAGGATCTAAAGCAACTTTTGAGGTAGGACTTGAACACCAAGCAGTGAGAGCCAGAAGGGGTGTATTTTCCATCTCCTGGGGGCAACTAGACCAGGGTCTTTCAGGACCAATCGAATTGGTGAGTGATCCGATACTCCTCTAAAGAGAAATTTTATAGAGTGATTTTTTGAGAATAAGGAAGGGGATCCAAATATATAGTCAATACGGCTAAGGACATGTTTGTGGGCAGCATGACAGGAAAATTCTTGTTGTTGAGGGTGAAATACAGCCACACTGTTACCGAGATTATTGAGGCCAGCTGTGTCATGCCCACATCTCCGCCCCTCTGGATACCCCCTTCGCCCTCAAATTTATCTAGGGACGGGTCCATAATCATGTCCATATCCCCCATGCAGGTAACTGTTGCTTCTGGTGAGAATGAGGCAAATGAAACACCATCCGCTAGTAAGGCCATTGATGTAGGGGTAGGGTAATAGTAACATAGAAGGACAGAAAGGTCATTATGAATCTTAGCTTGTGCAAAAATAAATCTGCCCTCTGGTTCCTTTTCCAGCTGTTCTACATCCCATCTGAGACCTACTTGTTAACAGGGACACCCCTCTAGAGTATGATGTCTGGTAGGAGTGAGCGGACCACTGGACCAAGGTGAGTCTCTTGTAAACATACCATATGTGGTCACCAGGAGCGCATCAGGGAAAAGACCATAGATCGTAGTACAAGGAGGTTGCTCTGTGTTTCACATTGATGGTAGTTGCTGCATACAAAGTGCTTCGGTATTAGTGTATCTTGACGCCACCAGGAAGTCCTGCTGGAGACAAGACTGACTGTCTGGTGATGCCCCTTCAAGGTCATTGGCTGCAGAGAAGGCTCGGCAGTAAGTCCTGGCAGGTAACTATAATTATGCCATCTTCTGTAGTGGTTAACACTCCTGCATATTATTCTCTGGCCCTCTAATCCCCGCAGCTGGTCTCCCCAGCTGTTAACAGACCTCCCCGCGGATGCACTTAGTAAGTTCCCCGGCCCCGTAATGCCTGATGCTGCAGTTGGTTGGCCGGCCCTGGGTTCCCTGCTGAAGCTGCTTATCTCACCAGCCGGCCCACTGCAGCACTTTGCTCCGTAGCAGTGTGTTCCCCAGCGCTGCTGCTTCTCCATGCTCTCCCCTGCGGCAGTGACGGTGGTGATCAGCGCTGACTGCCCACGTGACATCTCCCGTCCCGGCTCAGTTCGGCGGCTCCCCGGCCCTTACATCTGCTTGCCGCTTCAGCTGTCTTGTCGCTGGACGTTCGCAGCTGCTACTTCAAATCACCAGTGAGCCTCTGTTCTCTCCTGCATGGCGGCGGGGGAAGAAGATCCACGGCACTGCAACAGGTATTGATTAGAGATAAGAGAGCGTACTCATCCGAGCTTGATGCTCGTTCAAGTATTAGGGTGTTCGACATGCTCGTTACTCGGGACGAGCACCACGCATTACTCGAGTCAATTCCATTTCCTTCCCTGAAAGTTTTGTGCCATTTTCTGGCCAATAGACATGCAGGGAAGGCATTACAACTTCCTCCTGTGATGTGCCAGCCCTATCCCACCCCCCTGCAGTGAGTGGCTGGAGAGATCAAGTGACTGCCGAGTATATAAGGCAGTCCCGCCCGCTGCTAGCCTCAAACACAC
This sequence comes from Eleutherodactylus coqui, assembly GCF_035609145.1. NCBI lineage: Eukaryota > Metazoa > Chordata > Amphibia > Anura > Eleutherodactylidae > Eleutherodactylus > Eleutherodactylus coqui. The sequence continues at coordinate 61,099,761 of NC_089838.1, read as the reverse complement.
GCTGGCAGAGATTAGGGAAGGTGCTGTTCCTGCAATAGGGAGAGTGTTAGGCTGTTAGCGTCTTCAAGAACCCTAACGGTCCTTCTTAGGGCCACATCTGACCGTGTGCATTACTGTTGTGGCTGCTGGTAGTAGTTTTGCACATTTACAAATAGCCTGCTCTATAGCCTGCATTGCATTCCAAAAAAATGTAAAAAAAAACAAAAAACTTCTTACGGCTACCTGTGACGTCTGCGTTTCACTGCGTGGCTGCTGGGAGTTCAGGTGCATCACTATTGCATATTGCACAACTAGGCCTGCTTGCAGGCTTCCGCATAATTTTTTTTTCTGGCTGCAGTTTGTGTAACATAAGCGCTGTCTCGCTCCAACTGCCCGCCAATAATTCAAAAAATTTTTACACCGCTGTGTATCTGCCGTCAACTGCACGCACAGTGTACGGCGACAACGCCTGATAGAGGGAAAGTCAGATACATGCTATATAGCCTGCATTGCATTCCAAAAATTTTTTGCTTTTTAAAAACCTTCTTACGGCTACCTGTGACCGTGTGCATTTCACTGTGTGGCTGCTGGGAGTTCAGGTGCATCACTATTGCATATTGCACAGCTAGGTCTGCTTGCAGGCTTCCGTATAATTTTTTTTCTGGCTGCAGTTTGCGTAACATAAGCGCTGTCTCTCTCCAACTGCACGCCAATAATTAATTTTTTTTTTACACCGCTGTGTGTCTGCCTTCAACTGCACGCACAGCGTACGGTGACAGCGCCTGATAGAGGGAAAGTCAGATACACTCTATATAGCCTGCATTGCATTCCAAAAAAAAAAAAAAAAACCTTCTTATGGCTACCTGTGACCGTGTGCATTTCACTGCGTGGCTCCTGGGAGTTCAGGTGCATCACTATTGCATATTGCACAGCTAGGCCTGCTTGCAGGCTTCCGTATAATTTTTTTTCTGGCTGCAGTTTGCGTAACATAAGCACTGTCTCCCTCCAACTGCACGCCAATAATTCTAAAAAATTTTTACACCGCTCTATGTCTGCCTTCAACTGCACGCACAGCGTACGGTGACAGTGCCTGATAGAGGGAAAGTCAGATACACTCTATATGTAGGGCTAGAGGACGTGGATGCGGGCGAGGACGTGGAGGTCCAAGTGAGGGCGTGGGCACAGGCCGAGTTCCTGGTCCAGGTCAATCGCAGCCGGCTTCTGCGGGATTAGGAGAGAGGCAAGTTTCTGGGGTCCCCAGCTTCATATCACAATTTTTGGGTCCACGTCGTAGACCTTTATTCCAAAATGAGCTGTGTGAGCAGGTCCTGTCGTGGATAGCAGAAAATGCATCCAGCGATGTATCGACCACCTAGTCTTCTATGCCGTCTACTGCTGCAACTCTGAATTCTCTCGCTGCTGCTCCTCCTTCCTCCCAGCCTCCTCACTCGATGAAAATGACACATTCTGATGAGCAGACAGACTCCCAGGAACTGTTCTCGGGCCCCTGCCCAGATTGGGAAAAAATGGTTCCTCTACCACCTGAGGAGTTTGTCGTGACCGATGCCCAACCTTTGGAAAGTTCCCGGGGTCCGGGTGATGAGGCTGTGGACTTCCGGACAAGTGCTAAAATATGTGGGTGTCCAAGCAGTTCTCTCCAGTTAGTTGTTGATCTAAGAACTGATTGTGTATTCAGGGATCTACAAAGACAATCAGTCTAACATGATTTTGTACTCAACATTATCCATTATAACTATAGTTCCACCTTTATCAGAGAGTTTAATGACTACTGATTTATCCTCTACAAGACTGACCTATAGCAGTCTTGCAGAGATTGAATTATACCTACCGTATGTTATGGCGACTCTCTAGTTCCCGAGTTCCAACCTTAGTAATAATATCACCCATCAAGGCTATTCCGATGAGCAGGCAGATTCCGCTGTCCTCGGCCCCATCCAGCAATGTCTCTCAGCGCAGCGTCCAGCTGTCGGTAGCGCAAGCGCAAATACGCCGCCACGCACCCGCACGCTCAAGCATTAAACATGCAGATTGCCAAATTGATCAACCTGGAGATGCTGCCATACAGGCTTGTGGAAACGGAGGCTTTCCAAAAACATGATGGCGGCGGACCAGCGCTACTCGGTCCCCAGTCGCCACTATTTTTCCCGGTGTGCCGACCCAGCCCTACAGTAGCACGTCTCCCGCAACATCAATCGTGCCCTCACCAACGCGGTTACTGGGAAGGTCCACTTAACCCCAGACACGTGGACAAGTACTGGCGGGCAGGGCCACTATATCTCCCTGCCGACACATTGGGTGAATTTGGTGGAGGCTGGGACCGAGTCAGAGCCTGGGACCGCACACGCCCTACCCACACCCAGAATTGTGGGTTCTTCCTCAATTCTGGTATCTGTGGCAGTCTATGCCACCTCCTCTAAACCTTCCCCCTCCTCCTCCAACAATGAAAACATTCTTGGCAAATGCTTTCGCTTTGGTCCATCTTGCACCGGTCCAAGAATTTCACCTAAACCGGCACAATAGGAATGCCCCCCCCATCCCCCGTCCCTCTTAATCCTGGCCACAGTTCCGAAAACCAACTAAATGCAACCGGGGTCGTATACGATTATTCCTAGCTGAAGCATTCAGCCGACCGGTAGAGCAATAGTGGCTTCCATCTTGTTGGTACTGATAATAATTACATATTTTAGTGTACAGCTGAGGTAGGAATAGAGCCGACTATAGAACACAGCATCCCTGCAGGGCTGGGGACAGAGGAGCAGCAGGCACATATCCTTGGTCGAAGCAGGCCAGTTGAGATCCACATACTCCCGGACTGATTTTGGACTGATTGATTAGGCCTTTACTTGTGATCATCTTTGGTAATTCCTGACAAAGATGAGTGGTATAGCCAGAAACTTGCATTGCTAACACTTTCAAATGGTCAACAGAAAACATATGAATGAAGCCTTTCCATATTTCTGATTGAAATGAGGAGGAGTTCAGACTTTTAGTACCTAGAATATCCTTTTCATTGCTATCAAATGCCCCTCTTGTCTCAGAAAATACTAGCTTGCAGTGGAGTTCTAATCTAATACCGCAGCTACAACTGGCGAACTAGAACCAAGATGCACATCTAACAGAATAAAATGTAACAGGAAGCACCGGGACCCCCGTCTACCCTCGCATCCATAGCACAACAGAGCATATGTAGCTACAATAGAACGCATTATAAAGAGATAACAGCACAAAGGCAAACCGCCACAAGCCTCCTCAAGAAAATGGTTAAAATCGGAAAAGACAGGAACAAAGAGCACGTAGATACACCAAGACCCAGCAAAAACCAGGCAGAAATGGACAAATACTTAAAGAAAAAACATAGTTCACCAGCAGCACATAATCAGAGAACGCACCAAGAAAGCATTACCGAACAAAACTCAGAGGACTCTAACATAGATAGCGCCTCGGTGGCCTCAGACTGCAATGTAGACACAGATAGAGGTCCGATATCCCGCGCATTCCTCAGGAAGCTACTCGCGCAAACCATCTCACCTGTCATGAAAGAACTTGCAGACATTAAAACTGAAGTACAACATATTGGTCATAGAGTGAAAGACTTGGAGAGGACCCAGCAGGACTTGATACACCATAACCTAGCTCTACAGGCAAATATGAAAGCGCAACAAGATCATTTAAACCAAGCTGTGCTCCAGATAGAAGACCAGGAGAACAGAAGCCGACGAAAGAACATATGCTTTAGAGGCTTGCCAGGATCCATAGATACAGAGGCGCTGGAGTCGGTGGCCACACAGATCTTCCAATCCCTACTGGGAGAAGAAAGAGTGGACAAAATAGTCATCGAACGCATACACAGTGCTCTGCGGCCCAGACCCTCACCATCAGAACCACCCAGAGACGTAATCTGTGGATTGCTAAGCTATACAGATACTGCTGCTATACTACTACGTGCCAGAGAGATGAAAGAGGTGACCTAAGAGAGCGACACTGTCCTCCTTTTCCAAGATATTGCGCCCAGCACCCTGGCAAAAAGACGCCTACTGAAGCCACTGACCGAGGCTCTGCGCGCAAAAAAACTTCCAGTGAGATGGCTATTTCCGTTCGGCCTCTCCACATATAAAGACGGCCAACAAATAACAATCAAAACTCCGGACGACCTTGGGAAAGCATGGGAGAAACTCGAGATGACCCCATTAGACATACCATCGTGGCTACCGGTCCAGCTCCAACACCAGCTCCCTCCGCTGAAAAAGCCCGAAAGCTGGTCACTGGGACGAGCACCGAGAACACCGAAACACAAGAAGAGACCACTGGCAGAGACATAGGCACCAGCTTCCTTTTCACTCTTTGCCAGGACTCAAGGGCCAGGTAACAGACCCCGACACCACCACAGCTCAACCCCCAACCCCAGCCCACAATCACCCTTTCCACAGCAACACAAAACAGAGTCTTAAGGCGAATGCCACTCGGACAAGGGATGCCCTTTACGCACTGGGTACCCGCACAACAGGGTCCCATGTCTATATTTAGTGGAGGACCCAACCACCAACCCCCGATGCCTCCACTTCCACTTTGAACTTGAGACTATGTTTGCAACTGGCAATAGGGGAAGGTGCCCTCCACCCCACCCCCCACATATATGCTTCACTCACTCCCCAAGGCACAATCGCCCCATCCCTTGAGGCCCGTGGTATTGACGCTGAACTGCTGCTACACAAGCAATAGTCTCTTCCCCTGGCCACACTTCCGGGACTTAACTTTATGCTAGGTATGAACTAGCTTCTAATATGGCTGCCTTCTTTTCCCCCTGAGACTGCTATTGCTATCATTCTATACTGACGGGGCACCCTGATAAGCAGCACACGCAGAAGAAAAGGCTGGAAGACGACAGAAAATGCGCCCCGGGGCCAGAAGACCAGGTAAAGGGGCCAATCCCCGATACCAAGCCACGATGTGGTTACTTCTCTCGTATAACTGCCATTGCCTTTGATGTTGTTGTTAATGATGCTGTTATTGATGATGTTGCTGTTATCTGTCGCTGTTAGTTAATTTCTTTATCCCTAGGGTATAGACCCTAGAACAGTCTGTTGTAAATGTATCGATATACTTAACCTGGACCACCTTAGTGGCCCAGGTAATAACAGATTACAATTATAAAACCAATTTTGGGGTCCCGGTGGCGGCCCCCACCTTTAAGAGTGAGCGTGCAACCACCCCCCATCATTGCGGAGGGGGAGGGGAGCCATGGGGACTTTGTCCCACCACGGAGCCCGATAGAGGAGCGGGCACGGAACCCTTATGGACACGGCCCACTCACCCCCCCCCCCCCCCCCCCGTACAACTTAAATTTCCTCGCTTTACCACTTTATGTGGTGTTAATTGTTCTTCTATGTTTTTGTATATGTTTACTAGGCATGAGCACAGGAACTGAACTGGAGAGGGAGAGGGCGACCCAGCAAAAATTAGCGAGTTCCCTGGTACCGATCCATGGCGGACGTTAAAATTACTTCCTTTAATGTAAGAGGCTGGAACACCCCACAAAAAAGAGCCCAATCCCTCGCACTACTGAAAAAAACAAAAGCAGAAGTGGTACTCCTTCAAGAAACCCACTTCCGCCATGACCGAATCCCTTACCTTCCCACAGCCAAATTCAACCAATGGTTTCATAGTACACACACTTCGGCCTCTAGGGGGGTATCGATAGCTATAGATAAAAATATACCCTTTATCCTTGAACAAACAGAAATAGACGCACAAGGTAGATACATCTTCCTGAAAGGTACAATAGCACAAAGCAAAGTATCCCTAGCTAACTTATACGCACCCAACAAAAATTAAATCCCATGGCTAATACGAGCACTTACCAAATTCAAAGAGTTTGCTGCAGGCCTGTGCGTGGTGGGCGGAGATTTCAATTTAGCAATAAATCACTCACTAGACACCACCTCGACCTCAGAGTCAATCCCCATGAAACAAATACGCAGACTGAGATATCTCCTTTCAGATTTAAACCTGCAAGACACCTGGAGAACACTAAATCCAGACAAGAGAGAGTTCTCGTACTTCTCTCACATTCACTCCACATATCACAGGATAGACTATATCCTGATCTCGGGTAAACACATTCACGCAGTTAGCGCTGCTGATATAGGACCAATCACTGTCTCCGACCATGCCCCTGTCTCTACTACAGTTAAAATAGATAGCTTGCCAAGAAGGGACTAGAATTGGCGTCTCAACTGTACCCTCATAAGCGGTGGAGAACACTGCACCCTCTTGACGGAAAAGCTAGAGGAATATTTTAAAATTAAAGGGGTTGTCCCGCGCCGAAACGTTTTTTTTTTTTTTTTCAACCCCCCCCCCCCCCCCCCCCGTTTGGCGCGAGACAACCCCGATGCAGGGGTTAAAAAAGAACACCGGACAGTGCTTACCTGAATCCCCGCGCTCCGGTGACTTCTTACTTACCTGCTGAAGATGGCCGCCGGCATCTTCTCCCTCGGTGGACCGCAGGGCTTCTGTGCGGTCCATTGCCGATTCCAGCCTCCTGATTGGCTGGAATCGGCACGTGACAGGGCGGAGCTACACGGAGCTACACGGAGCCCCATTGAGAAAAGGAGAAGACCCGGACTGCGCAAGCGCGTCTAATTTGGTCATTAGATGGCGAAAATTAGACGGCAACCATGGAGACGAGGACGCCAGCAACGGAACAGGTAAGTGAATAACTTTTGATAACTTCTGTATGGCTCATAATTAATGCACAATGTACATTACAAAGTGCATTAATATGGCCATACAGAAGTGTATAGACCCACTTGCTTTCGCGGAACAACCCCTTTAATGATTCACAAGAGATATCTACCCCCATACTGTGGGAGGCTCACAAGGCTTTCATAAGAGGAGAACTAATATCATTGGGGACTAAAGTTAAACAGCAAAGAAATGAGGAAGCCAATAAGCTCCTGGCCCAAATATCTGAACTAGAAACCTTACATAAAAGCAAAACCAACAACGAAACACTAAAAAAGCTAAGGGCCTTAAGAGAGAAACTCAAACAAGTCCTAAACGTAAAAATAGCAAAAACGCTGAACACATCCAAATACAAAATATATGCTCACGGGGACAGAGGCTCTAAGGCAATGACGAGGCTTATTAAAAAACAGAAGGAAAAAACCTATATCTCGCAAATAAAGACCCCCTCAGGAAATACGGTGACTTCTAATGAGGAAGGGACCAAAGAGTTTGAAACATTCTATACCAATTTATACAACCTCCCGATAGACCCAAACACGACTCCTGACACCACCCAAACATTTCTAAATCATCTAAACCTTCCAAGTCTAACCGGGGACGAAGCCATGTCAATTACGCTACCATTTACGGAGGAAGAGGTCACCAGGGTGCTAACTTCCATCCCCAACGGGAAAAGCCCAGGCCCAGACGGGCTCCCAATAATCTATTACAAAAAATTTGCAAAGACCCTCGTTCCTTACCTGACTAAACTTTGCAACTCTCTCCTTACTGGCGCTTCCCTCCCGAAGCAAGCCCTAGAGGCATATATTACACTAATACCCAAGGAAGGCAAAGATGCGGCCCTTTGCAGCAATTATCACCCTATATCCTTACTAAACACAGATATAAAGCTCTGGGCGAAATTAATTGCTCAGAGAATAGCACCTTACCTACCCAAACTGATCGACCCCGATCAAGTGGGATTCGTCACAGGAAGAGAAGGAAAACATAACACTACACAAGCTATACACGTCACACACTACGCTAAAACAAATAAGATACCGCTGTTGCTGATATCTACCGATGCCAAGAAGGCCTTCGACAGGGTCAATTGGGACTTTATGAGACACACCCTCGCACAATTTGGCTTCCCCAGGACTCTTATTAGTGCCATTCTCACACTATACTCAAACCCTACAGCAAGAATCCAGATAAACGGCACACTATCAAAACCCTTCCCTATAAAAAATGGCATTAGACAAGGCTGCCCACTCTCCCCCACATTGTTTGTCTTGGTGATGGAGACGCTACTCCAAAAAATTAGACAAAACCCAGACATCAACGGCATTAGTATAGGAGACTCCGTTCATACCACTGCAGTCTTCGCTGATGACCTGCTAGTATTTACGACTAACCCGAGGAAGACGCTCCCCGTGCTCATGGAGACTTTTGATCTCTTTGGCAGACTATCCAACTTCAAAATCAATTATGATAAATCAGAAGCCCTCAATATTTCCACGCCCCCCCACACCATAAATTACTTAAAAAAAGAATTTTGAATTCCGATGGCCAACCGCGAATATTAAATACCTAGACATATCATTCACCTCCAACCCTAGCCTCCTATTCAATACTAACTACATCCCCCTGATCTCAAAAACTAAAGCCCATCTGAAACAATATAATTCACCATTAATCTCATGGCTGGGAAGGAAAAACTTGATTTCCGCATATATACTACCATCAATCTTTTATGTATTAAATGCTGTACCCATAGGGGTCCCCAAATTTTTCTTCTCACAACTACACAAAATGTTTAGGGAATTTATCTGGGACAAACGCAAACCGCGACTGGCATTCTCCTACATAGTCCAGGAACGCCCCCAAGGAGGGATCGGTATCCCGAACATAAAAGCATACCACCAAGCTATTCATGTCGCTAGATGGATCTCCCTGACAGACCTGGATAAAACGTCCCCTACCATGGAAGCAGAATGAGGCACCCTAGGCGAGGCCAATCAATTCCTGCTCTGGTCAGAGGGACCTCCGCTAAGGAAAGGCAACCCTATTAGCCATATTACAAAAAGCACAATTAAGACTATCCGGTCAATGAGGCTGGAACTGGCGGAGAAAGGTTCACTACCCCCGATGACCCCTGCAACCGCAATCCCAGCTATACTAACAAAACGCAAAAAACAGAGGGACCCTGGGACAAGCTTAGAGGCCTCACGCTGTACGACTTAATAGAAGGCCCCAAACTTACAAGCCAAGCTCAGGCTGACGAGAAATTCGCACACCTTGACCTAGATTTCCTGGGTAAGGCAGGGCTCTATAAACTAATACTGAAACTACAAAAATCCAGTTATGGCAAGCTCAGAGATCCAATATGGTTCGAAACATACACCTCTCTCCCCTCGCGCCCAAAGAAACTGATCACACAAATTTACAAGGAAATTCTCCTTCAAACCGCATCCTCAGGGAATGGGAGAGGGAATTGGGACTGAGCCTAACTAGAGAAGAGATACAAAAGGTCTTAAAACACTCACACGGATTCTCCAGGTGTGTGCACATACAGGAAAATTCCTATAAAACTCTATCTAGATGGTACAGAACCCCGGTGACCATATCCAAAACTAACCCTGAGGCATCAGATAAATGTTGGAGATGCGAAAAAGAGAAAGGTAGCGCACTCCACATATGGTGGGACTGCCAGGAAATCAGACCCTTCTGGAAGACTGTCACACACCACATAAACAAAATTTGCCATACATCACTTTCCTTCAAACCAAAAGAGGTCCTGTTATGGCTCCCCAATGACAATTTCAAACCCTCCAACAAAAACCTGCCCACTATCCCTATATTGGAGGTAAAAACAAATCCCTAACCTATCCCAATGGTTGGAGAGGGTAGCGCAAATATTCCGCTTCGAGGAGATATTGGCATGGGAGACCGGAAATAGGGATGGGTTCACAGCCTTTTTGATGCCGTGGATCGGGCAGCGGGAAATAGAAACGAATTAAACCCTATAACAAAACAAGATAAGTAAGCTTCACCATACCAAAGGAGTCGCGCCCCCTCCTCCCAACTCGATGCACAGATAAACAGCGTGCTTGCCATGCCTATTTTGTTGTTTCATGTTTTCCCTACCTCCCCCGCGTTACCCAAATCCCCACTCTCCATAAGTTACGAAACCCAGAGAAAGAATAAGCGAATCTGAGATGCAAAACTGTAATAAAGCAATATATTTTGTTATTGCCCACACCTGTACATCACGATAGGCTCTGCGTGGCCAACTGTCACAATCTCTCTGTTTTGTCTAAAAAAAACTTTCAATAAAAAAGAAATTGTTTAAAAAAAGAAAATACTAGCTTTTCCACATAGCTGTTGTTGCTTCCACTTTTGTTCTGCGGCTTTACCCTTGTCCATTGGCTCTTATTCGTATCTGAAGGTTTGATTTTGCCCATGGAGGCAAAATTCAAAGTGGAGGCGCGGAACTGAGCCTGACCCTGGGCCCGCTAACGTGCTTCCCACACAGACTATAGCGGGTCCTGGTCATGGTGTCTTGGCCTTGTAATGCCACCTCCTCCTCCCGCTTGGGGTCAGGGATCAGCAATGCGCATCATGTATTTTCTCTCGTGTTACCACAGTTATCGGAGAAACTTGTTTGGGCCAAAGGAGAGGAGCGTAACTGCATTAACGTTACAGGGGTCTGCCTATACTTCAGCTGCAGAAATGTTATAGGGGTCTGCCAATACTGCTGCTACATAAATGTTTCTGGGGTCTGCGTATACTTCTGCAACTAAAATGTTACTGGGGTCTGTCTATACTGTTACTACTGAAATGTACCTAATACTGGGCTCTGCCTATACTGCTGCTACTGAAATGTTACTGGGCTCTGCCTATACTGCTGCAACTGAAATGTTACTGGGCTCTGCCTATACTGCTGCAACTGAAATGTTACTGGGCTCTGCCTATACTGCTGCAACTGAAATGTTACTGGGGTCTGTCTATACTGTTACCACTGAAATGTTACTACTAATACTGGGCTCTGCCTATACTGCTGCTACTGAAATGTTACTGGGCTCTGCCTATACTGCTGCTATGGAAATGTTACTGGGGTCTGTCTATACTGTAACTACAGAAATGTTACTGGGGTCTCCCTAGACTTCTGCAACATAACTGTTAGTGGGGTCAGCTTATACCTTTGCTACAGGAATATTACAGGGGTCTGTGCATAGTATGGGTGCACCAAGTTTTCCCATCGCGGTGTTCTACGTATCTGGCCCAGAAAAAAAAGCAAAAACAGACCGACTAGGGCATGCAGTGTGGGCTGAAGCCAACCTGTATTTTATCTGACGTTAGCTCAGCTGTCCAGGGCACTGCAATGGGATTTCTTAATGTACCATTGGTGGCTTCCTGGGACCCACCCATGTTGTGGGTCCACACAGACTTCCCATAGCGGAGTTGTATCTGCCTGTGACTATTTATAAAAAAAAAAAAACAGCATTTTGGTGCTCGCTCATCTCTAGTATTGATGCTTCCTGTGTATTGACTGCTGCCTGCCGTGGACGGTTAGGGATGAATTACCTTTTAGCCTTGCATTATTAGTTGTTAATACTTCCATGTTACAACATGCAAGTATGTACAGGCAGCAGTCAACACACAGTGTGCTGCTAGGACCTTTGTGACATCACCGAATCGGGAGCTAGGGGTGTGAGAGGGGCATTACTCCTCTCAAACCCCTAGCTTCATGGTGGCGTCAAGATACACTATTACCAAGTGCTTCTATGTACATCACAATGCAGTATCTGCCAGATGTGGTTTTAAGATCTTAGTATCCCGGGTACCAGCGGCAGCATACAGAGATTGCTGATGCCTCCACTCTGTTACTGAGTCTGTGCTGGAGAAGCAGACCCCGCTGCCCCTCTTCACTGAGCTCTCTGCTCACTCCCTCCACGGCCCCTTCCATGGCTGCACTTCACAGCAGGAGATCCCTGTCTCCTCTACCTCCCCCTCAGTCCAGCCAGACCTCACCAGGTCCTCTGCCACCTCTCCAGAAGCTGCCTGAATGGGTAGGGGCCCTCTCAAGATGATGGCATTCGCCATATGGCCGGTACGCCAGTGGTATTCCCACAGCTGCAGAGACTACAGGGGTTCACTAGGAGGCTCCACACCAACCTGACAGGCACTGGAAGATCCCCTCAGACTTCAGATACTTCAGGGGCCCCAGGATAATGTGTTAACATGATCTATAGCAGGAACTACTGCTACATGTGCCCAGTCAGTTGGCTGCTTAGCCACACCCCCAAGGTAATTATCTTTAGTAGTTGACAGAAACTTGTTACTTTTATGAGATCCGCAGGTTTTGGGTTCGCAGTTTATATCCAGACAGTTAAAATCCCCCATTATAATGTGATTTGCTGCTTCATCTATTTGCTTCAGCAATACATTTTCAGTAACTGTTATATTTGGTGGTCTATAGAACGCTCCTATGAGTATTTTATTGTTGTTTTTTCTTCTATGTATTTCTACCCATACAAACTCCACATCTCCCTCATATATACCCCCCCCCTCCCGTGTTGGCTTTAAATAGCATTTAACATAAAGATAAACCCCTCTCTCTTACCGTTTTTTACAATTTCTTCTAAACAGACTATAACCTTATAAGTCCACCGCCAAGTCACAGCTTTTATCCAACCAGGTCTCCATTATTCCCACTATTTAGTAGTTTCCTCAGACATTATTACTTCCAGTTTGTCTACTTTATTGGTCAGACTCTAGCATTAATAAACATATGTTGTCAGCAGCATTGCCTCTTGCCAAAAACTTGGAGAAGCTGAAGTGCCCGCTCTTCAAAAAGGATTAAGACTTTTAAAATCCACTGCAATCCAGCATACCAAGCAGTAGAGCAGCACAAAGGGACCCAAATCATTTATATCTTTTCACATCTAGCAATGCAACTTTATTCACTCCAGCTGACAGAACAACATTTCGACCATAATGAATGGTCTTTGTTGAGAGCCCAACGTGGTGGTAACTGCCACAAATACTCAGGTTCTAATTGCCAAGCTTCAACACTTTGTCTATGAGAGGAGTGCTGCGAGAGAAGTACTGTTAGTGTTTTGTGCCCAAGTGGCTCCCAGGTCAACTGCTATCCTCTTCCCCTGGTGGCATTTCTACTGTCTAAAGTGGTGTTGAAGGATCATTTCTGTGATAACTTCTTCTGATCTCCCCTATCCTGGATTGCAATTGAGTAGGGGCATTACACCCAACATCCACCAGACTCTGGCAGCTACATGGACTGCCACAAGACCCTGCAAGCCCCCAATTGAAGCACCTGCCAGTGGTCCCTAAAACACCTTAGTGTTCCCTTTCACACGGTATGGTCAGCAGAACGTGGGCCACCATAGAGGAAGGGACTGCTACCAATGGGGTAACCCTACCAAAGGTCAGTATGAAGTTTTGGTGGGAGGGACTGTGGCACAGAAGATGGCTTGCCCTGGCCCACCCATAATATGGCTTCCATTGTGTTGGGATACAGGAGAGCAACTGGAGCTGCAGGCCTGAAGACAAATATGCTCCTATACAGAGGAAAAGCATAAGACTCTTTGGCACTATGGAGTTTCGATCTGCTACAACTCCTCTGTGAGACCGATTAAATCACTGGAGTCAATTTTTGTGTCAGAAGAGCCTTGTCGCATTTTATATGTGGCTTCTAAACATGCGCAAATATGTGCGTAAATATGGTCATCACAAGCTGTAAAGAATATTGCTGGGACGAGCTGTCAGCCATGTGCACCTGAAAGGATGTCCTATGTAAAGCTGGTGTCAGACTGGCATAATTTGTGTCGCGTACTTGCACAATGAGGGTTGCGTATGCATGATTTACTGTATTTTTTGCATAATAATATGTATTTTCTTGTGCAAAAAAACACGCTACCATGCACCCATTCATTGAAATGGGCAATTAGTGTAATTAGTTCAATATATGCTCTTTCCCTAAACATGCTGCATATTTTTTTTTTGCGCAAACAAAATGCGAACGAATCCATTGAAATCAATGGGTTATATTCACTGCATATTGCGCACGCAAATTTTTCATGTGAATATTTTTGTATGAATCCAGCCTAAAAGGATTTACATAAATATATTTGTGTGCAGAAATGTGCATAAAATATGCACATGCAAATATGCAAACCCATTGTGCAAATGCACGCACGTTCGTATGACGCCGGCTTTAAACAGTTGGGTGTCATTGATTCACAACACCATCTACAGCCTCCTTGTCCCACCTTGTGTGTCCTACTTAAAGAGCATTATGACAGTCTCATAGATATATAGTAAACTGTATTGGCACAAAATTCACATAGGAATACATATTGTCAGGAGTGCGGTTTCTTATTTGTAGGAGAGTCATTAAGGTCGCATACAGATAAGTATATTAAAGCTCCATGTAACCTCCGATTGATTTGCTCATAAATTCCTATGGAGCCCTACTTCACCGTACCCTTGTGTGCCTCTGATTTTAATATATCTTCCAAGAGAAAATATCAAGTTTCATCAGAGATCTTGTTATGAAGGTATTCTTCCCCAGTAGCATTGCTTTCAGGGGAGAATATCTCTGTGGTATTGAGCCATACAGAACACTATGAATACCATATTACTCTGCTATGTGAAAGAGGATAAAAAAAGTCATTATTTTAGAATATAAAATTTGGTTTTGCCCTTTTTTTAACCATATTACTGTATTTCATAGTTCAAATGAGTATTCAATGCACAAAGTATTTCATTTATTTGATTACAATAGTTGTGCTAATTTTAAAAATTGTAGACGGAAATTAATCCCATATCGGTAATCTGGCCTTCCAAATGCGCAACACTCACATTGTGTCCAGCAGTATGCACCCTCGAACGGCTGTTCAAGGACTGCATACATGGTGCAAGATGTACACTGGATGGCAGTGTCATTAATGGAGAGCATTCTAAATGGGGATTGTACAGATAGATTAGATGAAAGTAGTATATGCAAAAATTCAGATAGATAAACAGTAATAAAATAGAAATGACTTTCCCAAAGTCCCTGACTCCAAAGTCACTAATCCCAAGTCACACTTACGACAAGGTACTGTTATGTCAGACGCTCACTTAGATTTGGGTTAATAAACCACTTATCTGTAGTGCTTCTGTTCCTCCTCTGTTTGGAATGGACACAGGTGCAATTTATAAGACCCTGGTTGAGTAACCCCGCCCCTAATTACTCACCTGTGCAAAGCAATGTAGACTGCAACCCACAAGCAGACCATATGTGCTTTTTAAATGTAACAATTCTTATCAATATAACCCACCAATATATCCCCTTAGCACAATGTATTTAACCTGTAGGAAGAAAAGACAATGTAGCACAATGTATAGGCTCAACGATTACTGTGACTTGCTATAAACACAAATAGACAAATGCATTGAATAGGGAAACATGCACTCAGTAATTCCACTAATTCCGAATAACACTTACCACACAGTACACTTAGAACACTGTACAGTTATGTTAGCCACACCCACTCAATCAGCTTGCAGGCTTGCTTAGGGCTTATTCACATGTCCGTATATCAGCCGGGAGCAATTCACTGAGCTCCCGCCCTCTCTCCGCCCCTCGCCACTGTTTACAATGGGAGTGGTGGGACGGGGCAGAGCTATGTGCACTGCCCCCAGCCCGGCCCGCCTCCTCCCTCTGCAGAAAGGTACACCGTATATCGGCTGGGCGTGAAAACCCGGCTGATATACGGACATGGGAATAAGCCCTTAGGTTGGGGTTGATAAAACACTTACGTATAGCGCTTCTGTTCCTCCTCTAGTCACATTCAATGTTGTGTGTGATTTGTAAGCTCCCTCGAACTCAAACATTAACGCTTTAAATTTGGCCACCTGAAAATTTACCTGGATCGCAGATATTGGACTAACAAATTTTTGCTCCCAATGTGAGGCATGACCGGAATCTGGCTTCAGATCTCAGCGAAGAATTCAGTGATTTTCTCTTCTCCAGAAAGGACAGACAGAGCGCTCTATAAATGAAAGGTAAGAAACCTTATGATAGAAAAATGTTAGAACACACAATGTATTTCAGCTTGTTGCATACCCCAGGACAGTCAGGGTGCCCATGCTGACCATTGTCCACTGCTGGAATCTCCTACAATGGGCAAGTGGGCATCAAAACTAGACCATTAAGCAATGGGGCCTAGTCTGATTGATGAAACTTATTTTCTTTGACATAATGTGGGCCTGGATGCATGTATATTGCTTACCTTTGAAAGAGATAGCATACTGGTGCTATGGGAAGAAGGGAAATCATCAGAGGCAACATGATGTTCTGAACACTTTTCTGCTGGGCAACCTTGGGTCTTGGCATTCCTATGGATGTTATTTTTTCACGTACTGTCTACTGTGCCTAAACACTGTTGCAGACCAAGTACATCCCTTCATGGCAATGCAATTCCATAATAGTAGTGGGTTCTTTCACGAAGAAAATGTATGTTGGCACACTACAAAAATTGTACAGGATAGGTTTATGAAACATGAAAAAAAGTTCAAAGTGTTAACTTGGACCCGAAATTTCCTAGATCTCAATCCAATCAAGCATTTGTGGGGTGTCCTGGACAAACAAGTCTGATCAATGAAGGTCTTACTCCACAACTTAAAAGACTTAAATGATTAAATACCGCAGTACACTTTCAGAGGTCTTGTGGAGCCCATGCATCGATGGGTCAGAGCTGCTTTGGAGACATAATGAGGACCTACACAATATTAGGTTTTAATGTTAGTTATTGTATGTAAACCAGAGAAAAGGGAGAAACTGGTGACAATATATTCACATGTTTCAAAATATATCGTAACTATTTTGCCATATGGCCCATCAGTTGTCAGTTTACTGAACTGTACTGAATTGTAATCAGAATAAGCACAAGTGAAGTATAAGAACTGCTCGATGATAGACACTTGTGCACATTACTAATGTGGGGTCACTTAATCCTATGCCTATGAAACATCCTATCATCTGTGCAGAAGAAAATAGATATGATGAAAAATACTGCACTGGAACAAATATATTTTGAAAGCTTACCTGTACTGTGTAAGTTCACATACTGTGAATATATATATGTTTTTTCTTTAAAATATTGTTTAATGCCCCATACTCCATGGGTCTGCAATCCTGCAGTATCCATTGACCGGGGTCATTTTCCTGGTGTTTTGCACTGACTTTATTTTTATCAGTTATCTTTTCATTGACATAAGGCTATGTGCAAACGTGCATTAAAAAAGAATTTTCATGTCCTGTCCGCAAAAAACTGATGATTTGCAGCTTTGTGTAGTATCCGCATTTGGTCCTTATTTTGTCGGTATGTGCTGTCCCTTTTTAGGTCTGCAAGAAAAAACTGAACCCGACCCAATTCTATTTTTCTGCATCTTTTTAAAAAACAGACAGCATATGGACTTCACATGGATGGCGTCACTGTGCTGTCTGTTTTTTTCTATCCCTATTGACTTAAAGGGGCAAACTCATCAATAAAACAGATCAAAGTAGCACATGCAGTGAGTTTTTTTACACAGTCCGTGTCACTAGTGTGTGTTGCCACATTGAATAATATGGGTCCTTATGCTGTCCGTGTGAAGTTTGTTTTTTTTAAATGGACTACACATGGACAAAAAAAATGCTAGTGTGTGCAAGGTCTAAGGCTAGTTTTACACAGGCAATAATGATTTTGCTTCAAGAAAATCCAGCACTATCGCATCTGTGTTTTGTGCGATATTGCAGTGTTTTCTCACGCCGAAATCACAATTTTGTGTTACCTGACCTAAGTCAGGATATTGCTGTTGCATTAGACAATATTTCTGCTATCGCTGTGTGTCTTCTCTGTTAACATAGCTTAGCCTTATTTAATTTGTCTGTTGACTTCTTATCTTAAAATCCTAGTTCCAGGCACTACAAAGCATAGGTTTTAGTCTTCTATTTAAGGGCCAATACAAGGTAAGAAACATACACTTATTGCATTCTGAAACTTAACACTTTATATACCATGACAATATATAGACTCTCTCTCCCCACCCCGCTACCCCTGGCCGCCCCCCGCTCACTCCCACCTGCTCAGATGAGAATGCAGTTACTCAAGAAGAGTGGTGCTCGCTCAAGTAACTGCCTTACCCGAGCGTGCTCGCTCATCTCTACTATCCATTTGTATCTATCCATCTGCACCTATCTATCCATCTGCACCTATTCATCTATCTGCATCTATCTATCCATCTGTATCTACCCATCTGTATCTATCCATCTGTATCTATCCATCTATCTATCTGTATCTATCTATCCTTCGGTGTCTATCCATCTGTATCTATCTATCCATCTGTATCTATCTATCTATCCATCTGTATCTATCCATCCTTCCATCTGTATCTATCCGTCTATCCATCTGTATCTATCCATCTGTATCTATCTGTGTCTATCCATTTCTACCTCTCCCCCCCGCTATCCCCCGAGCCTGCCTTATCCGAGCGTGCTCGTTCATCTCTACTATCCATCTGTATATATCCATCTGTATCTATCTATCTGTATCTATCTGTATCTATCTATATGTATCTATCTATCTGTATCTATCTATCTATCTGTATCTATCTATCTGTGTCTATCTATCCATCTGTATCTCTCTATCCATCTATCTATCTGTATCTATCTATCCATCTTTATCTATTCATCTGCATCCATCTATCTATCTATCTATCTATCTATCTATCTATCTATCTATCTATCTATCTACCTATCTATATTTATCCATCTATCCATCTGCATCTATCTATCTATATCTGTCAGGGAAATTCTGCGTACAGCACCAATCAGGCCCACCCCAATGCCCCGCTGACTGCGGTAAAGAAGAGACACCACACACGGAGGTCTGGTATAGTTCCTCACACAGGGACATAACGGCGCACTTTATTACAGATTGCATGGGGTCTTATACCCTTTGGTCCCGTCACTAGGAATGGGTAATGGTCTCATTGGCTCAAATTCACCGCATAACCATATATGTGAAGTCTGCATTTCCGCCTGAGGCAGTGATAGTTATATACGTAGTTAAACAGTCGTTATCTAGATACGGCGCTTCTGGGAAAACAGCCAAGCACGCGGCCTTCGTATCCGGTTCTGTATCATCTCTAAATTTCTGGACACATCTCTCTCAGCCTTGCAAACCTTTGGAATATCTGATGTAAGGCGACATATTAAGTTTTTCTCATTTTAGCATTGAATAGAACTTGCATACAGGTATAAAAGCATAAAAAACATATGGCAATATATACATATACCCTCACAAACCCCCCTAAAAACTTAATATTGAGATCAAGCACCAGACCTTGCACTCTTCCTTGATCGCCTCTCCCTTGCGTCAGGGTTTCCCCACTGCCCGTAAGGCCCTACTCCTAGGAGGGGGGATCCCTACCTCACCTCAGAAGGAGGCCATGGATTCCCTGGGCTCATTTCTGGGTATCCATACCCTCTATCTGTACAAGTTAACACCCCGAAGAGTGCGCCCTCGCTGGAACCTGTCTTCTACACTATCCCTAGGCAAATGGGAAGTCCACTGACAATCCATCTTAGGAGATCGGGGCGGCGCAGTGCTAGTACATTTCTCCATTCTTTTGGTAACGTACGTGGTTGGCATTATCGGAACTGGCTCTTCATCTTTTTCAAACAAGGGTAATGTCAGTGTCACATTGTCCAGTCCCTTACTCATACTCTTTTTGATTAAAGGGATAATACAAGCACAGGAAATCAGTAGGACTAGCAAGACGATGCCCAGGATTATACCCACTTGAATCAGGATTTTCTGCCATCCCTTCAGCCATGAAAAATATTGGTCCCAGGGATCTGTAACTCCTGAATTCCTTTTAAGTTCTTCTGACAGACTAGTTAATTTTTTAATAGCGACAGTCACTTTACCTGTAGGTCCGGTGTTATCGGTAATGTAGGTACAACAAGTTTCACCAATCATCTTACATACTCCACCTCTTCCTGCTAAAATCATATCCAGGGCCATTCTATTTTGGAACACCATGGATGCAGTGGGCCCTAACTGGTCAGCTAACCCTTGCAACCCATCCCTGGTGTAGTTTACAAACCTCTGCTGATTGTAATAGATATAATTCATCCAATCTACATTATTATTAACAGTGACAATAGCAAATAAGGACTCAAAATCTGCTTTAACCTGATCTCTAGAATTAAATTCATCTGGCACCCCCCTGGGCACTGCTATTGCAGCTATGTATACATGTGGATTAAAGCTACCACCTGGAGCGTCAACTTCTCTCTTAGTATGATGCAGTGTTGGATTCTCACCCTCAGTGTAGTCTTCATATTGCACATTTGATTGTATTACTTTGTTCTGATCCCTGAAACAGGGGGCTAGTGTACAGTAGTCAAAGGTGTATGTGGCTATGTGTGTGTTAGAAGAATTGTACCACACTGCCACTTTCCCTTCATACTCTCCGGACCAGGGGTTCCAGTTTCCCTCCTTTCCTGCCCCTGAACGTGTGACGACCACTTCCGCCCAGGTCCCCCACCCTGCCCATAGCATGTAAAGGATATGCAGGATCATAAGTTCTGTGTTCCGGGACCCAGGGCCTTTTTGCAGTGCGAGGTGTGGATCCAAGTGGGCTTTCCTTTGAGCTTGACTTCAGTTGAGCAACATCTGGTAGGGACCTTCAAACCAGGTTTCTGATCATGATTTTCGTCTGTAGGACCTGGGAGAAAAGCAGAGACTGCAGAATGCGTTACTGACAATTCCTTGGAGAGACCTATGACAAAATTAACAAGAAAATCATTCCCCAAACTCAGCTACTGTGGCATGTACCCTCCTGGGAAAGAACTAATGGAAGACACTCAATTCAATATTTGCCCATTTCCTTCATTGCCTTTTGTATCTACTTTCCCACTACTCCGTTGATGGTAGGGTGTGTGAAAAGCCTGGAATATACCCAAAGCAGACATGATGTGTTGCATTATTTCACCTGTGAAGTGTGTACCTTTGTTTGACTCAATCACTTCCGTGCCCCATATCTGCAGATTACCTCATTCATGAGCTTCTGTGCGATTACCTGCTTATTTACTTTGATAACAGAGTAGGCCTCCAACCTGAAAAAACATCATCAACAACAACAAGCACATATTCATACTTCCCAACAAGTGGGAGCTGAATGTAGCCAATTTGCAATCCCTGAAATGGGTAGAGTGGCCCCGGCAAGTGTTATGTGGCAAATTTTACTTCTGCCCTGTTGCTTTACAGCAAAGATCATGCAAAATTGGACAAATGATGCAGCAGCTACAGAAAACCCAGGAGCCACCCGTCCTCGTTCAAGCGTCGACATCATTGCTGCTTTGAGAAGTGCGTCTTTCCGTGCAACAGCTGGGCCATCATGGGGCACAGGGACCGTCGTAGGCAAGTTATGTTGACTGTTCTCCACATGCCGTCCTTTTTAGTCCATTTTTCCTTTTCTTCCTTGCTGGCTTGTAACTGTAAAGTCCTTAGTGTATCAAAGTCCAAAGTTTTTATCAAAGTCCAAAGTTTTTAGTCAAAGTCCAAAGTTTTTAGTCAAAGTCCAAAGTTATTGTTAAATTCTTCTTTTCTTCCACGGCTTGAGGGCCGCTGCCTTTGCTGTGTGGTCTGTGATGGCGTTGCCTCTTGTTTCTCCGTGTGTAGGAATTGGTGTGAGCTTTCCATTTTGTTAGGTAGAAGTAGGGCCTCTGTGAGACTCTGCACTGCTGCACCATTCTTAATTGGCTGTCCTGTTGAGGTAAAAAACTGTCTGGCCTTCCATGTTGGGCCGTAATCATGAGTTATGCCAAATGCATACCGGGAATCAGTGTAAATGTTTGCCGTCTTACCTTCTGCCACTCTACATGCCTCAGTGAGGGCCTTCAGTTCCGCTTCTTGTGCTGAGACATGCGGAGGCATTCTGCTTTTAGGACATCTTGTTGTGTGACCACTGCATATGCGGTGTGGAGTCATCAATCACCCCTGGTGCCATCTATAAAAAACTCAAAATATGCATTGTTATCAAGGGGTTTCAGTAACTTTTTAAAACTTAAATTTTCTTGTTGCATCAATGCTAGACAATCATGCTGATATTATATTTCAAATAGATCAGAATCTTGTTGCAAAAAAATTAAAAATAGCTGATCTGCAATGCCTAGATCACCTATGCCTCCTCCTCCCCCCTTTGAACCAGGGTACTCAATTGGCAGAAGAGTAGCCGGGTTCAAGGTATTACAACATTGGAAAAACAATTTGATGGATGCAGATAAGGCCTGTAAAATGTTAGCGCCAATAACAGAGACATGATTTACATCGGGGCAGAATATTCTACAAACATCTATCCATATTTGAAATGTGATAAAAGGGAAAAAACCTCAGCGCTCGCACCGTAGAATAGATGAAAATAGAATGTACTGAAGAGACTGAAGTTATATCACTTACTTCAAGGAGGCGCCTTTAGGGTAGGCGCCTCCTAATCCCAATAGGCGTATCAGAAATGGCAACGATCAACAATGATGAACAGGTTCCACGATTTTAATAAAATAAAATAATCTATACTACACAACGCGTTTCGGCCGCACGGCCTTTTTCAAGTGTACATAATATGAATAAAACTGGACATATATAATGATAAAAGTACCTTGTAATCTTGTGACAAATGAGGGTAATCAGGCTGCCAAATCCAGACCGGTATCTGTTGTGTCGGCATCAATGCATATTGTAGAGGGAAGTGAATGGGAAGGGGAGGGAGAGGGAGGAAGGGGGAGGGGGGGGGAGGGGGGTCACTGCTAGCATATAGCACTGAGTGATTACCAAACTATTAAGTTCATGCCGGCATCCATTGTGTCGGTATCTAATGGTGTGACTACACATTGCGAGGGGGGAAGGGGGGGGAGAGGGGGGGAGAGAAAAAGGGAAAAACACTGCTAACGTATTGGTGCTACATGATTAGCAAGACAGTTGCTATTATACCGGTATCTGCTTTGTCGGCATTGGTTAGCATAATAATGCATTGCAGGGGCAAGGGGGGAAGGGAAAAGGGGGAGTGAGAGACACTGATGGTGCTGCGTGAAATGACACGGTCTGTAGACGCATAACATTCTCAATGCGTCTTATAGCGCAGCTGTAGATGTTTTAGATGTTGCAGCTATGTAGGCTGAGTATGCCGATGAGGATTGGGGAGTTACCGCTAGGACACGTATGCATCTGACGTTATGACGCCGAGTCACGTGTGCATTTGCGTCTGACGTCATGACGCTGTGTCTCGAGAGCAGAATGCATAGGAATAAAACTCAGTTTTTACTATATATATATATGTATTTTGATATTGCTAAAATTTCTCTAAAATCTCGTTTAGGCCGTGTGGAACCAAGGTATTAAAATGGAAGATGTAAAACATCTCCTTGGTTCTTAATTTGGAAAATTCGCCGTTGGGAATTTGTTCAACAGGGGTGATCTTAAGGTGAGTAGGATCTGATGCGTGATGTAGAAAAAAATGTTTTGAAATACTATGTTTAAGGAAGTTGTTTTTTATATTTGATCTGTGCTGGTTTAAACGGCTACGTAATGCGTTAACTGTACGTCCAATGTACTTCAATTTGCATGGACATTCTATCAAGTAGATAACATAACTGGTTGAACAGTTCATAAATTGATTAATTTGAAATGGGGAAGTGTTAGTATCTATTTCAATCTCCTTACGTTTATGACAGATGTTTTGGCAACACTTGCAAGTGGGTTTACCGCATTTGAAAGATCCTGTAGTATGTGATATAGAAATGGGCATTCTTATTTTTGGTCTAGACCTAAACTGTCGTGGCTGTGATGGGGCTAGGATGCTCGCCAAAGTTCGACTTCGTCTAAAAGTAATTTGTGGGAACAATGGTATTTCGGAAGTTAAATATGGGTCAGATTTTAAAATATGCCAATGTTTTCTGATGATGTCCTTGAGTTCTTTATGACATGAGTTATAGCGGGTGATTAAATTACAACCTGGATTAATGGATTTGGGTTTATTGTGTTGAGAAGCATCCATAGGATTAAGGAGTTGGATACCTCTCCCTTCTACTTTGGCTCTATTTTGGGAATTGGAAATGAGTGTTTTAGGATATTTTTTATCTGTGAATCTTTTGGCCAAGATCTCTGACTGGTTCTCATATTCCTGAATGGTGGAACAATTGCGCCTGATGCGCTTAAATTGGCCAAAAGGTACATTTAACTTCCACGACTTAGCGTGGTCGCTACGAAAGTCGAGGAAACTATTCGCATCTACGGTTTTAAAATGCGTCTTAGTTTGTATTTGGCCAGCTTCGATATAGATGTCCAAATCTAAAAAGGTGGCTTTGGTCTGATTGATGGATCCCGTAAATTCCAGGTTCCATGAGTTGGAATTGATTTGTTGGATGAATTTAGGAATTTCTTCTAATGTGCCATCCCATATAAGAATGATGTCATCTATATATCTTTTATAAAATTTAATATGTGGGTCATGAAGAGTCTCCTCAAACGCGCCCATATACAGGTTGGCATAAACTGGTGCACATTTCGTGCCCATTGCGGTCCCACGCGTTTGGACAAAAAATTCATTGTTGAATTTGAAAAAATTGTTATGTAATATAAAATGAATGGCATCCAAGATGAATTGTTTCTGTCTGGGAGGGGTTAATGAATCTTGATCTAAATAATGTTTGACTGCTTGTAAACCTAGTGTATGTGGTATGTTAGAATATAGTGCACTAATGTCTAGAGTCACCCAAATGAAAGATTTTTCCCATTGGATGTTTTGTAGATATTGTAATATGTGTGTGGTGTCTTTGAGGTAGGATGGAAGTTGGACTACTAGACGTTGTAATTGTTTATCTACATACTGAGAGAGGTTGCTTGTGAGGGAGTTCATGCCTGCAATGATGGGCCTACCAGGGGGTTGTGTTACAGATTTATGAATCTTAGGGAGAAAATAAAAATAAGGTGTTTCGGGATGTTTCGGATGTAAGAAGATTTTCTCATCTTTGGAGATGCAACCATCTTGATAAGCCTCATTAATCAAAACATGTAGTTTTTCTTTAATCTCGGCAGATGGATCTGCAGGTAGAGGTTTGTAATTCGAACAATTTTTTAAAATGCGAAATGATTCGTCCAAATAGTATGTCTTGTCCATAAGGACTATTCCTCCCCCCTTATCTGCTGGCTTGATAATCACTCCTTGTTCATTGGCTAATTTATTAATGAGTTTAAGTTGAAAGCTAGTCAGGTTCCCCTTTTTATTTTTCTTGTTTTTATGGAGTTCTAGTTGATTAGCTAGCTCTTTAAAATTCTTTAGTACCTCATTATAAAATGTTGTGATTTGTGGGCCTTTGGATTCTACCGGGTAGAAAGTGCTGGATGCTTTTAGATCAGTGTATATGAATTGTTGTACTATGTGGTTATCAGAATCGGAAACTTTATCATGATTATGATGAGTGGTTGAATCACTAGGAAGGTTATATGGGTGAAGTTTAAAGTGTCTCTTTAATGTTAATTTGCGTATGTATGTATTTAGATCTACAAATAATTCAAAAATATTTGGGTAACTAGACGGACTAAAAGAAAGCCCTCTGGAGAGGATATTGCTTTCCTCTTGATTTAGTTGGTATTTAGAAAGGTTAAAAATACCTGCTTTTAACGCTTCTTTGTTGGGGATTGTATTTTGCGAGGTGGTCTGGATGGTTTTGTTGCTCTTTGATTTTTGGCCGCCTCGTTTGCCCCTTCTTCTAACTCTTTTGGGTTTAGAGATCTGTTGGGAGATTGATAAAATTGGGTTATTTTCTGAATTTGTGGATTGCCGACAATAGGCTTGTGAAGATGATGGAGTGTTTTTCCTTTCAAATTCGTTGAAAGAGTGCTTCGAGTCATTCTCGTGACTAGTGGCTGTCTCTCGATTGATGGAGATCGAGAGACCTCTATCTCTAAAAAAAGATTAGATGGAGTATTTATTGGAAGGTCAGGGTTAGAGTTGGGAATGGGATTACAATCTATAAGGGATTCTATTGGATTAGTATCTTGGTTCTGCAAAAAGTTAATCAGATCTGTAGGGCTACCAGATGTGTCCATTAATACT
Organism: Eleutherodactylus coqui; assembly: GCF_035609145.1. Taxonomy (NCBI): domain Eukaryota; kingdom Metazoa; phylum Chordata; class Amphibia; order Anura; family Eleutherodactylidae; genus Eleutherodactylus; species Eleutherodactylus coqui. The sequence goes on along the minus strand of NC_089838.1, from coordinate 61,073,865 downwards.
GGGGATGTTGTCAGAGATGGTACATTGACTGGTATTGGGATATTATTGGTCTTAGAAGAAAATGTCTGGTTATCCGTATTATTGATATCTATAGGAGGAGATTTACTTTCTAAAGGTACTGGGTCTTTATTTAATTGGCACAGATTACCAGAGCTATTAGATGAAGGAATAGACCCAATGGGTGGTGCATTTAATTTATTATGAGTAGATGAGATTGAATTTACAATTGGAATGGATTTTGAGAGTTGTGGGATTTTCTTCAAATTGGGTAGTAGAGGCCTAATTAGAGAGGGGTCTTTATTCTGTGGCTGTTCCCTGTAACGTGTTCTTGAAGCACCCCTCTGATACGTAAATGAGGATCTAATTGGAGGATGTGACCATGCATATGGCTGATTAATGCGTCGCCACGGGGGAGGCAATGGTAATAGAGGTGGTCTATGGGGGGGAGGGAAAAATGTAAAGGGTTTATTAGGCCATTGGTTATGTTCCCAATGGCTCTCATGATGAAAATTTTGCCCAGGGTATTCTCTAGAGCAAAAATTAGAGTCCCACTGGTTCCCTCGATGCGGATCTCTATAACCATATGAATTCATATTTATACGGGAATTTCTTGGGTTAGATTTAAATCTCTTACTATAATTAGAGCGTTGATGAGCGCTCTTAGAGGTATTATCATGAGTCTGTTTGTTGTCAAAAGGAGTGAAAACATTTCCCTTATTGGAAGGGAATTTTTTGTTGTTCTTAATTTTATACTCCCAGACAAAATTCTTTTTCTCTTTTTTGTCAGTGAGATCTCTATGTAACTTCTTGATTTTGCGGGTAGAGATAGTCTTATATAGAGAATCAATATATTTAACAATTTCTATAGATATGTCATGTTTACATTTATTACTTAAATATAACGTTTTCTGCAATAACATATCGCTCAGACTTTTCCTTTTCTCAATAATTTTACCCATGAATAGGTCTGAAAAGGTGCTTAGCATAATATTCCATTCACCAGTGAACTTCGGATCGTCGGGGAATGCCGATCTGATAGAAATGCGTAAACCTCTAGGTGCAACATTATTCAATCTATATATTGATAACATGAGCCAATCCAAGGTATGGCGCCAGAGTTTGTCAATACATGTTCTCAATATTTGTTGTAACTGTGTATCATCAGACGTTATGTTAATGAATTCATCAAATATCATATTTGTAATGGTATTATTATCCCATTCTTTATCAAATGTGGTAAATGTATATAATTTGGTGGTATTTGTATCCTCAGAATTCTTATCTGGTTTTTCGATGTCCGTTTTTTTGTCATCCAATGCTGATTGGATGGATGATAGAAATTGTCCTGGTAATTTCAACCAGATATCTTCTATAGTGTCCAACAGGGTGCGCCCATCCTGTAATAAAATATTACCGGAGTTCTCCATGGAGATCCGTTAAATGAGGAGTGATAGGTAAGGATTTGGCGCTTACTAGAAGGATACTGGAGAGTGTAGTAGGTGAGTGGTCTTGATTCCCAGGTGAAGATGAATATTCATAGGTGCTGTAAACAATCTCATAAGAGAGAGCAGCTAGAGGGAAACTCCGGTCATAGCATGAAGGAGGAAGACATAAATGAGATAAAAGGGAAAAAACCTCAACGCTCGCACCGTAGAATAGATGAAAATAGAATGTACTGAAGAGACTGAAGTTATATCACTTACTTCAAGGAGGCGCCTTTAGGGTAGGCGCCTCCTAATCCCAATAGGCGTATCAGAAATGGCACCGATCAACAATGATGAACAGGTTCCACGATTTTAATAAAATAAAATAATCTATACTACACAACGCGTTTCGGCCGCACGGCCTTTTTCAAGTGTACATAATATGAATAAAACTGGACATATATAATGATAAAAGTACCTTGTAATCTTGTGACAAATGAGGGTAATCAGGCTGCCAAATCCAGACCGGCATCTGTTGTGTCGGCATCAATGCATATTGTAGAGGGAAGTGAATGGGAAGGGGAGGGAGAGGGAGGAAGGGGGAGGGGGGGGGGAGTCACTGCTAGCATATAGCACTGAGTGATTACCAAACTATTAAGTTCATGCCGGCATCCATTGTGTCGGTATCTAATGGTGTGACTACACATTGCGAGGGGGGAAGGGGGAGGAGAGGGGGGGAGAGAAAAAGGGAAAAACACTGCTAACGTATTGGTGCTACATGATTAGCAAGACAGTTGCTATTATACCGGTATCTGCTTTGTCGGCATTGGTTAGCATAATAATGCATTGCAGGGGCAAGGGGGGAAGGGAAAAGGGGGAGTGAGAGACACTGATGGCGCTGCGTGAAATGACATGGTCTGTAGACGCATAGCATTCTCAATGCGTCTTATAGCGCAGCTGTAGATGTTTTAGATGTTGCAGCTATGTAGGCTGAGTATGCCGATGAGGATTGGGGAGTTACCGCTAGGACACGTATGCGTCTGACGTTATGACGCCGAGTCACGTGTGCATTTGCGTCTGACGTCATGACGCTGTGTCTCGTGAGCAGAATGCATAGGAAATAAAGTTATGACATTCAAACGCCGAGTCACGTGTGCATTTGCGTCTGACGTCATGACGCTGTGTCTCGTGAGCAGAATGCATAGGAAATAAAGTTATGACATTCAAACGACAGCTAAGATTAGGGGGAAACCAAGGGTATACACGTTACAACGTATAGTTCACGTTCGATGCCATGACGTCATGTGAAAGGACAGCCACATAAACGGACATATATAAGGACAGTCACATAATAACTCAATATGAATGTATGTATAGCAATAAGTTATATGGTTGGTATACAAGGAATTTAAATTAATAAATATGCATGGTAAATATTCAAGTTAATAAATATGCATAATCTAAACAATAAACTGTGAATAATCATTGGGAAAATCATATGATAATTATGATAATTAAGTTATGCACATGTAAAAAATATAAAAAAAAAATAAAAAAATAAAAATATATATATATGTATATGTATATATATAAAATGCAATGATTAGTCACAAATAACAAACAATAAATATATGAAATACAGATTATGACCAATAAATATAATTTTATATGATTAATTTTAATAAAACTCCATTTTATAGGAATAAAACTCAGTTTTTACTATATATATATATGTATTTTGATATTGCTAAAATTTCTCTAAAATCTCGTTTAGGCCGTGTGGAACCAAGGTATTAAAATGGAAGATGTAAAACATCTCCTTGGTTCTTAATTTGGAAAATTCGCCGTTGGGAATTTGTTCAACAGGGGTGATCTTAAGGTGAGTAGGATCTGATGTGTGATGTAGAAAAAAATGTTTTGAAATACTATGTTTAAGGAAGTTGTTTTTTATATTTGATCTGTGCTGGTTTAAACGGCTACGTAATGCGTTAACTGTACGTCCAATGTACTTCAATTTGCATGGACATTCTATCAAGTAGATAACATAACTGGTTGAACAGTTCATAAATTGATTAATTTGAAATGGGGAAGTGTTAGTATCTATTTCAATCTCCTTACGTTTATGACAGATGTTTTGGCAACGCTTGCAAGTGGGTTTACCGCATTTGAAAGATCCTGTAGTATGTGATATAGAAATGGGCATTCTTATTTTTGGTCTAGACCTAAACTGTCGTGGCTGTGATGGGGCTAGGATGCTCGCCAAAGTTCGACTTCGTCTAAAAGTAATTTGTGGGAACAATGGTATTTCGGAAGTTAAATATGGGTCAGATTTTAAAATATGCCAATGTTTTCTGATGATGTCCTTGAGTTCTTTATGACATGAGTTATAGCGGGTGATTAAATTACAACCTGGATTAATGGATTTGGGTTTATTGTGTTGAGAAGCATCCATAGGATTAAGGAGTTGGATACCTCTCCCTTCTATTTTGGCTCTATTTTGGGAATTGGAAATGAGTGTTTTAGGATATTTTTTATCTGTGAATCTTTTGGCCAAGACCTCTGACTGGTTCTCATATTCCTGAATGGTGGAACAATTGCATATTTATTAATTTAAATTCCTTGTATACCAACCATATAACTTATTGCTATACATACATTCATATTGAGTTATTATGTGACTGTCCTTATATATGTCCGTTTATGTGGCTGTCCTTTCACATGACGTCATGGCATCGAACGTGAACTATACGTTGTAACGTGTATACCCTTGGTTTCCCCCTAATCTTAGCTGTCGTTTGAATGTCATAACTTTATTTCCTATGCATTCTGCTCACGAGACACAGCGTCATGACGTCAGACGCAAATGCACACGTGACTCGGCATTTGAATGTCATAACTTTATTTCCTATGCATTCTGCTCACGAGACACAGCGTCATGACGTCAGACGCAAATGCACACGTGACTCGGCGTCATAACGTCAGACGCATACGTGTCCTAGCGGTAACTCCCCAATCCTCATCGGCATACTCAGCCTACATAGCTGCAACATCTAAAACATCTACAGCTGCGCTATAAGACGCATTGAGAATGCTATGCATCTACAGACCGTGTCATTTCACGCAGCGCCATCAGTGTCTCTCACTCCCCCTTTTCCCTTCCCCCCTTGCCCCTGCAATGCATTATTATGCTAACCAATGCCGACAAAGCAGATACCGGTATAATAGCAACTGTCTTGCTAATCATGTAGCACCAATACGTTAGCAGTGTTTTTCCCTTTTTCTCTCCCCCCCCTCTCCTCCCCCTTCCCCCCTCGCAATGTGTAGTCACACCATTAGATACCGACACAATGGATGCCGGCATGAACTTAATAGTTTGGTAATCACTCAGTGCTATATGCTAGCAGTGACCCCCCCCCCCCCCCTCCCCCTTCCTCCCTCTCCCTCCCCTTCCCATTCACTTCCCTCTACAATATGCATTGATGCCGACACAACAGATGCCGGTCTGGATTTGGCAGCCTGATTACCCTCATTTGTCACAAGATTACAAGGTACTTTTATCATTATATATGTCCAGTTTTATTCATATTATGTACACTTGAAAAAGGCCGTGCGGCCGAAACGCGTTGTGTAGTATAGATTATTTTATTTTATTAAAATCGTGGAACCTGTTCATCATTGTTGATCGGTGCCATTTCTGATACGCCTATTGGGATTAGGAGGCGCCTACCCTAAAGGCGCCTCCTTGAAGTAAGTGATATAACTTCAGTCTCTTCAGTACATTCTATTTTCATCTATTCTACGGTGCGAGCGCTGAGGTTTTTTCCCTTTTATCTCATTTATGTCTTCCTCCTTCATGCTATGACCGGAGTTTCCCTCTAGCTGCTCTCTCTTATGAGATTGTTTACAGCACCTATGAATATTCATCTTCACCTGGGAATCAAGACCACTCACCTACTACACTCTCCAGTATCCTTCTAGTGAGCGCCAAATCCTTACCTATCACTCTCCATATTTGAAATGTGATATACTTTAAGCAAATTTATTATTAATCTGATCCTGCCTGCAATGTCTTATCAAATTTGAGAAAAAAAAAAACTTTTACTGGCTGCCCAAGATTCTCACCCCCTCCTTTGTGGACAAGAGAGGGATGACCCATTACGTACGTTTACATCATTTAGCTCCACCCCTTCGATACTGGCCGCTTGCGTCTATCTTCACACCTTCATTTAACCCCTTGAGTGGCACGCCCGGAAATCTTCCGGGACGAGCTCCACTGCTCATAGCAATATAGCCCGGAAGATTTCCGGGCTATGTATCACTATGGGAGCTGCAGAGCACAATGCCACAAGCTGTGGCATTGTGCTCTGCCTGCACAGTCCCACAGAGAACAAATCAAGGGCTTTGAAAAACCAGCAGAAGATATTGCCGATCTGCCGACAATCTTCTGCTTCTAAGTCTCCTGCTTTGTTTACAGGTTGCCATAGAGACCATCGGCTTGTCAGAAGCAAGCCGATGGTCTCTGTGGCAGGGAGAGCTGGTGCTTGGCTGTCAGAGGACAGCTAGGTACCAGCTCTTATAGCAGAGATCAGAGAAAACCTCTGATCTCTGCTGTGTTAACCCTTTACATGCTGTAGTCTATGTGACTGCAGCATGTAAAGGGCTGTCACCATCAGGCCCCCAGAATGTGATCAGGGGGTCCTGATGTGTCCCTGTGGAAGTCCCCTAAAGGGACAAAGTAAAAAAATTATAAAAAAATTATAAAAACACTTGTCTCCCTTCACTTTGTAAAAAATCTAAAGTAAAATCACACATGTTGTATCCATGCGTCGTAATGACCCAGAGAAGGAAGTTGATACATTATTTAACCCCTTAATGACATGGCCCCTTTTTTTCTTTTTTCCCCATTTCTTTTTTTCCTCCCCCCTGTTTAAAAAATCACAACTTGTCCCGCAAAAAACAAGCCCTTATATGGCCGTGTCAATGTAAAAATGAAAAAGTTATGGCTCTTGAGATGCAACTGCAAAATTAGTTGAAATTCAATGATTAGACCATTTTAAAAAACCTGCCCTGGTGGGTCTGACAGGGTGGTAGGAAACCCGCCACTCAAGGGGTTAAACTTTACAGTCTGCCCATCCACATCACAAACAAGTAAAATCTTATGCTGGGGGGGAAAGGAATACTTTTATTCCCAGTCAATATCTGCATCACACATTTTACATTCATCACAGCCTGAACACTGGGCATTAACTCTCATCGATCCATCCGCTCAAATCTGCCCCGTCACCCCCCATTAAAGGTGTACCAGTACATACAGATATACAGAAAAAAGTGTGACAAACAAACATGCATCAGTTGAAAAACATTGAGAGTGCTATAATGTTATAAAGTACATGATTCTATTGAGATGAGATTGTGAATACGTGCTATTTTTGACAAATTATGTGAAAAAGTTTGCTGAGTGACTGAGACATTCTATCTTTCTTATTTACTGAAGCTATTATATACTATATTAAATGCTGATATATTTTAGAAAGCCCCCACCTTTGCAAAATAACTGTTATCTCTCTGCGAATATGAAACACAGACTGAACAAAGTTGTTTTAGTTTAACTATTCCCTGCATTTAAACTCATAAATAATACATATGCTGGGACCTTCTCACAGCACAACATGTTCTGCATTTTCAACCCCTGTATTCTTAAAAGCCCCCCACAGGATGTGAGTGGGGTATAACTTTCTTACACCTGTATGAAAGAGACCAAGACGTGTCCATTTGTGACCTCAGAACCCAGTAAGAATGTACCTTAAAATCTTTCCTGCCTTTTAAGACAATATAATTCATTAGATTCATTACAAGCTTCTATTCCATTAAAGCAAACAAGGCTACTTTCCAAGGTTAGTATTGCATTCTCTGCTCCCGCTGTTATCTCTTGGCCTTGAGAAGCTAGACACAGACTCCAGCTTCAAGTAAACAATCCTTCTCCCACTAAAAGCGAGCTAAGTTAACCATTTGTATGTATATATACATACACACACATCTATATCTATCCACCTAGTATTATACACCTTTTCCTCTCTCTCTCTCTCTGCCACCAAATTACATGCCAGTAACCTTCCTGTTGACTTTGCTTGTTCCCCATATTTCTCTCCTTACCTAACTGCCAATGTAACCTTCAATAGACGCTCTCCCAACACCCTCTTGATCACTTACTGTACTTTCCAACATTTCACTTACAGATACTTTCTTAAACAAATAATGTGTACATACTTAACTTTCTCTGACTGTCTCTCTGCTCCTCACTTCAGCACTTTCTAGTAAACCTTTGTCTTTCAAGGCACCCTTCTTGCTCCTAAGGACCTCCTCCTAGTCACTATACTGTAATCTACCATGCGGGTCCTTGTTACACATTTTCATAAGCGTTTTCTTACATTTTACAAATTGGGACCCTTGTCTCTCTGCCACCAATTGATCTGCGCGGCGGCCCTTAAGGAGCTCCGCCTTCTTTAATAAGGTCTTACGCATATTAGAACAACAACAACAATAATAATAATAACACGCTCCACAGAATGTATCCTTGTGATCCAAATTGTCAGCCCCTTATGTATGGCAAAACCACTGAAGGTCTCTTCTTCTATGGAACCAGCCTCACAGAATGCATCCCTCTAATCCAAATTGTCAGACGCTTATGTATGGCAAAACAACCGAGGGTCCCTCCTCCTATGAAGCCTGTCTCACAAAATGCATCCCTCTTATCCAAATCATCAGCCCCTTATGTATGGCAAAATAACTGAGGGTCCCTTCTTCTGTAAGACCAAATGAAAAGAGAAAGAGAAAAAAAATTCTGCAGATACAACAAACAACCTTCACTATTGCTAAAACGCTACGGACTTCAGAGTACAAATAGACTACAGACTAGTTTCTGGGTGAGTGATTGGTGTGCTTATCACGGTCAGTGGTCCGTGACGGCAAACCCGGAGCCCACGAGTTACCGTGTAGAACTCTTAACCCAACCCGTCCGGTCACAAAACACAGACAGTCCCTTCCTGCTGCAAGTCTCCCAGCGTAAAACACAACATAAATATATGCTGGTCTTACCTGGAGTTCTGTGAGTTGATCAGGCTCGGTTTGCAGCAGGACGGCTTCCCCGTGGCGTGGATCCGGGTGGTCTGGGCTGCATAGCTCTGGTTTTACCGCCCCACGTTGGATGCGCCATCTGTCAGGGAAATTCTACGTACAGCACCAATCAGGCCCACCCCAATGTCCCGCTGATGGCGGTAAAGAAGAGACACCACAGATGGAGGTCTGGTATAGTTCCTCACACGGGGACATAACTGAGCACTTTATTACAGATTGCATGGGGTCTTATACCCTTTGGTCCCGTCACTAGGAATGGGTAATGGTCTCATTGGCTCAAATTCACCGCATAACCATATATGTGAAGTCCGCATTTCCGCCTGAGGCAGTGATAGTTATATACGTAGTTAAACAGTCGTTATCTAGATACGGCGCTTCTGGGAAAACAGCCAAGCACACGGCTTTCGTATCCGGTTCTGTATCATCTCTAAATTTCTGAACACATCTCTCTCAGCCTTGCAAACCTTTGGAATATCTGATGTAAGGCGACATATTTAAGTTTTTCTCATTTTAGCATTGAATAGAACTTGCATACAGGTATAAAAACATAAAAAACATATGGCAATATATACATATACCCTCACATATCTATTTATCTCTATCTACCTGCGTCTATCTCCCTGCGTCTATCTACCTGCGTCTATCTATCTGCGTCTATCTATCTGCATCTATCTATCTGCATGTTTACGTGTATATAGATGCATATATATACACATATATATAGCTATCTGTATCTATCTGTCTGTGTGTGTGTGTGTGTGTGTGTGTATATATATATATATATGGCGGTTTCAGGCGAATGTAATTTTCTTCCCTTATGCGGCCATGATTGTCACAGCCGTATATTGGGACAAAACTAAGCCTAACATTTCTGTGGTTTCGTTTTCACCAGTATTTGTTTTGTTTCTTACAGTTGCCCCTACAGCTGTGTATGTGTGTGTGTGTGTATGTATGTGTATATATATTACACACATACATACGCACATCGCAACGCATTGTTCCTACAAGGCGCACTGCACTGGCAGACACACTCGCATATTTGAGATACGAGATATTGGTCTGAGTTTCTCGGGCTGATATAGTGCTCACTTATGTAAAATCAGCCACAGAGAATGAATTTAACATCACCAAAGACATAAAGCAATACATTGCCCTCTATTGTCAGCATGCTGTTATCCTGTCCCCCAAGGGTCAATGCATAATGCATCCCAAGAGGCAGCGTGCCCACCCATATCACGTCTTGTATCCAAGCTTGAGGTGATACAACAGGGTCCTAGAACCTCCATGCCCACCCGTATCACATCTTGTATCCAAGCTAGAGGTAGTACAACAGGGTAATAGAGTCTCCATGCCTCCCCATATCACATCTTGCATCCAAGCTACAGGCAATACAACAGGGTACTAGAGCCTTCATGCCCCCTGTATCACATCTTGTATCCAAGCCAGAGGTGGTACAACAGGGTACCAGAGCCTCCATGCCCGCCTGTATCACATCTCGTATCCAAGCTACTGGTGGTACAACGGGGTACTAGAGCCTCCATGCCTGCCTTTATCACATCTTGTATCCAAACTACAGGTGGTACAATGGGGTACTAGAACCTCCATGCCTGCCTGTATCACATCTTGTATCCAAGCTAATGGTGGTACAAAAGGAAACTAGAGCCTCTATGCCTGTCTGTATCACATCTTGTATCCAAGCTAGAGGTGGTACAACGGGATACTAGAGCCTTCATGCCTGCCTGTATCACATCTTGTATCCAAGCAAGAGGTGGCCCAACAGGGTACTAGGGCCTCTATGCCTGCCTGTATCACATCTTGTATCCAAGCTAGAGGTGGTACAATAAGATACTAGAGCCTCCATGCCCCTCGTATCATGTCTTGTATCCAAGCTAGAGGCAATACAACAGGGTACTAGAGCCTCTATGCCCCCCCGTATCACATCTTGTATCCAAGCTAGAGGTGGTACAACAGGGTACTAGAGCCTCTATGCCCCCCGTATCACATCTTGCATCCAAGCTAGAGGCGGTACAACATATTTTCTATCTTGCGCTGCGAGAGCAAGTGAAAACACTCGCCTTGCAGAGCAAGAAAGATGCCGGAATGAGACAGGGATATCGCCAGTCTATTCAATGGGGCCAGCGGCAGCAGCGCTAGCCCCATTGAAAAGATATGGAGAATACCGCGGACTTCTGCCACAGCTGTGACAGCTGTGGCAGAAATGCAGCATGCTATCCCATTGCTTTCAATGGGATCGGTGCTGCTGCCAGTCCCATTGAAAACCGTGGTTTTTGGCAAACCCTGCAGTATGATTTTTCGGGGAAGGGCTTGAAATATAAGCCCTTCCCTGAAAATCATCAATAAGTGGTTAAAAAGGTAAAAAAAAAGGTACTTACCTCTCCGCCGCTCACATGCGTCCTCTGGCTGGCTCCCTGACACTGCTATCCAGCACTTTCAGCAGGCAGGGATTTAAAAATCCCTGCCTTCTGAAAGGGCTGTGCTGATTGGCTGAGCGCTCAGCCAATAACAACTAGTGCTTAGCTATTGGCTGAGCGCTCAGCCAATTACAGATAGTGCTTAGCTATTCATGAATGAGCGGCGAAAATCATACTGCAGGGTTTGCCAAAAACCACTGCTTTCAATAGGACCGGCAGCAGCGCAGATCCCATTAAAAGCAATGGGATAGCATGCTGCACTTCTGCCACAGCTGTCACAGCTGTGACAGCTGTGGCAGAAGTCTGCGGTATTCTCCATATCTTTTCAATGGGGCTAGCGCTGCTGCCGCTGGCCCCATTGAAAAGACTGGCGATATCCCGGTGTCATTCCATTTTTTTTCTCACACTGCGAGGCGAGAGTTTTCACTTGCTCTCGCAGCGCAATGGGAAAGAAAAAAACGCCAGTGGATGTCCACCCTTACACAGATGTAAGTGCAGTTGCGCACACTTATGTGCACTTTTTTGTCTCTCTGAGTGCAGCCGCACACGGGTGTAAGCGAATGTACGATCACTATTGTGCAACGTACATGTCCTATGCAGTGTGTATATATATATTATACATAATATATGAGTGTATATATATTTTTATATGTATATGTATCTTGATACATATACGCATAGATAAATTTATATATACATATACTCATACAATGCATTGCATGGGGAATATTCCTGTTTTTACCATGTGAAGTGTCTACTGTGAGGGGCTACAGTGAGTGACTACAGTGAGGGGCTACTGTCAGAGGCTACTGTAAGGGGCTACTGTGAGTGGCTACCATGAGTGATTATTGTGAGTAACTGTTGTGAGTGACTGGAGTGAGTGGATACTGTGAGTGGCTGCTGTGAGTGACTACTGTGGGATTGCAAGGAAGATCCGGAAGCCCTTTGGAAACGTTTAGAGTTCAGGGACAGAGGCAGGGAGAAACACTAGCAGATTTTGGTAGACTGCAGGCAGGACTGCACAGCTGTATTCACTGCACTGAATGGGCAGAAGTAGCTTTGTGAGGGCAGAAGTGGTCAGCACAGCAAGGGGTGCTGGGAGATGACCTTCTAGCAGGAGGGGCTGAAGATGTAAACAGAGCATGGCGGTGAAAAATGGAGCCTAGGTAAGTACTACTTCTGAAAAAAACATTTTGTATGTGTTATTTACAACAGCCTGTGCCGGCAGGGCAGATTTATTGGGAATAAAAATACAGATTGTATTGACAGAACCCCTTTAACCCCCTCACCCTAGCATGCTACACCTAATACTGTTCTGTTATTCTCTGCTCTCCATTCAGTACAACTAGGCTCCCTTTTTAGTGGAGCTCGTCTCTTACTACCTTCTCATTTGATCTAGAGATAGCACTGTGTTGTACTAAACTGCACTGTGCTTATCTGTTCCACCCCCACCAATCTCACCCCCACTAATAAATTGTAAATGGAGAGATTGTATGGTATTGAGTTGGTGTAGCTACACAGCCTCTGACAGAGGAGAGGGGGAGCTGAGCTTTTGCTCATTTATTAGTGACCACCTGCTTGGTGCTGGGAATGCTCCCCAGCCAGAAATCTCAGTAGATCCAGATTTGGAAGGACTCCTTCCAAAGACCATTTGCACAAGAGAGAATACAACCACGATGTTTGAACTCATTGCGATTTTCAAACATTGCAGTTGTATTCACTATCCATACTGTGGGCAGGAACTACCTGCAGTAAGTCCATTTATTCAGTAAATAAGGAAATGGTCTAAAAAACAAACTTTACCTTTTCCACCATCAGATGACCACAAATACTATAGGATGAAGTATTTTTGCCATTAATACTTACTTATGTAGGGGTGGAAGAGGAATGGGTGGTTGCATGTTCTTTTGTACAGCACTGTGTATATATATATATGTGTGTGTACTATAGAAATTTGACATTGCTGTGATTGTACTGACCCACAGAATAAAGTGAAAAGGTATTGTCTACTGCACAGTGAATGCTGAAAAAATTTACCCCAAAAAACACATTACACTTAAGGCTTATTTACACGGGTGTATATAGGTCAGGTTTTCATGGCCGGCCGATATACGCTACCATCTAAGCAGTTCCCACCTTCCCTCCCCCTCACCAGCTCTCTGCCTCTCTTCTCCAGTCCGGTGTTTGCAATGGGAGGGGCGGGGTGGGGGTGGGGCTAAGTTTAGCTCTGTCTTGCCCACTCCCATTGCTAGCTATGGACAAGGGGCGGGAGCTTAGATCCGCCCCATCCCGCCCACTCCCATTGCAAACCGCTCAAAGGGGAGGAGAGACACAGAGAGACCGTGAGGGGGAGGGAAGGGGGGAACTGCTTAGATGAAAGCGTATATCGGCCAGCCGTGAAAACGCTGGCCGATATATGCTTGTGTAAATAAGCCCTTAAAACAAGGTTCCCATATGGCTATGTCAATTTAAAAATAGAGCTGTTATAGTTCCTAATGGGCAGAGATTATATAGCAAAAAAATATGAATGGCTGCAACTAGAAATCGTTAATTTTACAAAATGTGGGAGAAAAAACTGCTGTATGTCTGAAAAATAAAGTTAAATTTAAAGTTCTTAAATAATCACATTTTTTCATATGATAAATAAGTAAAGTTATAAGTGAGCAGGAAAAATGTTAATGTGAATCAATTAAATTTCTTTAAGCACTCAAATTAAGAACAAAGGAAATAAAGGGAATATGGAGAGACTCAATTAATGTGCTATGCATCCTTTTAAAACTATTGCATTGTATCAAATATTGGAATGTGCTTTATGTAAAGCAATCCATTTAAGGTTTCTCTGTACATCTGTGTTGCATAGCTGCAATTGATTTCCTGTGATGTATTGTGTTTTCCAAATTAACTGTCTTGTTATTAATTCACTAATCAAATCCTAACCAAATCCTTTCACATTGTGAGGTCATTTTGACCTTGTTTTTTTGTCATGAGCTGCAGATATGTCATTCAAGACCTGGGAGTAGCTTATTTTTAAATTAGGAGTTTGAAGCATCACAGTTTAATAATTATGCCGCATTAATTACACATCTGTTAACAAAAACAGAAAGTCAGCAGAGTGCAGAAGACTCAAAAGTGTAATTTTAGAATTTCATAATAGAACAGAAGACTTTAATTTTACTGTTGGATGCCATAGAATTTAGGTAGGACATAGAAATTTATTTCAGAATATAATTCAAAACCATCCAATGAGTCTACATATAATATGCAAATGAATTATGGAATAATCCTTCACAGTGCCCCCTATTGGAAGATAGCTACCTTGTGATTAGAGATGAGCGAACACCAAAATGTTCGGGTGTTCGTTATTCGGAACGAACTTCCCGCGATGTTCGAGGGTTCGTTTCGAACAACGAACCCCATTGAAGTCAATGGGCGACCAGAACATTTTTGTATTTCGCCGATGCTCGCTAAGGTTTTCATGTGTGAAAATCTGGGCAATTCAAGAAAGTGATGGGAACAACACAGCAACGGATAGGGCAGGCGAGGGGCTACATGTTGGGCTGCATCTCAAGTTCACAGGTCCCACTATTAAGCCACAATACCGGCAAGAGTGCCCCCCCTCCCCCCAACAACTTTTACTTCTGAAAAGCCCTCATTAGCATGGCATACCTTTGCTAAGCACCACACTAGCTACAACAAAGCACAATCACTGCCTGCATGACACTCCGCTGCCACTTCTCCTGGGTTACATGCTGACCAACCGCCCCCCCTCCCCCCCACAGCGCACACCAAAGTGTCCCTGCGCAGCCTTCAGCTGCCCTCATGCCACGCCACACTCATGTCTATTTAGAAGTGCGTCTGCCATGAGGAGGAACCGCAGGAACACACTGCAGAGGGTTGGCACGGCTAGGCAGCGACCCTCTTTAAAAGGGGCGGGGCGATAGCCCACAATGCTGTACAGAAGCAATGAGAAATAGAATCCTGTGCCACCGCCATCAGGAGCTGCACACGTAGGCATAGCAATGGGGAACCTATGTGCCACACACTATTCATTCTGTCAAGGTGTCTGCATGCCCCAGTCAGACCGCGTTTTTTAATTCATAGACACAGGCAGGTACAACTCCCTATTGTGAAGTCCCTGTGGACCGACAGCATGGGTGGCTCCCTGGAACCCACCGGCGGTACATAAAAATATCCCATTGCATTGCCCAACACAGCTGAGGTAGTAATGTCGTGCGTAATACAGGTGGGCTTCGGCCCACACTGCATGCCCCAGTCAGACTGGGGTTCTTTACAAGTGGACACATGTAGGTTACACTCCGTGTGCACCTACAGCATGGGTGGCTCCCTGGAACCCACCGGCGGTACATAGAAATATCCCATTGCATTGCCCAACACAGCTGAGGTAGTAATGTCGTGCGTAATACAGGTGGGCTTCGGCCCACACTGCATGCCCCAGTCAGACTGGGGTTCTTTACAAGTGGAAACACATGTAGGTTACACTCCCTGTGGACCCACTGCCTGGGTGGGTGCCAGGAAGCCACCGGCGGTACATAGAAATATCCCATTGCATTGCCCAACACAGCTGAGGTAGTAATGTCGTGCGTAATACAGGTGGGCTTCGGCCCACACTGCATGCCCCAGTCTGACTGGGGTTCTTTACAAGTGGACACATGTAGGTTACACTCCCTGTGGACCCACTGCATGGGTGGGTGCCAGGAAGCCACCGGCGGTACATAGAAATATCCCATTGCATTGCCCAACACAGCTGAGGTAGTAATGTCGTGCGTAATACAGGTGGGCTTCGGCCCACACTGCATGCCCCAGTCAGACTGGGGTTCTTTACAAGTGGACACATGTATTAAAAACTCCGTGTGCACCTACAGCATGGGTGGCTCCCTGGAACCCACCGGCTGTACACAAAAATATCCCATTGCATTGCCCAACACAGCTGAGGTAACGTCAGCTGTAATGCAGGTGGGCTAAAAATTTATTTGATTACACCGTAGGCGAGGGCCCACAAAAATTGCTGTATCAACAGTACTAATGTACATCCCAAAAATTGGCCATGGCCAGCCAAGAGGGCAGGTGAAACCCATTAATCGCTTTGGTTAATGTGGCTTAAGTGGTAACTAACTAGGCCTGGAGGCAGCCCAGTGTAACGAAAAATTGGTTCAAGTTAAAGTTCCAACGCTTTTAAGCGCATTGAAACTTATAAAAATTGTTCAGAAAAATTATTTGAGTGAGCCTTGTGGCCCTAAGAAAAATTGCCCGTTCAGCGTGATTACATGAGGTTTCAGGAGGAGGAGCAGGAGGAGGAGGAGGAATATTAGACACAGATTGATGAAGCAGAAATGTCCCCGTTTTGGATGGTGAGAGAGAACGTAGCTTCCATCCGCGGGTGCAGCCTACGTATTGCTTACGTATCGCTGCTGTCCGCTGGTGGAGAACAGAAGTCTGGGGAAATCCAGCCTTTGTTCATCTTGATGAGTGTTAGCCTGTCGGCACTGTCGGTTGACAAGCGGCTACGCTTATCTGTGATGATTCCCCCAGCCGCACTAAACACCCTTTCCGACAAGACGCTAGCCGCAGGACAAGCAAGCACCTCAAGGGCATACAGCGCTAGTTCAGGCCACGTGTCCAGCTTCGACACCCAGTAGTTGTAGGGGGCAGAGGCGTCACCAAGGATGGTCGTGCGATCCGCTACGTACTCCCTCACCATCCTTTTACAGTGCTCCCGCCGACTCAGCCGTGACTGGGGAGCGGTGACACAGTCTTGGTGGGGAGCCATAAAGCTGGCCAGGCCCTTAAAGACTGTTGCACTGCCTGGGATGTACATGCTGCTCGATCTACGCACATCCCCTGCTACCTTGCCCTCGGTACTGCGCCTTCTGCCACTAGCGCTGTCGGCTGGGAATTTTACCATCAGCTTGTCCGCAAGGGTCCTGTGGTATAGCAACACTCTCGAACCCCTTTCCTCTTCGGGAATCAGAGTGGGCAGGTTCTCCTTATACCGTGGATCGAGCAGTGTGTACACCCAGTAATCCGTCGTGGCCAGAATGCGTGCAACGCGAGGGTCACAAGAAAGGCATCCTAACATGAAGTCAGCCATGTGTGCCAGGGTACCAGTACGCAACACATGGCTGTCCTCACTAGGAAGATCACTTTCAGGATCCTCCTCCTCCTCCTCCTCCTCAGGCCATACACGCTGAAAGGATGACAGGCAATCAGCCGGTGTACCGTCAGCAGCGGCCCAAGCTGTCTCTTCCCCCTCCTCCTCATCCTCCTCATGCTCCTCCTCCTCCTCCTGTACGCGCTGAGAAATAGACAGGAGGGTGCCCTGACTATCCAGCGGCATACTGTCTTCCCCCGCCCCCGTTTCCGAGCGCAAAGCAGCTGCCTTTATGGTTTGCAGGGAATTTCTCAAGATGCATAGCAGAGGAATGGTGACGCTAATGATTGTAGCATCGCCGCTCACCACCTGGGTAGACTCCTCAAAATTACCAAGGACATGGCAGATGTCTGCCAACCAGGCCCACTCTTCTGAAAGGAATTGAGGAGGCTGACTCCCACTGCGCCGCCCATGTTGGAGTTGGTATTCGACTATAGCTCTCCGTTGTTCATAGAGCCTGGCCAACATGTGGAGCGTAGAGTTCCACCGTGTGGGCACGTCGCACAGCAGTCGGTGCACTGGCAGCTTAAAGTGATGTTGCAGGGTGCGCAGGGTGGCAGCGTCCGTGTGGGACTTGCGGAAATGTGCGCAGAGCCGGCGCGCCTTTACGAGCAGGTCTGACAAGCGTGGGTAGCTTTTCAGAAAGCGCTGAACCACCAAATTAAAGACGTGGGCCAGGCATGGCACGTGCGTGAGGCTGCCGAGCTGCAGAGCCGCCACCAGGTTAAGGCCGTTGTCACACACGACCATGCCCGGTTGGAGGCTCAGCGGCGCAAGCCAGCGGTCGGTCTGCTGTGTCAGACCCTGCAGCAGTTCGTGGGCCGTGTGCCTCTTATCGCCTAAGCTGAGTAGTTTCAGCACGGCCTGCTGACGCTTGCCCACCGCTGTGCTGCCACACCGCGCGACACTGACTGCTGGCGACATGCTGCTGCTAACACATCTTGATTGCGAGACAGAGGAGGAGGAGGAGGAGGAGGGTGCTTTAGTGGAGGAAGCATACACCTCTGCAGATACCAGCACCGAGCTGGGGCCCGCAATTCTGGGGGTGGGTAGGACGTGAGCGGTCCCAGGCTCTGACTCTGTCCCAGCCTCCACTAAATTCACCCAATGTGCCGTCAGGGAGATGTAGTGGCCCTGCCCGCCTGTGCTTGTCCACGTGTCCGTAGTTAAGTGGACCGTGGCAGTAACCGCGTTGGTGAGGGCGCGTACAATGTTGCGGGAGACGTGGTCGTGCAGGGCTGGGACGGCACATCGGGAAAAGTAGTGGCGACTGGGAACTGAGTAGCGCGGGGCCGCCGCCTCCATGATACTTTTGAAGGACTCCGTTTCCACAACCCTATACGGCAGCATCTCAAGGCTGATGAATTTTGCGATGCGGACGGTTAACGTTTGAGCGTGCGGGTGCGTGGCGGCGTACTTGCGCTTGCGCTCGAACACTTGCGCAAGCGACGGCTGGACGGTGCGCTGAACTACACTGCTGGATGGGGCCGAGGACAGCGGAGATGAGGGTGTGGGTGCAGGCCATGAGGCGGTAGTGCCTGTGTCCTGAGAGGGGGGTTGCATCTCAGTGGCAGGTTGGGGCACAGGGGGAGAGGCAGGGGTGCAAACCGGAGGCGCTGAACGGCCTTCGTCCCACCTTGTGGGGTGCTTGGCCATCATATGCCTGCGCATGGTGGTGGTGGTGAGGCTGTTGGTGTTGGCTCCCCGGCTGAGCTTAGCGCAACAAAGGTTGCACACCACTGTTCGTCGGTCGTCAGGCGTCTCTGTGAAAAACTGCCAGACCTTAGAGCACCTCTGCCTCTGCAGGGTGGCATGGCGCGAGGGGGCGCTTTGGGAAACACATGGTGGATTATTCGGTCTGGCCCTGCCTCTACCCCTGGCCACCGCACTGCCTCTTGCAACCTGCCCTGCTGATGCCCTTGACTCCCCCTCTGAAGACCTGTCCTCCTGAGTAAGCGTTGCACACCAGGTGGGGTCAGTCACCTCATCGTCCTGCTGCTCTTCCTCCGAATCCTCTGTGCGCTGCTCCCTCGGACTTACTGCCCTTACTACTACCTCACTGCAAGACAACTGTGTCTGATCGTCATCGTCCTCCTCACCCACAGAAAGTTCTTGAGACAGTTGGCGGAAGTCCCCAGCCTCATCCCCCGGACCCCGGGAACTTTCGAATGGTTGGGCATCAGTGACTATAAACTCCTCTGGTGGGAGAGGAACCGCTGCTGCCCAATCTGAGCAGGGGCCCGAGAACAGTTCCTGGGAGTCTTCCCGCTCCTGAGCATGTGTCATTGTAGTGGAGTGAGGAGGCTGGGAGGAAGGAGGAGCAGCAGACAGAGGATTCGGATTTGCAGCAGTGGACGGCGCAGAACTGCGTGTTGACGATAGGTTGCTCGAAGCACTTTCTGCCATCCAGGACAGGACCTGCTCACACTGCTCATTTTCTAATAACCGTCTCCCGCGTGGACCCATTAATTGGGCGATGAATGTGGGGACGCCAGAAACGTGCCTCTCTCCTAATCGCGCAGCAGTCGGCTGCGACACACCGGGATCAGGAGCTCGGCCTGTGCCCACACCCTGACTTGGCCCTCCGCGTCCTCGGCCGCGTCCACGTCCTCTAGGCCTACCCCTACCCCTCAGCATGCTGTATTACCAGTGATTTGATTTCACAGGCAGGAAATAAATTGGCGCAAGACTGCAGGCCAAATATAATTTTTGCCCTTTTTGGAAACCGAAAGGCCCCACTGCCTCTAGTGAATGAATAATCTAAGTTTAATAACTGTGCTGTGTCCCTGCTTATGTGTCACAGAACGTGAGGGTAGCAGAGTTATTATAACTCTGGCAGAGCAGGTATTTTTTTCCCAATTAAGGAAAGCAAATGGCGAAGCCAGCAGTAAAGCGTAGCTGGGTGCATCTGATTTAGCAATGTTTTTCACGCAGCTCACACGTGTCCACAGCCCTTAGGACGGACAGAGGCTGGACAAATAGATTTGTTTTCAGTTTTTTTCCACCAAAAGGCAGCACTGCGTATATTCAATGAACATGAGAAGTTTAATAACTGTGCTGTGTCCCTGCTTATGTGTCACAGAACGTGAGGGTAGCAGAGTTATTATAACTCTGGCAGAGCAGGTATTTTTTTCCCAATTAAGTAAAGCAAATGGCGAAGCCAGCAGTAAAGCGTAGCTGGGTGCGTCTGATTTAGCAATGTTGTTCACGCAGCTCACACGTGTCCACAGCCCTTAGGACGGACAGAGGCTGGACAAATAGATTTGTTTTCAGTTTTTTTCCACCAAAAGGCAGCACTGCGTATATTCAATGAACATGAGAAGTTTAATAACTGTGCTGTGTCCCTGCTTATGTGTCACAGAACGTGAGGGTAGCAGAGTTATTATAACTCTGGCAGAGCAGGTATTTTTTTCCCAATTAAGGAAAGCAAATGGCGAAGCCAGCAGTAAAGCGTAGCTGGGTGCGTCTGATTTAGCAATGTTGTTCACGCAGCTCACACGTGTCCACAGCCCTTAGGACGGACAGAGGCTGGACAAATAGATTTGTTTTCAGTTTTTTTCCACCAAAAGGCAGCACTGCGTATATTCAATGAACATGAGAAGTTTAATAACTGTGCTGTGTCCCTGCTTATGTGTCACAGAACGTGAGGGTAGCAGAGTTATTATAACTCTGGCAGAGCAGGTATTTTTTTCCCAATTAAGGAAAGCAAATGGCGAAGCCAGCAGTAAAGCGTAGCTGGGTGCGTCTGATTTAGCAATGTTGTTCACGCAGCTCACACGTGTCCACAGCCCTTAGGACGGACAGAGGCTGGACAAATAGATTTGTTTTCAGTTTTTTTCCACCAAAAGGCAGCACTGCGTATATTCAATGAACATGAGAAGTTTAATAACTGTGCTGTGTCCCTGCTTATGTGTCACAGAACGTGAGGGTAGCAGAGTTATTATAACTCTGGCAGAGCAGGTATTTTTTTCCCAATTAAGGAAAGCAAATGGCGAAGCCAGCAGTAAAGCGTAGCTGGGTGCGTCTGATTTAGCAATGTTGTTCACGCAGCTCACACGTGTCCACAGCCCTTAGGACGGACAGAGGCTGGACAAATAGATTTGTTTTCATTTTTTTTCCACCAAAAGGCAGCACTGCGTATATTCAATGAACATGAGAAGTTTAATAACTGTTCTGTGTCCCTGCTTATGTGTCACAGAATGTGAGGGTAGCAGAGTTATTATAACTCTGGCAGAGCAGGTATTTTTTTCCCAATTAAGGAAAGCAAATGGCGAAGCCAGCAGTAAAGCGTAGCTGGGTGCGTATGATTTAGCAATGTTTTTCACGCAGCTCACACGTGTCCACAGGCGTTAGGACGGACAGAGGCTGGACAAATAGATTTGTTTTCATTTTTTTTCCACCAAAAGGCAGCACTGCGTATATTCAATGAACATGAGAAGTTTAATAACTGTGCTGTGTCCCTGCTTATGTGTCACAGAACGTGAGGGTAGCAGAGTTATTATAACTCTGGCAGAGCAGGTATTTTTTTCCCAATTAAGGAAAGCAAATGGCGAAGCCAGCAGTAAAGCGTAGCTGGGTGCGTCTGATTTTTACAGGTTGCAGACGCAGCTCACACGTGTCCACCGGCGTTAGGACGGACAGAGGCAGGACAAATTTAATTATTTTCCGTTTTTTGGCACCAAAAGGCAGCACTGCGTATATTCAATGAATAACAACTGTGTTGTGGCCCTGCCTATACAATTCTTTCCCTGCAGTATCAATGGAGGGTGCAATGCTCTGCAGAGGCGATTTTGAGAAGCAAAAAAAAATGCAGCACAGCTAACAGCAGCCTGGACAGTACTGCACACGGTTAAATATGGCCCTAGAAAGGACCGTTGAGGTTCTCGAAGGCTACACTCACTCCTAACACTCTCCCTGCCTATGCAGCACTTCTGTCCCTAATGCTGGGTGCAATGCTCTGCACTGCCGATTTTGAGAAAAAAAAAATTTGCCACTGCTAACAGCAGCCAACACACAGCTATCAGTGGCCCTAATAAGGACCTTTGGGGGGTCTTGAAGCCTACACTAACTACCAATTCTTTCCCTACAGCAGCTCCGGTACAAACAGCACTGTCCCTCATCTAACTCACCAGGCATCTGTGGCGAGCCGCGGGAGGGGCCGACTTTTATGTTCGGGTGACACCTGATCTTCCCAGCCACTCACAGCAGGGGGGTGGTATAGGGCTTGAACGTCACAGGGGGAAGTTGTAATGCCTTCCCTGTCTTTCAATTGGCCAGAAAAGCGCGCAAACGTCTCAGGGAAGAAAGTGAAAGTAACCAGAACACCGCATGGTGTTCGTTACGAATAACGAACATCCCGAACACCCTAATATTCGCACGAATATCAAGCTCGGACGAACGCGTTCGCTCATCTCTACTTGTGATTCAAAATCCATCTGTAGAGATGAACAAGCTGTTCTAAAGTCCCGTTTGCTGAATTTCGGCTATAACTTTGGCTTGGTCCAAATTAGTTTGAACCTAACCTAAACATCACCAATACCTCTAACACTGTCTATAAGCCATAAAAAGCCTTGCATTGGCATGAATCTAAGATCTTTTGAGCTGTTTTTAAGGCAAAATTAATGTAAAACATACGGCAATATGTAAGGCTATGGGTAAACAGATAGTACCCAGTGGTAACAAACAGCTTGTTTAAAAACACATTGCACTAGCTATACATTATGCTTTTTTAAAAGTAAAAAAGGGTCCAAAAATCAACCTATTTTGGTGGCAGATGCTTGCCAATGTTTATACATACATGGTGGTAATAGAAGCAGCAATGACTTTTTCCAAACAGTCCAAAAAGTATCCCTTTTTGGGAGTAGTGAAATGTTTTGTGCCTTGAAAGTGAAAACGAACAATGTCTTTTTCTATGCAGTCAAAAAAGAATCACATTTTAGAGAGTAGCCACAGGATTGGCATCCTGGAAAGTAAAGAAGAAATTGGAAAAGTAATGGCAGCTAGCTATCCACCGCCATTCATTACCATTAGGCAGTGGACTCAACCAGGTGGTACAGTAGTGACTGCACAACTAATAACTTGGCCCAATGTGAGTTCAACCACATGACGACTGGGTGCATAGTGTTGTTTGTTGGCTATAGATTCCATTATAAATAACTGACGGGACAAAAGAAGGGGAGTACTGTATAACAGTGATAATGATTATTACAACAAGACTGTACTGCCTGTGGATGAGGCCTTGCTACTAGACAGATGTTAGAGATTCAGAGCAGCAGGAGCAAGATCTTGATCACGTTATAGTGCAATATGATTGTTTCATGTGACCTTGTGATGCCTCTCCATGTGCTTACACAGAGCTGTAGTTTCTAGATTTTTGCCCCGGCCAAGTCTTACTTTCTGCTTGCAGATCCAGCACAGTGCCATGTTTCAATCCTCCAGGGAGGTACAGAATAATTGCCACACGACAGAATACCAGGAAGAGCTTGTATTACCACCACCATCTGCGGTTGCTCCTCCTTTGTCAGACTTTCTTCTGGAGCCTACACTACAGCAGCAACAGGCTCAACCCTACGACAGGATGTTCTTGCCCAACTTTGGCTCAACTGTTTATCACCGCCTCCTCATTACCTGGTTCTCATGTCTTGTCCAAAACTACATCATCAGCATAGTCTTTATCATCCCTGCCACTTATTTCAGTCTGTTCTGATGTCTCATGGGCTCCTTTTTCCCCTCACTTTCATATCCATAACTGCCACTACACTCATGGTTACCAACACTACTACCACAGCTGTACGTATTGGCCACTGCTTCCACTTCTACCATCTGTGGTGCAAATATAGTTGGCTATTTGTAGCCCTGCATTTTTTTTTTGTAATGCAAGCCTATATAATTGGCTGTTTGTAGCCCTCCATCTT